>NC_067244.2:152803717-153428717 GCF_019359855.2 Lolium perenne | reverse complement strand
ATAGTGTGACATTAATGTTATATACAACTCTAACACAATACTTAGTACTCCCTTCGATTCTGGTTAAAAGGGTAACTTTTAAGAACACCCAATTTGAAAACATTCACCTGATTAATCGGTCACATTAGTTAGGCCACTGCATATGTCATGCCAACAAATTTGGTTGCTGCATGTGCCTCATACCACCCCCCCCCCACCCCATCCCCCACCCCCACCCCCACACCCCCATCTCCCAATCATCCCGTTGGTACACCTAATAAGCCGTTTAAACCAAACCATATGGATTACAGCAAAATTTAAATGTATTTTAATATAGGCAGAACCTAAAAATGTACTGATGGTTGTGAAAACAACCATCTTCATCAATGATTAAATCGTATATTAAGTCAAGCAATTGATGGAAAGTCTCTCTAGCCTTTCTATTAATGACTAATTTTTTAAAGATGTGCAAATTCTTGTGTGATAGAGGAAATCATGTTTTTATGACCAAATCTGGATCAAAAGGGAAATGATCACAAGTTGCCAATACTCACAAGTCAACTTGGGTCAAAGAGCTTATTCAAGTGGTATTAACAAGCACTGGTACGGGCGGGTGCGTCTATACCTCCAGCCCGTACCACCCGGTACCGACTTCGCTAGGTTTTTTTTTTTTTTTTTTTTTTTTTTAGAGAAACATCCATTAAATGTGGCAGGTACAGGATTTTACAGAAAGCCCCTTATACATCACTCGCCCAAAGAACCTAGAAATTGAAAAAAGGGGCTCGCACTTTACAAAAAACACCCTGCAAAGATGAACAAGAAAGCAATCAGGGACCAGGGTGCCTCCGCCACCAACCGCCGGCGTTCTCCGGGCGTCACCGCCGAAGAACTGGAGCAAGAAGCTCGAAAGCTCCCTTCCGGCGCAGATCTTCTGCCAACGGCCGTCGTCAAGCCACCGGGGACGAAACCACTTGGTCGCCAGACACCGTCGAGCCTCCGCCGCAGAAGAGAGAGAGGCCTCCATGTTGGAGGTTGAGATTGGGCCACCGCATCGGCCAAAGATCACAGCGTCAAACCTGGACGCTATGTGTTCCGCTCGAAGGATCCACGATCCATAGCACCCTGCAGGCAAGAGCTGCGGCAGATCCAACTGAGCAACCGCTGAACCATCGACGTCCTCACCACCACCATGGCAGCTCAAGACAGACGGCAAGCAGGGGCCACTCGAATTGGAGCAGCAACAGCAAGAGAGGCTGGCCTCCACTCCGAGATCCAAAATCGGCTCCCTCTCCTCCGGCACCTCCTCGCCACCACGGCCGGCCAGGGGGGAAGAAAACAGGAACCTTGCTGCAGATGGACTCAAGTCAAACCAAGCAACTTTCGTGAAGGTACCTATATATTTTGAGGCTCCAGCCTCCGCACAGATCCACCATTCTCAGTTTGCATCAGAAACACACTGAGGACGATCCACCGATTCACCTCCACCATTGTTCATCATCCCCATCTCCATCTCCATCTCATCGCCATAACCATAGCTTCTCATTGGGATCTCCTCGCGATTGGTGACCTTGTAAAAATATTTGGTATCAATCTAAGTAATTCTACAATGTTTTCTTTCATTGATCTTATTATTATGAGTATAGTCCTCACAGGTTGCGGGTTGAGGATTAGTCTTGCAATGATTATGTGCATATAATACATGTGATTATTGTGTGGTGATTTTAGTATAAGATTTGTATTTTTTCATTGTCTCTTACCTCAATTCGAGGACTTGTCAGGTATCCAAGTCCCCAAGGATTGATTAAGGTTCGAAGTGAGATGTATGGTAAACAATGTCTACGTGCGAAATCCAGTGACACCAAGGGGAGTAAATAATGTTTATTAATCCATTTGGGAGTAACATCAACATCACTAATCCTAACACGTTGCCATGTATTTTACTTAATAATCATGATAGCCCGATGCTTCGTGGTATAACGGTTGGACCAAGAGACTATATGCTATGCTTGTGGCTCGCATGAGCTATAATATTCATGAATGTGCTTAACTTAATATTTATCTCATAGGTATGCATAGCTGCCAGTGAAACTTTAACCCTAGCCTATCTCCATCCATCGTCATAACTCTAGATACAAAGTACACTAGCAAGGTCTGGTAAACATAAGATAAAATCAATTAGCAAGTCTTGTGGAGGTTCCTTAACCATCTACAAGTGTTTTCCAAGGTTCGGTAAACCTAGGGCTTTTAGGGAAAAAAACTATTATACTGCATCAGTAATCCGGATCGAAGGTATCAACACTTTTTCTGACGCCGTTGGTGGAGAAGCAATTTCACTATCCTGGTAAAGTTACTAGAGACCTTGTTATTTATTTCAATTTTGTTTTAGTTTATTTATTGTTGTTAGTTTGATTTTTTATCTATTGAAAACACATAAAAAATTAGTTACTTGTTTTTTCCATTTAGGTTATACCAAAGCACATAAAAATTAGCACTATGGCACAAAATAAGATTGTGGATAATGCTGCCCCCAATGATGATTTTATGCGTGAACCTATCACTTGGCCCGATGTTACAACAAAGAATTATGAAATTAATACTAACTTTCCGGATTTATATCAACAAAGCTAATTTAGAGGCTCAATTGCTGAGGATTCATATTTGCACTTAAACATATTTACTGAGATATGCGATATGATCTGCATGAAACATGTTGACCCAATACGATCAAGTTGCATAGAGGAAAGACAAAAGATTGGTTGCTAGTTATGACTAGCAGCACTATTATTTCATGGGAGGAATGCACTAATATTTTTATGACTAAAATTTTCCCTCTAACTAAGACTATGCAATTTCGATCTACTAATATCTAATGTTGCATGGGAAAGGACGATGGAATCCATAATGACCTGCCCCAACCATAGGATGGAAGAATGCTTACTTCTCTATTTATTGTATAATGATCTTAATGCTATGTATAAGTTTATGTTTAATACTGCAGCCGGAACATATTAATGGAAAGGCAGATAAGTGTATCCAAGCAGCATCTCGATGATATGCAGAATAAATGGTTAATTACTTGTCATTTATTTATTTTATAAACTGGCTTTAGATCGAAACAGACAAAAAAAAAAGAATTGACAGACCAAAATTTAGATGGCCGCGTTGTGCCACGGTTTCTGTCCACAGCGTCCCATTGCCGCGTTGGAGACGCCCTACTCATCCCGAGAGCAAAATGTCAGAGCTACGGCGAAAGCCGTGTGATCCGTCGACACTTCCTCAAAAAAATGCTCCTCGGAAAAGCAGGGACAGGGATCGATCGAGCTCTGGAGCCTGGCCGGGACCGGTGGAGAGAAACCTGACGCGCGGCCGACGAGGCCGCCGCCGGCGCTGGTCGCGTGGCGTGGCGCCGTCGTGGTCCACACACGGACGGTCCGACGGAGATCAGACGCGAGGCGTGCGCTCGTGCATGGGTCAGTCGTGCCTGGCGAGAGATTGATTGGCCGGCGCTGAAACCTATGCGGCGTAACGCAAATGAATTAACCGCGTCCACGTGCGCTCATCTTCTTCGTTTTCAAACGCGGCCAGCTTACTTAAGCTGTGAGCATTAACTGCCGGTGCGAAAACCGCATTTGGTTTGCCCTAGATCCCCCATTTCACACTCTCAAGTTCAAATCACTACCTCGCAGAAATGTTGTCGAACTAGCTTGGAGTACCCCAGAGCTAGAATATCCGCAGAGCCTGGGGATAAAACGGGGGTAGTACTCCCCTAGAGATTAAAAGGAACGAAAGCACTGCTAGCTAGTGTTAATCCCTAGCGATAAGCACCCGGCCGGCGGGCCCGGTTCACGTGTGGCCAATCACTGTGGTTCCCTCGCGACTCGTACGGCCACACGACAAACTTGTCAATATAAGCGAAAAGAAAAGAGAAAGAAGCAAAGAACCAAGCAGCACATGCTCCTGATTTTTACATATGTTTAAAATTGTCAAAAAATCTGATTAAAAAATTTACATGTATATTTCGACCTTCTATTTGCTCACAGATTCATGAAATATTATTTATGTCATGCATAAAAAAACAAAATTTAGTGCCAACAAGAAGCTTTTCACGATATATCTTTTATTTTTATATAAAAAACAAAAAAATCGGATTTCCGTGAAACTTTAGCTCGTGCGCACTCAAAACATCGAGATGTGCACACAATTTTTAAATCCTTCTAACATTTAAATATATAATTTTCTCATGGTAGGAGCATATGCACCCAAGATTCAAAGTGAACTTTCTTTCGGTGAATCACAGTTCATGGGCATGATATTCGAGTACGGACGTTGCCACAGAAGGGATTTATACTGTCCCAATCTTCTGTTCTAGAGTAGGGGTGGACTAACGAGCCGCTCAGATTGTTAAAGCTCGTGATCATTAAGACTCAAATAATTAAGCTCGTTAAGAATAATGAGCTGAAATAATTGTTTGGCTTGTTTTGTTAACTAATTGTGAGTGCTCGTGCCCTGCTCGTTAAGAAAACGTTGGCTAAGCCTAAGAAGTAGCGTAATAAATAAATGCATGCAAATAGGCAATACATACTTGCAAAGTATTCAGTACATACATATTCATTAACTAATATCGTTCGGTGACTTGACTTCGGCCACTTCTTTAGTCCTTTGGTCTCTTTTGATGGTCTTCACCTTAAATAGGTCATGAGTATAGCATCGGAACACAACAATATACTCGGCTAGCACATTATTACCAATCTTAACGAGTATCTCACCAACAAAGTCGTCTCAATTTTTAGCTCGTTAAGGTTAATGATCAAAAATTGTGGCCCAACTCAAGCAAAAAATTGTTGCTCAGCTCAATTCGTTAAGAAAAATGAGTCTAGTTTCAGCAAGTCGAGCAAACTGAGAGTTCTTTAAACTTGACCAGATTCGAACTCTATCTCCATGTTCTGTTTTAGAGAGATCACCAATCGCTACTAATTTTGGTAGCCCATGTGTGTTGGACAGAGATTTGGTGCTCATGTGCTCCTGCTATTTAAAAATAAATAAAAATCATATTTATGTATTTCAGAAAAACTAGAAAAAAATCATGGTGTAGCCAATGAATTCTTTCATAAACGTGCAAAATTTCAATTTAAAATACAAAAAATTCTGGGTTACACAAAATAACAAACGTGTGGATCTAGGTATACATATTTCAAATCTCCAATTTTCAACAGATTTTGTCTTTTTTGTGTAGTCTACAATATAAAGAATTTCATATTAAAATTTTACATGCTTGTAGGTTAGGTTATTTATTATGTCCAGATTTATTTTCAGATTTTTTTGAAACAAATATTTATGATTTTCGATTTTTTTAAAACAGCAGGAGCAATGGTACCCGCGCAGGTTCTATCAGGATCGCTATTTCCAAATTTTATTACTGCCAGGTTCTGTCTTTCTTTTACCCGCGCAGGTACTGCGGACCAGGAAGACCAGTGATTGTCAGCCAGCAGCACATTTTTAAAACAAATCCTTTTGCTGGAAGTAGGGCAGAGTCGGATTCTCTCGGCGATGTGCCTTCTGCAGCCGCTGCCGGTAGGCGCTTCACCTGCACGGGACACGTCGGCGCCGCGGGATCGATCACGACATGACGAGCGCCGAATAAATCTATGGCGCACGGGCGGCGGCATCCGATGCTGGAGCGGCTCGTCAAGGTAGTACAGGACACGCAGGAGGGGCAGGAGGCAGGGAGCCGCGCGCAGCAGCAGCGGCTATCCGGAAATTCGCGGCGGCGCACGGTGGGTGGGAATCCCAGGCGTGGAAACCGCGGGTTTTTCTATTCGTCTCGGGCGATTCCCAAAGACGGTATCCGATGATCCCCTGTCGGCTGCCATCTCGCTCCCAGGTCCACAAAGTTATGCTGATTTATGTAGGGATCCTCCTTCTTCTTCTTCTTCTTCCTCGCCTCTGAACTCTCTAGGCGGGAACCAAATTTCACAAAGTACGCAGGAGAAGCTGATGGTCCAGTCCTGCTGAGGAGTGTGCGCCTCTGTGTTCCGATTTTAAAGTTCACATTCCTCCAATGACATGCGTAGGGATTTGTGGCTGCTCTCCTTTTCATGGTACGCGCTGATTGGTGGTTCAAGGTTGGATTAGATGGCCACGCGACCAGCCTCGTGCGTATGTGAATGACGTGATCCTATTTGATGCTACGCAGATGGTGAATCAGTCCCGCTCAATTCTAGACATGTCTGCGGCAACTCATTCTCGGTCTAAATTTGGGGTGGAAATGGCGACACGTGTGCATAGCGTGCGTGCACACGTGTCTCTTTAGTCCACCCAAATCGTCCACTTCATGTGTGTCGCAACACCACCGCACCGCTGCATGCTTGTTTGTTGCCTTCGCCAGTGCCGCACGCTTGTGTTGCTGCTCGCAGGTGGCTAGGCCTGTTCCCGGCGTTGATGTGCGCGGTTGCCTCATCCACGACACATCTAGTTCGTCGTTCGTCCGCTCGGAGCCGCCTAGCAACCGCGTCACCTAAGACATGTTCATCCACTTGCGCGTGCGAATTTGAGGTACCAATTCGGTCTATCACCCATTTCGTCGGCATAGACATTGACATAGTGACAATTATATGGCCATAGTTTTATGTTGTACGTAGATGGACAGTAGCTCTATCGAGTTTTTCTACAATAATGTCATCGATACCTCGTCCGGTGATGACTCTGACGGTGATACCGAACTGATGGTGCATGTGGCATCCCTCATCCATGAGCACAACGAGAGGCAGATGTCGTAGTTTAGTGGCTCGATGAGGCCACCAATGGGCAATATCAAACGCAAAAGCTAGCCATAACCGTCTCTTCAAAAACTACTTCTACTGTACCAATCCATTCTTCCCGAAGCACATATTCTGGCACCGTTTCCGGATATCAGGAAAGTTGTTCATGCAAATTCTCGATGACGTGAGGGGCCACTGACGAGTGCAAGACCAATGCGGGCATTTGGTGTTCACCAATCTCTGCGGGCTATTGTGTGGCACCCTGCTTAAACATGGAGTGTTGAGACCATGTGGGAGGTGATGACTTCTTGTGTGATCATGCACATCATGACTGTTGACGATGAGCTTGATAATATCCTCTTCTCCCAAGGGTGGCACTTTTAGGGGAATTGGTTGACCTGGAGCATGGACTAGCAGCGTTTGCAGAGTTCCTCCTTATGCATCATGACATCCAGATCGAGACACTCGCAATCAACTTCAAGCGCAGTTGATTGTGCATATGTGGGGTCACGTAGGAAACCAATAGTCATCTCCTATCATTTATTTGTTTTAATTTGCTTGTGAACTGAACTATGATACTTTTTTGGTTGTCAACTATTTAAATCAATTTGGTTGTAAACAGTACTATTGTTTTACTTTCATATGTGCCAACTGGGTGAAATGGAAAAGGCAACATGGCCATCCTTGACCAAATGGTTCTAGCCGCTAGATTTTCCCCCGTCCCAAACGGACCACGGGAGGACTGATGCAGCGGACCTGCTCGCATGCCAGCCCAAAAAACTAAAACGAACACATTTGGTGTCTGAAATGGGTCGGACCGCTAGAGATTCCCTTAGCATTGGTATTTGGTTATCTATGTTAAATACGGAAGACATGCTACCTTCTTAGGTCCCGTTTGAAACATAGGCAAACCATAGGAAATTTGAAAGATTGATTTCCTATATAAAAATTCCTATGTCGTAACTTGGAATGAAGGAATAGGATCCAAGGATTCCTTTTAAATTCATATGGGGTGGGAAATTCCATAAGAATTTTGGAGGAAACCTAGCATGAAGTCTCACCTCATGTTTTGATCTTCTTGTGTCTCTAATTTCACTGCTTTTCCAACATGACATCCAAACAATATTTTGAAGTTTTCCTCTGGTTTTGGTTTATGTAGGAATCCACAATACTCAATTAATGTATTTTCTTGTTCCGATGTTTTGAGTTCTTGTGTTCCAAATGGGTCCTTAGAGATGGTGATGGCTTTCTAAAAAAAGAAAGGGATGGTGATGGCAACAAAACTACACGTGTTTACCAATTTGTTTGGACTCCAAGTGCATAGTCATGCAACAAGTGTTTGTTTTTTCCCACAAGGATGAATCGGGGGTTTGTATCGAACTCTCGGGGAAAAAGCTATTTTATCTTCTATCATCTTCAAACAACTTGGAAACTTAAAGAACATAGTTTTTTGTCCCCAACTCAACCAAGCATTTCATAAGAAAGTAAATAAAGCATGTAAAGTATGCAAAGTATTTTTTTATTGCGAAATTATGAAGTCCTGAAAATAAAATGCAAGCAAAGTAAATTACAATGTCTTTATTATAGTATATAAAATGGACCGGGGTTCATGGTTTCATTTGATCTCCCTCGCATAAACATGGTGGCATGGATAAAGCACTAAATAACAAGCAACAAGAATCCATATGGGCATCAATTCACATGATAGTGATGATGCAATAAATCTCATTAATACTTCCATGACGGGGAAAGACTTCTCAAACCAAGATTAACAATAAACAGAATATCGCCCGAAGAACTATGACATGAAGTTGATTAACAAAACTATCATCTTGAGCAGAATGTCACTAGATGAATAATACGGAGTAGCATATGTAATCATTTCCCTAGTGAGGTAGCCAATGGAAAAGTAAAAAAAACATGGTAGCACATGAATTTGTGTCACTTCCGCATGCATACTACCAAGCTAATCCACCTAACACACACATCCCCCTCACGGGGTCTTGCATACTACTTTGATCAGAACAAAACATACATGAATAGGGTAACATATGCATATATCAATATATCAAGAACATATATCAATTGCACCTCATTATTCATCTCATAACAAAAGATCCACCATCAAAGTATTTTTCTAGTACCCCGAAGAATATGACCTCGAAAGGGTAGATATCGAATATGTGCATTTGCATAGCATGCATCTCTAAAATACGGGAGAATTTTGAAAATTTATCTTGAAGAACCAAAGTGATCAAATTTGAACTCTAGTGTCAAGTTGACCTAAGACAAACACTGGGATTTGTAATTCAACTTTCGGGATGACCTTTGAACATTCTAAAATGTGGAGTAAACTAAAACTTAAGCACCTAAACGTGTTTGTAGTTAGTAAATAGCATTGTGTGATTATAACTTGAAACCAATTGAACACACTTCCAAAAGATTTGAATTTAAAATTGAGGTTTGACCAAGTCAAACTTGAACTCAAATAATTTGAATAAAAAAACTAACTATTTGATTAAAATATTCCTAAAACATATATATTTAACAATATATACATTTCCAATCTCAAATTCATCTCATATCAGCATATAAAATAATAACATATATTAAAAATTCCATATTTGAATTTAAATAATAAGAACCAGATTCAAATATTCATAACTAACTAAATAAAAATCAAGAAAATTCAAACATAAGATAAAAATCTTAAGAATTTAATCTCTATCAATCTACAATCGTTACAAAGTCAATTACAAACTTGAATCATCCATAAATGGAACTCCAGAGAAAACCCTAAATAGATAGTAAGAAAAATAAATGAAAGCCCCAAGCTAAAACCTAACTAGGCTAACCTATGTACACTACTATCTACATTATATCCACGTTATTGTCTTGTTGAACACCACATTCTTTTGATCAACATCATCATCATCATTTCATGCTCTTGATCAACAGTTTAATCCTTCCCTTGACCTTCGCAAACTTAAGAAAACATCTATGATGATTAAAATGTTGGATTCACCATAGGGTGAATCCATTTGATCTAGGATCCAAGTGAGTGTCGTAAGAAAGAATTCCCGAAACATTAGCGATGGTATTAAGCAAATAAATACAATCTAGAAATTGAGTGGAATGGAATATTAAGCCATTGACCATTAGCAACAGACCAACTAGAACGACAGCCAATAGCAAGTGCTAGTAACCATGACAGAAGCCAATGCTAGGAAGTAGCCATGGTAGACAAGAGGTAGTATAGTAGCAACCGGCAACAGTAAACCCCGGAGCAAACATCCATAGGAGAAAAGTAACTAGATATTTTTTTAGTCACCAAGTTATCCAAGCAAAGCCATTATAACACTAAAGTCTAGTACCCACTAGTTTGGATCCATGGAAAAACCAAATCAAATATAAATCCAATGAATAATTATTGATTCATTAAGCTATCTAATCAAACTTTAGATAGAACATGTCTCTATAACACAAGAACATCAAACAAATAAAGTAATAAACCAAAGAATAATTAGTTCTAGAAATTGACAGGAACAAGTATAAATGAAAATGCCACTTATCACTATCCAAATTGAGCATCATGACAAGAAACAAGTTAGTAAAATTACATTCCTAAATTGGCAAGTCACATAGAACCAAATCTTTGATTCAATCAACCACCGAATAAATTCCCTTTAGCACATAGAAATAGCATAGAGAGGCGGCAGAGAACAGTAGAAGAACCTTAGTCACCTAAATGCATGGAACATGTGTCAGCACCACAAGACTTAGGCTAGCCTATAAATATCCAGCATCTCATACCCATCAGGCTCACAACTATCCTAGTCCTAGACTAGAAACACACACACTCACATTTAGAGAGAGACATGAGAGGGAGGCAAGGAAGAAGCTGGAGGAGAAGGGCAAGGACAAGGAGATAAGCAAGATGTTCATCAACAGCTAGGAATAAGCAGTGCATAGTTTGCAAAGGTTCAACTCTAGGGCCATAAAAATAAACCCGAGGCAATAGAGTGGGATAGGATTTGATCGGATAAATGTGTTGTAGATGCATCAGTAGGACTTGCACACATGTTGTTCTTGCTGCACTGCAAGCACCAACACCTCTGGGAACTCATTAGAGTGATCATGACACTCTCACCTAAGACTTAAGAGGCACCTAGGAATAATACTCTAGTGAGGTCGGGCAATAGGCACAACCAGCCAAAATTAGTAGCTAATGCTGGATTAGAAGCTACCTAAATGTAGCTAAGCATTGCTATAACCTAGAGAGAAGAATGGAACACTATCATGCACAATTAAGAAACTACAGGAACTGAGGAACCCTAATTCCAGATTCATTCACTAAGTGACTACAAAAACTAAATGAACAAGCAAATCATGCACTACTAGCTCACCCTAAGCTACTACGATACTGCTAAACCATTAACAACATATAAGAACCTGAAAAGACAATGTTAACTATCAAAATTAAATTATAATTAACAAGCAAACAAACTAGGAAGAAAACAAACCGACTGAATTCTAAACATAACTAAAAGCAAATGAATAATTAGAACACCTAAGGAAACATCTAAAACAATTCAATAGTAAATTAAAGAATTTTTATTAGTGTTTGACATGCAAAACTAAAGAAAATTCAGTCGGCAGTTGTAAATAGTAATCAATTGATTTGTAGAACTAGTTTAGGCAATTAGTTAACTACGATAAACGTATAAGAACACTAGAACATGCACAAGAACAACTTAAAACCCTAGAATCCAACTAGGACATGATCGATAGTATAGCCAGCACAGTAGGGTAGGAAAGTATCGATAGAGAGAGAGCAATATATAGAGAGAGGATGTTTAGAAAAAACTCACTGTAGCCTAGCACGCTGTTGGGGAGATAGATCCCAGACCACGACCATTATACACGGAGAAGACGAAGCTGGGGCGGCACAAGGAGCACTATGAAGATGTATGATGCTGATAGGAAGCCCAAGGAGGCCACCAAGCTTGACAACACATCAATTGTGACCTAACCCTAGAATCGTGTAGGGTTGCTGATGACACTACAACAAGTGTGTCAATTCATTGGGACTCCAGGTGGATAGTGATGTAGCAAGAGAAATTTTCCCACAAGGGTAACTCGGGGTTTATATCGAACTCTCGGGGAACAAAGGCGAAGCTTCTTCCAACTTCGTCTAGCAACCTGCAAAGGAAAGTCTTTGTCCTGTGCCCCCAAGTCCACGTTGTGGTTGTCAAGCACAAGGATTCGATATTAGTAAAGTAAAATAACAATAAATAAAATACTAGAGATAATTAAAACTAAAATGCAAAACTAAAACAAGTAAATAAAGATGTTTGGGCGGTTTTGTTTCAAGAATTGAAGATATTTTTGTATTTCGAAACTAAATAATGCTAAAAATGTAAAAGCAAGTAAAATTTGTTTCTGATGATAAAATGTGGATTGAGGTTCATGGGTTCACTTGTCTACTCATAAAGGTGTGGTGGCATTAAGAACACGATAGATAACTAAATATTGATTAGATTTATTATGTGCCTTGATTAGCATTTATGTGGGCATCACATCCTAACATAAAGATGATACTACACATCTTACTTATACTCCACTAGAAAGGGATACACTCCAAGCAATCTAGATTTAAGAATTAAACAGAGCATAACTTTAGATATTTTGATATGATGTTTGAACATCAAATATCCTACCTTGAATTAAACATATCACAATAGATCAAGCACATGATCCATAGATTAAACAAGGCTTCTTAGTTGTTACTAAGAATTATATAGCACATGCATTCATTTTATCTAGTGAGGTAACAAAAGAATTGGTAAAGACCATAGTAGATATGAGGCTTGCTGTCACAACTCATTACTACCACCATGTTACTCCATCTAATACACACCATCCCCCACTCTTACATATAAGTTTGAGCAGAAAAAGTAATAAAGAATGGGGTAACAACATGCATCTATTAATACATCAAGAACACAATAAAGATTCAGATCTCATAGATCATCTAATAAAATAAGATCCACCACCCAGGAATTACAAATATGGCCATAATCATGATAGGCAGCTCATATGGCATCTAAACAACATAGTACATGAGATAGAGATCAAGCTACTGACACAAACCCATAGTCCAGAGGTGGACTACTCCCTCTCCATCATGGTGGCGGTGTTGATGATGTTGGAGATGGTGGAGATGGAACCGGGGATGGCTCCGACAGGGTTTCCCCCTCATACTCTCAGGTTCAGCTTTAGTTTCGTGGTATTTGGGTTTTCGCACCGCCTCCTCCGAGAACGCCTCGGGGGGGGGGGTCTATATATAGTGGTTTTTAGGTTAGGCCCTTCAGTTTGAGATCAAAACGGGCGACTGCGAAGGCTCTAGGAGGGGAGGGAATGAGATATGGTGGCGCGACCTAGGGTGGGCCACGTGCCACCTGTGCTCGTTTAGGCCTCGTGGGCTGCCTCCGGCATGTATTCTTCTTCTCATATTGTGTCTCTGGGAAAATATTGACTCCAGAAAAACCCTCCCTCCGTTAGATTTCCGTAAGATCTCTAAAACTTCAAAATACACAAAACAACGGTTTCTTGTTTTGCGGAGTTATAAACCAATGAAAGGGGATAAGTGGAAAATACCCATAAATCAATGTGTAACATCTTATAACATGGAAATATGTTGGAATATATAACAATAAACTACAAAGTATTCATTTTACATGCATCAGTTGCGAGTGATCGATTACGAGAGCGCGAGGCGAATCGAATTGGACTAGGTGGGAGAGAGGAGTGTGGAGAGTATTTCAACGCACGCGCTGCGGCAGCGGTGTCCATAAACGATCGTGGCAAGACGGCGATGCCGTAATTAAGTGACCACTGTCGCAAGAGAGAGGACCACTAGCGAGCGAGGGGAGAGGGTGATGAGAGTGACGATGTGGTCAGCCTTGTCAAACCGAACTAGTTCAATCTTCTATTTTGTCATGGGCATTTTAGTCTTTTTCTTAATTCTTTTAAAAACCCTAAAAATAAAAGGGAAACCAAACTAGTCAAAAAAATAAAATAAAAATAATACAAGAAAGATAAAAATGTGAATAATCCAAATATGAAATTTGTTTGACCATTTGAAATAATTTTATTTGAAGAATTTTTAGGGTATTTAAATACCTAAATAAATGATGTCCATATTTCAAATCCAAGCTCAAATTCAAGTAAAAATCCAAAAGCAAACTTGAGTGTTATTCAAACAACACTAAATAAACAATTATAGATATATGAAAATACTAAAGTCAAATTAAAGAAATCTTGAATGCAAAATCCCAATAAATAATCCTAATATGATTTAATATATCTTAAAAGCTTAAGAATTTGAATGTTATCATTCCAAGAAAATAATTTCACCACTCCATAATTATTAACAATAAAAGGAGAAGCCTTCTATCGAAAAAGAAAATACCACTTAGTCAAAAAACAAGCATTCAAAAATATTAAAACTTAAACCTTAAAAAAAAATTACTAAAGGGGAAGGGTTCAACACACTAAAATTAGGGTATCTCATACAATAGCATCATTTGGATCTTAAACATTGTCCTTGTTGGACAATGATGCTTTTTCAGAGCCTGAGATCCTTGGCCAGTTAGAATCTCCGAACTATGGTAACACCCTATTTGCCAGGCAAGTTCAATCTTGCATACCATTTGAAGTTTTACAAAAAAAAATTCAAAAACCTATCATTGCATTAAAATGAAGCACTATTTTCTAAATTATAAATTGAGGGTTACCGGCTACAGGGTTGCGTGATCTACTAGGTGGGCAATGAAACCATGGAATATAGAGTGCAACTCTGTCGGTGGAGGTTCCATTGCATTGACACCACCATTAGGGTTAAAATACAACTCCAATCAGCCATTCTCAGCGTCGTTGTACCTTTCTCCTTACATATATCCTCTCTGTTGAGGAATTTGGCAGGGTGGGGCCCCGTAAAGTCCCAATCCGATTCGGGTAATCCACCTAACATCATAAATGCAATTTGTCATTTTGGAGATATTTTTATGCTTTCTCATTTCGTAGCATTTGCGTGGAGCTTTGGGGTGTGTTGGAAAACGATTTTGATGCCCTTGATGAGAAGAACATGTCACATCAAGAGAAGTTCAACTGCCAACTCAACTTCATTACCACTCACAAGATTCATCAATGTTTGAACCGTGAAGTCCATGATCAGGTTGTCAAAATTGAGTCCTCTAAGGAGCTTTGGGATAAGCTCACAACCTTGTTTTAAGTATGAATCCTCCAAGAAAGATATTCAAATGTTCATGGTCAATGATGGAGAGAACCTCAAGAGGGCCTATGCAAGGCTCATTGCCTTGAAAGAAAAGATTTGTGGTCTTGGGGGTGAAATATTCAAGGATGGCTTCGTCATGAATGATGAGTTCATCAAGAACAAGTTCAATTCATTTTTCCCCAGGGTACCAAGGATTGGCCTTCAATGTCAATTCTTGGATCCACTGCAGAAGATGACCACGGATGATCTTACTAGGTATTTTATTTCCCATGATGGCATGATCGCCACTACCATGAAGACCATGGAAGTTGTCTGTGCCATGAACAACACAAGCTCTCTTGCTTCGAAGGCCAAGGTTTTTCAAGGAAAGGAAATTGAAGAATAGATAGAAGAAGAGGCCAGACCTTAAAAAGTGAGCTTGATGTGGATTTTTATTTCTTTGCAAAGAAGTATGCTAGTTCTCCATGAAGAAAGGTTGAAGATTTTCAAAGGAGAAGATAAGAATTTGCCGCAATTGCAATGGATCGGGGCACTGCTCCGACAAGTGTCTGTTATCACCAGAATTTGACCGAGTCAGAGGTGGGCCGCGATCAAGATGGGCTTGAAGAATATACATGGAAGAATATACGTGAATCGGCCTTATATGCAAAGTTTGGGCTAGTTTGCCCGTGTATCTGTAATATAGTAGGATACGTGTCGGTTAGTTAGAGTTTGGCTCGTGCACGGTTGGGATTGTTCCCACGTTAGAAAGTCTACGGACTATAAATATGTATCTAGGGTTTATGAAATAAGCAACAATCACGTTCACCACAAACCAATCTAGGCGCATCGCCAACTCCCTTGTCTCGAGGGTTTCTTCCGGGTAAGCATCATGCTGCCTAGATCGCATCTTGCGATCTAGGCAGTACAAGTTTATTCGTTGTTCATGCGTTGCTCGTACTGAAGCTTTTTTGATGGCGAGCAACGTAGTTATCTTAGATGTGTTAGGGTTAGCATTGTTCTTCGTATCATATGCTATCGTCGTGCAACCCTTAGACATCTAGCCGCCCTTACGCCTATCTTAGGCGTAGGGGCGGCACCCCGCTTGATCATTATTTAGTAGATCCGATCCGTTATGGTTGCTCCTTGTTCTTCAAGGATTAGTTTAATATCTGCACAGTTAGGCCTTACAAAGGGTTGGAGGATCCAGCGGCGTGTAGGGTGTAGTTTGCTAGCCCTAGACAGGATGTTCCGGGGATCAACCTCGTGTTGGTTTTTAGGCCCTGTCTAGGGTCGGCTTACGATCACCGTGCGCGGCCGCGAGGCCCAATCACGAGTAGGACGTTCCGATTATGCGGTGAAAACCCTAAATCGTCGTAGATCGTTTTAACTTTATCTTGATCAAGCAGGACCACCATATATTCGTACACCTCGTGCGAATCATGGGTGGATCGGCTCTTTGAGCCGATTCACAGGACAACCTGAGAGCCGATCGAGGCTCGTATTTAATGTTTACGTGTATGCCATGCAGGAAACTAAGCGAGGCATCTCCATCACCTTCCTGACCAGGTATAGGTCAGGTGGCACGCCCTTGCACCAGCATCGGACGTGCGTGCCGGAGTCTTTGCGGGCCGTCGCTCGGAGGGACCAGGGCCAGCCGCAGCCCTAAGTTGCTCCCGGCTCTCCTGTGTTGCCCGTCGTTGCTCGCCGGTGGGTTTCTGACCGCAACACATTTTGGCACGCCCGGTGGGACAATCTTCGACATCAACCGCATCGCCGTCTACATCTGAGATGGCGGACGGCACCCCAGTCACGTACGAGGATCTGACCGAGGAGCTCAAGAAGAAGTATGACGAGGTCAAAGCAATCCTCGAAGCCGACCTCATCGGCTCTTTTCACAGAACCCGTTCACATGGCATCAGGTGGAAAGGGTTCTCACCTGAAGGCGCGCTCGATGGAGTGGACCTGTCCGCCCCGTCCGAAGAACGCACCAGGTCCCTGCGTCAGGAGATTAACTTCATGGTAGCTCATTCGCTACACCGCCACTCGAGAACCTGGTGAACACTTTGGAGCGTGTTGCTCTTCGGGTGATCCAGGAGATCATGAGGCACCGCACTCTCCGTCAGACCAGCTCTCGGGACATACCAAGGAGAGATGCCACTCCAGTCCCGTCCACCGCCGCCATTCGCGTTGGCAGCACCCGTAAGTGCCGACCACCGGCATTCGTCGTCTACAAGATCGGTGGTGACCCTAGTGACTACCAGTTCTTGTACGAGGCGCCTAAGGAGATCCCTCACGGATACACGTGCACATACGTGCCGCATGGTAATCGGGCGCTCACGAACCAGGCCGCAACAAAGAGGGACTTCTGAAAAGCAGAGGAACTTCAGCAACAGATCTTGAGAAGCGCACGTGGCTAGCTAAGTATGCCACTCCGACAAACCTCCGCAGCTCAGCTCCTGCAGTTGGCTCAGTAGCTGGAAAAGCAAGCATGGCTGGCTAAGTATGCCACTCCGGAAAATCTTCGTAGTTCGACTCTGCAGCCCAAGACCGCGGATCAAATCGCACGATCCTGAGAGACCAGTTCGGCATGGTGCCGAAAAGGAGGACAATCGGCTATTCCAAGCCGTACCCCAACGAGTACGAATTGATCCCGCTACCACCCAAATATCGGCTCCCTGATTTCTCCAAGTTCAATGGATCAGATGGCTCTAGCTCCATCGAGCATGTGAGCCGATATTTGGCACAGCTGGGCACGATCTCAAAGAATAGATGAGCTACGTGTGAGGTTCTTCGCACGATCCCTCACAAGATCGGCTTTCGGGTGGTACACATCGCTGCCACCAGACTCAATCCGGACGTGGAAGCGCTTGGAAGAGCAGTTCCACATGCGGTATCACTCGTAGGCTTCCGAGGCCGGCATTGCCGATCTAGCACAAGTACGTCGTAAGCGTGGAGAAACTGTGGCGTAATACGTCCAGCCGCTTCGTAAATCTTAGGAACCGATGTTATTCGGCTCGTGTGACTGAAAAAGAAGCAGTCGAGTTGGCAGTGGTGGGCCTTGCATCACCAATCAAGGATATGGCCTCCCAAGCAGACTACCCTTCACTGGCGCACATGGTTCAGAAACTGTCGTTATATGAACAGCGCCACCCGGACTTGTACCAGGACAAATTCAAGCATGCGGTAGTCCTGGTTGAGGCAGATGAAGACGAAGGCTCTGCGGGAGATCAAGAGGTAGCAGTGGCTGAATGGACTCGGGGGGCAACCCCCGTGTCCTGCAAATGGGTTAAGCCACCAGGTCCGCCCAGAGGGTTTGATTTTGACGTGACTAAAACTGAGCAAATCTTCGACCTCTTACTCAAGGAGAAGCAGTTGAAGTTACCCGAAGGCCTCAAAATCCCCACGGTACAGGAGCTGAACGGAAAGCCATACTGCAAATGGCATAACTCGTTCTCCCATACCACCAACGACTGCAGGGTGTGGCGTCAGCAGATCCAAATGGCGATAGAACAAGGACGTCTAATTTTCAACCAGTACGCCATGAAGGTCGACACCCACCCCTTCCCCGCCGTTAACATGGTGGAGTGCACTTACCCTGAAGGTTGCCAGCCAGGATTCTCGTTCAACATCAACATGGTAGGACCTGGACACCACTCTGGCAAGGACGGAGACGAGGGCAGTTGCTCTCGTAGCAAGGACACAAAGGAGGCCGCTCCACGCGATCGGCTCCGTCACGATGGCAAGCGCTACATCACAGAGGGAGAAGTAAAGAATGTAAGATATCAGCGACCTCTCTCCGATCACCTCCTCAACAAGTACGTGAGTCAATATAGCCAACGCCGACGATCCAGCGACGATGATGATAGAGACCGTCTGGCTAGGGACACCAGGAGACATCGTCGGCATGATCGCGACGAGGAGGAGTACGAGCGCCGTGCCAAGGAAAAATCGAGGGAGCAAGACGACGAGGATAGACACTGGGACTGCCCCTTCTTCAGACACTGCTGGGATTCAGGAATGAGCCGATTGCCTACAATCGGCAACTGCCCAGAATGTAGACAGAAGAGGAAGGATGCAGCTAACGTGTCCGTGTTCAAACGTCTAGGGCCTCTCCCACCTCGAAGCAAGCACGCTGAGTCCCCTCGGGTGGAAGATCTCGAGGATTTGGAAGATGATGAAGAAGAAGAAGACAGGTACCACCGGCCAAGGTGGTGCCCTGATGGACTCAGCCGTTCCCAAAAGCGTAGGGTTCAGCGACTGCGCGGCTTGGAGGAAGCCGAAAGGTTATACCTGCACACGCTAAGGAAGGCGCGGCCTGATCTGGCCGCGAAGATCCAGCGAACCCTGGATGAAGAGGGTCGACCACAAAAAATGGAGTGGCGCCCCAAGCAAAAGAAAGCCGATGATGAGACATCGGCTGGCACAAATATGGTGTTTATCCTTCCGACGGAGTTTAGAGCTCCAGGACTAGACGAGGCACCTGTAGCACACCTTGACTGCGGCCCACGGCCGGTTATCTTTGAGAAGCCACGAGAAAGAAGCTACAGACATCTGAAGGCCCTGTACTTGCGAGGTTATATCGATGGGAGGCCTGTCAACAAGATGCTGGTGGACACCGGAGCGGCAGTCAACATTATGCCATACTCTATGCTACGTCGGTTGGGACGCTCTAACTCGGATCTGATCAAGACCAACGTGACATTGAGCGATTTCAACGGCCAAGCGTCTGACGCACAAGGTGTTCTGAACGTGGATCTGACCGTAGGAAGGAAAACCATCCCTACGACGTTCTTCATCGTCGATAGCAAGAGCACCTATGTCGTTCGCTAGGAAGAGATTGGATCCACGCCAACCGTTGCATTCCCTCCACGATGCACCAATGCGTAATACAAAGGATGGAGATGAGGTAGAGGTCGTCCAGGCCGATGACTCAGCCGAGATTTCAACGGCTGGCATGAACGCTTGGGAAACAGCAGGCCAAGAGCCACTCTCAGGTATCAATTTGGACGACTGCGAGCGCATCGACGTGACAAATGATGGGGTTAGGCTGGTCTTATCCACCGGCCTGACCGTGTAGCAAGAACAAACCTATGGACAAACGTGGCGAGGCCGATCCTTGGGATCGGCCCCAAAGATCTATGGAGGAACATTGGAAAACCTTCATTGAGCGCTTCGATCAATATGGAGGCCGATTCCAGCAATCGGCCAAAATTATCCTCACCACATGTTCTGCTTGTGTTCAACATCGATCTAATGGGCAGCGTTTTTACGTCGGCTGATGAGTTAGGAAAAATCAACATTGGTCCTACCGGAGCCGACGTGCAAATACAGTGTCTTGGCTAACTACAGAGCCGATATCTTCAGTTACCTGGCAGATTCGGCTCGGGGGGCACCTAATCAGATGAACATATGCAGATGAACATGTGTGCAGTGAAATGTTGGGGGCCGATAGAAAAATCGGCCAGTAAAAAAAAAATCAGCATCCCGATATACAGCCGATGCAAGGACATCGACTTTAGAGCGAAAGAAACAAAGCCGATGCACAGCCATCGACTCTAGTACAATTACACAAGATCTACCGGCTATGTGCTCAAGACGCGGATTTTCGCCAAGAGGGTCTTCAGTTCAGCTTCAAGGCCTTCTGTTTCCTTGAAGGGAATGAATAATGGGAGCATCCTCAGCTGCAATGAGCTGATTGTGGTGCCCGAACCTCCTCTTCGAGGACTTCCAACCTTTTGCGCCAGTTCAGCAGTAACATCAGTTTTGGCATGCAAGGCAGCCTCTTTCTCATTAAGCTGTTGGTGTTTCATCTACAACATCGGCTTTCAGCGGAAGAAAGCTGATCGATGGGGGCAAGTTTGGCTGACTCTTCATGGTGGCTGTCTCAGATTACCAGATTACCTGAGTTCAAAGCCCTTTGTTTGATCGGTGCATCCTCACCGCTATTCTCGCCTTGACTGAGGCTCGGGGGGCAACTGGCCTGGTAGATGCTCTGTTGTTAGAAGCCGATTGGAGTGTCGTCGGCTGACCCTGCATCATAACCTTCTTCGAAAGCGGTGAGTTGTTGCAGTAGAAGACTACTAGAGCTGCTGAAAAGGAAGCTGCCATCATTTACAGAGTCAGAACCGTCTCTGTTGCTGCGAAAAGATAGAGCAAGGCGCTATGTTCGGACAGTAAGGGGCAGTTAAGGATCACCTTCAGGCTGGGAACCATAGCGTGGGCTTTGGATGGTGCCGCCCATGGATTCATTGCAGTTGCGAACCTGCGCAATTGACATCTGAGGTTCGTATGGCCGTGGGTTGGATCTGTCCAAATGGCGTTTTGGGGAATTGGGTTTTGCCCTTGCGGACAGGCCACAGATTACCATTTGGATAAACAATAGAGTTGGCCCTGCTCGTGTTTTCATGGCAAGGACCGGTGCACTGCCATCGGCTCGTAATTTGTTGACTTATTTTAGCAATCGGTAAATTTGGTGAAAGGACAGAATCAGCTGAAAAGTCCTTCATAATAAGAGGGATTTTTACAAAAGAAGAGCCGATTGCTCAAGAAGGGGGAAAACAAAAGAAGAGCCGATTGCTCAGGGGCTACTAGTCCTACTCTACTAGTCCTCGCTGGCCTCGTCGTCGGCATCGCTGCCGTCGGCGCTGCTTCCGGAGAGTTCCTCGTCGCTACTACCCCAGCCCTCGGCCGGAGCCTCTTCTTCCTCGTCATCATCATCATCCTCGCTGTCCGCCCAAGCGCGGAAGCGCTTTGTCGGCGGATACCCAGCGGAGGAGGAGGAATCATCCTCTTCCTCTTCCTCTTCTTCCTCGTCATCATCATCGTCCTCGCTGTCCGCCCAAGCGCGGAATCGCTTTGCCGGCGGATGCCCAGCGGAAGAGGAGGAATCATCCTCCTCCTTTTCCTCTTCTTCCTCTACTTCTTCTTCTTCCTCCTCCCCGTCGGAGGAGGTGGGTTTCGCCCAGGGGTGGAGGTCATCTTCGCTTTCGCTCATCAGCTCCCCTTTGATGAGGAACTTGAGGTCGTCTTCCCCATCGGTCAGAGGCAGGTCGCCATCTGACCCGATGAGTGCTTCGGGTGGGCCGTCTGGCACATGATCAAAGTTCCACTCCGGCTCGCTCGAGGAGGAAGACTGGAGGGAGAGGCCGGAGGAGACGGAGGAAGAGGAAGACATTGCTACAGGGAAAGAGGGTTTTTTCGGTGCCGATAGCTAGAACAGAGGAAGGGGATGAAAAGGCTAATCAATCGGCACAGTTAAATAAGGAGGAGCCTAGTGGAGATTTAATGCCTTTGCAGTTTCCGAGGAGGTGATGCTAAAACTATCAAATTTTGCAGAGAAGTTGAGAAGGCAAGGCATCATGATGAAGAATACTGCGACGGTTCTGCTCTGCCACGACATGACCCGACGAAGAGGAAAGCAGAGTGATTTTGGAATTATTAATTCCAAAACCAGGGGGGCATGTGTTATCACCAGAATTTGACCGAGTCAGAGGTGGGCCGCGATCAAGATGGGCTTGAAGAATATACATGGAAGAATATACGTGAATCGGCCTTATATGCAAAGTTTGGGCTAGTTTGCCCGTGTATCTGTAATATAGTAGGATACGTGTCGGTTAGTTAGAGTTTGGCTCGTGCACGGTTGGGATTGTTCCCACGTTAGAAAGTCTACGGACTATAAATATGTATCTAGGGTTTATGAAATAAGCAACAATCACGTTCACCACAAACCAATCTAGGCGCATCGCCAACTCCCTTGTCTCGAGGGTTTCTTCCGGGTAAGCATCATGCTGCCTAGATCGCATCTTGCGATCTAGGCAGTACAAGTTTATTCGTTGTTCATGCGTTGCTCGTACTGAAGCCTTTTTGATGGCGAGCAACGTAGTTATCTTAGATGTGTTAGGGTTAGCATTGTTCTTCGTATCATATGCTATCGTCGTGCAACCCTTAGACATCTAGCCGCCCTTACGCCTATCTTAGGCGTAGGGGCGGCACCCCGCTTGATCATTATTTAGTAGATCCGATCCGTTATGGTTGCTCCTTGTTCTTCAAGGATTAGTTTAATATCTACACAGTTAGGCCTTACAAAGGGTTGGAGGATCCAGCGGCGTGTAGGGTGTAGTTTGCTAGCCCTAGACAGGATGTTCCGGGGATCAACCTCGTGTTGGTTTTTAGGCCCTGTCTAGGGTCGGCTTACGATCACCGTGCGCGGCCGCGAGGCCCAATCACGAGTAGGACGTTCCGATTATGCGGTGAAAACCCTAAATCGTCGTAGATCGTTTTAACTTTATCTTGATCAAGCAGGACCACCATATATTCGTACACCTCGTGCGAATCATGGGTGGATCGGCTCTTTGAGCCGATTCACAGGACAACCTGAGAGCCGATCGAGGCTCGTATTTAATGTTTACGTGTATGCCATGCAGGAAACTAAGCGAGGCATCTCCATCACCTTCCTGACCAGGTATAGGTCAGGTGGCACGCCCTTGCACCAGCATCGGACGTGCGTGCCGGAGTCTTTGCGGGCCGTCGCTCGGAGGGACCAGGGCCAGCCGCAGCCCTAAGTTGCTCCCGGCTCTCCTGTGTTGCCCGTCGTTGCTCGCCGGTGGGTTTCTGACCGCAACAGTGTCTCTATGAAAAGAGGGAAGACTATCCCAAGCATGAGAAGGGAGCAAGGGAAAAATATGAAGCTAAAACCTCTCAATGAGAAGAACAAGAAAATAGAAGGAAAACTCTCATAGGCTACGAGTACACATCCAATGGGAAAAGTGGAGATGAGGAAAGTAAGTGGGCGTGGCTTGTTTGGCTCTCGCCGAATCTAGGTCGCTATTCAAGTATGATTACACCAAGGACTATGCACCCACCACCAAGAATTCTTCCCACAAATGCCCCATGGCAACAGGAGCTAAGGTGATCACTCCCCCTTCATTCTCTAGTATCTTGGATGATAATGATGGGGATGAAAGTTGTTTTGCTGCTAAATTGCATAAACTAATGTGTTATCTTCGTGCTGAAGCTCGAGTTCAACTCAACTACTTAATGGATACCACTGTGTCATGCAATGAATCCATTGATGACTTGAATGCCCATATTGAGGATGGAAAACCGAGATTCAATCTCATCAAGCAAGAGCTCGTCGAAGAGAAGAACACTAGCTTTCTTCTTAAACAACAAATTGAAACTTATGAGCTTGGTAAACTAAAGATATGGATACTCCTGATAGATCTCTTCTGATGGCCCAAGAGCTTGATGCTTTAAAGAAGGATCTTGAAGTTGCTCATGCTTCTCTCACTAAGGACCATGAGCACCTTGATAATTCTAAAAATCTTATCAAGGGTGAGTTCATGAAGCTTCGTGAGAATCATGACCAATTCCAGGACATCATGAAAAAGCTCCAAACACATTAAATGACCATATTTTTGTTGAAAATATTGCTTCTGGTTCTAACTCTATGGTTGACCAACAACTCATTTAAAAAAAATAAGCTGAAAGAACAACTTCATAAGGAGCATCTCACACCCACCAACAAAGGAAATGGGCTTGATGAGATCCTTGCTCATCAAAAGGTGAGAGCTCCAAAGCAAGGTCTTGGATATAACCCAAGAAATGACAAGAGTTGTGCCACTCCACCCAAGAAGGCAAATATTGTGCAAGAAGGGCACAAAGTCGATGGCAATGCCAAGAAGGATGTTGTGAATGGGGAGGGGGTGCATTAGGGCAACCCCAATCACGAGTTTGGATATAGAAGCGAATGTATATGCTAAATAAAACTTAAGGTAGATGAAATGCGGCTAACAACAGGCACTGAAATAGCGGTGCGCTCTGGAACAACTCCACTCTAGTTCTGGGAGTCTCATCCCTAACGGCCAAACCTGATCGCCCAAGGCTAGGTCTTGTGTTTTTTACCCAAATCCCAACCTGAAAGCCCAAACTATCCCAACAAAAACATGTCTTCCCCTATTTTATGACGAAAAAAAGAGTACATTTTTATATCATTTTCTTGAAATTCATTTTTGATACAAAATAGACATAATTTCACTCTTTTCGGATGGACAGGGCCAAGCTCCGGCCTGGCCCTTTTAAGTCGGGCTTTATCGTGCCTGGCCCGGCCCGAGAGATGCCCCACTCCTATCTGCACCACCACCTGTGTAACTACAAGCGAAACAGTACACGGACCTAAACGTAAACTAGCCGTGGTGCGTACAAAAGGACACACGGCCAATACAAAAGTGCCGCTACAAAGGGGCCCTTTCTCCCAAAACCGGAGCATATCCCCAGCAAGCAAAACCTCGCATCAGCAAAGAGAAAGTGAGCCAGTGCCCCAAGCAACCTTCCTTCCTCCACTCCTCCGCACGCGCCGCCATACCCCATACGCACCAACCCCAAGCCAAGCCAAGAAGCTCTCTCTTCTCTTCCTAGCTTCCCACTCCACAAGCACAAGAAACTCGTGGCGCGAGCGCCGGCCAGCATCGAGATATCGACCATGTCAGCGTCGCCGGAGTTCTACAAGCCAGCGCCGGTGTTCTCGCCGACGCCGTGCAGCTCGCCGCTGCTCCTGCACGGGGAGGCTGCCGCCGGAGCGAGCGTAGGTCAAGAAGGGGCGAGCGGCGCGTTGGAGGAGCAGTGCTGCCGGACGCCGACTGGCGTGGGGAGCGAGCTGAAGCAGGTGGCGGCGACGTGCCCGCCGGCGCCGAGGAAGCCGCGGGCGCCGGTCGCGCCGTGCCGGAAGCGGCTGTTCGAGGTGGAGGTGTTCAGCCTGCGGCTGGATGAGCTGGAGCGCCTCTTCTGGCGCCCGCACGCGGCGCAGCCGCAACCGGCGCCGCAGCCCGAGAAGAAGGTCAAGCGCCGCAGGGTGGCGCCGCCGCTCGCCTCGCCGGAGCCCTCGGCGAGAGCTAGCTAGCTGGCTGGCCCGTCGGTAGCTAGCCGTGTCCAGGCCAAGTGGTTTTGGCTTGCCCGTCGGTGCAGTAACAAGCAGTATAAGATTCAGTACTGCGTTTTTACTGCCGTACTTGTTCTCTATGCTACTACTCGTAGCTGCTGCTAATGCTTCCATTAATCAGTTCACAATAGTAGTTCGTGCACGGTAGTAGTATTAGTAGTAGTAGAGTAGCTAGATATGGTAGGCATCAGCAGTTCTTGCTTTTTACTGTATGTGATACTAGTATGGTTGGTCAACAGGTAAGGAGTAGTAATAGGTTGAAATTTCCTTCCATAGTGTAATAGTAATAGGTTTAGATTTCATTTCATGGAGTGCAGCCTGTATAAATGTGTAATGAGAAGCTTATCGATGCTGTATCTGCCTATGTACACCAGTGACCAGTCTCTCATTCCCAATACAAGTTATGCGTCTACTTATTTATATTTTTATATATTTATCAATTTATTTATTTGTTTATCGTGTTCTCTTTGTTTTCTCTGAAACTTTCAAGTATGTTGCTATCGTGCTTACGGCAAGCTAGACGAGGAGAAATTTTCTGATTCGTGTAGGAATTTAGCAATTTTCTATGGAACTCTGGCTTCTTCCTTGCACGATGGAGGGCTGTGGTTGGTGTGTCCGTGAGCAGTCTCGTACGCCGGCTTCTTCGTCGTCTTCGTTCGTCGTTGTGGGATGTTCTGACGCCGGTGGAAGATGTTTGGTGACGTTTGATTGTAACATCAGTTCTTAATGGGGTTCTACTCCTTTCAGTGGATACAAAACAATCGGTTTCATCTTTAAAAAGAATCTGACCCTCCACTAAGCGGCAGTCTGCAGGCGAGAGGAATCATTCTGCAGTGGTGAGAGTAGTAGCAATGATACGTTGAGGGTACGGTCTTGTAACTTTTACCGAAGTTTCTGCAGCTTTTGACGTCGCTGCAGGCTGGTGTTTTGAGGCGGAATGATTTGGCGACTGGTGCCAATGAATGTGTTGGGGGAAGTTCAGGGACATCGCAGGTGGTTACTGGCAGTTCTGTCCAGGAATAGTCGAAGTGGAGCCGCAGATGCTGCGAGAACTTGGCTCCAGGTGGTAAATCTGCTCATGTCGTTGTAGCCTCCCATCATATGACGTCCGCAAATAATTCTCTTCCAGTTTCGTTTTGCCCTACCTGGAACACTATTTTGGGGGATTTCCTCACCACAACAGCGACAACAGCACGAGCACGACGGCCATGAATTGGCCATATACATGTTCAACTTCTATATGGATGAATTACGGTCTGGATAGGGTTATTACAGTTATTGAGATGTTAAGGCTGCAATAAATACAATAATCTGCTGCATTTACTGTATCTGTATGGCGCACTTGTCCGATATTTAAGACATCTGCAGCAAGTTAAGGACATCGTGCACATTCATAACAGATGATGATTTGTATTTATTGAGACGATGCTCCATGTACGGTGTACATACACTACAGTTTCTTTGCTTCCGGTTACTACCCCAACTAAATTATGATACAATGTTGTCTCTTAAATATACACCAAAGAAGGATACCGGTGTTAGCATCAAAATGGCAGGAGGGTGAAGGAATTGACAAAATCGATGAGAAACACAGCTCTATATGCAGCTGGAGCAAACAAAAATGAAACAGTTACAGACCGCCTTCGCCTAGGGTCCTGCCTCAATCCTCTCGATGGTTTCTAACCTCGTTTTCCTTTTCCATCCTTTCATGGTAGCAACCAGGTTGACCAACCCAACAACCTGAGTCTTGCTGTACTCCTGCAGAGTTATACAATGACAGACAGTGTAAATAGTTCACATTTTCAAATAAAAGATTAGCACATAGTAAGATCAGTTGCACTCTTACTGGATGAGACCGCGCCCAGTGAACATACTCCGTCTCGGGCAGATAATAAGCCTGTTTGATTGGCAGAAGAACCGTTAACAGCAATGACGTTTGTCCATATCCCCTTATTGATGGGATATGGAACACATAAAGTTAAATGTGGTCATCGTCGGATCTATTCTTCAGGCAAATGAAGTGATGTCATTAAATTACTGGTATGTCCATGAGGATTCAACTACATACCTTTACGAAAGTATCCACAGTTTGCAGCTTTGGCCTAACATTTGACGATACAATGTGTTGCAGCCCATTAATTAGTACCTGAAAGAACAGCAAAACTGTTACTACTAAATTTACTTCCATGCCTACATTTCACGAAGGACCACTGCAGAAGATTACAACCTGAAGGTCAAGTGACATCAATGCACGTCCTTCGTCAGTGCACCTTTTCACTCTGGAGAGTCCTTCAACTAAAACTTCTGCAAGGCTCTCTATGCCATACTCCAGCAAGAGCTGTTGGAGCTGAGAAGAACATAAGAATTTTAATTGCCTTTAATGTCGGAACATCATGAAAAGAAGTAAGGAACAAAGAAGATTCTTGCATTCTACAGAATTCCAAAACTAATTAACACCCACATAAAAAACAAAGTCCAATCAGACCAAAGAAGAAATTATTCATTTAATTCGCTCAAACTAACCTCCTTAGAGATTCCTCCATGGTCCAATCTTGTTTTGTAATGTTTGAACTCGCCCAATAATAAATCAACGTACCTGGAGAAAAGAGGCCCAAAAAATTACGAGTGGCACTTCCAGAGCATCGATGCATTCATCTTCGTAGTACAAGGAACTCAATCGGATTTGAGTAACACGTGAATGCAATAGTAAAAAGTGTAGTTGTATCTGCACCAGGTAATTTAGCAAGAGAAAGGAAGGAGTAGCATATTGCCACAGAACTCCGCCAACATTGCGTGTAAATCAATAGATTAAGATATGTGGATGGATAAAGGAAAACAACCACAAAGGATGTGTACTATTTCAGAAATGTGATATCTATATGAGCAGGAGTATAGGATGGAGCAAGGTTAAAAAGACGGTAGGTGTTAATTAAGTGTTTTGCCATCACCTAGCACTTTGTTAGCTTAGGCGCGCATGTGCGTTCTGTATGGACAGAGCAGCTGGGTGGGTGCCTAGGTAGCTTAGGCACGCACTTGTGTGTTCTGTACGGAAAGAGCAGCTGGATGGGCTGGGAGGCCTGAGAGGATGAATGTCAGTACGACAGAGAAAAAGGTAAGAAAGAGAGTAGGAGGATGGAAAGCTAGGCCCATTAATTTAGAGCCCATCTGGCCCATGGAGGTTACTGCATTAGGGTATAGAGGAGCAGCAGCTGCTGCCAACCAGTACAGGAGCAGCCTCCACTAAACAGCAGCACCAGCGACGAGTAAGACCCGCCGCCAAGTAGAAGCTACGTCGTCCTCCCTCCGTTCCCCATGCAAGCTCTTTTCTCCTTCATTATCGTCGATTTCTCATCGGAGAGGGTGACTACTTTCCCGAGATGCCGATTTCTTGCTAGAGGAGGTCAGACCTTGCAGCCACTTTATTCACCGCCTAGGGCCAGCACTTATATGCCTAAGCAAGTGCCTCTGTTTGAATTTTCCGATTGAGTGCCAAACCAGGGTTCAAGGGAAGCATGCAAAAAAGGCTATAGAGAGATTCAGAACAATATTTTCCATGCTATTGACATTAAGGCTGCTTAAACTAGCATACCCATTGTGCTCTATGCCAAGCTCCTTGACTTCCCATTTAGCATTTGCTATCTTATCTGGGTACCTGGAAAGCACATTTGGCAGGTGAGCTGATAGCATATACAACTGCGATTGAAAATATTAAATGCAGTAGCTGAGCAAGATACTGTTCCACAGCACTTCTAGAAGTATCTGTGTCTCTGGAGATGCCCATCTCCCAAGTTATACTCAGCCCAAAGAAATTGCGATAGATGATTCCAGGGGATTTACGGAGACTTGAAGATTTCATCTAACATACCCATTAATATGCAAAAGCATCCGTGCACTTGTCCTATGGATGTGCTCAGCCAAATCGGGAACAGTATCCACCTACAAACAAAGATAATAGAAAATTTCAACATTTACCATTGCATATTTGTAACCTACATATTAGAAAATAACAAAATGGACTTGGTACCAAATACAAGAGCAACGATAGCCAATAAATTTACCAGTGTTCCAAAAAACTCTTCGACAACGGAGGTGCTACTTTGAGATAACACGGAATGTAGATGGGCTCTAGATCTGTTCAAAACTCGAGCAACCAAAGATAGTGTTTCGGCAGCTGTGCATCTCTCCTGCAAGGAAAGGACAAGTTTCAGATATGGATAGGCAAACGAAGATAATAGAACTACAGAGACTGGATATAAGACATACATTTTTATACTAGTGTGAAGAAAAAAGCTAATAACAGCATCATGGCGCTATAAAAACCATATGTCCAGGCACAAAAATGACCTGCTAGCCAATTTAAATGCCCAATGAAGCAGAGGGGACCTAGTTCATTACAGAATGGTTTATATTGATGGTGAGGCAAACATTCAAAGACTTAGGTAAGGATATCATCATAAAGGAGTCAAATCAGCTAATGCCAACACCTCATACATTTCTCCCAGTCCTACAGTAGTAGATGCTTTCCACTGTGCCATTTTTTCCTCCATGATACAATCATCCATCAATTTGAGCACGAAAATCATTTGCTGATAATATTTGTTTCTCCCTTCTGCCCTTGACTTTTTCCACCATACTCCAGTTAAAGCCAACAAGGACTCTACACTCCTCACAATCCACAAGTAACTTTTTCACAAGGCTAAAACGATACTTAGTGCCCCGTCCTCACATTACACAGCTAAAGAAATTGCTTTCCTAACAACCAGCAGCTATAACTTCTTTCTCAGATTCAGAGTCAAATATAAGCTAGTTAACATGCTGAAGCCAAGAAAACATCAAATAAGTTCCTCATGTTGTCAAACTTCATTCAGCATGTTCAAACTCTAAAAGCTACATGAAGCAGTGAATTAGTAGACGAGACCAGAATTCCTATGAGCAAGCTCAAGTCAAATGTGTTGTTTGACAGGACAGAGATTTTATGATGAGTGTGGTCCAGTTAAAAATACAGAAAAACATGTTAAAATGCAAATATATAAGCACTGTGATGTAAAGCCAGTAGCTACCTTTAAACCATAGGAGGTGAACATTGAGCTCGGAGGCGCAGTAGGCATCACATCCATTTGAGAAATAGTTGAATTCATCGATAAAGGTGATGAAGATGGATACAAACTGTTCTGTGGTTTGATCCACTGATCTGAGTCTTGTGTTATTTTTGATAAAGCTGCTTTAAGCCGAACTGAATACAACACAAGCATCAGAAAGGACATATGAGCTTTAAATCAGCAATCATGTATTTGTAAACATTAATCACAAAGAGTCATGAGCCAGAAAAAAGTCAGAAAAGACACTCCCATACATGATTGGGAATCAGGTAACGGCTTGCCACTTTGACTCCTGTCCTGAGACCCAAATGTCTCGTATATGTGGTGATAAAAGATGCCAAAAAGTTGGAAGATACCCTGGGAAAAAATGCGAAGTATGAACAACAGAAACCACAAACTTCATGCGCATTCAGTTTACCAGTTACCATAAGGAAAATTTATTGACATATAACCAACCTTAAAAAGCTCAACATTGACCATTTCCAGTTTTTGCATAATTCTGGCATATTTGTCCATCATCCTGATTCCAGTGAAGAAGTGACAGCTTAGATTCGGCAGTTAAGTTAGGACTTTCCTCAAGTTAACATACATGAATATTTGATACCTTAACAAAGAAAGTGATGATCCTGTCTGCGAAGAAATGTCTCCATCTTTCCAATGTGAAGAATTGCCTTTCACAATTTTTGTTTTCAATGTCCTACTGGGTAATTGGCTATCTTCATCAATGAAATCAGCGAGAAGGTCTTCATTTTCTTCATCAAAAGGTGAATTATTTCCATTTCCATGGACAGAATTATTACCAGCTGATGAGCTGAACAGCACATTATATTTAGGGGATTCCAAGGAGCCATTCTCGATCTTCAAAGAAAATGGGTTCTCAATACTGAGCCAGGAAGCAAATCCGTTCTTTTGCCTCCCTTTATTAGTTGCAGTAGTTCCACTGAAACATTCTTTTGGCAAGGTAGAACTACGGCTCGTAGGTGAAATCAGTGCAGCACCATCACCAGTAAGTCCTGCTAAACTAATTATCTGTGTAGCTTCAGCTGACATTATTGTCCAAGATTCCTTTTCCAGTACCATTTTAAGTGCCTGCCAAAAGAATCACAGAATGAAACTGTTAAAATGCCACAGTGAAATGCAAAAGTCAACACTGGCCATGCCAAATGAAGAATACAGGAAAATACCAAGTAGAGCAACTAGAGCAACTCATGTATTACTAAGACAAGGAAATACCCCATTTCACAATGTGGTTGTAATTGTGCTGTTAAAAATGAGCCAGAGGGAGCCGGAAAGGGACCCCTCGGGTTTTTTTAGTTAAAGAAGCAAGAAGCGTTGTATTGTTGTACTTATTAAGGATGTCTATTAAGTATCAACTGCTCTTTGGCACATAAATAAAAGAAAAAGAAGTTAGCTCGCACCAAGATCAGCCTATCCACAAATCCCGAGATACAATGGCTACAAAAACTGTACCATGTTTCAACAGAAATTACACTCATTGTCCACTGCTATAGTTTCTAGGGTGGTTTAATAACTTGCCAACACTCGACGAGTCTCCATGTGTGGGTAAAAGTCTAAGTGTCTAACTATGCGTAGATCCAACTCACACAACACTTGATGATTGTAATTCTAATAATTCAATTGGAGTTAGTGGACATACGTATATATTTTGCCGGTGAAAGGTCACAACGTAGTTCAAACAGACAGTCTTCAACTTCTGCCGGAACTCACTAGCTTCGAACCCACAAAATGCTTCACCGGCCAAAATGAATATTGTGAGATCTTCGTAGTTCTTCAGAAATTGGTATGTGCTAGTTGAACAAACAGCTGAACAAGACAGCAAAACAGACAAGCGACTTGTTGCCAGTTGCCAAAGATTTCTCCGCCCCCTTTCAAATGTATAAGCAACAAGTTTTGTAGCATCTGTCCTCAGTTGATAGAATGGAGCATCTGCTCCTGATGTGCTAGCATCAGGATTGCTGACATCAGAAGATGGTATCCTGTCGCTCGTTGCGTCTGCAACACCATCCTGATTGACAACTGTACTTGAATGACCTCTTCCTGAATCAACTAAAGTTTCACTTGGGCTCTGAGACGTCTGCATAGAAGAAACCAAAGGTTATATGAATAACTACACCAAAAACCAGTATTCAAATGACATTGTTAACAACTCAACCAAAATATTTCATCAGATTTAGATGCAAATCTATAAAACTATGGGAATATAGAACGAATTAAACTGGACTTATTTCATAGTAAAACAGGTTCCACTTTATGATGCATTCAATATATGACTGACAACATACAAGACTTTTGCCAACTATCAGTACCATACATAGAGAAGAGTTCAAAAGCTGTTGACATCTGACACCTGTATATAAGGAGCTTCTTCAGCTGGAAGTTTCTAGAACACTGCACATACACTCAATCGACGCAGAAATTTGCAGTTTTTAATAATGGTTTAGACTAACATGGAAGTGGGTTCACTATTCAAGTACAAATAGGATCCAGGAACCAAGCCAAATAAGATTTGGAATTGCTTATGAGGCTATCACCGATCTAGATATGTCATCAAATTTTTAAAAATAAAGTTAACAGCACACTAGTAACAATTACCTTTACTTCTGGGCAGAAGCTCATAATAGCATAATATGACCGCATCAACGAAAATATGCTCTCAAGAGTTTTTAACAAGCAGGGCCGAAGTTTGGACTCAGGAACTTGAACACAAAGATCACTATATGTAAATCTGCAGAAAATAAAAGTACAGTGAGTACTCACAGAAAGTTGTATAGTTTTGGTTTTACATTTGATAATCTAAAGTATCCACACAAGATTCTCTACAAAATAGCTGGCATGACTTTATCAGTGAAATGCCACATAAATGATAGGCCATATCGCATACATCTTATACTGCTTTAGGTGATCAGAGAAGATCAATGTAAGTCAACATCGACTGGGTACACCACTATCATTTCAGTTGCAGGCTTAGCCCAGAAGGGACCATGACTTTTTTCGCAGAAAGTGCAGTACTTCAGTCTTCAGACAAAAAAAAATGCAAACATATGAAGCTCCAAAGATTTTCTTTTTATTAAAGTAATCCCAGTGTAAGACGTAAATGTGAACATAGCCCATTTAATTTATAGTTTGCTTTGCCACAAAACAAATTCTTGATCCAAAGGCTGATTAAATTCATCCAACCATACACATACATCCAGGTCACTGCATATTTTACTCAATCCAATCAAAGGAACAAAAATAAAGTGCCGAATACATACCTATTTCTCTGGGTATTATTTCCCACTTCCTGCAATATTAGAAAAAATGATAATATTGTTACGAAAAGAGTTGTTGTATTGCACAACCCAAGGGGCAAATATGTATTACAGGAAAACTTGGACTACAAGTCAATCTACTATAGATTTAGACCAATAAAATCTACTAGACCTAGACTAATGGGAAACCATAATAGCCCCTAACAAATACCGCATGCCAAGTATTAACAATGCAAAAGTACAAATTGCAAGCAGTGCCGCAAGAATATGTGAAGAAATCTAATCCGATACCTCTTCCAGCATTTCTTTCAGAACAATATGTGTTTGAGAGAGTACTTCTTGCAAAAAGAAGCTCTGCATCTTTTCGGCCATGCCACCAATGTCACCCATCAATGCAAATGCATCAATCACCTGCAGTTCATATTTAACAGTTAGAAGAATGCAACTCAAGTAAGTTTGCAAAAAATATAATTAACCAATCCAAGAGCACAAACAAATATTGACCAGGTAAATACTCACGGTTAGATAGCTTTCTTCACTGAAGGTCTGACAAACTCCCAGCAAACGGCTGTCCAATTTCTGGATTGTCCTTGCTAACCATGCCTGCAGAGCAGAAATACCATCATGGTAATAAGAAAAAGAATATGAAACAAAACCAACTGAAGGAGAAACATGGATGGCTTCATCGAATTTGATGGTGCTGAAGAGTTTCGGTTCTTTGAAACAGACCAACATAAAGCTATAGGGTGAATGTAGACTTGTTCTACAGTTTCCAACATTGAAGACGAAACATCTCAACAAGAGAACTCTAGTGAAAAGAAGTAAGAAAATCCAAAATTACCTCAATACCTCGTCCCATTTCTTGTACAGCAGAAAGGCCTGAATAGTTCTCCAAGATTTGCAAATACTCTGGCAATAATTGAAATGCCTGCAAACATTAGTAAAGTATCATAAGAAACTAACATAATTCTGAAGAAAAATACAGATTACCAACCACATGGCAAACACATATCGGGTTAAAAACTAGTAGTAAGGTTATAAAATAAAGATGTTTCTATCTCTCTTTTGTGTACAGCAACGCAGAACAAAATATAACTAGTCATGGCCAAAATTCACCCACCTGAAAGTAATTTTCTTTCTCAACAAAAGTTTCAAGCTCTATCTGCATATCTTGAGCATGTCGAAGTTCTGTAAGAACAGGAAGAACATCCTGCATTACAAAAAAAACTAAAACTTTTTATGTATAGATCCTCAATTCCACATACATAAAGCTAGTTGTAGTGAAACAAGTAGGATTCGAATTCATCAAGACATTAATAAGTCCATCCTTAAGAGCTAAGAAAATGATAGACAAAGGAAGGGTTGATCTAGAAGGAGTTTAACATACTAAGAACCTCACTATATACTACAATGGTGCTCAGTGATCTTTATGCACAAGCTGGCACCACACATATATTCAGTTAATGCAGAACATAAACACAAAACAACAGCATGCACCTACCAGCAAAGCTTGCTTCTTCTTTGATTTTACATTGACAACCAGATCCCTTGACACCTCACTCTTCGAAGAGGATATGTGCCTTCGACCGTTCTGAAATAGGAATTAAATCATAAGGGCTAGATATCCAAAAGGGGTAAAACTATGTTTGCAAAGACAAAGTTTTATGAGATAATACCATGCAGATTACGTTTGCGACCTTTAAGTCTTGTTCTAGCTCCATCACTAACTGCATCCCCTTCACTGGCCAAACAATATTATCAGAAATCTGGTTTTCATTGAAACAAAATAGTTTATAGCAGATATCTCTATTACTCATAACTACAGTGGATTAAAAGCCTAAACATGTCAAAGGATCCACCAAATAGATCAACTGACGACCAAAAAAAATGAAAATGAAGAAATAGAAAACTAATAAATGAGCTCCTGTATATTCAGACTAGACATACCCATTTCCTCGTAATGACCCATAACATGATGCGACAACCGTTCGGCAATCTTGTCGAGCTGCGCCAATCTCATAGTAGACTGCAAAAATGAAATGTGCATCGTGAACAAAATGGAATGCGGTAACAGAGGTGCACTTGCATGCAGGTAGAGTAGGGCTTCTGATGGCAATTGGCGAGAATGGTAGGATACGACAAAAGGGGGCGGTTTCATCTAAAAAGAGCATACGCTACATTCGCTAGACAATTGCTTACAGAAACGGCATATCTGCGCCGGTATGCACGCATATGTCACTCAAAAGCATGGTCTAAACAAGTTTTCTGTGATCATGCACTCGAGTGATCTGATAACCAGGTGAGTATAACTGTCCCGCTAACCTGCTTATCGAAATAGGTGGCATCGCCTCCTGCTTCCGATATATTGGCCAGAATGTACTTTATCGGGTCGAACTCCTGCACATCATTCAAACTCAAACACATCAAGCCCAGCTGGCGCGGAGCAGCTAGCAACCTGCATCTTGGAGAATGCAGCACCAACCTCCAGATAGAAGACCTCCTCGAGGTCGTCCACGGGCGGGCCCTGCGGGTTGCTCCCGTAGATCGAGACGAGGTCCTCGGAATTGGACGGCAGGTTGATCCGCTCGTGCGGGGGCAGCCCCGCGATCGCGCGGGCAGCCGCCGCCGCGGCAGCAGCTCGAGCTGGAACCTGCAGCGGGACGGTGGTAGAAAACGTGAGCAACCGCTGTCGCCGGATCCGACACGGCGGGGCGGAAAGTGGAGAGCGACGGCAGTTGGGAGGGGACCTCGGGGCGGGAAGGGGCAGGGGCGGGGGTCGGCGGGAGGAGGCCGATGGAGCGCGCGGAGCGGACGGAGCTGAGGAGCCTCTCGCCGACGCGGGAGAGGTCCATGCCGCCGCCCTGGATCAGGAGCAGGGGCAGGAAGACCAGGGGCGAGGGCCCCGACTCGAAGAGCTCGCCGCCGCCGCCGCCGCCGCCGCCGCCGCCGAAGAGGGATGGTGAGGAGGAGGAGGAGGAGGAGGGCGCTGTAGGCGGCGGCGCGTCGCCCCGCATCTCAGCGGCGCCGCGCAGCCTGGGCGCGGCGGGGGACCATGGGAGGGAGCGCCGCCCGCGGCAGCTCCCAGATCCGCCCGGGGGCTGGGGCTCGCTGGGCGCGTGGTCGGTGCGTTGGATCGCGCGGGGAAACGAGGGAGAGAGAGGGGAGGACCAGGTGGTTGGCCGGTCTGGTGGCTCTCGCGGGCGGGGATGTGAGAGTGGAGAGGACGCACACGCACGAGGCTGGTGGAAGAGAAGAGCGGTAATAGAGGAGACGACGAACGGGATGAATGATTTGTCTCGTGCTGCTTTTTCTTGCAGCAATTTTTCCGTCACAATTTTTTTGTCGTGTTTACGCAGGAGCCTAGTTTAGTCGCTTCAAAAAAAAAAGGTCATCAATATTTTACAGCAATACATGAAAATCCAAAAGTAATAAGAATACAAAAGATCTCTAGACCATCTAGTGAAAACTACGAGCCATTACTAGAAAAAGGCCTAATCATATAGGATTGCTCCACTAGCACGCGCTGTAACTGTCCGGGATAATACCCTCTATTATATTTGTTTGTGTTTTTTCTCTGTGCATCATCATGGCATATGCATCATATCATTCATGTTTTATTTAAATATAAATAAAATAATTTTTATAAACCCTATTTCAATATTTTTCTTCTCATATGGTTTTATAATAAACCTCCTCTTTTCTATTCTTGTAACAAAATCCTAGAAAAACTAACTATAAAGCATATAAAACTATTTCAAATATTTTCCATTTCAAAATTAAATGTTGTTTCTTTTGATTTTTCAAAACGTTTCAAAACCAGTTTTAAATCAAAGGGAAACAAAAGTTTTTGATAAAGAAACCCTAACCCCTCTAACCAGGCCACCCCTCCTCTTTCCCCTAATGGCCCAGCTAACCCCTTGGACCCAAACCTCCCCGGCGGCCCACTCTCTTCCCCCTCTCCCGCAGCCCAACGCCACCAGCCCAATCTTTTTTCCCTCTCCCTTTGGCCCATACCTTTTCGACCTCTTTTCTTCCCCGTTATCGTCATCCTCCAGAGAGAGCACGGGAGGTACGTGAAGCCTCCTGTCGATGTCTGCCAACCACCACACCAATCTCCACCTGCTCCCTCCTTTTTCCCTCCCTTAAATCCCCATCATCAGCGCCCCAAACCCTAAAGCCCTCCTCTCCTCCCTCGCGCCGCCGCCCCCATCTCCCTCTCTTTTTCATCTCCTCTATGAACACATCTGAGCGTCACCGCCACCTTCTCGCCATGGAGCCACCGCTACCGTCAACCCCTCGACGTCCTGATGCCACCGACGAGTGCGCCCCGTCTTCCTCTACCTCCTACTGCAAGGAATCGACCCCGCGCTCCCCCAGTCAACGGCAAAATCGCCGATTCCTCACTCCGACTGCCGGCGTCTTCTTCAAATTTCGGCGAGCTCCTTCCTCCTCCGTCACCGACGACCACACCAACGTCTCCCTGGTACTCCGGCATACCTCCTAGTCATCTTCCTGCGTCGTTCTGCTTCCGGTTTGCCGTGTTCGATGCGGTGACCGTCTCCTTCCGCCGTAGGACGTCGACACCGGTGACCCTCCGGTGGTTACCCTTTGACGACGCCACCTCCTCCTGGACCGCGCCGACGAGGCGCACTTGATGCGCTAGCTCGCGCTTCCTGGAACGGCCGGGGACGCCCGCGCATGACGCCGCCTGTCTCCGATGGTCACCATCTTCCGCTGTGCACGCGCACGGTTGGCCACGTCGTCATCCCCGTCATCGTCCACGTTGACCTGTGGGCCCTCTCCGTCAGCCTCTGCGGCTAGCCAGCACCTCGGTGAGAAAACCCCCCCAGATCCATATATGTTCAACCTTTGCAAAAGGCCCCTGCATAGTTTTCAGCATCAACCCGCGGTCCTACCGCTGATGGTTTTCTTGATAACCCCTGTATGTTTTGAAAATCAACCCGGGTTCCCTCCCTGGCAACAGTTTTGTTTTCGGGTCCTTATCTATTTAAATAAAATCTACTTTCTAATTTAAAATGATAATAAAACTAATCTGTTAATAACTTTTAATTGGTAACTCAAAATAAAAAATGTTGTATATGAAAATTGATCAGAAAAATGCAAGGATCATGAATATACCATCCATTCATCTGTCTGCATCTCGCATCATGTCGTGACGTGATAGTTATGCATGATCACCTAACATATATGCGAAGTATTCGGAATTCCAATTAGGTTTTCCCCGCTTTGTTAAATATTGAAGTAGCGCACCCCTACCATGTTATGCCATGTTAAGCAACCTTTAACTTTGTCGGTAGAAATGCAACTCCAACCTAATTTGTTTGTCTAGGGTTCCGATCCCGCTTAATTGGATAAGTTGCATCGCATCATCGTTGCCATGCCATGCATATCATATCTCGATCATGTCGGTTATTTATCCGTAGTTGTAAGTTTGCATCCGTTGTTTGTTGTAGCACTTGCTTCTTCCCGGATAGGGTCATAAAGTGATGATGTGAGATACGACGAGTTCTCCCACTAGTTTTTCGATAGCGTTTCACAGGCGAGCCCACCTCCTTCACCTATTTTACAGTTTCCTACTCGTTGTTCTCTTGGTATCCATATGTTGCGATTCTGTTGTGTCACGTGTCCTATTCCACTATCACCCACATGAGTCGTGTTAAATATCTGCTACCTATCGTCGTTGTTTGTTGGTTGATCCTTTTTGCGAGTTGTAGCGCATGTTTAGGAATCTGTTGTTATCTCTATATATGTTGGGTTGTTGGGAGGTTATTGATACGTCTCCGACGTATCGATAATTTCTTATGTTCCATGCCACATTATTGATGTTATCTACATGTTTTATGCACACTTTATGTCATATTCGTGTATTTTCTGGAACTAACCTATTAACAAGATGCCGAAGTGCGCTTCCTGTTTCTGCTGTTTTTGGTTTCGAAATCCTAGTAACGAAATATTCTCGGAATCGGACGAAATCAACGCCCGGGTTCCTATTTTTCCCGGAACCATCCGGAACACCCGAGAGCCGCCGGAGGAGCCACTGGGGCCCCACACCACACCCACGGCGCGGCCAGAGGGGGGCCGCGCCGCCCTATGGTGTGGGCCCCCGTAAGCCCTCCCGCGCCGCCTCTTCGCCTATATAAAGCCCCTGGATCGAAAACCACGATGCGTTGGACGAAACCCACGTAAACCTTCGGAGCCGCCGCCATCGCGACGCCAAGATCCGGGGGACAGAGTCTCTGTTCGGCACGCTGCCGGAGCGGGGAAGTGCCCCCGGAAGGCTTCTCCATCGACACCGCTGCCATCTCCACCGTCATCTTCATCACCGCTGCTACTCCCATGAGGAGGGAGTAGTTCTCCATCGAGGCTCGGGGCTGTACCGGTAGCTATGTGGTTAATCTCTCTCCATGTACTTCAATACAATGATCTCATGAGCTGCTTTACATGATTGAGATTCATATGAGTTTTGTATCACAATTCATCTATGTGCTACTCTAGTGATGTTATTAAAGTAGTTCTATTCCTCCTGCACGTGTGTAAAGGTGACTAGTGTGTGCACCGTGTGGTTCTTGTCGTAGGCTATGATCATGATCTCTTGTAGATTGTGGAGTTAATTATCATTATGATGGTATTGATGTGATCTATCTGGTTATGTTGATCTATCTTACACTATAAGGTTACTTAAATATGAACAAATTGTGGAGCTTGTTAACTCCGGCATTGAGGGTTCGTGTAATCCTACGCAATGCGTTCATCATCCAACAAAAGTGTAGAGTATGCATTTATCTATTCTGTTATGTGATCAATGTTGAGAGTGTCCACTAGTGAAAGTCTAATCCCTAGGCCTTGTTCCTAAATACTGCTGCGTTACTACTGCTTGTTTACTGTTTTACTGTGTTACTACTGCTGCAATACTACCACCATCAACTACACGCCAGCAAACTATTTTCTGGCACCGTTGCTACTGCTCATATATTCATACCACCTGTATTTCACTATCTCTTCGCCGAACTAGTGCACCTATTAGGTGTGTTGGGGACACAAGAGACTTCTTGCTTTGTGGTTGCAGGGTTGCATAAGAGGGATATCTTTGACCTCTTCCTCCCTGAGTTCGATAAACCTTGGGTATCCACTTAAGGGAAAACTTGCTGCTGTTCTACAAACCTCTGCTCTTGGAGGCCCAACACTGTCTACAGGAAAGGAGGGGGAAGTAGACATCAAGCACTTTTCTGGCGCCGTTCTTGCAGGAGGAAAGGTAAAAGGCACTCATACTTCGGTTCCAGGTAAAGTACTTTTCTGGCGCCATTGTGTTTGTGCTCGAAGCTATTTCCTTTAGATCCTGCAATTGCATCTTTTTGTTTCTTGTTTACACTAGTAAGGCATAATGGAAAACATCTGTGAGCTCTTTGTACTATTTCCTGAGTCAAGACATGAATGGTTTAATGCGAAAATTAAAAAACCCATGGAACATGTTAGCATGAATACTTTGAACACCATTGTTGCTAATGATATGGAAAATTCTAAGCTTGGGGAAGCTGGTTTTGATGAGCATGATCTTTTTAGTCCACCAAGAATTGAGGAGGAAATTTACTTTGATGATACTTTGCCTCCTATTTATGATGATTATAATGATAGTAGTCTTTTGTTACCACCTGTTATGGAGGATGAATTTGATTATGATTACAATATGCCTCCTATATTTGATGATGAGAATAATAATGATAGCTACTTTGTTGAATTTGCTCCCGCTATTACTAATAAAATTGATTATGCTTATGTGGAGAGTTATAATTTTATGCATGAGACTCATGATAAGAATGCTTTATGTGATAGTTATATTGTTGAGTTTGCTCATGATGCTACTGAAAGTTATTATGAGAGAGGAAAATATGGTTGTAGAAATTTTCATGTTACTAAAACACCTCTCTATGTGCTGAAATTTTTGAAGCTACACTTGTTTTATCTTCCTATGCTTGTTACTTTGCTCTTCATGAACTTGTTTATTTACAAGATTCCTTTGCATAGGAAGCATGTTAGACTTAAATGTGTTTTGAATTTGCCTCTTGATGCTCTCTTTTGCTTCAAATACTATTTCTTATGAGTGCATCATTAAAACTATTTGAGCCCATCTTAATGGCTATAAAGAAAGAACTTCTTGGGAGATAACCCATGTGTTATTTTGCTACAGTACTTTGTTTTATATTTGTGTCTTGGAAGTTGTTTACTACTGTAGCAACCTCTCCTTATCTTAGTTTTGTGTTTTGTTGTGCCAAGTAAAGCCGTTGATAGAAAAGTAAGTACTAGATTTGGATTACTGCACAGTTCCAGATTTCTTTGCTGTCACGAATCTGGGTCCACCTCCCTGTAGGTAGCTCAGAAAGTTAAGCCAATTTACGTGCATGATCCTCAGATATGTACGCAACTTTCATTCAATTTGAGCATTTTCATTTGAGCAAGTCTGGTGCCATTTTAAAATTCGTCAATACGAACTGTTCTGTTTTGACAGATTCTGCCTTTTATTTCGCATTGCCTCTTTTGCTATGTTGGATAAATTTCTTTGATCCATTAATGTCCAGTAGCATTATGCAATGTCCAGAAGTGTTAAGAATGATTGTGTCACCTCTGAATATGTTAATTTTTATTGTGCACTAACCCTCTAATGAGTTGTTTCGAGTTTGGTGTGGAGGAAGTTTTCAAGGATCAAGAGAGGAGTATGATGCAACATGATCAAGGAGAGTGAAAGCTCTAAGCTTGGGGATGCCCCGGTGGTTCACCCCTGCATATATCAAGAAGACTCAAGCGTCTAAGCTTGGGGATGCCCAAGGCATCCCCTTCTTTATCGACAACATTATCAGGTTCCTCCCCTGAAACTATATTTTTATTCCATCACATCTTATGTGCTTTGCTTGGAGCGTCGGTTTGTTTTTGTTTTTGTTTGTGTTTGAATAAATTGGATTACATCATGCTTGTGTGGGAGAGAGACACGCTCCGCTGGTTCGTATGAACACATGTGTTCTTAGCTCATAATATTCATGGCGAAGTTTCTTCTTCGTTAAATTGTTATATGGTTGGAATTGGAAAATGATACATGTAGTAATTGCTATTAATGTCTTGGGTAATGTGATACTTGGCAATTGTTGTGCTCATGTTTAAGCTCTTTCATCATATACCTTACACTTATTAGTGAAGAAATACATAGAGCTTGTTAAAATTTGGTTTGCATGAGTGGTTTCTCTAGAGTCTAGATATTTTCTAGTAAGATGTTTGAACAACAAGGAAGACGATGTATAGTTTTATAATGCTTGTAATATGTCTTTTATGTGAGTTTTGCTATACTAGTTCGTGCTTGTGTTTGCTTCAAACAACCTTGCTAGCCTAAACCTTGTATCGAGAGGGAATACTTCTCATGCATCCAAATCCTGAGCCAAACAACACTATGCCATTTGTGTCCACCATACCTACCTACTACATGGTAATTTTCTGCCATTCCAAAGTAAATTGCTTGAGTGCTACCTTTAAAATTCCATCATTCACCTTTGCAATATATAGCTCATGGGACAAATAGCTTAAAAACTATTGTGGTATTGAATATGTAATTATGCACTTTATCTCTTATTAAGTTGCTTGTTGTGTGATAACCATGTTCACTGGGGACGCCATCAACTATTCTTTGTTGAATTTCATGTGAGTTGCTATGCATGTCCGTCTTGTCTGAAGTAAGAGAGATCTACCACCTTATGGTTAAGCATGCATATTGTTAGAGAAGAACATTGGGCCGCTAACTAAAGCCATGATCCATGGTGGAAGTTTCAGTTTTGGACAATATCCTCAATCTCATATGAGAAAATTATTAATTGTTGTTACATGCTTATGCATAAAAGAGGAGTCCATTATCTGTTGTCTATGTTGTCCCGGTATGGATGTCTAAGTTGAGAATAATCAATAGCGAGAAATCCAATGCGAGCTTTCTCCTTAGACCTTTGTACAAAGTGCATAGAGGTACCCCTTTGTGACACTTGGTTAAAACATGTGCATTGTGATGATCTGGTAGTCCAAGCTAATTAGGACAAGGTGCGGGCACTATTAGTATACTATGCATGAGGCTTGCAACTTGTAAGATATAATTTACATGATACATATGCTTTATTACTACCGTTGACAAAATTGTTTCATGTTTTCAAAATAAAAGCTCTAGCACAAATATAGCAATCGATGCTTTCCTCTTTGAAGGACCATTCTTTTACTTTCAATGTTGAGTCAGTTCACCTATTTCTCTCCACCTCAAGAAGCAAACACTTGTGTGAACTGTGCATTGATTCCTACATATTTGCATATTGCACTTATTATACTACTCTATGTTGACAATATCCATGAGATATACATGTTATGAGTTGAAAGCAACCGCTGAAACTTAATCTTCTTTTGTGTTGCTTCAATACCTTTACTTTGAATTATTGCTTTATGAGTTAACTCTTATGCAAGACTTATTGATGCTTGTCTTGAAGTGCTATTCATGAAAAGTCTTTGCTTTATGATTCAGTTGTTTACTCATGTCATTACCATTGTTTTGATCGCTGCATTCACTACATATGCTTTACAAATAGTATGATCAAGTTTATGATGGCATGTCACTCCAGAAATTATCTGTGTTATCGTTTTACCTGCTCGGGACGAGCAGAACTAAGCTTGGGGATGCTGATACGTCTCCGACGTATCGATAATTTCTTATGTTCCATGCCACATTATTGATGTTATCTACATGTTTTATGCACACTTTATGTCATATTCGTGCATTTTCTGGAACTAACCTATTAACAAGATGCCGAAGTGCCAGTTCCTGTTTTCTGCTGGTTTTGGTTTCAGAAATCCTAGTAACGAAATATTCTCGGAATCGGACGAAATCAACGCCCAGGTTCCTATTTTTCCCGGAACCATCCAGAACACCCGAGAGCCGCCAGAGGGGAGCCCTGGGGGCCCCACACCACAACCTGGCGCGGCCAGAGGGGGGGCCGCGCCGCCCTATGGTGTGGGCCCCCCAGAAGCCCTCCTGCGCCGCCTCTTCGCCTATATAAAGCCCCTGGATCGAAAACCCTGATGCGTTGGACGAAACCCACAGAAACCTTCCAGAGCCGCCGCCATCGCGACGCCAAGATCTGGGGGACAGGAGTCTCTGTTCCGGCACGCTGCCGGAGCGGGGAAGTGCCCCCGGAAGGCTTCTCCATCGACACCGCTGCCATCTCCACCGTCATCTTCATCACCGCTGCTACTCCCATGAGGAGGGAGTAGTTCTCCATCGAGGCTCGGGGCTGTACCGGTAGCTATGTGGTTAATCTCTCTCCATGTACTTCAATACAATGATCTCATGAGCTGCTTTACATGATTGAGATTCATATGAGTTTTGTATCACAATTCATCTATGTGCTACTCTAGTGATGTTATTAAAGTAGTTCTATTCCTCCTGCACGTGTGTAAAGGTGACTAGTGTGTGCACCGTGTGGTTCTTGTCGTAGGCTATGATCATGATCTCTTGTAGATTGTGGAGTTAATTATCATTATGATGGTATTGATGTGATCTATCTGGTTATGTTGATCTATCTTACACTATAAGGTTACTTAAATATGAACAAATTGTGGAGCTTGTTAACTCCGGCATTGAGGGTTCGTGTAATCCTACGCAATGCGTTCATCATCCAACAAAAGTGTAGAGTATGCATTTATCTATTCTGTTATGTGATCAATGTTGAGAGTGTCCACTAGTGAAAGTCTAATCCCTAGGCCTTGTTCCTAAATACTGCTGCGTTACTACTGCTTGTTTACTGTTTTACTGTGTTACTACTGCTGCAATACTACCACCATCAACTACACGCCAGCAAGCTATTTTCTGGCACCGTTGCTACTGCTCATATATTCATACCACCTGTATTTCACTATCTCTTCGCCGAACTAGTGCACCTATTAGGTGTGTTGGGGACACAAGAGACTTCTTGCTTTGTGGTTGCAGGGTTGCATAAGAGGGATATCTTTGACCTCTTCCTCCCTGAGTTCGATAAACCTTGGGTATCCACTTAAGGGAAAACTTGCTGCTGTTCTACAAACCTCTGCTCTTGGAGGCCCAACACTGTCTACAGGAAAGGAGGGGGAAGTAGACATCAGTTATCACATGCTATATCTGTACGGGTATATTGCCCCTATGTGTGGTTTTGGTAATCAATGACAACTCCTATGGACTAATGTTTTTCATTGAGTTTATATGAAGGAATATTCCATAGGTACTACTTGCTCTCCATGTGTTGGATTCAAGTATGGATGCCATGAAGATAAAGATATACCTTGTGTATTGGCATCAAGATCATCGGTATGAAGATATATATATGTGATATGATCAAGAAGAAGAAATGAAGATGGAGTTCTTATGTGGAACTCAATATTAGCCATGCTCTATCTTAAGTGAGTATGTGAAGATACAAGGTTGAGTTAGGCAAGTTCAAGATGTGCATCTCAAGTGAATCACATGCTTGAAGCTTGCCGTCCATTTGGTGATAATAGACTTGTGAAGATATGCATCAATGAAGCTTTCCCATCATAGTGTATGGGGGGGCATTTGTGAGTCTTCACGAAGCAACATTGGTCAAGTGTGGCATTCCGGCTTGAGTGAAGCTTGAAGAGTTATCATCAAGATCAAGCGGGATGCGCAAGGCAAAGGTATGGCCTTGCTAGGTTTTCCTTTTACCGGTCTCAAGGTGGATGTTGGGAGACCGGATTATAGGATAGATAGCCGCACTATTAAGAGGGGCTTTCGGTTAAGTAACTTGATCACATCGTCTTAGGGAGCTCAATCCTTTGCATACTTTGCATATCCTTATTGCTTCTTGGTGTTTCTCTATGTGAGGTTCTTGAGCTTGTTGCTAGCTTTACAACAAGCCCAAGTTCATCGAAAACGGAGTTCGCATGCATCTTCTATTGCGTTTTCGAGGTTGGGTGATTTTACCGGTTATTCATGATATAAGGTTCTACCCTTTTATATTCATGATAAAATCCCCTCCTACAGTTTCTTGTGTTTGCACTTTCTATTGGATAGCATTTGTTGTTATCTTTCCAACGAAATTAGTTTCATGTCAATCGGAGTTCGGGAGCAATAGTTATTAAAGAAAAAGGAAAAGGAGAAAATATGAAAAGAAAAAGAGGAGGGGCAGCCGGTTGCCGCCCGGCCTGCCAGGCCGCACGCCGGCCCACCCGGTCCGTACCGGGTGCCAACCGGCCCAGGCGCCGGTCCGCATCTCCCAGCCCCGGCAGCCTCCCCGGCCCAGCCGGATCTCCACCGGCCGCCTCCCCGCCCGAAGGCCCACGCGGCCCTGGCGCGCCCGCGCGTCCTCGGGCTTCCTGCCGCCCGCAGCGGCCTCCGCCCCGTCCGGTCGGTGGGCCGGCCCGATCGGACGCCTGACCGGCCTCCCCAGCCCAGGCTCGGTCGGCCGGCCTGCTGGCCGGCTGGGCATCCTTTTTTGCCCGTTTTTCTTCCCTTTTCCTTGTCTTTTTTCCCCCAACGGTTATTTCTTCTTCCCCCACTATAAATACCTTTCTCCTACCTTGAGACAACAACTTCTTCCCTTTTCTCTCACCTCCATTGTTGCATTTGAAGAAGTTGCTCTCTCTCTTGCTCCCCCCCATGATTCTTGCTCATACTTGAGGATTTGAGAGAGGAGATCTAGATCTACACTTCCACCAAACCAATTCTTCTCTAAGTGAGGGAATCTCTTGGGATCTAGATCTTGGAGTCTTTGGTTGACTTTCCCCCTTGTTCTTCCGATCCAATCTCATCCTAGCATTCGTTGCTTTGGTGGGATTTGAGTGTGAAGGACTTGAACACCTCCGGTGTTCTTGCTTTGCATCATTGCATAGTGTTGAGCTCTCCACCACGATTTGTTCGAGTGAGAGACCGTGAGCTTGTTACTCTTGGAGGGTGACCTCCTAGTTGGCTTGGTGGGTGTCCCGGTGATCTCTTCGTGGAAGATTGTGAAGGGGCCCGGGCTTCTCCTTCGTGGAGCTTGTGAAGTGGTTGTGGAGCTTGCCATCTCCGGAGCGGAGGAAAAGCTACCCATAAGGAAAGGGCCATAATCCTTCGTGGGTGTGGTTCGGAGAATAGGGTGAGCCTTCGTGGCGCGGGGAATCCTTCGTGGGACCTCCACTCCTCCAAACGTGACGTACCTTGTTGCAAAGCAAGGGAACACGGGAATACATCCTCGTCTCCGCGTGCCTCGGTTATTTCTATACCCGAGCTCTCTTTCCTTGTGATAGCCATCGTGCTTGAAGTACATATATCTTGCTATCACTTGTGCTACATATATCTTGTGCATATCTTGCTTAGCTCTAGTTGCTATTGTTACACCTAGTTGAGCTTAGCATATTTAGGGTTTGTGCTTGTAAACTAAACGATAGTTTAATTCCGCATTCTTACAAGACAAATCCGCAAGAGTTTGTAATTGCCTATTCACCCCCCCCCCCCCTCTAGGCGACATCTCGATCTTTCAATTGGTATTAGAGCGAGGTCTCTCCTTGTTTTAGGCTTCACCGCCTTGAGAGTAAAGATGTCGGCTAGTATAGTGCACAATGACACAATTGTCTTTAATGGCACAAATTATCTTTTGTGGCGAAATTGCTTACTTTGTAATCTTCGGACCTTGTGTCCACATATAGAGCAATTTCTAGATGTCGGTTTTTCTCCTCCGAAGGATTCTCAAAATCTATCTTTAGAGGATGAGAAAAACTTACATCTTGAAGCTCAAGTATCTAATGAGCTTTTATTCTCCTTGAGACCCGATTTTCGTAGGTTCTTGATATATATAAAGCGAAAGTCATCTCATGAGATGTGGATCAAGCTTAAGGAAATGTTTGGTGGATCCACTTCTCATTTGGTCGGTGGTGACTCCGAGGAGCTCTCTTCCCCTTCACATCATGAAGAGTTCCAAGTTGTTTCCACCTCCGGCCGTGATGAGTCATCATCTTCTTCCACTTCACCAACGTGTTGCAAGACACAAGGTAATGATATGGTGAGTGGTGAGGGAAATTGCAATGTTGATATTGTGCTCATTAGTGATGACTCTTCATCTCTATCTCATTGCAATGGTTCCTCTTTGGACTTAAACACATCTTGCATTGAAAATAATCTACATGCTTGTGTTGATAGTCCTTGCATATCATGTGTAAATTGCTTACATAGATCTCATGAGGATATGCTTGCCTTGTCTTGCTCCCATAATCAAAATGTTTCTATTTCCTCTAGTTGCTTGTTGACTAACATTGTAGAGGAAACCGAACACTCTATGGATCAAGACATGATTTCAAATGAGGATTCAAGAATATCTTCATCTTCATCCTCCGGTATGCACATGTGCCTTATGGCAAATGGACCAAAGGTATCTCCTACTTTGACTCCTAACACATCCTCTAATGATGAGAGTGATGATGATGATAATGATGAAGAACATAATATCTTGGTGCATGATATGGCAATGGTATATGCTTCTCTTCGTGGTAATAAAGAAGCTCGTGCTTATCTCGAACACTCTATGGATACCTTGAATAAATATAGGGAAACCATAGTGGAGTTGGAGTCCCATGTTGAAAATGGGGAAATGAGATTCACTCTCCTCAAGCATGAGCTAAAAGATGAGAAGCATGCTAATTTCATGCTTACACAAAAAAATTGAATCCTATATGCATGAAAATGAGAAAACTATTGTTGATGCTTGTGCTACTAACTCTAATTCTTGTGAAGCATCGACCTTAAAGGAGAATGTTGAGCTAAGGGCTCAACTTGAGTTGCTAACTAGCAATTATAGGGAATTGGAAGAAAGTCATAAAAAGCTCTCAAGCTCTCATGATGATCTTCTAATTTCCTATGATGGGCTAAAGTTAGCTCATGAGGCAAGTATCACTAAGGTAACATCTTGTGAGCCTCATATGGATGATAGCACAATCTCTACTACAAATGTTATATTGCCATGTGCTAGTCCTTGTAATCCATCTAGTCAAACTAGTGATACACCTTGTGTTGGATTACTCACTTTGCCTTGTTGCTCTAACAATGAAGCTTCTACTTCCTCTAGTACTTGTATTTCTACTAACCATGTAGAGGAAATCAAAGAGCTCGAGGCCCAAGTCCTTTCTTTAAAGAAAGACTTGGAAAAGCGTCATGAAGGGAAATCCGCACTTGACAAGATGCTAAGTGTGCAACAATCCCCCAATGACAAGAGAGGACTTGGATTCAACTCCAATAACAAGAACAAATCCAAGAGCAAGAGCAACAAGAAGAAGGGCCAAGACAAAGTCAAGGATCCGGCCAAGTTGGTTTGTTTCAAGTGCAAGGTTGAAGGGCATCATGTTAGATCATGCCCATTGAAGAAGAAGAAGAAGCACTTGAGTGAGAAACAACAAGGGAAACGGCCACAAGGTAAAGGTCAAGCTCATGCTCGACCTCAAGTTGAAGATAGGCCACTTCCCAAGAAGAATCAAGATATTGTTCCCCAAGAGAAGAAATCAATAAAGAAGAGAAAGGGGAACACTTGCTACTTATGCCGTGAGAAGGGGCACTTTGCTTCTTCTTGCTTAGGTGGTACCTTATCTAACCCTATAATTGTTGATGATGATTATTCTCTAGGGAAGGATAAGGATGGCAATGTGTTTGCCAAGTTTGTTGGAACTCAAAGTGGTTTCAAGAAAAGAACCATTTGGGTTGCCAAGCCTATTGTGACTAATCTCTTAGGACCCAACTTGGTTGGGGACCAACAATCTCAAACTTGATCAATAGGTGCATGTGGAGGGCATTGGAGATTTGGCTACTTCATGAAGAATTAAGGGATCTTCATATATTGTATTTTTACCAAGCCAAGTCGTATGGATTATCATCTATATCTTATATCCAATGTTCCTCTTTGCGGTAACTTATACTTCAACTCTTCATGTTTATTGTAAGTTACTTGCCCCTTTGCATGTTTGGTTTTGTACCAAATATGTGTATGTATGTGTTGTGTCTTACTTGCTTATCTTGTGTATTCAAGTATGTTTGTTTGACTCATCATATACTTATGTATTGTTTTGAGCCTAATGCATCTTGATGATATCTTATTTGGCTCTCTTTGAGTGATTAATGGAGCATCCCATTTTGGGGGAGTGATATGCTTTGTGCATCTCTCTTTCTATAAAATGTGTGTATATGGGTAGCACCACTTAGTATTGATATTGCAAGATTATCTAGTCACTATGTGGTGTGTCATACTCATGAGAAATTCAAATTCTAAATGTCCATTAATCATCTCTAATCGATTTTTAGTTGCCTCGTGTTTAGAAGAAATGTTTTATCACATTATGGGGGAGTAATATGTTTTGTACATATCACAAGCCTAGAAAATGTGAACATATGAGGTTTTGCCACTTAGAGTTGATGCTCTTAATTATCTTGCTCCTAGGTGGCATGTTTGCTCAAACAAGCTCCACTTGTAGTAAAAAGCTTTTATTGCTCATCTTTTGGTTCTTGTTTGAGTAAGAGATTCTTGGTACGGTTTTCCTCAAATACATATCTCTATATCTTATTTGGGACACCATTTGCTTCAAGTTACTCTAATCATTGCCGTGCGTGATTGTTTGACTAATTGAAGCTATCAAGAATCTTCATCCATGCATAGTGCTTAATTCTATATACTTATCCTATGCCTTTTATTGTGAAGTTGATCCTTACTATCCTTGTTATATACCACCGGAAGTTAATTCCAATATTCTCATTGTCTTTGACAATTGATAACCTTGTATGTGGTTGAATTTATGGATCATCTTCATCTTGGATTGCTTCCTATTTCCTTACTTTATTTCCAAGAAATCTTTGTTGCTCCCATGTGTCTTCCTTGTCCCTTTGAAAAACCTTTTGATAAATTCTCTTGATTCATATCAAGTGTTTGTTTTGAAAGACAAACCTTTTCCTTACGGTACATTGTGCCATTGTGAAAAGTGTAGAGGGTTTGGTTTATTTGTTTGAACCTTGCTCTTTTGGGGAGTTTGCTATCTCATTCCTTCTTACATATTCTATTTGCTTGAATGAGATATATCTTTGAGCATGTTTGCTTTATTTCATCCTTTGTGCTCGATAGTTCCTTCTTAGTTCATTTGTTGAACTTTGTTGAACAAATCTTTTGTGATTTGCATCTTTGATATAATTTGGACAACAAATTTGTTTGGTGACACCTTTATGCCTTATTTGATTCATTTGGTGTTTTGTCCAAAGTATATCTTTCTTGGATCTTTAAAGTCTTTATGTGTGCCTATATGTAATTTGTTTATATTTGTAGCATGTTTGCTTTCTTTGATCCATTATGTAGGATATACTCCATCAAATCCTAAATGGTTAAGATGTGCATGAAATTCAAATTTCATCTAAATATGCACATGTTTATATGGAGTGTGTCCTATATATTGTGGTTAGTCTAACCATGTTGGACCCAATGAGTTTGGGGACCAAGATGTACTTGAATGATGTTTTAGGTACATTGGAGATGCAATGAAGGCTTGTCTCATCTATAAGGAAGGTGTTGTCACCATATGAGAATTGGAGTCAAGATAGGATGATCGATGAACTCTTATCTACTACATCATGCCATTGCTATCTCGGTAACAAGTATCTTATTCATGCATACTCATATAGCATCCAACCTCTTGTAGGTTGCATCTTGGCATGGAATTATTTATTTCGAAAATATTGAGGTTCTTGAAAAATCCTTTTTAAAGAAAACTTCTTATTGTACAATTGAGTAATTTGAGAAGATGCATATGATAGGAATATATATATATATATATCATGTTTATGATTCACCTATCTCAAATATGCCCTCTAGCAATTTATTGCATATCAATTCCTCAAAGAGCTCTTATGTGCACTATTGATGAAATTGCAAAATAAATCCGTATTTATGATACTTGTTGCCTTTCTCAAAACATTCCAACTAGCTTTACTTCCCTTATTGTTAGTTGTGATGTTTTTGAGATTTTCTTGTTGAAGCTCATTCATATACCACTAGTGAAAATTGGAGCCATAGGCTATATATGCTTTTTTAAGCAAATATCCTTTGGTATATTCTATGACTTCATCTTGGATATCTTGTCTCATTTAATTTGTTAACCTCTTGTGTGTGCATGTTTCTTTATGGATCATTGTCCACTTTAGAAACTTATATACATAAGAGCGTTAATCCATCACCTTGATATCCTTGTTCTTTGCCGACCATCTTTTATCCTTTTGCTTCTTAGTGGTGTTGGTAAAGAAGATTTATGAGTGCTTAGTTTATTTGTTTTCCTTCTTGCACTCATATCTCGTAATTGTTGGACTCAAGTTATTCTTGATAAGCATATTCTCTTTATCTTAGTCGTGTTCTAAATGATATATAGGGAGTGAGGATTCCATGTTTGTGCATATTGTATTCAAATGCAACCATTATAAATTGTGCACGAACCTTGGGGAGCTTTCTTATCTTCTTTAGAGCACCATATCTCTCTTATCATGATATCTTTGTTTGTCCAATTGGATCCTTGATTGCTTGCCTTTATTTGTTGAAGCTCACTTCACCATATTATCTTTATGCAATATTTGATCCTCAATATAGTTTGACTTCCTTCAAGTATTCATCATTGGATATGTGTATTTGATTCCACTCAAATTATGAGAAGTGCACACTTTGGGGAGGAACTCACATTATATTGGCCTTCTAAATTTTTCACCCATTTTGACAATCGATGCCAATGGGGGAGAAGTTTAGAGGGTTTAAGGGAATGGCTTTGTGCTTAAGTTTGGTTTGTACTTAAGTGTTTTGCCTCTCATGCATTCCATATTTATATGTCTTGCATGGTTGTATATATATAGTGGAAATTGTCCCAAAGGTTAATCTTGACAATGTATGCAATGAATTCATGTTCATCACACGTGCATACATTGTGGGGGAGTTTTCTCTATATATATTGGTTCTACTCACATCCCGTGCATTTGTTGTATTTGTGTGAGTAGAGCCGGTTTTGTTATGGGCTAGTAGCTTTGTGTTACTCGACCATATCAAATACAACCTCTTGTATACAACTTATTCTCGGATAAGTTGCGTACTTGTTCCTAATATTCATTATATAAACCCTCTTATTGTGGTTGTCATCAATTACCAAAATGGGGGAGATTGTAAGGGTATATTGCCCCTATGTGTGGTTTTGGTAATCAATGACAACTCCTATGGACTAATGTTTTTCATTGAGTTTATATGAAGGAATATTCCATAGGTACTACTTGCTCTCCATGTGTTGGATTCAAGTATGGATGCCATGAAGATAAAGATATACCTTGTGTATTGGCATCAAGATCATCGGTATGAAGATATATATATATGTGATATGATCAAGAAGAAGAAATGAAGATGGAGTTCTTATGTGGAACTCAATATTAGCCATGCTCTATCTTAAGTGAGTATGTGAAGATACAAGGTTGAGTTAGGCAAGTTCAAGATGTGCATCTCAAGTGAATCACATGCTTGAAGCTTGCCGTCCATTTGGTGATAATAGACTTGTGAAGATATGCATCAATGAAGCTTTCCCATCATAGTGTATGGGGGAGCATTTGTGAGTCTTCACGAAGCAACATTGGTCAAGTGTGGCATTCCGGCTTGAGTGAAGCTTGAAGAGTTATCATCAAGATCAAGCGGGATGCGCAAGGCAAAGGTATGGCCTTGCTAGGTTTTCCTTTTACCGGTCTCAAGGTGGATGTTGGGAGACCGGATTATAGGATAGATAGCCGCACTATTAAGAGGGGCTTTCGGTTAAGTAACTTGATCACATCGTCTTAGGGAGCTCAATCCTTTGCATACTTTGCATATCCTCATTGCTTCTTGGTGTTTCTCTATGTGAGGTTCTTGAGCTTGTTGCTAGCTTTACAACAAGCCCAAGTTCATCGAAAACGGAGTTCGCATGCATCTTCTATTGCGTTTTCGAGGTTGGGTGATTTTACCGGTTATTCATGATATAAGGTTCTACCCTTTTATATTCATGATAAAATCCCCTCCTACAGTTTCTTGTGTTTGCACTTTCTATTGGATAGCATTTGTTGTTATCTTTCCAACGAAATTAGTTTCATGTCAATCGGAGTTCGGGAGCAATAGTTATTAAAGAAAAAGGAAAAGGAGAAAATATAAAAAGAAAAAGAGGAGGGGCAGCCGGTTGCCGCCCGGCCTGCCAGGCCGCACGCCGGCCCACCCGGTCCGCACCGGGCGGCAACCGGACCGGGCGCCAACCGGCCCAGCGCCGGTCCGCATCTCCCCAGCCCGGCAGCCTCCCGCCCGGGGCCCGGGATCTCCACCGGCCGCCTCCCCGCCCGAAGGCCCACGCGGCCTGGCGCGCCCGCGCGTCCCCTCGGGCTTCCGCCGCCCCCAGCGGCCTCCGCCCCGTCCGGTCGGTGGGCCGGCCCGATCGGACGCCTGACCGGCCTCCCCAGCCCAGGCTCCGGTCGGCCGGCCTGCTGGCCGGCTGGGCATCCTTTTTTGCCCGTTTTTCTTCCCTTTTCCTTGTCTTTTTTCCCCCAACGGTTATTTCTTCTTCCCCCACTATAAATACCTTTCTCCTACCTTGAGACAACAACTTCTTCCCTTTTCTCTCACCTCCATTGTTGCATTTGAAGAAGTTGCTCTCTCTCTTGCTCCCCCCCATGATTCTTGCTCATACTTGAGGATTTGAGAGAGGAGATCTAGATCTACACTTCCACCAAACCAATTCTTCTCTAAGTGAGGGAATCTCTTGGGATCTAGATCTTGGAGTCTTTGGTTGACTTTCCCCCTTGTTCTTCCGGTCCAATCTCATCCTAGCATTCGTTGCTTTGGTGGGATTTGAGTGTGAAGGACTTGAACACCTCCGGTGTTCTTGCTTTGCATCATTGCATAGTGTTGAGCTCTCCACCACGATTTGTTCGAGTGAGAGACCGTGAGCTTGTTACTCTTGGAGGGTGACCTCCTAGTTGGCTTGGTGGGTGTCCCGGTGATCTCTTCGTGGAAGATTGTGAAGGGGCCCGGGCTTCTCCTTCGTGGAGCTTGTGAAGTGGTTGTGGAGCTTGCCATCTCCGGAGCGGAGGAAAAGCTAACCATAAGGAAAGGGCCATAATCCTTCGTGGGTGTGGTTCGGAGAATAGGGTGAGCCTTCGTGGCGCGGGGAATCCTTCGTGGGACCTCCACTCCTCCAAACGTGACGTACCTTGTTGCAAAGCAAGGGAACACGGGAATACATCCTCATCTCCGCGTGCCTCGGTTATTTCTATACCCGAGCTCTCTTTCCTTGTGATAGCCATCGTGCTTGAAGTACATATATCTTGCTATCACTTGTGCTACATATATCTTGTGCATATCTTGCTTAGCTCTAGTTGCTATTGTTACACCTAGTTGAGCTTAGCATATTTAGGGTTTGTGCTTGTAAACTAAATGATAGTTTAATTCCGCATTCTTACAAGACAAATCCGCAAGAGTTTGTAATTGCCTATTCACCCCCCCTCTAGGCGACATCTCGATCTTTCAATATCAGTTATTGGAGATACTCATGTCCTACTAATTGTTAACAACTAAAATTGCTAAGTAGTGGCATCTGTGAGCCCTTTGCGAAAGCATCAGATCTTTGTCTCGCTAATGTCCCCTAGGACTCGAGTTCTATATGTTCCGAGATTGAGCGCTCTACCCGTACGTGGGGAAGTGGGACCCCCATCACCCACTACCTTTCCTCGAGTCTGTTTATTGGGAGCCACAACCTTGGTTTTATTTTATGCATGATATGCACGATTTATTTCTTGTTGCCTTCAGGTGTTTATATTCTGTATTGTACATTATCTCGTGGCAGGTTTAGCGAAAGCAGGTTGTTCATGCCAGCATAGCCCTCCTCGCAAACCTCTGGGTTCGCATCGGAGTACGGCCGAACTTCGTCACATGTAGCTTCGTTGGGTGGCTCCCATTAAACTTTCTCTTGATTGGGAACGGTCTTGTTGTGAGACTCCGCATTTGCACCGCGGGTTCGAGCATGCGTATGGTTACATTTGGGCAACCCCTGCAGGGTGTACATCTTATCGATAAACCGTGTCCGCGGTTATGGACGACTTGGGGCTGTATGGCTTGATCATAGAATAACTTACACCTTTATGTCACTGCTAATAATTTGTTAATAACTTGCGTAGTAATTTAGCATTACTATAACTGAGAGAGTGGGTTTGGTGATCAGGGGGATACGTGATCCATCGAGATCCGCCATAGACAAACCTCCACATTCCATCGAGATCCGCCATAGACAAACCTCCACATTCCCTCCGGCGAAGCTAGGAAAGGTCCTGCGGCAAATAGCTCAATATCAAAATGATAAAAAGCAAGGAAACGGATCAAGCCTTGCTAGCTTGGCCGATCATAACCGATCGAGCTAGCTGCCTTGGCCGATCGTACAAGCAATTTTTGCTTGCATCGTACGCAGGTGGGACTCACCTTGCGCGCTTATAAAAGGCAGACGACGGGACGCGTCGAAAAAAACCAGATTTTTGGCTGCTCCCGTTTGCACACGCATCACCGAAATAGAGACTATATGGGAAAAGATTTTTATTCCTTCTTTGGGGAATCGCCACCGCCACGCTTTTCTAAGGAGCAATTTTGCTACTGGTGTTTGAATTTTTTTTTTTACTGCTGGCTCTCTTCTGAGTTCAGCCGCAAAATTTCCACATGGCATGTGTGTCCGTGGGAAGCTTTGCCTAGAGTGATTAGTTCATGTGTGCTGGTGAATGGCCCTGGTTGCATCATTTTCTTGCATCCTTCTTCACAGAGCCATGGTTTACTGTGTCAAGTCCAAATTATGTTGTGCATCTAGTTTGGTTGCTAACATTTCATTTTTCGCTCTTTTGTGCATTTTATTTGACTGGCAACAAAGTTAGATTCTTTCTAGGAGGATGTAAGTTCAACTTGTTTATTTGCATATCATGTTCGCGTAACCACTTCTCATAAGTGGCGATCTTACCACGCACTAATATCGAATTAACAAGTAACATATCAAACTAACATGCACAACTAAATTAACATAGTTTAGTCCTAACTACTAGCAAATAACGGTTCGTCAAGATGTCACCTAGCTACTATCAAATTGAAGTTCACCATGACACTACATAGGGACTAATTAACAAGTAATAGATATACACACAAATAGGGGTAGTTCATAGAACAGGACAACCTTCACTTTTTCTTCTTCACTCATTCAGTACTTCCTCGTAAGATCCTAGTCTGGACTCTGTTAGCCCACACAGTGTCAAACTATTCCTGCCTCTTGTTCTTACAAGCCTGATTATTATGGGTAGCAACACCATGTGTCACGTCTTCCCCATCCAGGGAGAAATTGAAAATAATGTAACATCTTAGATTTAGAGGCTAGAGATAGAGAGGAAACAGATGTGTGCATTACATTCGTGCATAGAAAATCTGGGGAATTTTCACGCTTTTACATAAAACTTGCCACACTGACTGAAGTTTCGCTTGAGTTGATGGAATTGAAGTTGGTCATCAAGTCAAGCATTATAAATCAAGGTGACCTTTGCTAAAACCTTGTTTTGGGTAGAGGTGATTTGATCTATGGGTTAGATAAAATGGAAGTAGAACTATTACAACAACACCTTAAGTGAGGATCAAATACCAGATTTTCTAAAGGATCATAATATGGTATTCCTTGCAACAACATATGGATACCCATTCAAATACAAATCAATAAACAAGAAATAATTGAGAAACTATTGTTGACTTATATTTTCCATGTCTTTAACTAATCCATGTTCCTACCATGATTTTCATGGTATATCTTCAATTCAAATCTTGAACCCATGAGAAGGACATCGAGACAAGCCGTTGTTTATCCTACTTTTCTCAATTCAAATCTATCTTAACCTTAGAGAAGGGAGGTATCGATCCATATATCCAGATGATCACATCATTATCTCTTGAGAATGACCTTAGGTTATTATTCAAGTCATTTCCAAGTGATATAAGTTATTGCGGATGAAGCCTGGTGATCAGGGGGGATACGTGAGCACCCCTTCTCTGCTCGACACGTGTCTAACGATGTTACCACTATACACGCATCGACGCGGTCCAGCGCGTTGAGTGGAAGGACGGAGAGACACGGGGAAGGTGCACGGCGACGTGCTTGGCCGGGGAGACACTGACGCGACCTCGGATACGCGAGGTGGAGGCCGGCGACGTGGAGCTGGAGGCCGGCGAGGTAGTGGCCGTTAGTGAGTAGCCGTTAGTGGCTGTTAGTGAGTAGCAGGATCCAACAGTGGTGGACCAAATCCAACGGTGAAAACCGGGTGCTCACGTATCCCCTGATCACCAAATCCACTCTCTAAGTTATTGGAACTAGCTTAGCCATGTGCATCCAAAAGGTACAAGAGAAGAGCTATACCCCAATTGTTCAAGCCAATACTTGATCTAGGAGGTGAGAACCATAATTCACTAAGTGATACCTTAGGAAGCCAAACCCTTGATCATCAGAATTTGATGATGGTCCTAAACCTTAAGAACTTGAAGTAAGAAGCTATTGAGAATAAGTTGATCATGTCTATTACATGGTTGTGCTTTGGAGATATAAGGGAATATGTTAAATCCTAATATGATAAGCAGATATCATCCATCACATGAAATCACAGGGAGATCACTAGTAATCAACGCTCAAACATTTTCAAAATCTTAAGAAGTGAAGTAAATGATGGACATCAAAAACTTTCCTAGCCACTCACCTATTTCAACCATGGTGATATTTTGAAGTAATCATCCTATCAATAATGGGAGAGAAAGAGAAAACCCTAGCATCCTCAACACCTCTAGTAAATACCATGTCCTTCAATATTTGGAAGCCCTAGACCACATTCCCATTTCACTTATGCTTCAATTGGTAAGCATAAGGAAAACCCTAGTACTAAACACACCCAAATCCAAATGGTATGCTCAAATGCTCATATTTAGAATTGAAGACAAGCATATCAACTCCGTGACCAAATTAACAAGTGTATATAATCTAAATCTCCATTTTGAGAAAATGTATGTCCCATGAGAGAAACAATATCTACCCTAAGCATTTCAAGCCATGGTTTAAGAAAACCATATTATAACTTTGGAATAGCCCTAAACTAATTTCCAAGTCCATGGAAATATTTGGGCACATGAAATAATGCCCATGAGATCACCTTCTCAAACAAAAGCCAAGCAATAAAATTTATCCTATAAATTATTTCTTGCATAGAAATACATAATAAAACTCTTATTTTCACTAGGTAGTTTTACAAAGTGTAGGAAAAATACTTTAATCCTCGAAAGAATAAGTGATGGCTGTGAAATACGCCATTTTTTCTCGCGTTTAAACCCTTAGCTAAGTCAAGAAATTGACTAAGTTTACCTCTCAACTTGGCACTAATGACTAATTAATGCAAATATGTGCAATCTCTTCAATTTTTGTTTGATGCATAGGAAATCACGTCATAATGATAAATAGACCTGCAATTACTGAAGAAAATCGCGCCAGGAGCATGACAAAGTTGACTACGCTCGAAGAGGCGGTTCTAGGGGCTTTAACGGGCATCAGTACGAGCAAGCCTCGCCCGTACCGTGCGCCGCTGCATTCCCGAGGTCAAAACCTATAAGTTTCATGAAGGGGCCGACGCCAAACAGAGAGCCATTCGTCGCCAAACAGAGTCGCCATCCAACAGATTCATCTGCACCACACCGAAGGAGATCCACCACCATAGTTCATCAATTCCATCTCCCATCTCCTCCATAACCATAGCCATCACCATTGTAATAGAGATCTCCTTGAGAATTGGTGACCATTATATGAATATAGTGATTTCAATCTAAGTATTTTGCACAATAATTTCTATCTTTGTATTTGATCTTGATATTATGTGTGAGTAGTCCTCACGGGCTGTGGGTTGGGGTGAATCCTCGCAGCGTTTAAGTGCATCTAATCTTATTATATGTGTAAGATTGAATAGGATTTTTGCAATCTTGTATCCTTGTCTCTTTGCCTCGTCTCGGTGATCTGCAGGTACCCATATCATTCGATTCGATCAAGGGAAGAGGTAGCATGAGTGGAGAACAACGTGCTACCACGAAATCTCAGTGGCAGAAAGGGGGAAGTGGTGGTACATGTTTATTGATTCATTCGGAAATATGGCACAATCATCTAGCTTAAGGCTTTGGTATGTATTCATTTACTCAATAACTATTGTTGCTTGCGGCTATGAGGACAGTGGTTGGACCAAGAGGCTCTTGTCACCTCTAGCTTTAGGGGAAAGAGTATTTACGGATGTGCTACTCACAAATCTCTTATCTATATTTTTTTACACATATGTGCTTCAATTATATATATGCATGCATAGCTACAAATCTTTACCCTAGCCTATTTCCATCATTAAACACAACCCCCTTAAAATAAACTAGATAGGTCCGGTAAAGTGAAGATAATATATACTAGCAAGTCTTGTAGACGTTTTCTTTACACCATTTTAGCAGTGCTTCCCAAGGTTCGATTAAACCTAGGTCTTCTAGGGGGAAAAGCTTATCGTACTATAATCTGTAATCCAGATCGAAGGTATCAACCCTTTTTCTGGCGCCGTTGCCGAGGAAGCAATTTCGATATTCCGGTAAGGTTACTAGAGCTGAGGCCTTGTTAGTCATTTTATTTTTAGTTTTAATTTTTTATTTACTGTTATTAGTTTACTTTTTATTCTTTACTTGAAAACAAAAAAAACAGCTACTTGTTCTTTTACAATCATATAGGAAAATATCAAAAATATAATTATTATGGCTGAAAAAGTAGTTTGGGGAATATGCTATCCCCAATGATGATTTTATTCGTGCACCCATAACTCAGCCCGCTGTTGCAGAGGAAAACTATGAAATTAAGCCTAACCTTTTGAGTTTGGTTCAGCAGAACCAATTTGGAGGCTCAGCCGATGACGACTCAGGTATCCACTTAAATACATTCACTGAAATATGTGATATGATGTGCATTAAAGATGTTGACCCAAATACGATGAAATTACGCTTGATTCCTTTTTCATTAAGAGGAAAAGCAAGCAACTGGTTGCTAGCTTTGCCTAAAGGCACTATAACTTCATGGGATGAATGTACTAATATATTCATGACTAAGTTTTTCCCACCAGCAAAGACTATGCAACTGCGTTCTAACATTACAGGTTTTAGACAAGAAGACCGCGGGCCACTAGCGCTTGTTGGAGATATGCCCAAGAGGCAATAATAAAAGTGGTTATTATATATATCTTTATGTTTATGATGAATGTTTATATACCATGCTATAATTGTATTAACCGAAACATTGATACATGTGTGATATGTAAACAACAAAGAGTCCCTAGTATGCCTCTTAACTAGCTTGTTGATTAATAGATGATTAGTTTCATAATCATGAACATTGGATGTTATTAATAACAAGGTTATATCATTATATGAATGATGTAATGGACACACCCGATTAAGCGTAGCATAAGATCACGTCATTAAGTTATTTGCTATAAGCTTTCGATACATAGTTACCTAGTCCTTATGACCATGAGATCATGTAAATCACTTATACCGGAAAGGTACTTTGATTACATCAAACGCCACTGCGTAAATGGGTGGTTATAAAGATGGGATTAAGTATCCGGAAAGTATGAGTTGAGGCATATGGATCAACAGTGGGATTTGTCCATTCCGATGACGGATAGATATACTCTGGGCCCTCTCGGTGGAATGTCTTCTAATGTCTTGCAAGCATATGAATAAGTTCATAAGAGACCACATACCACGGTACGAGTAAAGAGTACTTGTCAGGAGACGAGGTTGAACAAGGTATAGAGTGATACCGATGATCAAACCTCGGACAAGTAAAATATCGCGTGACAAAGGGAATTGGTATCGTATGTGAATGGTTCATTCAATCACTAAAGTTATCGTTGAATATGTGGGAGCCATTATGGATCTCCAGATCCCGCTATTGGTTATTGGTCGGAGAGAGTTCTCAACCATGTCCACATAGTTCGCGAACCGTAGGGTGACACACTTAAGGTTTGATGTTGAAATGGTAGAACTTGAATATGGAATGGAGTTTGAAGTATTGTTCGAAGTCTCGGATGGGATCCCGGACATCACGAGGAGTTCCGGAATGGTCCGGAGAATAAGATTCATATATAGGAAGTCATTTTATGAGTTTGAAAATGATCCGGTGCATTTATGGAAGGTGCTAGAAGGTTCTAGAATATTCCGGAAGAAAGTCACTTTGGAAGGCGGAGTCCCCCACCATGGCCGGCCAACCCTAAGGGGTGGAGTCCCAGGTGGACTCCACCTATGGTGGCCGGCCACCCCCTCCCAAGGGAAGGTGGGAATCCCACCTCTAGTGGGAGTCCTAGCTTGGGTAGGTTTCATGTGATATGGAAGGTTTTGGTTTGGGGTCTTATTCGAAGACTTGTAGACCAACTCTTGGGTGTTCCACCTATATAATGAGGGCCAAGGGGAGGGGGCCGGCCACCTCAAACACCACAAGGTGGCCGCACCCCATAGTGGCCGGCGCCCCCCTCTCCCCAAACCCTAGCCGACCCACTCCTCCTTCTTCCCCGCACGCTTAGCGAAGCTCCGCCGGGATTCTCCACCACCACCGACACCACGCCGTCGTGCTGCCGGATTCAAGAGGAGCTACTACTTCTGATGCCCGCTGGAACGGGGAGGTGGACGTCGTCTTCATCAACAACCGAACGTGTGACCGAGTATGGAGGTGCTGCCCGTTCGTGGCACCGTGATCAAGATCTTCTACGCGCTTTTGCAAGCGGCAAGTGAACGTCTACCGCAGCAACAAGAGCCTCATCTTGTAGGCTTTGGAACTCTTCAAGGGTGAGACTCGATCATCCCCTCGTTGCTCCCATCTTCTAGATTGCATCTTGGCTTGGATTGCGTTCTCGCGGTAGGAAATTTTTTGTTTTCTATGCAACGTTATCCTACAGCGCTTGCATGGGAAAGGATGAAGGAAGCCACCATGAACTTTCCAAGTCATGGAATGGAGGATTGGTTAATCCTACACTTATTTTATAATGCCCTTAACCCAATGTCAAAGTGTATGCTTGATACTGCAGCTGGAGGAACATTCATGAGCAAGCCAGTTGAACTGGCAAGGAGGCTTCTAGATGATATGCAAAGCAACCATGCCCAATGGCATGTAGAAAGATCCTCCTCGAGAAAGATGAATGCAATCAACGAAGGTAACAATGAAGGGCATACTTCAAAGGTAGATGAGCTTATAAATATTCTTAGGGGTAAGGAAAGTACCCAACTTAATGCCATCACCAACTCTAATGTTGAGGAAGTAGACTTCATAGCAAGAAATCCTTGTAATAATGAATGGAAGAGTCAAAACTATAGCTCTAATTTTCCTAAACAATATAACAACAATGCAGGAGTTCCAAATAATAACTACACCAATGGTAGTAGAGCAAGCACTGGTAATACTTCAATTGAAAATACTCTCAAATTTTTTATGCATGCTCAAGCTGAACAAAATAGTACCCTTACAAAGCTCACCGAAAATCATAGCACTATGTTAGGGAATTTATCTAATCAAATTGTTTCTCTTAAGAACGATGTTCAAGTTCTATAGGAAAGGACGAAGACCGTTGAGACACAACTGGGGAAGATAGCTGAAAGCCAAACTATAATACTTGCAAGATTTGCAGGTAAGCCATAACCAAACCCCGTTGAAGACCTCAACATGATGAGGATTGAAAGCGAAGGAGAAGCACTTGAAGAACTGGACTATAGCAATGCTCCAACACCAGAGTACTCCGTAGAAGATCTCATAAAGATGGTCACGGTAAGACATCCCGGAATCGATGAAGGTAATGTTGTAAGATACCGTCAATTCATTCATGAAGTAGCATGCAAAGTTCATGACATAGAACAACAATATAAGAAGCTAAAAACTTCCAGCTAAGCTTGATGATATATTTGAGCCCACTATTAAGATTCATTTTGGAACAAATGAGGTGGCTGCACTTTGTGATCTTGGTGCACGCGTCTCCACAATTTCAAAAAACTTATTTAATAAGTTAGGAATGGAGCCATTTAAAACTACTAAGCTAAGACTTCATTTAGCTGATTCAACCTATAGACAAGTTGTAGGCATAAAAAAGATAACATTGTACTAGAGATTAAAGAATGTCCTACTCTTATGATCTTGTTATTGTGGGCATGCCTGAAGATCCTATAGCTCCTATAATTTTACGAAGGCCATTTCATAGAACGATTAAAGCTTTAATCAATTTACATGAAGGGAATGTGAGAATTGGACTACCATCCAAAGACCCATTTGTAATACACTTCCCTAAAAAAAAGAAGGCCAAACATGATGGGATCATTATTTTGAAAGTTAATTACTTTGGAGTGCGTCTTCCACTTCCAGCACCTAAGTGATCACCATCTTGGTCAAGCTAATTGACCTTAACTAGAAGTGCTCCATGTGAGGCAACCCATGTTCAATAAGTTTTTCTATCTAGTTCTTGTTTCGTTTAATGTCTAAACAAGGTCATCAAAATCCTCCTCCTCAATGCCTAAACGTTGTATAAGATCATCAATTGCTTCCGCCTTCTTTGTCCTCGATCCCTCATGCCAATTTCCCGAGTTCGCCGATGACCCCACCATATGATCGTTCTGCCAAAACCCTAGCGATGCGCCACGAAGAGAGAAGCGATTTCCTGTACCCCGAACAAGAGAGATCACTTTACCTCCGCCAAGGTGAGGGACCTAAGATCCGGATCTGATGCAAACCCCGTATCGAAGACAGAGGCAGGAAACCCTAGTCGCCCTGACAAACGCCAAAGCCCTGGGTCTTTTCCTCTTAATTGAGCTTGTATACTCTTCTTCAATGACCACCTTGGTTCTCTCAGCCTCGGCCAGGTTCAGCCTTTCCATTTGTTCCTCCACACATGCACCATATGTCGCCATGTCCACCGCTAGATCCGATGGTCTCAACCTACCCTCTCACTCGTGCACCAAGGGTGGGCGCCCCATAGTCACCCCGAGTGCAACAAGAGCAAGAGAGATCATCCGGACAGTAGTCAAATCGTCACGTAAGAAGAGAGATCATTCGGAGAGTAGTCAAATCGTCACGTAGCAAGAGAGATCATATTTGAGATCTTGTTATTGTGGGCATGCCTGAAGATCCTATAGCTCCTATAATTTTAGGAATGCCATTTCTTAGAACTATTAAAGCTTTAATCAATTTACATGAAGGGAATGTGAGAATTGGACTACCATCCAAATGCCCATTTGTAACACACTTCCCAAGAAAGAAGAAGGACAAACATGATGATGGGATCATTACTTTGAAAGTTAATTACTTTGGAGTGGGTCTTCCACTTCCAGCACCTAAGTGATCACCATCTTGGTCAAGCTAATTGATCTTAACTAGAAGTGCTCCATGGGAGGCAACCCATGTTCAATAAGTTTTTCTATCTAGTTCTTGTTTCGTTTAATGTCTAAACAAGGTCATCAAAATCCTCCTCCTCAATGCCTAAACGTTGTATAAGATCATCAATTGCTTATGCCTTCTTTGTCCTCGATCCCCCAGGCCAATTGCCCGAGTTCGCCGATGACCCCACCATCTGATCGTTCTGCCAAAACCCTAGCGAGGCACCATGAAGAGAGAAGCGATTTCCTTTGCCCCGAACAAGAGAGATCACTTTACCCCCGTCAAGGTGAGGGACCTACGATCCAGATCGGATGCAAACCCCGTATAGGAGATGGAGGCAGGAAACCCTAGTCGCCCTGACAAACGCCAGAGCCCTTAGGTCTTTTCCTCTTAATTGAGCTCGTATACTCTTCTTCAACGACCACCTTGGTTCTCCCAGCCTCGGTCAGCTTCAACCTTTCCATCTGTTCCTCCACACATGCACCATCTGTCGCCATGTCCACCGCTAGATCCAATTGTCTTCATCTACCCTCTCACCCGTGCACCAAGGGTGGGCGCCCCATAGTCACCCCGAGTGCAGCAAGAGCAAGAGAGATCATCCGGAGAGTAGTCAAATCATCACGTAGCAAGAGAGATCATCCGAAGAGATCAGAAATCGCCTCTCGTGACGCCTTCCACTAGAAACCCTATGAAGTCTCCCCGAAAATAAAAACAATTCAGTCATGATTCCCTTTAGGCCTTGTTTGGTACTAGTGTTTTAGTGTGGATTAATGGGGATAATACTCTAGAGTATTGGGTGAATCTCTGATGTCACCCAATCCCCACAAAACCCCATCTCCAATCCACTAGTTAGGGGTGGAGTATTGGGGATTGAAAAAATTACACTAAAATTTGGGGATAAGTGGGGATTAAACTAGCTCATACTCTAGCACCAAACATGTATTGGGGATAAGTGGAGATTTGAAGTTTGGAGCGGATTATCCCGGCTAATCACCACTAAAACTCTAGTACCAAACAAGCCCTAGGATCCACAAATTATGAAGGGCTGGCATGTATACATATATACATGTGAACCCCATTATTTGTGGATTGGTGAGGGAAAAAACTGATGGGCCGTACAGCCATTCAACTAGTAATGGTAAAACTCATAGGCTCTCACAACAAACTTTCCATCGATAAATAGAGATGGTCATGATTTAACTTGATTTAATTATTGCTATACTGCGTGCGTGGCTCCCTACTGGAAATTTACATGTACAGCGGCGATCACTAGTTATAAGTCCTACCAAAATTCTGCTACCAATGTATGCAGCTACTATCAGTTCCATAGCAGAGCGGGGAAGATGAAAATAAAGAATGTGAATCTGTGGAACTATGTAACACAAACTGTAACCTATTTGTATGAGCAGGAAGAAAAAACGAATCAGCGATTTCGTGTCCAGCCCGTGTCCTCCAGCTTAAAAAAGCTCCTTTGGAGAGGGAGAACGAGGGGGTGGAGAAATGAATGTGTATTCACAACCATGGGGCCTTCGCGCTTTGCCTCTTCCGCAGCGGGTTTGCTTCTTGTAAGACTGCCACAAGACAAACCAGGGTTATCCGCATTTGATAGGCAGGATCTTGCAGCCGAGCGTGGTACCGACAATTCTTTCGGTTGTCCCGGTTTCACTATTGTTATTGCCCCAATGGCTTCTGTTTGTAACCTGACTTCTGCCTCTCCAGCAACTTGACCTTGTTCTTGAGCTTCTTGTCCAGTTTCTTTATATATTTCTCTTCCCTTTCACGATCGGCGATACCGGACCAGAACACTTGACCAGTTAACGGCCACAGCCACTGGTCATTCCCGGGGTGCATGCCGTCATCCGCTTCCTCTGCTAGATCCTCATCCATGCTCTTCAGGAGGGTGAAATTGAAGAACTTCACCCACATCTCGTTTCTTTCCTCGCGTGGATGCTGCTCTCTGACATCCCCAGTGACGGGGTTAAGGTAGACCATTTTCCTCCCACTATGATAAGCCCAGATATTTACAAGGATTTCCAGAATTCGACAGTAGCAGTGCCTTTTCTGGTAAGGATGATGGCTGAGTTGAGATGACATCTGCATTGAATTCTAAGGATAACTTTATAGGGGGGAAATGGTTACCTCAGGTTGTGATGCGCCAAGCAAGCAGTTAGCTGGTTCAGTATTGTTTCCATTCAAGCTATGAAGTGAATCAACAAACATCCTACAAAACACAACTCATATCAAAATAATGAGCACATAAAGATAAGCGAAATACCTCACAAAAAATGTGACATGTTACCTTGAGAACATGATGAACTTCAAAAATGATGGGGTGGGCATCACCCAGCTATGAAGAGTAGACCAATAGTCACCATCATTGGGCATTGGTGGCAGGGCTGCAATGCCCTCTGGTAGCCCATACATGATCCTAAATGCATCCTCAAAAAGAGTTCTGCCAAAAAATGAAATAAAAATGTTGAAGATAAAGCCTAATCATGCCGATTGGAATAGAGCAGTGTAGAAATCTCTTGCATAATACAGCGTACCAACTCCATCATCAAACAATGATTCAAAAGGTAGAGAACTAGCAGCATAACTCCCTTCAGATCAAGTTTAAAGAAAAGGAAAACGTAATACTAAGCCATGCAGGATAAAATGATTTGGGAAGTGGTTCCTCGCCCTACTGGCCAAACTCAAAGGAAGATTACTAAAACATAGACGGTAACATGTTAAGCATTCAAGGCACCTGCAGTGACCAGCATTTAGGCAATCACATGTTGACCAAAAGTTGGATGTTTGGTCTGTGTCGATTGGCACCCAGTAGTATATAACATCCTCATGATTTTCTCCAGCCATAGTTTTCTCTAAGATTACTTCAGCACTTTCAGACAAGGAAACCTGGTGAGAGAAGAACATTAAAAACATAATTCTCATACTCCTCAACAGACCCCTCCATTTGATATTTATGCCGCTTAAGACAATATAGGAAAAAGGTACTTTTTAAATACATCTTAAGAAAATTCAGAGGATGCACCATTATGAGTAACAAAAATTATTAGTACTCTAAATATATCATTTTGTAATGCCATTGCTGCGTGAATGACTTGCAAGAAAGGTTTACTAATAACTTAAGTGGAGCAGGCCGTCTGAATAGATATTGTTCATCTAGTAAACCTGAAATACCAACATATTTAAATTTGAGCTGTATGTTTCAAGGTCCAGAAATTTTCTCTAACAGCTTATACTGAACATAACACAGGAGTATAATAAAACTTCCATGGTTAAAATAGATGATTGCTGAATATGAACTATTCTTTCTGAAAGAATACAGGTTTATAAACTAGTTCCCGAAACCGATATGGCCAAAAGTGGCATAGGACCAAGGAGTCAACATGAAGCTCATATTTGTACCTTTCTTCCCGCAGCCCGCCATGACTGGAAACCTATCCACGGTAACTTATGTACAGTATCAATTCTGTTTGCAATTGCAAACATAGCACCAAATTCACAGAGAAGATCACGATAGTACGGATTGTCCAGAATCGAAAGCCGCATAACAGCATCAACATCATCTGATCTGGGTCTCCTGCCTCCTTTTGACTGATGCAAAACATATGCAAAAATAATCAGAAGCAGTGAACGCAACTTCAGTAGCAACATCAACAGGTAAAAGAATAATGCAGCAAAGCATTTCTGTTGTGCAGCATACTCCACTTCAAATAATTGCTAGAGAGCTAGCAATGGCATTGAGCTCTAAATTTAGTTTCTTTAAAATTTACCCAGACTTACAAGAGTAATGCCACGATATAAAGAACCATGGTGTAAAAATGGCCATGCCCCTTCTCCATGGTAAATCTCATATATACAGACTGGTTGTCCAGTTCTTTCCAGTTCACCTTCATCACGTTCATTTCCTTCAGGCTTTAGCCTTTCCGATTTCCGGGCATTTCTGTACACCTCATCCCATGTTAACAGAGGTCTTTCCACCCTTTCATCAATCTACATATCACAAAAATATATTTAATTTTGTCCAGAATAGTAAATTTTAGTACTTTTGGAGAAGAGGAATTCAAAACAAGCAAAAAAAAGAAAAACTTGCCTCCTCCATTTCTCTCGTCTCGATGTCTTCAGATACTTCAACTTCACTTAGATCATTCCAATCAGAAAGGCTAGGGTAGTCATATGAGGAAGTATCATTGCTATCAGAATAGGTTGTCTGATTACTTTGAGAGGATTCCTCCAAGAGAATACCAACAATCCTTGTGTGGCTATGTCTTTCATCTTCTGAAGAACTATTTCCTAGTGCAGCTTTCGACTCAAAATGATCCCATAACCACGTTCTCTCTTTAACTTTAGAGAAAGAAAGTGGCAAATTTGCATCTGAAGGATAGTGCAACACGGTTTCAAGAAGCTTAACATGAGCAATGATACACTCATATGCTAACATGTTCTTTGATAGTAACTTCCCCTCCAAAGCAACAGAATAAGCAGTATCCAAAAGCCTTTTTTCCCCTAAAATCCTCATGAAAGCTGAAGCCGCTGTGCTTGGATCATCGGAATTAAAAAGAAAGCCATGAATACCATCAGTGACCTGAAAATAACATATTCGTTGACAAAAGCATCTCTCAACACTGGCAAAACAAAGAACATATTATGGAAGATGAAGTGGCATACATATTTTGTTATAACAGTTAGATTGGGCACAATGACTGGAATCTCTGACGACATGGACCGCAATAACAAAGGGGGGAAACTAGGTTCCTGTCTTAAAGAGCCGTAGAGAACAATGTCAACAAACATTAGCAGGTCTCTAATATCATGTGTCATGGGGAAATGCTTTACAGAATCATCAGGAAATCCCGTATGAGATGCAAATCCCTGTACAAAGAAAAAAGAAGATAGTTAGGGGGAGCCACAGAGAATCCAACAAGGGACAACCAGTAGTCTCCCACCATGTGATGCATTCACTTCACAATAGCGATTGTAAATGTTTGTGCAAATAAAATGCACATCACATACGAAATGCCATGCACTAGTCATCTAGCAACTTCGGTTAAGGAATCCTATATGACTAAGTAGTTCATTGCCCACTAACTGATTTTCCAAACCATGCAGCCTATCCATGTCGCCTAAATTATTATACCCATTAGATCTACTAGCTTGACCAGTCTGCAACGATCCTAGCCATGATGGGAAATCAAACATGTTGACCTTTGTGCTTCTGTAACGCAGCTAACGTTGTGTGTGCCTTTAATGCTAAACGATTGTTCATCTTCCTGTTGGGGTGCTTAACAGCAATCTCTTCCCTACGTTGCACGGATACTGCCGAAAGGTCACGTATCGGGGGTCGGACACGGCCGGATACACGGATACGTATCAGCACATATCAGGCGATTTTTCGTTTTTTTTAAGAAAATAAATCAGATACCTGTGGGATACGGCCATGATACGGGAGGGATACGAAAATACCCTAATCCTGTTGTATCTATACAGATGAAGGGACACAACACAACACACTTTCTCACCGTGACGTTTCGCCTGGGCGCCGCACGCCGCATCAAATCGCTGGCCACATGTGCTGCTGCGCCGCCGGACCAGTCGCCAGCGAGCAGATCCCTCCGCCGTCCTCAGAGTTCTCTATAAGTATTGCAGTATCCGTATCCATATCTGTATCGACGTATCAGCGTATCGCCGTATCCGGGCAAATCTCATGGAGCAGGTTTGATGCGGTATCTGTATCTGTATCACGGTATCCGGGCAACATTGCTCTTCCCCTCTCTATAAGTCCCACTCAGTCACATCATTCAGTCTACAAATTTCCTATTTCTAGCCATGGACCACCATGGATACCATTGATCTCTTCCTCCAGTATCATCCGCACTCATCTGAGTGAGGTAGCTGCCGCTTCCACTGACTGCTATATCAGCAAGATGAGTCTGCCAATCCTTCTAAATATGTCCCGTGTTTTGGTTGGGGCTGCTTCATCTTTCATCATGTCCACATGTGGTGGCTGCTTCAAAGCCTAGTAGGCCAATGAATGAAAACCATCAGCATTCCTCTTTGCCGCAGTTGGGTATTATTCTAATGAATAGCTGACCTTTGCTTCAGATTGAACTTGATGAGGAGCAGCATGCCAAGTGATAGGAATATATTGAATTTCAGTTCTAGATTTTTTTACACGTTTGTTACTCGTCACTGAATTTAGGCCATTGAACATTTTCAGTTCTGTAACTACTGAATTTCAGTTCTAGATTTTTTTTACAGGTTTGTTACTCCAAATTCTTTTTTTTCTGATTACATTTCCAAGCATGCCATGTTACTTTCCCATTATTCACCTTTTTCTTAAGTGCTGCCCAATTATTTTGGTTTAGTATCATACGGTAATACTATTACTGGATATGACCTTCGCCCTGGTGTCATCTCTGTCGATGTTCAGATTGTGCAGTAACCACTATGATGTGCCGTCGGCACATTCCTTTCTTGGTAGCAATTTGCAAGCACAAATTTCTGATGGTGAAGATCTCCATCCGGCTGTACATGATATTAGTAGTCATCTTTTGTTGACCTTGAGCTTTTGGGAGAACGGAAGCAGACCCTATTTATGTCCAGAATGCACTTACTTGATTCTGACATTTCAAAAGGTTTTCTCCGTACATCGAAAAAAGGGGTTGTTTCCATAAATCAATGATTTTGTGGTACAATTCCTAATCTGATACAATCACTTCTCATTTTTATGTGAGAGCTACAAGGCACGGCATTGTTGAGCCTTATCTGATTTTAGAAAACTTGCATACTCGGATAAGCTATCCATATCAAAAGTTAGAATTATTCCTTTGATTTTTTTAACTAATGTTCCATTACTGTAGTGTACTAATAATTTCAATTATTTGTTAATCTAACGTAATGACATTTTTTTGCATCATATACATATATTGAGTATTTTAATGCACCTCATTTCCAGTTTAAAATATTTGTACTTTATCGAGAGCCTTTCATACCGTCCAAATTTATTGTCTGCAAATTTGAAATATAAATTCACGCAGCAACACGCGGAGTATTATCTAGTTTAATACTACCTCTATCCAAAAAAAGATGTCTCAACTTTTTGAAAATTTGGATGTATCTATATACTAAATCGGGTCTAGATACATCTAAATTTTAACTAAGTTGAGACATCCTTTTATGGACGGAGGGAGTAGAACTTTGCAGTCCAAGCCTCTAAAAAGATATTGCTATTTTCTAAAGTACAGGGCAATCCTCCCACGATACGATAAAACTTGAATATAATCAATACCTGGAAAGCAGAATTATAGGCGTCGGTGCCATTTCCACAGAAAAGGATAAACTGCACTCGCAATTTTCTAGTCCTTGCTATTTCCATGATGTGTGGAGCTGATGCACGCAAGACTGCTGCATAATCCCATGGCAATTCGTCAAAGAACAGGTAGCTCCCAACAACCAAAACAACAACATCTTCTTCTCCGATCCCATGCTGCTTCCTTAAAGTTTCTTGAGAATGTGATGTGCCATATCCTTTAGCAGCCCAGATATCAACCGGGGAACCAGAAATGACCAAGAAATTCCCAGTATCAAGGGGAGAGTATAACAACTGAAATCAGATAGGTAAAGTCAGGTATAAGCTATGTCCATATTTAATTTAATTATTTTAGAATATAAAGTTGAGACGGCACATACAGGGAGGTGGTTATCTGGAAATACAACATAAGTGCATGCATTAAAATGAGCTCGCCAATCTTCAATATGATTTGCAATGGACAGATGCGACTCCGGATAATTTCTAAGGTGCTGTCCAAGAACATCATCATGAATAAGCCAAACCACTGGTAGAAGTTGAAAAGGTTCCTGCATAAGACTGAATACAACATAAACGTAGTTGAAGAGCAAACAGATGGTGTGACAAAGGGGAGAGAAAATCCATAGTAGTAAAACAAAACAATAACTCATTTATTGGCATTAACGTAGTTAAACAGCTATATTAGAGAGCAACTTTCAGTGCAACTGGAATGCTTCTAGTACAACCAAAATTATTTTATTCTGGGAAGATTTGTCTTTGTCACTGACCTGCACTGCAACTTTCATCATGTGCTAACATGAATACAAACTTTGACACAGCTATTAAGTGCAACTCAATAATTAATCAGAACTCCACAGCTAGATAATGATGATGCCTATCATTTTCCCAGAGCATTTCATGTACAGTACTATGTGATATGAGATCATGACTAAGATAAAGTAGGTTAACTGATATTTGTACTTCTGCCAACACAATATTGACTCCAGATAGCGCTAACCAGAAAAACATCCGACTAAACCAAGCCATAAAAGATGCAATTAAACCATATAAAATGATGCAATTAAAGAAGATTAGTTGGTATTTTGTTGAACTGCCACGTCAGACCAGCTGGTCATAGACAAAATGTACAAAGGTATTAGTTGGTACAGTTATATACCAAGTATACTATTTTAGCTAGTTGGACACGGAGAAGCAGCACACACCCATAAATATGTGTAACAAAACCTGACGCACCGTATCAAAAGGAAAAAAAGGAAAACTGACTCACATCGAAACAACCCTTTTCCCTTCTAGAGAGCTTACAAGCACAGCATTGTACCTACAAAATCAGGCGTAGAAAGTAAATGCACCAAACGTTAGTGTAAAGACATAAAATATGAATAATGGGAAATGCTCCACGCAAAGTATTTGGTACTCACTTTAACCAATCGACAGACTCCAACTTGTCAAATCTCACGATATTTACATGACAAATAGTCCTCCAAATGTCATGAGCTTTCCCGTAGGAGAATGCTAAAACCTGCTCCATAGCAACTCAGTCAATAAGAAACATCATGAAGTGGTCTTCGCCAAACAAGCAATCTGTGCAACATTGCGAAGCAACTCACCTCGACCTCGTAGCCCAGCCCGACGAGACTTTTGGCTAAAGTAGTGAGCAAGAGGGATTCTGCATCTATGTTCATAGTTCCCACAACCTGAAACAGTGCAAAGGCCAAAGTCAACTCCATGGCATGCTGCTGCAACATAAACAATCCATACCTACTGAGGTTTGGCGAATAAAAAAAACAGCTACGCAAGCAAAACACGAGGTGCATCTATCTAGGTAAGCATGTCTGTTCCTCTATCCAATAATAATATCTGATCGGTACAGGAAAAATGATACTCCTAGATAACTGCAGCAATACCAGGGACTGAAACAATCGGCATTTCACTTGGGGGTAACTTCAAGGCGAGGTCATTAGGAGATGGGCATTCCTCACTGGAACCGAAACATACGAGCTAATGCAGTGAAGCTGCTAGGTCGTACTAAGTTATCAAACAAGTTTTGGTTAAGGAGAAGGAAAGCGAGGGAACAGGAACAGTAACACTTACGAGCGCGAGTCTGACGGGCTGGAGGCCGGGCCACCAGCGGCGCGCGGATCTCGCGGCCTCGAGCCGGCTGCCGCCGTCGAACGCGCGCAGCGCCATGCGCGAGGCGGAGAAGCGCATCGCCCCTCCCCCTGCGGCGGGCGTCGCCAGGGCGCCCTCCCCGTCCGCCGCGGCGTCGCCGTCGCCGATGGGGAGCAGCTGCCAGACGACGAGCAGGGAGGCCGTGAAGAGCGCGACGAGGAGGGCGAAGAAGAGGTGGCTCGGGCGGCACGACAGCCCGGGCCGCCGCCGCCTCCGCACGGCGGCGGCGCCCGCAGCGGCCGAGGTGGACGCGCCGGCGGTGGGGAGGTGGTGGGCGGCGTCGGAGTGGGCCCCGCGCCGCCACATTGGAGGGAACGCCCGCGCAGCGGCGTCGGCGTCGGCAGCGGCGGCGGCGATCGGAGAGCCGTGTCGTGTCGGGGGAGTGACTTGGCTGGGCTGGGTTGGCTGGGTCAGTGGGAGCTGCCCGTTGTTGGTACCATGCGACGCGATGCGACGCGTCGCGAGCCCACGGGCTGCTACTAGGACTAGGGTACGATCGAGTCGAGTGCGCGTTTGGATTTGGCGACGCGTCGCGAGGGAGAAGGAGGGTTTGGGATCAAGCGGAAGGCGAGGGCGAGGCGATTTGCAGCAACCGCCGGCCACCGGGGCGCGGGGGGACGAACGAATCTGTGGACTGCGTGGCGTGGGAGCCCGAGCCCGCAACTCAAGCAGTCAAGCGGAATGCCCATGTTGTATTCGTCCCATTCCTTCCTGTTTTTTGAGGGGATGTGTATTTTATTTACTCCGTAGCAAAAAATGGTCAAAAATTATTGATTAAGTACCATAGAGATTGGAACACATGAACAATAATACTGTAAATAGATCTAATAAACCTAAAAGTTACATCGAAAATCCTCAAATTTGCCATCATATGCACTTTCTTTTTCGAGTATGATTTCGGGAAAAACAACAAACATCAAACCAACTAAAGTTGTATTAAGAAGACACTCAAGCTGTGTTAGTTCTATATGTTTCGAAGAGTCGCTTGAGTCACCCATCCTAACAGGCGATAACCTAAAATCGATAAAACATACCGTAACCAAAGACACACCCCATACCAACGGCGGAGGCATGATTTAAGATTAAAGGGGGCAAACCTGTTAAGCTCTATTTAAGGGGGCCAAGAACCCTAATTGTTCACTAAAGAATATGTTAAAGCACACACTTTGCTCTAATATTTCTACTGTTATACCATGGCATGGGGGGCATGGCATTGTTGTTCCCCTAGCTCCGCCACGGCCCCTTACAAAAAAGGCCACCGAACCATGGATTTTGTATCGTGCCATGTGAGATAAACTTTGTGAGCTCTAAAGAGTGGTAACTTGAGAACCACCAACCGAATCAAACTTGACAATACCATTGATGTCGTCGCCGCTACAATCGGACGAAGTACCGAGCGACATACCTTCAGACCCGAGGGCGCCAATTTTCAGGGACAAAACACCACTTGCTCCCTAATGTCGGTTCGTATCATCCAAGACAACAACTACATTATGACATGGATCGAGATGTGGGATCCTTGATCCAGTGAGGAGTCGTCGCAAAAAATACATGGGCCTAAAATTGAAGAAAGCTAAAAGACAATGCAAACGTGGATATAGGTCACCCACATCTGAACTGGAGGCAAAAGGGAAATGGCGACAATGAAGGTGGAAGAAGCTCTCTTAGCAGTAGCTAAGACCGTGCGAGCTGAAGTACTTGCCATTCTCAATAGGGGCATTTGCATTATCTTGTTGCCATAGGTTAGCTTTCTGAAAGATCGAGGTTCTGTCAACTAGAGGAGTGTTTGGGAGCTAAAATCTGAAGCAATAGGAAGTAAAGAAGATATAACTACAAGTGCGATCAAAGTAGTGCAAGAAGTAAAATCTATATGCAAGGACACCAGGTTCAAGTTGTTGGCAGGAACTACATGTCTTCATCAAAGAGGCTATTATGTGTGGCTTGAAGTCATCTATCTTCACTTTCTTCTCCTCGAGCTCATATTTCTGTGAATTTGTTCAATCACTTGTGGTGGATCTTGAGGTGATCCCAAACATCCACAAACTTCGTCGAGGCGATTTTACATATCAGAATATCTCGAGCTATACCTAGCTGTGGTGACCATGCATACCACTGCATGTTGTAGTATGTCAGTCGTTGACATAACATATGCGAAGTATCAATCCGCAAATATTACATCCCTCAAAGTAGTACAACAGGAGCATAGTTGGTCTTTATTTCGGTCACATAAGATTACAAACCATATATATGCATCACATTGGAGCTCCTCCTAGGTCCATAGAGGATCATGATGACCCACAAGTATAGGGGGTGTATCGTAGTATTTTCGATAAATAAGAGTGTCGAACCCAACGAGGAGCAGAAGGTGTTGACAAGTAGTTTCGATGAAGGATTCACTGTAAATGCTCACAGACAAGTATTCATGGGGTTTTGATATAGCAGATGAATAAAGTACGAGTAAGTAAAATGCGAGAGAAATAATTGCAGCGAGTGGCCCAATCTTTTTTAGCACAAAGGACAAGCCAGTTTGTTTACTTATAATGACCAAACGTTCTTGAGGACACACGGGAATTTAGTCTAGTGCTTTCGCTTCATATAGCTGATTAATCTTCATTGTTTTGATAAGTGTTGTGTGGGTGAACCTATGCTAATGCACCGCCCTTCCTAGGACTAATACATACTTGTGATTATACCCCTTGCAAGCATCCGTAACTACAAGGAAGTAATTAAGATAAATCTAACCACAGCCTTAAACTCTGAGATACTGCTATCCCTCCTGCATCGATATACCAACGGGGGTTTAGGTTTCTGTCACTCCGGCAACCCCGCAATTAGCAAACGAATACAAGATGTATTTCCCTAGGCCCATAAAGGTGAAGTATCATGTAGTCGACGTTCACATGACACCACTAGAAGAATAACACCACAACTTAAATATCAAACCATTGAATATTACCCAACATAATTCACTACTAACATTTAGACTTCACCCATGTCCTCAAGAACTAAACGAACTACTCACGAGACATCATATGGAACATGATCAGAGGTGATATGATGATGAATAACAATCTGAACATAAACCTTGGTTCAATGGTTTCACTCAATAGCATCAATAACAAGTAGAAATCAATACCGGGAGAGTTTCCCCTATCAAACAATCAAGATTCAACCCTAATTGTTACAGCGGTGACGAGGTGCAGCGGTGGAGATGGCGGTGATGATGATGGAGATGATGGTGATGATGATCCCAATGATGTCCAGCTCGATGGCGGTGACGATGGCGTCGATTTCCCCCTCCGGGAGGGAATTTCCCCGGCAGATTTCAGCCTGCCGGAGAGCTCTTTTCTCTCTGGTGTTTTCCGCCCCGCAGAGGCGGCTGTGACTCTTCGCGACTATCCTCCTGGAGCTTAGGTTTTCGGGACGAAGAAGTACGCGAAGGAGAGGAGGCCAAAGGGGGTTGTGGGCCCCCTCCCCACAGGGCGGCGCGGCCAGGCCTGGGCCCGCGCCGGCCTATGGGGGGGCCCATGGCGGCCCTCCTCGGCTCCTCCTTTTGGCTAGCTTCGTCTTCTGGAAAAATAGGATTTTCAGTGTAATTTCCGTCAATTGTTGATCTTCCCAAATATTGCATTCTGACAGTGCTTTTTCCAGCAGAATCCTGACTCCGGTGCGCGATTCTCCAATAATCATGAAACATGCAAAATAGATGAAATAACATAAGTATCATCTCTAAATATGAAATATATCAATGAATAACAGTAAATTATGATATAAAATAGTGATGCAAAATGGACGTATCAACTCCCCCCAAGCTTAGACTTCGCTTGTCCCCAAGCGAAACTGAACTCGGTAAACAAGACCACGTGTTTATGGAGTGAAGAGTCGATAAACCAAATACGGACAAGAAGCATCATATTAATTCACACAAGACATTCTAGTGAACATCTTCCTCATATAATTCAACTTGAAACAAGTAGAAGGTAATCACAAATAAAGGTGCATAAGAAATCATAATTGGTGATGGCAAACTTCGTTCTTGGTCAGAGAAAGATTAATAGATTGTACTTATCTATCGAGCAGCGCTCTTATGTTAAAGCTTATATGGCACAACTTGCATACTCAATCATAATAATTCCTCATAATCATTGATAACTTTCAAAGCTATATTCATTCAGATAAAACTTGTACTAAACAAGGAAGAGTAAAAGGCATGATTAAGTAGATCACAATATACATGATTTGATCACAACAACTCAAATGCTTGCTTAAGATGGAGGGAAATAGGTTTAGTGACTCAACATAAAGTAAAAGACAGGCCCTTCGCAGAGGGAAGCAGGGATTAAATCATGTGCTAGAGCTTTTTCAGTTTTAAAAATCATATAGACAGCATAAAAGTGAAATTTTGAGAGGTGTTTGTTGTTGTCAACGAATGGTAGTGGGTACTCTAACCCCCTTGCCAGACAGACTCTCGAAGGGCGGCTCCCATGAAAATTTTATTTTTGGGTGACACTCATTCCAACCTTTTCTTTCACAAGCCATGGCTAACTGAATCCTCTGGTGCCTTCCAACAATCACATACCAAGAAGGAGTGTCTATTTGTTTTAGTTTTATTTAGAGATGACACTCCTCCCAACCTTTGCTTTCTCAAACCATGGCTAACCGAATCCTCGGGTGCCTTCCAACAATCTCATACCATGGAGGAGTGTCTATTTGTAAAATTATGAAGGTTAATTAATTGGGGCTGGGAACCCCATTGCCAGCTCTTTTTGCAAAATTATTGGATAAGTGGATGAAGCCACTAGTCCATTGGTGAAAGTTGCCCAACAAGATTGAAAGATAAAACACCACATACTTCCTCATGAGCTATAAAACATTGACACAAAAAAATAAGAGGTAATAACTTTTGAATTGTTTAAAGGTAGCACATGAAGTATTTACTTGGAATGGCAGAGAAATACCACATAGTAGGTAGTTATGGTGGACACTGATGGCGTAGGTTTGGGTTAAGGTTTGGATGCATGAGAAGCATTCCTCTCAGTACAGGTTTTTGGCTAGCAAGGTTGATTAGCAAGCATAAGAGTTGAGGGAAACAAACAAATATATATGTGATAGAAACAATCATGCATCTTCCTTGTAAGCACAAACAATTTTAACTTCAGAATAATAAGCTAAGAGCTAACAAGAAAGAAAGATAATGAAACAACTACATGTATTTCTCTTTTCTACTTAAACCTCAAAGTGTTGTTGCTATTGACCAATGCTAAGTTTGCCAAAACCAAATAGATTTACTCAATGCTCCCAAAGTGATACCAATACTCATAGCAAGATCAATCATATAATAGAGATTGCAAACTAAAATAAGATGTGCAATATGTAAATGATAAGACTTCTCATTAATATTCCATAACGATAACTCACACCAAGGGATACATAGAGAACCAACTAAAGAGAGATATTTCCACACTGCAACCCATCTTATATGATAACTTCCCTACTCATGATATGACACTACTTGATAGTAAAAAGTAAAAGATAGTGATGATGTGATACCGCGACACTCCCCCAAGCTTGGAACAAACCAAGGGGGTGCCAATACCGATGATGAATTACTCCTTCGGCGGTGGTGGTGATGAATTCTTCCCATCACCAGACTTCCAAGGAAGAGGCTCTCCATCAACAAACGACATCTCGGTCTCAGGAATCCTGAAACTAGCAGCATAGCTTATGTGTTTAAACCTGTTTTCATACTCACAGTTTTGATTCTGAACATCATAGAGTTGAGCTTCGAGTTTGTTGGTGGTGTCGTGAAGCGAGAGGATGTCGTCCCACAGCCTTGCAGTCTCCTTCTTGTGTCTATCAATAAGTTCAGACACAATCTTGTGGAAGATGTCCACTTCACGCTCAGTCATCTTCTTGTAGTTGAAGACCTCTTGTTCAAGTTTCTCCATCCTGTCTTCCAAGCTTCCTTCTCCTTTAGGACCCTGGACATCTTTGATCTGCAACTCTCCATCTACGAGCAGCAATTCCTTGGGGTGCATCTTCAGCTCGTTCATGTACGGGTTGACGACGTCCTCAAAGAAGCTGTCCTTCGGAGTTCCCGACGAAGACATGGTGGCTCTAGATCCGGCGCATCCCGCGTAAAACAGCTCGAAACAAAACACGTCGAGAAAACGATATACGGACCTCCAGGGGTCCGAGGGATTATATAGCAGGAATTTTCGCGACAAAAGGAAAGTACTAGGTCGAACCAGAGTTGGAGAGGAGCAACGAGGGGCTCTCCTCATAGGGCGGCGCGGCCAGGCTGGGGCCCGCGCCGGCCTATGGTGGCACGCCCTCGTGCGTCTCCTCCACTCCGTTTTGATCTCGTAATTTTTCATATTTCCCAAAAACAGCAAAAACATTGTTCGGAAAGTTAAACGCGGACTTTTTTATTACCAGTACTGTTACCTATTCAAAGTCGAACTCTGCCAGACTGTCAATTTGACCTTTGATGAAAGCTTCCGGAGTTACCACTCGAATAACATCAACATCTTCACTATAAGAATCTCCAGAGATATAATGCTTGAGTCTTTGTCCATTCACCACTTGTGTGGCATCGCCTTGGAGAGAACTAATTTTAATTGCTCCTGAACGATACACCTCCACAATGACATATGGTCCTTCCCATTTTGAGAGTAATTTCCCTGCAAAAAATCTGAGACGAGACCGATACAATAGGACTTTATCTCCAACGTTAAATTTTCTTTTGATAATTCTTCTATCATGCTGATGTCTACAGGAGCTTCTATTCTTGTAGACAGTGTTGGGCCTCCAAGAGCAGAGGTTTGTAGAACAGCAGCAAGTTTCCCTTAAGTGGATCACCCAAGGTTTATCGATCTCAGGGAGGAAGAGGTCAAAGATATCCCTCTCATGCAACCCTGCAACCACAAAGCAAGAAGTCTCTTGTGTCCCCAACACACCTAATAGGTGCACTAGTTCGGCGAAGAGATAGTGAAATACAGGTGGTATAAATAAGTAGTAGCAACGGCACCAGAAAAGTGCTTTGCCCAGGACAGTAAACAAGCAGTAGTAACGCAGTAAAACAGTAAACAAGCAGCAATAGCAGTATTTAGGAACAAGGCCTAGGGATTAGACTTTCACTAGTGGACACTCTCAACTTTGATCACATAACAGAATAGATAAATGCATACTCTACACCCTCTTGTTGGATGATGAACACCACTAACTGTGTAGGATTACACGAACCCTCAATGCCGGAGTTAACAAGCTCCACAATATTCGATGTTCATATTTAAATAACCTTAGAGTGCACGACAGATCAACACAACTAAACCAAGTACTAACGTAGCATGCACACTGTCACCTTCACGCTACGAAAGGAGGCATAGATCACATCAATACCATCATAGCAATAGTTAACTTCATAATCTACAAGAGATCACAATCATAGCCTACGCCAAGTACTAACACGGATGCACACACTGTCACCATTACACCGTGCAGGAGGAATAAAACTACTTTAATAACATCACTAGAGTAGCATGTAGATATATTGTGATACAAAACACATATGAATCTCAATCATGTAAGGCAGCTCATGAGATCATTGTATTGAAGTACATAGGAGAGAGATTAACCACATAGCTACCGGTACAGCCCCGAGCCTCGATGGAGAACTACTCCCTCCTCATGGGAGACAGTAGCGTTGATGAAGATGGCGGTGGAGATGGCAGTGGTGTCGATGGAGAAGCCTTCCGGGGGCACTTCCCCGTCCCGGCGGCGTGCCGGAATAGAGACTCCTGTCCCCCAGATCTTGGCTTCGCGATGGCGGCAACTCTGGATGGTTTCTCGCACCGTGGCTTTTCCGTATCGAGGTTTTAGGTCGAGGGGGCTTAAATAGGCGAAGAGGCGGCGTCAGAAGGTCAACGAGGCGACGACACCATAAGGCGGCGCGGCCAGGGCCTGGGCCACGCCGGCCTATCATCTAGGGCCCCTGTGGCCCCCCTCTGGCGACTCTCGGGTGTTCTGGATGCTTCCGGGGATTCTAAGATGCTGGGCGTTGATTTCGTCCGATTCCGAGAATATTTCCTTACTAGGATTTCTGAAACCAAAAACAGCAGAAAACAGCAACTGGCCCTTCGGCATCTTGTTAATAGGTTAGTTCCAGAAAATGCACGAATATGACATAAAGTGTGCATAAAACATGTAGATATCATCAATAATGTGGCATGGAACATAAGAAATTATCGATACGTCGGAGACGTATCAACATCCCCAAGCTTAGTTCCTGCTCGTCCCAGGTGTAAACGATAAACAAAGATAATTTCTGGAGTGACATGCCATCATAACCTTGATCATACTATTTGTAAGCATATGTAGTGAATGCAGCGATCAAAACAATGTAAATGACATGAGTAAACAAATGAATCATATAGCAAAGACTTTTCATGAATAGTACTTCAAGACAAGCATCAATAAGTCTTGCATAAGAGTTAACTCATAAAGCAATAATTCAAAGTAAAGGCATTGAAGCAACACAAAGGAAGATTAAGTTTCAGCGGTTGCTTTCAACTTATAACATGTATATCTCATGGATATTGTCAATGTAAAGTAATATAACAAGTGCAATATGCAAGCATGTAGGAATCAATGGACAGTTCACACAAGTGTTTGCTTCTTGAGGTGGAGAGAAATAGGTGAACTGACTCAACAATAAAAGTAAAAGAATGGTCCTTCAAAGAGGAAAGCATCGATTGCTATATTTGTGCTAGAGCTTTGGTTTTGAAAACAAGAAACAATTTTGTCAACGGTAGTAATAAAGCATATGTATCATGTAAATTATTTCTTACAAGTTGCAAGCCTCATGCATAGTATACTAATAGTGCCCGCACCTTGTCCTAATTAGCTTGGACTACCGGGATTATCGCAATGCACATGTTTTAACCAAGTGTCACAAAGGGGTACCTCTATGCCGCCTGTACAAAGGTCTAAGGAGAAAGCTCGCATTGGATTTCTCGCTATTGATTATTCTCAACTTAGACATCCATACCGGGACAACATAGACAACAGATAATGGACTCCTCTTTTATGCATAAGCATGTAGCAACAATTAATTTTCTCATTTGAGATTGAGGATATATGTCCAAAACTGAAACTTCCACCATGGATCATGGCTTTAGTTAGCGGCCCAATGTTCTTCTCTAACAATATGCACGCTCTAACCATAAGGTGGTAGATCGCCCTTACTTCAGACAAGACGAACATGCATAGCAACTCACATGATATTCAACAAAGAGTAGTTGATGGCGTCCCCAGGAACATGGTTATCGCACAACAAGCAACTTAATAAGAGATAAAGTGCATAAGTACATATTCAATACCACAATAGTTTTTAGGCTATTTGTCCCATGAGCTATATATTACAAAGGTAATGGATAGAAATTTTAAAGGTAGCACTCAAGCAATTTACTTTGGAATGGCGGAGAAATACCATGTAGTAGGTAGGTATGGTGGACACAAATGGCATAGTGGTTGGCTCAAGTATTTTGGATGCATGAGAAGTATTCCCTCTCGATACAAGGTTTAGGCTAGCAAGGCTATTTGAAACAAACACAAGGATGAAGCGGTGCAGCAAAACTCACATAAAAGACACATTGTAAACATTATAAGACTCTACACCGTCTTCCTTGTCGTTCAAACTCAATACTAGAAATTATCTAGACTTTAGAGAGACCAATTATGCAAACCAAATTTTAGCAAGCTCTATGTATTTCTTCATTAATAGGTGCAAAGTATATGATGCAAGAGCTTAAACATGAGCACAACAATTGCCAAGTATCACATTATCCAAGACATTTTAGCAATTACTACATGTAGCATTTTCCAATTCCAACCATGCATATAACAATTAACGAAGCAGTTTCAACCTTCGCCATGAAAATTAAGAGCTAAGAACACATGTGTTCATACGAACCAGCGGAGCGTGTCTCTCTCCCACACAAGCATTTATTCAAACAAAAACAAAAATAGAAACAAACAAACAGACGCTCCAAGTAAAGTGCATAAGATGTGACGGAATAAAAATATAGTTTCAGGGGAGGAACCTGATAATTTATCGATGAAGAAGGGGATGCCTTGGGCATCCCCAAGCTTAGATGCTTGAGTCTTCTTGAAATATGCAGGTATGAACCACCGGGGCATCCCCAAGCTTAGAGCTTTCACTCTTCTTGATCATATTGTATTATCCTCCTCTCTTGACCCTTGAAAACTTCCTCCACACCAAACTTAAAACAACTCATTAGAGGGTTAGTGCATAATCAAAAATTCACATGTTCAGAGGTGACACATTCATTCTTAACACTTCTGGACATTGCCCAAAGCTACTGGAAGTCAATGGAACAAAGAAATCCATCCCACATAGTGTGGTGACCCTGCATACCACTGCATGTTGTAGTATGCCAGTCGTTGATATAACATTCACGAAGTACCATTCCGCAAATATTACATCCCTCAGAGTAGTACAACAGAACATAGCAGGTCCATAACTCATTCATTTATTAATACAAGTATCATACACATGTCACCTCGGAGCTCCTCTTGGGTCCTAAGAGGAATACTCCTGGGTTCGAGGCGAACCCAACTTAGCTTACAATATAAGAGTCTCATTAAGTTATACATTTATTTCCTCGAGCAGCTAAATACTAAGAGTTCGGGCTGCTCGGCTACTACTACTACTCGAGATGTTCAGGCTTGATCTCCTCCGGAAGCCTCCCCGGATCCGTAGACGATGAGGTAGTCTACGCCCTCGATACCTCCAGAGAGGTCTGGTTCTTCATAGCCGATGATCTCGGCTCCTTCATTGTTGTCGTAGTCCTCCTCCAGACGATTCTGCATAATCTAAGCATGGGATTTAAGAGTGGTATGAGTACGAGCGTACTCAACAAGTTCATTATAGATAAGAGGTGTTTAATGCTCTAGCTACGATATTAGACCAGAAAGTCTAATACCAATGCAAGTTTTGATAAACATTTCTTCAAGAGATTGCTTTTATTCCAAAGAGCTATGTCCGTCAGCCTTCACCGGTTTACTAGAACTTCATGGAGCTCCTTTCCGGCCGCGTTCGCAGTTCCTCATCCCGGAACAGGGAGTGACATGTCACAGTTCTTTACACTCTGCAGAGGGGTGTTGCTTTACCCATAAGAGATCTTAACCTTGGTGCCAACCGGGCAGCTTTCCCGTCCACACTTCCTTCGGTGTGAGGCCCGGTATAAGGTCATAGTCAATCATATTCCTCCGCTACCTCGCACACCCACCCTTTGTTGCAAACCCCGACCCTGGGTCCTCGCCGGTCCCATTATTCCCGTAATTTCAGGGTGGACCCCGACCACGACGACGATGCAGGATTGAACCAAACTCCTTCGTCGGTAGCTGCAACCCATCATAGACCACATTACCGTGGGGAATTAGAAGGGGATCCCCACCCACCAATTGTTCCGCAAGCAGCAACCGCTACGGTAAGCAACAGCTATACCGTGGGGAATTAGAAGGGGCTCCCCACCCACCAATTGCTCCGCAAGATACAACCGTCTACGGTAAGCGCATCCGTTGATGTACAAGAGGTGGAAATACAATTGACTATTCCGTCCCACTCCAGATCTTATGGTTAACACGATTATTACGGCACAAGAATCACTGGCGACATTTGTTGTTTAATCCTAGATGGATATAAACCCTAGCAATGGAACCTCCACCATATCAACACAATCCATGGTTCCATTGGCCACCACATAGTCATGTTCATAGTTATGAAAGTAGTGGTTTTGGTTTTTTATGCAATAGTGATAACCATAGTACTTTGCAAGTAATTTGATAGAAATACTCAAATGGCATGAGCAAGTGATGAACTTGCCTGAACACTGCAAAGTTTTGCAGTTTGAAGGTGTGGACTGACCCTTGTTCTCTTTCTCTGAAAAATAGCATCATTGTCCGATAAGGGCAATGGTTAAAGAAGCAATTATGCATGATTCCAATTTTTAGGGTTTGTTCCCCCCTTCCGATGTCGTTGTAATTTCATGTGAGAGGTTAATACTAAGAACAACTTGGTGATACTGGATTTAGGGTAAATACAACCTTGAGATATCGTCAAGGTGTTTTTTATAGTTCAAAGGCATTATTGAACTAATTTTCATTATTGAAAATAATATGAGTGATTTAAATGATTATTTAAATCATCAAATTAAGACTTATTCTTAATTGTCTTCAAAAATTCCCATTGATATTTTATTCAGGTAGAGAATTTTATGCTGATCAATTTTCATATTTTTAATTATTTTTTTAGAGTTATTTAAATATTTATTGTGATTTACCAAAGTTTATGTAATTTAATTGAATTGTGAAATGGCAAAAATGCCCCTGGGCCCACCTGTCGGTGCAACCCAGTGGGTTAGGTCGAACCGACCGGCCTGGTCCGGCTCGACCAGCCCCACTTCTCTCTCTCCCTCTCACGCGCGACCGAACCCTAACCCTAATCCCTCTCTGGCGATTCGCGTCGCCTCCGCCGTCGCCGCTCGATTCCGGTGAGCTCCGCCGGAACTGGCCCCCGCCATGATGCGCAATCGACGCGCCTCACGACGGCGGTCATCTTCATCCGCGTCGATCTGGAGCGGGTGCTGCTCCAGCTCGTCTTCGACCTCCTCTGCGGCGGCTAGGGTTACGGGATCGTGGTGATCCCGCTGCTCACTTGGCTCCAGGCGTGGTGGCGCCGCCGTGGGCCTCGCCACGGTGGTGTGGGGCGCTACGGCGCTTGTCGGCGCATGGCCTGGCCTGGCCAGGTGCTACCGAGCACTCGGCGCGCGCCGCCGTGGCCGCCATGGCCGCATCTGCTCGTCTGCTTGCCCCGGGTATGTGCGCCTCCTCTTGCTCTCTCTCTCCTGTGCCTGTTCTACTCATTCTCCTCCTCATCTCCGTCTAGCTTGGTCACTGGCTTGCCCTTCCTCGTAGAGGTGCGGCCATGTCGTGATGCTGCTGTTGTTCTGCTGGTGCTGCTATGCTGTTGTGCTGCTGCTATGCTGCTTGTGCTGCTGTGCTAGCTGTTGTGCTAGCCCTAATGATGTGCATATGTTGCTGTGCTGTTCAGGTTACTGGCTCTACTGGCCTTGGCCATTGTTGCCCTGGCCATGCCAGTGCTTGCCATTCTTGCTAGATTCTTGCTCTGTGCTTTTGTTCATGTTATTATGCTTGCCAGTCACTCATGTGTGTTCATGTATGCTTCCCTGGCTCACTACTGTGAGTGATTCTTCTTTGTCTTAGCAAGTACCAAGTCTTTAGCTTGGGTGATGACCAATGATTGTAGGCTCATGGTAGGCTCAGCCTTGCTTAATTGTGGTCTATATCCATCAATTCCTTGATGATATGCTTCTGGATACAATCATAAAAATGGTTTATATAATTATATGTGATTCAATTATTGCTTAACTGTGGCTATTTAATTTATATGATTCATGTGTTGATGCCAGTGATGTCCTGGCATGCCCTGGCATGCTCTAGCAAGCTTCTGATGATCATAGGATCATCAGTTGCTTGTATAAGCTTCTGTGTTGGTTCAGTGCTTCACTTCTATTCAACCTGTGATGTGTGTGTATCACACAGGCTGGTCCTGGTGTGTGCTGGTGCTTACTTAAGCAGCAGCTGTTGCTTGCAATGATCCATTGGATCATCAGCAAGGCCCTGGTGCTTTGATTATTTGTGTTGCTCACTTATGTGTATTGCCTGAATGTACTGAAATAGATAAGTGATGTGAGCTGCTTTGCAGTTGTGATCATCCTATTAACTGTGACAGGGCTAGATGGATGCCAACACTCAGTTGTGTACCCTAGCCCTCTACTGAATCCAAATGGATAATGATGTGTAGGTTCTTGTGCTGGCTCAGGGTTGAGGTGGCCCTGGCAGCACTTGTGATGCTGTCCTGGTTGCTCCCCTCTCTGTGATTTGCCATGGTTTGTGATTGCTGGCTGGAATGGAATAGCTGTTCACTGGCTTGATCCAATATTGGACTTCCAGTGACCTTTTGATGTTGACAAAGTATATAGACAAGTAATTGTCTATAGTCTGATGGCATAAATAGCTGTAGGTGCTAAGTGTGTGGGCTAGGCTAGTCGTGACTTCATCTTTTGTCGGATTTCTTCAGTTATGCATTGATTTGCATAACTGCTGTTCCCATAGGATGATTGCCTAATGGTCTTTACCCATATTTGCTTGCACCAAATGGCTTTGCAGCCAAATGATGACACAGACAGGGTTTCATACCCTTTTTGATTCTGTGATGCATGTGTATGCTTATTGATGAGCAAAGCATGTGTTTGCTCAGGTTCTTTTGTGTATACCTCACTCCAGCTCCTAGAAAATGGGTGTTGGTGTAGAGGATTTCTTCAGTGTGGTGATGATGCTTGCCCTGCTCCTCCTTGCAATCTTATGGTGCTTGATTCAGTGCTGTGGTGAGTTAGGCAGGTTGAACAGCAATGGCTGTTCTTCCTGTTCTTGATGTGCTTGTGTTCTTACCCTGGAGATTCTGTCGATGGATGAACTAGGGTTTGCTGTGGAAAAGTTTTTATATGGTTGGTCCTTGCTTCTCTGGTCGACAGCTCCACCTTTCACTTTGGGTGACTCACTGTGTATGTGTGCTGCATGCACACAGCCCTGTGAGCAGGCTGTGTGTGTGTGTCTGCTGATGCCCTGTACTTGGCTGAGAGAGTGGATCAGCTCGGCAGTCTTGATCATATCCTCTCATGATTCAATATTTTTGCTAACCTGCCAATTGGCATTGCCACTTGGCACAATGTTCTTTTTGTGTGATTTATATGCAGAGATCATGAAATTGATCAAGATGAAGATCTTCAAGCTCAAGATTAACTTGTAGCTTAGGATATATTTTTCTTACTTGTAATTTTCTTTTTCTTTTTCTATTTAAGCAATTCTTGTAATGTGTTGTATTATTCATTTATTTTCTTTATGAATATTGTAATGACAATGTAAATTGTGTGATGATCAATAAAGCTCAAGATTTTCTCTAATGAGCTTTAATTATTATGTGTATTATTTATACTTTGTATCCTTATTATTTACTTAATGAATTCCCTTATAATTAATTCATGAGTTATTTGTTTTTATGTTTGAATTTGAATTTCAAATTCAACTTTGAGTTGAGTTCAATCATACAACTTAACTTTGAATTCAACCAAACAAATTAAGTTTGATATGATCTCTCCCCCTCTCTTCTCAAAAACCTAATCTAGTTAAGTGAGGCACAAGTTTGTCGCACTCTCGAAACCCTAACCCTGTAAGGTGTCGAGAGAGAAACTTGTTCCCCTTCGATGCAGTTTTTATTTAAAAGCGCGAAATTTCCCCAGAATTTGCAATGCAATGCACATCCCTTTCTAAAATCTACCCCTCGATCGTCTCTAAACCTGGGACATTACAGCCTTTCCCCCTTAAAGAAAACTTCGTCCCGAAGTTGTGGTTGTAATACCTGAAGAGTTCAGGGTATGTTTTCCTCAGGTCTTTGATATGTCTCCGACGTATCGATAATTTCTTATGTTCCATGCCACATTATTGATGTTATCTACATGTTTTATGCACACTTTATGTCATATTCGTGCATTTTCTGGAACTAACCTATTAACAAGATGCCGAAGTGCCGATTCTTTTTCTGCTGTTTTTGGTTTCAGAAATCCTAGTAACGAAATATTCTCGGAATTGGACGAAATCAACGCCCAGGGTCCTATTTTGCCACGGAGCTTCCAGAAGACCGAAGAGGAGACGAAGTGGGGCCACGAGGTGGCCACACCCTAGGGCGGCGCGGCCCCCCCCCTTGGCCGCGCGGCCCTGTGGTGTGGGGCCCTCGTGCCACCTCCTGACCTGCCCTTCCGCCTACTTAAAGCCTCCGTTGCGAAACCCCCAGTACCGAGAGCCACGATACGGAAAACCTTCCAGAGACGCCGCCGCCGCCGATCCCATCTCGGGGGATCCAGGAGATCGCCTCCGGCACCCTGCCGGAGAGGGGAATCATCTCCCGGAGGACTCTACGCCGCCATGGTCGCCTCCGGAGTGATGAGTGAGTAGTCTACCCCTGGACTATGGGTCCATAGCAGTAGCTAGATGGTTGTCTTCTCCCCATTGTGCTATCATTGTCGGATCTTGTGAGCTGCCTAACATGATCAAGATCATCTATCTGTAATTCTATATGTTGCGTTTGTTGGGATCCGATGAATAGAGAATACTTGTTATGTTGATTATCAAAGTTATGTCTATGTGTTGTTTATGATCTTGCATGCTCTCCGTTACTAGTAGATGCTCTGGCCAAGTAGATGCTTGTGACTCCAAGAGGGAGTATTTATGCTCGATAGTGGGTTCATGCCTCCATTGATATCTGGGACAGTGACAGAAAGTTCTAAGGTTGTGGATGTGCTGTTGCCACTAGGGATAAAACATTAGTGCTATGTTAAAGGATGTAGTTACTGATTACATTACGCGCAATACTTAATGCAATTGTCTGTTGTTAGCAACTTAATACTGGAGGGGGTTCGGATGATAACCTGAAGGTGGACTTTTTAGGCATAGATGCATGCTGGATGGCGGTCTATGTACTTTGTCGTAATGCCCAATTAAATCTCACTATACTCATCATGATATGTATGTGCATGGTCATGCCCTCTTTATTTGTCAATTGCCCAACCTGTAATTTGTTCACCCAACATGTCGTTTATCTTATGGGAGAGACACCTCTAGTGAACTGTGGACCCCGGTCCAATTCTCTATACCGAAATACACCCATCTACTGCACATCGTTTCTCTTGTTTTTACGCAAACAATCATCTTCCACACAATACGGTTAATCCTTTGTTACAGCAAGCCGGTGAGATTGACAACCTCACTGCTTCGTTGGGGCAAAGTACTTTGGTTGTGTTGTGCAGGTTCCACGTTGGCGCCGGAATCCCTGGTGTTGCGCCGCACTACATCCCGCCGCCATCAACCTTCAACGTGCTTCTTGGCTCCTCCTGGTTCGATAAACCTTGGTTTCTTTCTGAGGGAAAACTTGCTGCTGTGCGCATCATACCTTCCTCTTGGGGTTCCCAACGAACGTGTGAGTTACACGCCATCAAGCTCTTTTTCTCGCGCCGTTGCCGGGAGATCAAGACACGCTCATGAGGGAGTCTCCACATCTCAACCTCTTTACTTTGTTTTTGTCTTGCTTAGTTTTACTTACTACTTTGTTTGCTGCACTAAATCAAAATACAAAAAAATTAGTTGCTAGTTTTACTTTATTTGCTATCTTGTTTGCTATATCAAAAACACAAAAAAATTAGTTACTTGCATTTACTTTATCTAGTTTGCTTTATTTACTACTGCTAAAATGAGTAATCCTGAAGTTGAAGTTCGTACGTTTAAGCAACGAGGGGGAGAATGTTTAAGAGATGCTTGGTATAGAATTAGTGATGCCCATAATAGGTGCACTAAGAAACACTCCACCACTATCTTACTCAGGAATTTTTATGTTGGTATCTCTAGCTGGAATAGGTATGTTCTTGATAGTCTCGCAAAAGGTAACTTCCTAAGTACTCCTGCATTAGAAGCTAGTTGCATTATTGAGAGTCTATTTGGAATACCTCCTGTTGATGAAGTTAAAACTGAAATCTCTCTTGAAGATGTTATGAAAAAATTGGAAACCATAGAGAAAAATTTTCCAAGTATTGAAGCTAAATTGGAAATGTTACTTGATAAAACTGATGAACTTGATAAATCCTTAGGAGGAATTGATGAAAGAATTAGTGTCCTAGGAACTTGTGTTGTCCATGACGATCAAAGCAATAGGATTGACGAACTTGAAAAAGCTATGGGAACCTTGGGTTCAACATTTTCTTCTCTTAAATATAAGGAGAAAGCTTATGTGGGTAAGCAGCAAAAATTTATGTATGTCTCTAAAGTGCCTAAACCAAAGAAGTATTATTATAGGCCTAAAATTGACAAAGCCCTTAGTACCACTACGGATGGGGGAGCTCATGATAACGATGCACCATCTCTTGATAATACTTGATACACACTTTCTGCGCCTAGCTGAAAGGCGTTAAAGAAAAGCGCTTATGGGAGACAACCCATGTTTTTACCTACAGTACTTTGTTTTTATTTTGTGTCTTGGAAGTTGTTTACTACTGTAGCAACCTCTCCTTATCTTAGTTTAGTGTTTTGTTGTGCCAAGTAAAGTCGTTGATAGAAAAGTTCATACTAGATTTGGATTACTGCGCAGAAACAGATTTCTTTGCTGTCATGAATCTGGGCTGTTTTCTCTGTAGGTAACTCAGAAAATTATGCCAATTTACGTGAGTGATCCTCAGATATGTACGCAACTTTCATTCAATTTGGGAATTTTCATTTGAGCAAGTCTGGTGCCTCGATAAAATTCGTCAATACGAACTGTTCTGTTTTGACAGATTCTGCCTTTTATTTCGCATTGCCTCTTTTGCTATGTTGGATGAATTTCTTCGATCCATTAATGTCCAGTAGCTTTATGCAATGTCCAGAAGTGTTAAGAATGATTGTGTCACCTCTGAACATGTTAATTTTTTTTGTCGCTAACCCTCTAATGAGTTGTTCTAAGTTTGGTGTGGAGGAAGTTTTCAAGGATCAAGAGAGGAGTATGATGCAACATGATCAAGGAGAGTGAAAGCTCTAAGCTTGGGGATGCCCCGGTGGTTCACCCCTGCATATTCTAAGAAGACTCAAGCGTCTAAGCTTGGGGATGCCCAAGGCATCCCCTTCTTCATCGACAACATTATCAGGTTCCTCCCCTGAAACTATATTTTTATTCCATCACATCTTATGTGCTTTTCTTGGAGCGTCGGTTTGTTTTGGTTTTTGTTTTGTTTGAATAAAATGGATCCTAGCATTCACTTTATGGGAGAGAGACACGCTCCGCTGTAGCATATGGACAAGTATGTCCTTAGTTTCTACTCATAATATTCATGGCGAAGTTTCTTCTTCGTTAAATTGTTATATGGTTGGAATTGGAAAATGATACATGTAGTAATTGCTATAAATGTCTTGGGTAATGTGATACTTGGCAATTGTTGTGCTCATGTTTAAGCTCTTGCATCATATGCTTTGCACCCATTAATGAAGAAATACATAGAGCATGCTAAAATTTGGTTTGCATATTTGGTTTCTCTAAGGTCTAGATAATTTCTAGTATTGAGTTTGAACAACAAGGAAGCCGGTGTAGAGTCTTATAATGTTTACAATATGTATTTTATGTGAGTTTTGCTGCACCGGTTCATCCTTGTGTTTGTTTCGAAATAAGCCTTGCTAGCCTAAACCTTGTATCGAGAGGGAATACTTCTCATGCATCCAAAATACTTGAGCCAACCACTATGCCATTTGTGTCCACCATACCTACCTACTACATGGTATTTTCCGCCATTCCAAAGTAAATTGCTTGAGTTCTACCTTTAAAATTCCATCATTCACCTTTGCAATATATAGCTCATGGGACAAATAGCTTAAAAACTATTGTGGTATTGAATATGTACTTATGCACTTTATCTCTTATTAAGTTGCTTGTTGTGCGATAACCATGTTCACTGGGGACGCCATCAACTATTCTTTGTTGAATATCATGTGAGTTGCTATGCATGTTCGTCTTGTCTGAAGTAAGAGAGATCTACCACCTTATGATTAAGCATGCATATTGTTAGAGAAGAACATTGGGCCGCTAACTAAAGCCATGATCCATGGTGGAAGTTCCAGTTTTGGACATACATCCTCAATCTCATATGAGAAAATTATTAATTGTTGTTACATGCTTATGCATAAAAGAGGAGTCCATTATCTGTTGTCTATGTTGTCCCGGTATGGATGTCTAAGTTGAGAATAATCAATAGCGAGAAATCCAATGCGAGCTTTCTCCTTAGACCTTTGTACAGGCGGCATAGAGGTACCCCTTTGTGACACTTGGTTAAAACATGTGCATTGTGATGATCCGGTAGTCCAAGCTAATTAGGACAAGGTGCGGGCACTATTAGTATACTATGCATGAGGCTTGCAACTTATAAGATATAATTTACATGATACATATGCTTTATTACTACCGTTGACAAAATTGTTTCATGTTTTCATAATCAAAGCTCTAGCACAAATATAGCAATCGATGCTTTTCCTCTATGGAGGACAATTCTTTTACTTTCAATGTTGAGTCAGTTCACCTATTTCTCTCCACCTCAAGAAGCAAACACTTGTGTGAACTGTGCATTGATTCCTACATACTTGCTTATTGCACTTGTTATATTACTCTATGTTGACAATATCCATGAGATATACATGTTACAAGTTGAAAGCAACCGCTGAAACTTAATCTTCCTTTGTGTTGCTTCAATGCTTTTACTATGAATTATTGCTTTATGAGTTAACTCTTATGCAAGACTTATTGATGCTTGTCTTGAAGTGCTATTCATGAAAAGTCTTTGCTTTATGATTCACTTGTTTACTCATGTCATATACATTGTTTTGATCGCTGCATTCACTACATATGCTTTACAAATAGTATGATCAAGGTTATGATGGCATGTCACTCCAGAAATTATCTGTGTTATCGTTTTACCCGCTTCGGGACGAGCGTAACTAAGCTTGGGGATGCTGATACGTCTCCGACGTATCGATAATTTCTTATGTTCCATGCCACATTATTGATGTTATCTACATGTTTTATGCACACTTTATGTCATATTCGTGCATTTTCTGGAACTAACCTATTAACAAGATGCCGAAGTGCCGATTCTTTTCTGCTGTTTTTGGTTTCAGAAATCCTAGTAACGAAATATTCTCGGAATTGGACGAAATCAACTCCCAGGGTCCTATTTTGCCACGAAGCTTCCAGAAGACCGAAGAGGAGACGAAGTGGGGCCACGAGGTGGCCACACCCTAGGGCGGCGCGGCCCCCCCCTTGGCCGCGCGGCCCTGTGGTGTGGGTCCCTCGTGCCGCCTCCTGACCTGCCCTTTCGCCTACTTAAAGCCTCCGTTGCGAAACCCCCAGTACCGAGAGCCACGAGACGGACACCCTACCAGAGACGCCGCCGCCGCCGATCCCATCGCGGGGGATCCACGAGATCGCCCCCGGCACCCTGCCGGAGAGGGGAATCATCTCCCGGAGGACTCTACGCCGCCATGGTCGCCTCCGGAGTGATGAGTGAGTAGTCTACCCCTGGACTATGGGTCCATAGCAGTAGCTAGATGGTTGTCTTCTCCCCATTGTGCTATCATTGTCGGATCTTGTGAGCTGCCTAACATGATCAAGATCATCTATCTGTAATTCTATATGTTGCGTTTGTTGGGATCCGATGAATAGAGAATACTTGTTATGTTGATTATCAAAGTTATGTCTATGTGTTGTTTATGATCTTGCATGCTCTCCGTTACTAGTAGATGCTCTGGCCAAGTAGATGCTTGTGACTCCAAGAGGGAGTATTTATGCTCGATAGTGGGTTCATGCCTCCATTGATATCTCAGGACAAGGATGTGAGAAAGTTCTAAGGTTGTGGATGTGTTGTTGCCACTAGGGATAAAACATTAGTGCTATGTTCAAGGATGTAGTTACTGATTACATTACGCGCAATACTTAATGCAATTGTCTGTTGTTAGCAACTTAATACTGGAGGGGGTTCGGATGATAACCTGAAGGTGGACTTTTTAGGCATAGATGCATGCTGGATGGCGGTCTATGTACTTTGTCGTAATGCCCAATTAAATCTCACTATACTCATCATGATATGTATGTGCATGGTCATGCCCTCTTTATTTGTCAATTGCCCAACTGTAATTTGTTCACCCAACATGTTGTTTATCTTATGGGAGAGACACCTCTAGTGAACTGTGGACCCCGGTCCAATTCTCTATACTGAAATACAATCTACTGCAATACTGTTCTACTGTTTTCTGCAAACAATCATCTTCCACACAATACGGTTAATCCTTTGTTACAGCAAGCCGGTGAGATTGACAACCTCACTGTTTCGTTGGGGCAAAGTACTTTGGTTGTGTTGTGCAGGTTCCACATTGGCGCCGGAATCCCTGGTGTTGCGCCGCACTACATCCCGCCGCCATCAACCTTCAACGTGCTTCTTGGCTCCTCGTGGTTCGATAAACCTTGGTTTCTTTCTGAGGGAAAACTTGCTGCTGTGCGCATCATACCTTCCTCTTGGGGTTCCCAACGAACGTGTGAGTTACACGCCATCAGTCTTCCTCCTTTTCCCAGGTGGCTTCCCTCTCGGGGTGATGCTTCCATTGTATCTTGCAATACTTGATAGCTTTATTTCTGAGTTGTTTCCAGCTCTCCTCGAGAATCTTGGCTGGCTTCTCGATGTAAGTCAAGTCTGGTTGTAACTCGAGCTCTTCATGTGATACTGGTTCATCAGGGGTTTTCAGACACTTTCGGAGTTGCGACACATGGAATACATTGTGAACCTGAGATAACCTTCCCGGTAATTCCAATTCAAAGGCTAATCCTCGGTTTTGACTCAAAATCTTGAAAGGTCCGATGTACCTAGGACTGAGCTTTCCTTTTACTCCAAACCTCTGGAGTCCTTTCATCGGGCTTACCTTAAGATATACCATGTCTCCAACTCGTGGCTCCCATGTTCTCCTCTTCTGATCGGCATAACTCTTTTGCCGACTTTGGGCTATCTTGAGCCTATCTCTGATAATGTCAATGATTTGTTGTTTTTCCTTGACATAATCAGGATTAAACTCCTTGCTTGCTCCAGTTTCATACCAACATATCGGTGATCTACACTTCCTTCCATACAGAGCTTCAAACGGTGCCATCTTGATGCTGCTTTGATAGCTATTATTGTATGAAAACTCTGCTAGTGGTAAGTGCTCCTCCCATGATCCTCCGAAGTCTAGGGCACAAGCCCTAAGCATATCCTCTAAGATCTGGTTGGTTCTCTCGGTTTGTCCACCTGTCTGGGGATGGTAAGCGGTACTATAGTCCAACTTGGACCCTAAGGCTTCGTGTAGTTGCTTCCAGAATGCTGATGTGAACACGGATCCTCGATCCGACACTATCTTCTTAGGCACTCCATGCTTACTCACGATCTCTTTGATGTAAAGATCGATGAGTTTCTCTCCTTTATCCTGCTGATTTACCGCTAAGAAGTGTGCACTTTTCGTCAACCGGTCCACGATTACCCATATCATGTCCTTCTTTTTATTAGTCATGGGTAGTCCGGTGATGAAATCCATCCCTATTTCCTCCCATTTCCACTCTGGAATAGGTAAAGGTTGTAACTTTCCTGCCGGACTCTGGTGTTCAGCCTTCACTCTCTGGCAGGTATGGCATTCCGCCACATATTGTGCTATCTCTCTCTTCATGTTATTCCACCAGAATAGTTCCTTTAGATCCATGTACATCTTTGTACTTCCCGGATGTATGGAATATGGTGTTTGATGAGCTTCCCGGAGTATTACTTCCTTAATTTCAGCAATATCCGGAACACAAATTCTCTTTTGGAACCATAATGATCCAGATTCTCCGCGGTGAAATTCTGATGGTCTTCCTTCATCTATTCTTCTCATCTCCTCAACGATGAATGGATCGTCCAGCTGACCCATCATTATCTCATTCTTCAGGTTAACATTTAACTCATCGGCTACTTGCAACGCCGATAATCCTTCATGGGCTTCCTTCTCCCAAAGTTGTATTTGGGCTTGACTTATTTCCTTCCTCAACTCCGGTGAGATTTCTTGTTCCACTCCTCCGGTGCTCTTCCTGCTCAAGGCATCTGCTACAACATTGGCCTTCCCTGGAGTGTAATTGATTGTCAGATCATAATCCTTGATTAGTTCAAGCCATCTTTTCTCGCCTCATGTTGAGTTCCTTCGAGTGAAGAAATATTTGAGACTCTTATGATTCAGATAGAGCTCACACTTGGCTCCATAAAGAAAATGTCTCCAAGTTTTGAGTGCAAATACGACTGCTGCTAATTCCAAGTCATGTGTTGGATAATTCACTTCATGAGGTCTGAGTTGCCTCGATCCATAAGATATCACTTTCCGATCTTGCATGAGTATGCAACCCAATCCATGCTTGGATGCGTCACAGTACACGGTGTAATCCTTGCCAACTTCCGGAACCGCTAACACCGGTGCCGTGGTGAGTTTCTCCTTTAGAGTTTGAAAACTCTTCTCACACTCCTCTGACCACACAAATGGTGTGTTCTTTCTTAACAGCTTTGTCATTGGTCCTGCTATCTTAGAGAATCCTTCAATGAATCTCCGGTAATATCCTGCCATTCCTAGGAATCCTCGGATCTCCTTGACAGTCTTGGGTGCTTCCCATTCTAGAACTGCTGCTACCTTACTCGGGTTAACAGCTATTCCATCTTTACTAATAACATGACCAAGGAATTCCACTTGATCTAGCCAAAATTCACACTTGCTAAATTTGGCATAGAGTTGATGTTCCCTTAGTGTTTGCAACACTAACCTCAAATGTTCAACATGTTCGGCCTTGTTCTTGGAATATATCAAGATATCATCGATGAATACGATGACAAACTTGTCTAGATATGGCATGAAGATCTTATTCATGAGATTCATGAATATTGCTGGGGCATTGGTTAATCCAAAAGGCACTACAAGGTATTCATGATGTCCATACCTTGAGACAAAGGCAGTTTTCGGTACGTCTTCCTTCTTGATCTTTATCTGGTGATAACCGGATCTTAGATCAATCTTGGAAAAGACTCCCGCGCCTCTAACTTGATCAAATAGATCTTGTATTCTTGGAAGTGGATACTTGTTCTTGATTGTGATGTTATTCAGATTTCTGTAGTCTCCGCACATCCTTCTTCCTCCATCTCTTTTATCCACGAAGATCACAGGTGATCCCCATGGTGAAACACTCTCTTGTATGAATCCTTTTTGTTCTAAGTCATCCAGTTGCTCCTTAAGTTCTTTCAACTCCTTGGGCCCCATCTTATATGGTGCCTTAGCAATCGGAGCTGTTCCTGGAATTAGGTCGATAGTGAATTCTATCTCCCTATCTGGTGGCATACCAGGTAATTCCGCAGGAAACACATCCTGGAATTCATTCACTACAGGTATATCTTCTAACTTCACCTCCTTCATGCTGTTCAGCTGTAGCTCAACTTCAATTTGTGTATGTTTGTCGCCTTGGTAGATCATTCTACTTCCATCGGGGCTTTTCAAAGACACCGTCTTGTTCACACAGTCGATCAACGCTCCATTAGCTTCTAACCAGTTCATACCAAGAATGACATCAATGTCCTTCATCGGTAAAATGAACAGGTCCGCGTCAAACGCGCACTTATTGATCATGATGACTTGTTTTTGTTTGGTATGGGTTACTACTATCGTTCCCCCCGCAGAAAGTATGGTTATGGGTGTATCTAACTTAGTGCAACTAATCCCATGTTTGATGATGAATTGTCGAGAAATGAATGATGTAGTTGCACCAGTATCAAAAAGTACTTTGCCAGGATGAGTGAGTATCTAAAGCGTACCTATCACCGCCTGATCGGAGTTGACCACCTCCTCCAGACTGGTGCAGTTCAGCTTGCCGAAGGGCTTCTTATTCTTCCAGTTCCCTCCGGTGTTTCCTCCTCGGCTTCCACCTCCTCCAGACTGACCTCCTCCGGTGTTTCTCTTGGGGCAGTCCTTCAGCATGTGCCCCTCCTGACGACACCCAAAGCATATTATCTTGGGTTTCCGGCAATCTTGTGAAAGATGCCCTCTAAACCCACAAATGCGGCAAACAATCTGGTTTGCGGCTTGGTTTCCTTGGTTCCTCCTATTATTGTTGTTGTTGTTGTTGTACCTTGGTTTGAAACTCAAGCCAGTATTAGGCTTGTTACTGACATATCTCTTAGGCTCAAACTTGGCCTTTTTCCTCTTCTCCTCCTGCAGTTGTTTGAAATCATCTTCCAGAGTGATGGCAGCATCCACCAACTCTTGAAACTCCGTAGCTCTCATCATACGGAGCTGAACCTTGAACTGGGGACTTAACCCCCTCAGAAACCTTTTCTTCTTCTTGTCCTCGGTGTTGACTTCTTCAACAGCATACCGGGACAGTTTAGAGAATTCCCTGACATAGGTCAGGATGGCCTTGTCCTTCTGCTCGAGACTTTCAAATTCTCGACGCTTCAATTCCACGATACTTTCAGGGACATTGGATTCCCTGAACTTCCTTGCGAATTTCTCCCAGGTAAATACCTTTCCAGCCGGATAAACGGCTACGATATTGTCCCACCATGCTGCGGCAGGTCCACACAGCAGATGGGTAGCGTAACGGACCTTCTCTTGATCGTTACATCCAACAGTATTGAGCTTTCGCTCAGTATCCATAAGCCAATCTTCCGCGTCCATTGGCTCGGGCGCGTATGCGAAAGATATAGGCTTGGTGTTCTGGAAGTCTTCTAAGGTGACTCCCGGATTCTCGGGTCTCTCCACCCGGTTCTGTTGCAGCAGCTCTTGAAAGAATTTGTTCTGCTGCTCCAACGTCACACGTTGTCTTTCCTCCACCAGCTGCATGTACTGGACGAAATTCTGCTGCGTCATGGGTGGTGGTGGTGGTGGAAACTGATCTCTGGCTGCTCCCTCAGCCTCTTCCTTTTGTTTTGCTTCGCGCTCCATGCGTTGCGCTTCGGTCTCCTCTCCTAACGCTCCCGACATAACCCCCTAGTTCTGCAACACAAGATGATACTCATAATTACTCCATGCGCAAGTTTTCTGAGCTCAACTTTGTGCACAGAACTAGTCACGCAATGGAAATCAAGAAGCAAATCCAAATCATACACAACATATACCATGTATATACATACTTAATTGGTATTATTACAATACTCAAGTCGATGTGAGTATGCAAACTCACTTATTAAAGTATATGTACAAATTTATACAAATATTACATACTATAATACACGTGGTACTTGTGTATTATAGCCTCGCCTCCCTTGGTGGACTCTAGTCGATCTTCACTCCCGGTACATCCCAGGCTTCCATCCGGTCGAACGTGTCGTCCTCCTGACAGACCCTGGAACATAAGGTCTCCCCGTCGGCTGGTAATCCGAATCAGATGATGATCCTAGGGAGAAATCAGTGTTCACAAACTGATCGTTAAGTGCATCATAGTCCACCCATCGGGTGTACTCCCCTGTAGCTCCACCATAGGTGTTTCCAACACTCGTACCCGACTCAACCTGTGTCGGATACCCTCCATCAACTCCTTCATTACTAGGATAACTCTGGTTCTGGGTTGTGGCGTCATCATTCATCTCCCCATCATAATACACAGAAGTACTATGAGTTCCAAAGATCGATCCCCAACCCCACCCCGGGGAATTGTCTGTAGGAGTCACGGAACGCAGATTGTTTCCGGATTCCTCTCCGCCCTCGTATCCCCATAGGAACTACCCGTATAGTTCCCAGGTGTAACAGGTGTAGGTTCACGCTCAAGAGGATCAATACTAATGTAGTCACCAGCTGAGTAAACTGGTGTGTGCACCACATTCTCCATAGGTTCTTTCCCCCTAATCTCCTCCTTGGGTTCTGTAAACTCCTCTAGCATCGTATCGATTGCTCCCGTCAGATGATGGTTCAACTGAAAGAGTAATGATATAAAGTTGCGGCTATTATCCATGTTTTTTGCAGCTGCTATGGGTTTGCGTTTTGCATATTTGTAGTGGTTAAGCATGGGATCTTCTTCCTCCTGATTATGAGGAATATGGGAGAATTCGGAACCCATAAGCTCTTTCGTCTTATGTTCCCGAATGTCGGTTATGGCTCTCATAACAGCTATATGGTAGGCTGTGTTGATAGTCCTGGCTTCCCCTACTGGCATGACTACGCTCATTCCCAGAGATTCGGGAAGTCGCAGTCCTACCCTACACTTGGCCAATACAGTACCATCATAGTACATGTATTTCTTTACTTGGATCTGGGGATCACACCCAAATTCAAGTAACATGGCTCGTAGAATATCTGCAAGTCCTCCTTCGTATTCACTCAATGTGGAATCCATCACTTTCACGTTTCATCCTGGACGTGAACTTGCCATGTTGGCTGTAGAAATAGAAAGATTATAAGATTAGTAATAATGCATCATAATAGAGATAATAAAGAATTATCGCACTAAAAGATATGATTGTTGTATTCTCATTTGAATATACACCATATTTTTAGAGAATTATTTACTAATCCTATTTGACTCCTAAAGTTTGGTCCCATTTACTAGGTTCCAACCTAAGGTCAAAGCTTTTGCTCTGATACCAACTGTGGTGACCCTGCATACCACTGCATGTTGTAGTATGCCAGTCGTTGATATAACATTCACGAAGTACCATTCCGCAAATATTACATCCCTCAGAGTAGTACAACAGAACATAGCAGGTCCATAACTCATTCATTTATTAATACAAGTATCATACACATGTCGCCTCGGAGCTCCTCTTGGGTCCTAAGAGGAATACTCCTGGGTTCGAGGCGAACCCAACTTAGCTTACAATATAAGAGTCTCATTAAGTTATACATTTATTTCCTCGAGCAGCTAAATACTAAGAGTTCGGGCTGCTCGGCTACTACTACTACTCGAGATGTTCAGGCTTGATCTCCTCCGGAAGCCTCCCCGGATCCGTAGACGATGAGGTAGTCTACGCCCTCGATACCTCCAGAGAGGTCTGGTTCTTCATAGCCGATGATCTCGGCTCCTTCATTGTTGTCGTAGTCCTCCTCCAAACGATTCAGACAATCTAAGCATGGGATTTAAGAGTGGTATCAGTACGAGCGTACTCAACAAGTTCATTATAGATAAGAGGTGTTTAATGCTCTAGCTACGATATTAGACCAGAAAGTCTAATACCAATGCAAGTTTTGATAAACATTTCTTCAAGAGATTGCTTTTATTCCAAAGAGCTATGTCCGTCAGCCTTCACCGGTTTACTAGAACTTCATGGAGCTCCTTTCCGGCCGCGTTCGCAGTTCCTCATCCCGAAACAGGGAGTGACAGGTCACAGTTCTTTACACTCTGCAGAGGGGTGTTGCTTTACCCATAAGAGATCTTAACCTTGGTGCCAACCGGGCAGCTTTCCCGTCCACACTTCCTTCGCTGTGAGGCCCGGTATAAGGTCATAGTCAATCATATTCCTCCGCTACCTCGCACACCCACCCTTTGTTGCAAACCCCGACCCTGGGTCCTCGCCGGTCCCATTATTCCCGTAATTTCAGGGTGGACCCCGACCACGACGACAGTCTGGGATTGAACCAAACTCCTTCGCCGGTAGCTGCAACCCATCATAGACCACATTACCGTGGGGAATTAGAAGGGGATCCCCACCCACCAATTGTTCCGCAAGCAGCAACCGCTACGGTAAGCAATAGCTATACCGTGGGGAATTAGAAGGGGCTCCCCACCCACCAATTGCTCCGCAAGATACAACCGTCTACGGTAAGCGCATCCGTTGATGTACAAGAGGTGGAAATACAATTGACTATTCCGTCCCACTCCAGATCTTATGGTTAACACGATTATTACGGCACAAGAATCACTGGCGACATTTGTTGTTTAATCCTAGATGGATATAAACCCTTGCAATGGAACCTCCACCATATCAACACAATCCATGGTTCCATTGCCCACCACATAGTCATATTCATAGTTATGAAAGTAGAGGTTTTGGTTTTTTATGCAATAGTGATAACCATAGTACTTTGCAAGTAATTTGATAGAAATACTCAAATGGCATGAGCAAGTGATGAACTTGCCTGAACACTGCAAAGTTTTGCAGTTTGAAGGTGTGGACTGACCCTTGTCCTCTTTCTCTGAAAAATAGCATCATTGTCCGATAAGGGCAATGGTTAAAGAAGCAATTATGCATGATTCCAATTTTTAGGGTTTGTTCCCCCCTTCCGATGTCGTTGTAATTTCATGTGAGAGGTTAATACTAAGAACAACTTGGAGATACTGGATTTAGGGTAAATACAACCTTGAGATATTGTCAAGGTGTTTTTTTATAGTTCAAAGGCATTATTGAACTAATTTTCATTATTGAAAATAATATGAGTGATTTAAATGATTATTTAAATCATCAAATTAAGACTTATTCTTAGTTGTCTTCAAAAATTCCCTTTGATATTTTATTCAGGTAGAGAATTTTATGCTGATCAATTTTCATATTTTTAATTATTTTTTAGAGTTATTTAAATATTTATTGTGATTTACCAAAGTTTATGTAATTTAATTGAATTGTGAAATGGCAAAAATGCCCCTGGGCCCACCTGTCGGTGCAACCCAGTGGGTTAGGTCGAACCGACCGGCCTGGTCCGGCTCGACCAGCCCCACTTCTCTCTCTCCCTCTCACGCGCGACCGAACCCTAACCCTAATCCCTCTCTGGCGATTCGCGTCGCCTCCGCCGTCGCCGCTCGATTCCGGCGAGCTCCGCCGGAACTGGCCCCCGCCATGATGCGCAATTGACGCACCTCACGACGGCGGTCATCTTCATCCGCGTCGATCTGGAGCGGGTGCTGCTCCAGCTCGTCTTCGACCTCCTCTGCGGCAGCTAGGGTTACGGGATCGTGGTGATCCCGCTGCTCACTGGGCTCCAGGCGCGGTGGCGCCGCCGTGGGCCTCGCCACGGTGGTGTGGGGCGCTACGGCGCTTGTTGGCGCATGGCCTGGCCTGGCCAGGTGCTACCGAGCACTCGGCGCGTGCCGCCATGGCCGCCATGGCCGCATCTGCTCGTCTGCTTGCCCCGGGTATGTGCGCCTCCTCTTGCTCTCTCTCTCCTGTGCCTGTTCTACTCATTCTCCTCCTCGTCTCCGTCTAGCTTGGTCACTGGCTTGCCCTTCCTCGTAGAGGTGCGGCCATGCCGTGATGCTGCTGCTGTTCTGCTGGTGCTGCTATGCTGTTGTGCTGCTGCTATGCTGCTTGTGCTGCTGTGCTAGCTGTTGTGCTAGCCCTAATGATGTGCATCTGTTGCTGTGCTGTTCAGGTTACTGGCCCTACTGGCCTTGGCCATTGTTGCCCTGGCCATGCCAGTGCTTGCCATTCTTGCTAGATTCTTGCTATGTGCTTTTGTTCATGTTATTATGCTTGCCAGTCACTCATGTGTGTTCATGTATGCTTCCCTGGCTCACTATTGTGAGTGATTCTTGCTGTTTTAGCAAGTACCAGTGCTGCTTGGGTGATGACCAATGATTGTAGGCTCATGGTAGGCTCAGCCTTGCTTAATTGTGGTCTATATCCATCAATTCCTTGATGATATGCTTCTGGATACAATCATAAAAATGGTTTATATAATTATATGTGATTCAATTATTGCTTAACTGTGGCTATTTAATTTATATGATTCATGTGTTGATGCCAGTGATGTCCTGGCATGCCCTGGCATGCTCTAGCAAGCTTCTGATGATCATAGGATCATCAGTTGCTTGTATAAGCTTCTGTGTTGGTTCAGTGCTTCACTTCTATTCAACCTGTGATGTGTGTGTATCACACAGGCTGGTCCTGGTGTGTCTTTGGTGCTTACTTAAGCAAGAATGTTGCTTGCAATGATCCATTGGATCATCAGCAAGGCCCTGGTGCTTTGATTATTTGTGTTGCTCACTTATGTGTATTGCCTGAATGTACTGAAATAGATAAGTGATGTGAGCTGCTTTGCAGTTGTGATCATCCTATTAACTGTGACAGGGCTAGATGGATGCCAACACTCAGTTGTGTACCCTAGCCCTCTACTGAATCCAAATGGATAATGATGTGTAGGTTCTTGTCTTGGCTCGTGGTTGAGGTGGCCACTGGCAAAGCACTTGTGATGTCATGTCTGGTTGCTCCCCTCTCTGTGATTTGCCATGGTTTGTGATTGCTGGCTGGAATGGAATAGCTGTTCACTGGCTTGATCCAATATTGGACTTCCAGTGACCTTTTGATGTTGACAAAGTATATAGACAAGTAATTGTCTATAGTCTGATGGCATAAATAGCTGTAGGTGCTAAGTGTGTGGGCTAGGCTAGCTGTGACTTCATCTTTTGCTGGATTTCTTCAGTTATGCATTGATTTGCATAACTGCTGTTCCCATAGGATGATTGCCTAATGGTCTTTACCCATATTTGCTTGCACCAAATGGCTTTGCAGCCAAATGATGACACAGACAGGGTTTCATACCCTTTTTGATTCTGTGATGCATGTGTATGCTTATTGATGAGCAAAGCATGTGTTTGCTCAGGTTCTTTTGTGTATACCTCACTCCAGCTCCTAGAAAATGGGTGTTGGTGTAGAGGATTTCTTTAGTGTGGTGATGATGCTTGCCCTGCTCCTCCTTGCAATCTTATGGTGCTTGATTCAGTGCTGTGGTGAGTTAGGCAGGTTGAACAGCAGTGGCTGTTCTTCCTGTTCTTGATGTGCTTGTGTTCTTACCCTGGAGATTCTGTCGATGGATGAACTAGGGTTTGCTGTGGAAAAGTTTTTATATGGTTGGTCCTTGCTTCTCTGGTCGACAGCTCCACCTTTCACTTTGGGTGACTCACTGTGTATGTGTGCTGCATGCACACAGCCCTGTGAGCAGGCTGTGTGTGTGTGTGTCTGCTGATGCCCTGTACTTGGCTGAGAGAGTGGATCAGCTCGGCAGTCTTGATCATATCCTCTCATGATTCAATATTTTTGCTAACCTGCCAATTGGCATTGCCACTTGGCACAATGTTCTTTTTGTGTGATTTATATGCAGAGATCATGAAATTGATCAAGATGAAGATCTTCAAGCTCAAGATTAACTTGTAGCTTAGGATATATTTTTCTTACTTGTAATTTTCTTTTTCCTTTTCTATTTAAGCAATTCTTGTAATGTGTTGTATTATTCATTTATTTTCTTTATGAATATTGTAATGACAATGTAAATTGTGTGATGATCAATAAAGCTCAAGGTTTTCTCTAACGAGCTTTAATTATTATGTGTGTTATTTATGCTTTGTATCCTTATTATTTACTTAATGAATTCCCTTATAATTAATTCATGAGTTATTTGTTTTTATGTTTGAATTTGAATTTCAAATTCAACTTTGAGTTGAGTTCAATCATACAACTTAACTTTGAATTCAACCAAACAACTTAAGTTTGATATGATCTCTCCCCCTCTCTTCTCAAAAACCTAATCTAGTTAAGTGAGGCACAAGTTTGTCGCACTCTCGAAACCCTAACCCTGTAAGGTGTCGAGAGAGAAACTTGTTCCCCTTCGATGCAGTTTTTATTTAAAAGCGCGAAATTTCCCCAGAATTTGCAATGCAATGCACATCCCTTTCTAAAATCTACCCCTCGATCGTCTCTAAACCTGGGACATTACACATAGCAAAAGAAGCAATGCGAAATAAAAGGCAGAATCTGTCAAAACAGAATAGTCCGTAAAGACGAATTTTATTGAGGCACCATACTTGCTCAAATGAAAATGCTCAAATTGAATGAAAGTTGCGTATATATCTGAGGATCACTCACGTAAATTGGCATAATTTTCTGAGTTGCCTACAGAGAATTTTGCCCAGATTCATGACAGCAAAGAAATCTGTTTCTGCGCAGTAATCCAAATCTAGTATCAACCTTGCTATCAACGACTTTACTTGGCACAACAAAACACAAAACTAAGATAAGGAGAGGTTGCTACAGTAGTAACAACTTCCAAGACACAAAATAAAAACAAAGTACTGTAGCAAAATAACACATGGGTTATCTCCCAAGAAGTTCTTTCTTTTTAGCCATTAAGATGGGTTCAGCAGTTTTAATGATGCACTCGCAAGAAATAGTATTTGAAGCAAAAGAGAGCATCAAGAGGAAAATTCAAAACACATTTAAGTCTAACATGCTTCCTATGGAAGGGAATCTTGTAAGTAAACAAGTTCATGAAGAGCAAAGTGACAAGCATAGGAAGATAAAACAAGTGTAGCTTCAAAAATTTCAGCACATAGAGAGGTGTTTTAGTAACATGAAAATTTCTACAACCATATTTTCCTCTCTCATAATAACTTTCAGTAGCATCATGAGCAAACTCAACAATATAACTATCACATAAAGCATTCTTATCATGAGTCTCATGCATAAAATTATTACTACTCCCAACATAAGCATAATCAATTTTATTAGTAATAGTGGGAGCAAATTCAACAAAGTAGCTATCATCAAATATAGGAGGCATATTGTATTCATAATCAAATTTATCCTCCATAACAGGCGGTAACAAAAGACTACTATCATTATAATCATCATATATGGGAGGCAAAGTATCATCAAAGTAAATTTCCTCCTCATTGCCCGGGGGACTAAAAAGATCATGCTCATCAAAACCAGCTTTCCCAAGCTTAGAATTTTCCATAGCATTAGAAACAATAGTGTTCAAAGCATTCATATTAATAACATTCCCATTAGCATGCATATAAAGTTCCATGGGTTTTTTAATTCTCTCTTCAAACACATCATGTCCTAATTCAAGATAAAGTTCATAAAGATCTCTCATATTTTTGTTGTTTTCCATTATGCCTAACTAGTGTAAACAAGAAACAAAAAGATGTAATTGCAGGATCTAAAGGAAATAGCTTCGAGCACAAACACAATGGCGCCAGAGCATCACCTGAACCGAAGTATGAGTGCCTTTTACCTTTCCTCCCCGGCAACGGCGCCAGAAAATAGCTTGATGTCTACGGGTGCTTCTATTCTTGCAGACAGTGTTGGGCCTCCAAGAGCAGAGGTTTGTAGAACAGCAGCAAGTTTCCCTTAAGTGGATCACCCAAGGTTTATTGATCTCAGGGAGGAAGAGGTCAAAGATATCCCTCTCATGCAACCCTGCAACCACAAAGCAAGAAGTCTCTTGTGTCCCCAACACACCTAATAGGTGCACTAGTTCGGCGAAGAGATAGTGAAATACAGGTGGTATAAATAAGTAGTAGCAACGGCACCAGAAAAGTGCTTTGCCCAGGAGAGTAAACAAGCAGTAGTAACGCAGTAAAACAGTAAACAAGCAGCGATAGCAGTATTTAGGAACAAGGCCTAGGGATTAGACTTTCACTAGTGGACACTCTCAACTTTGATCACATAACAGAATAGATAAATGCATACTCTACACCCTCTTGTTGGATGATGAACACCACTAACTGTGTAGGATTACACGAACCCTCAATGCCGGAGTTAACAAGCTCCACAATATTCGATGTTCATATTTAAATAACCTTAGAGTGCACGACAGATCAACACAACTAAACCAAGTACTAACGTAGCATGCACACTGTCACCTTCACGCTACTAAAGGAGGCATAGATCACATCAATACCATCATAGCAATAGTTAACTTCATAATCTACAAGAGATCACAATCATAGCCTACGCCAAGTACTAACACGGATGCACACACTGTCACCATTACACCGTGCAGGAGGAATAAAACTACTTTAATAACATCACTAGAGTAGCATGTAGATATATTGTGATACAAAACACATAAGAATCTCAATCATGTAAGGCAGCTCATGAGATCATTGTATTGAAGTACATAGGAGAGAGATTAACCACATAGCTACCGGTACAACCCCGAGCCTCGATGGAGAACTACTCCCTCCTCATGGGAGACAGCAGCGTTGATGAAGATGGCGGTGGAGATGGCAGCGGTGTCGATGGAGAAGCCTTCCGGGGGCACTTCCCCGTCCCGGCGGCGTGCCGGAACAGAGACTCCTGTCCCCCAGATCTTGGCTTCGCGATGGCGGCAGCTCTGGATGGTTTCTCGCACCGTGGCTTTTCCGTATCGAGGTTTTAGGTCGAGGGGGCTTAAATAGGCGAAGAGGCGGCGTCAGAAGGTCAACGAGGCGACGACACCATAAGGCGGCGCGGCCAGGGCCTGGGCCGCGCTGGCCTATCATCTGGGGCCCCTGTGGCCTCCCTCTGGCGACTCTCGGGTGTTCTGGATGCTTCCGGGGATTCTAAGATGCTGGGCGTTGATTTCGTCCGATTCCGAGAATATTTCCTTACTAGGATTTCTGAAACCAAAAACAGCAGAAAACAGCAACTGGCCCTTCGGCATCTTGTTAATAGGTTAGTTCCAGAAAATGCACGAATATGACATAAAGTGTGCATAAAACATGTAGATATCATCAATAATGTGCCATGAAACATAAGAAATTATCGATACGTCGGAGACGTATCACATGCCATTTCTTAACTTTCTCTTTAAAGAGTTTAGCATTTTCATAAGCTTCGCTTCTCCATTCATCTAAAGAACTCAATTGTAGCAATCTCTTCTTACCGGCAAGTTTAGAATCTTTATTTAGTTCTCTTACAGCCCAATAAGCTTTGTGCTCTAGTTCTAAAGGTAAATGACAAGCCTTTCCATAAACCATTTTATACGGTGACATACCCATGGGATTTTTATAAGCAGTTCTATAAGCCCATAGTGCTTCCTTCAATTTACTAGCCCAATTCTTTCTAGATTTATTAACAGTCTTTGCAAGATAGATTTAATCTCTCTATTTGATAATTCTACTTGCCCACTAGTTTGAGGATGATAAGCGGAAGCAATTCTATGATTAATACCATATTTAGCAAGAGTTTTTCTAAAACCACCATGAATAAAATGAGAACCTCCATCAGTCATAAGATATCTAGGAACTCCAAATCTAGGAAAGATAATATCTAAGAGCATTCTTAAAGAGGTCTCACCATCAGCACTTTTTGTGGGTATGGCTTCCACCCATTTAGTAACATAATCAACAGCAACAAGTATATGAGTGTTACCTTCTGAAGATGGGAAAGGTCCCATGAAGTCAAATCCCCAACAATCAAATGGCTCAATAACAAGAGTATAATTCATAGGCATTTCATTGTGTCTGGAGATATTACCAACCCTTTGACATTCATCACAAGATAAAATAAACCTTCTTGCATCTTTGAAGAGAGTTGGCCAATAAAAACCTGATTGTAGAACCTTTTGCGCGGTTCTATCTCCGGCGTGATGTCCTCCATAAGCACTACCATGACATTTACTCAATATCTCTTGCTGTTCATATCCGGGAACACATCTTCGCAGAATACCATCCACTCCTTTATATAAGTGTGGGTCATCCCAAAAATAATGCCTCAAGTCATAAAAGAATTTCCTCCTTTGCTGAGCTGAAAAGGTTGGAGGCAAGTACTTGGAAACAATAAAGTTAGCATAATAAGGATACCAAGGACTATCTCGCGAGCTCACCTTTATTACAGCCAATTGTTCATTTGGAAAACTATCATTAGCAGGAACAGGATCATAAGCAATATTTTCCAATCTAGACAAATTATCAGCAACAGGATTATCAGCACCTTTCCTATCTATAATATGCAAATCAAATTCTTGCAACAAAAGCACCCATCTAATAAGCCTTGGCTTAGCATCTTTCTTTTGCATTAGGTATCTAATTGCAGCATGATCAGTATGAATTGTAACTTTTGAATCAACAATATAGGATCTAAACTTGTCACAGGCAAAGACTACAACTAACAATTCCTTTTCAGTTGTAGCATAATTTCTTTGAGCAGCATCAAGAGTTTTACTAGCATAATGAATAACATTCAATTTTTTATCTACTCGTCATTCAAGAACAAACTATACAAAGAAATCACTAGCATCACACATGATTTCAAAAGGTAAGTTCCAATCAGGAGGTTCAACTATAGGAGCAGTTGTTAAGGCTTTCTTTAAAGTTTTAAAAGCTTCCTTACAATCATCATCAAAAACAAAAGGTACATCTTTTTGAAGAAGATTAGTAAGAGGTTTTGATATCTTGGAGAAATCTTTAATAAATCTCCTATAAAACCCATCATGACCAAGAACACTACGAATACCTTTAACATCCCTGGGATAGGGCATCTTCTCAATTGCTTCGACTTTAGCTCTATCAACTTCAATACCTCTCTCGGAAATTTTATGTCCCAATACAATTCCTTCATTAACCATAAAGTGGCATTTCTCCCAATTAAGAACAATGTTAGTTTCTTCACACCTCTGCAAAACTTTATCAAGGTTTCGCAAGCAATTATCAAAAGAATTCCCATAGACAGAAAAATCATCCATGAATACCTCTACAATATTCTCGCAAAAGCCATGAAAAATAGCAGACATGCATCTTTGAAAAGTAGCAGGAGCATTACATAAACCAAAAGGCATACGTCTATAAGTATAAGTTCCATAGGGACAAGTGAAAGTGGTTTTCTCTTGATCTTTAGTTTTAACAGCAATTTGTGAAAACCCAGAATAACCATCAAGAAAGCAAAAATGAGTATTTTTAGACAGCCTTTCTAACATTTGATCAATAAAAGGTAAAGGGTAATGATCTTTCTTAGTAACCTTATTAACTTTTCGATAATCAATGCACATTCTATATCCTACAACTACTCTTTGAGGGATGAGCTCATCATTATCATTAGGCACAACAGTCATTCCTCCTTTCTTAGGAACACAATGCACATGACTAACCCATCTACTATCAGCAATAGGATATATAATACCAGCTTCAAGAAGTTTTAATACCTCATTTCTTACCACATCCTTCATCTTAGGAATTAGACGACGCTGATGTTCAACAACAGGCCTTGCATCATCTTCCATATTAATGGCATGTTGGCAAATAGAGGGAGAAATCCCCTTCAAGTCATCAAGAGTGTAGCCAATAGCTCCTCGGTGTTTCTTCAGTATTTCCAATAACCTTTCTTCCTCAAACTCTGAAAGCTTAGAACTAATAATAACATGATATATTTTCTTATCATCAATATGAGCATATTTAAGATTATCAGGCAATGGTTTCAAATCAAAAACAGGATCTTCCTTTGGTGGTGGTGTTGTACCTAGATCTTCAACCGGTAAATCATGTTTGAGAATAGGTTGACGAAGGAAAATTTCATCAAGCTCATTTCTTTCTTCCCTAAAAACTTCACTCTCACTATTCTCCAAATGTTGCTGCAAAGGATTACTAGGAGCAAGAGCAATAGACACACACTGTTCAACTCTAAAATCATTATTAGGCAAATCAGCTTTATAAGGAGTTTTGGCAAATTTAGAGAAATTAAACTCATAAGATTCACCAGCAAATTTAGTCACAATTTTCTCTTTCTTGCAATCTATAACAGCTCCACAAGTATTTAGAAAAGGTCTACCAAAAATGATAGGACAATACTTACTAGCAGCAGAACTAAGTACCAAAAAGTCAGAAGGATATTTAATCTTACCACATAGAACTTCCACATCTCGAACAATACCAATAGGAGAGATAGTTTCTCTATTAGCTAGCCGAATAACCACATCAATATCTTCAAGTTCACAAGAACCAATTTCATGCATGATCTCCATGTAAAGCTCATAAGGAATAGCACTAATACTTGCACCAATATCGCATAAACCATAATAACAATGATCACCAATTCTAACAGAGAGCATAGGAACACTAGTTTTCCTAGACTTATTAGGATGCGAAACAATATTAGAAGCATCTTCACAGAAAATAATATGACCATCTTCCACATTTTCAGTCACAAGATCCTTAACTATTGCAATAGCAGGTTCAACCTTTATTTGCTCTTCAAGTTCTATAGGTTTCTTTGCACCTTTATTAACCGCACTATTTATAACAGAATACTCCTTCATTTTAGCAGGGAAAGGAGTTTTTTCAATATAAGCTTCAGGAAGAATATGATCAACAGTTTCAATTACTACACATTTATTTATAGATGAATCAATTTTATCTTTATACGGTTCATGATACTTATCAAAATTCTTCCTAGGCAATTCAAAATGAGAGGCAAAAGCTTTATAAAGATTTGCAACGACTTGAGAATCAAGACCATAAGTAGCACTCATATTACGAAATTTATCAGTATCCATAAAAGTTTCAATGCATTTATAATCATAGTTTATACCCGACTCTCTATCTTTGTCGTTCTCCCATCCTTCAGTATTCTCCTGAATCCGATCAAGAAGGTCCCTTTTAAACTCTTCTTTATTGCGTGTAAATGATCCAGAACAAGAAGTATCCAGCAAGGTCTTATCTTGAAAAGAAAGTCTTGCATAGAAATTATCAATGATAATATTACCAGGAAGCTCATGAATGGGGCATTTGAGCATTAAAGACTTCAATCTCCCCCATGCTTGGGCAATACTCTCTCCATCATGAGGCCATAAATTATATATGCGGTTCCGGTCTTTGTGAATTTCACTTGGAGGATAGAATTTAGAATAAAATAGAGGCACAATATCATTCTAATCAAGAGATTCCCCATTCTTCAGTAATTTATACCAATGCGCCGCTTTACCAGACAACGATATAGAGAATAGTTTCTTCCTAACTTCATCCATAGCAATACCTGCACACTTGAATAAACCGCATAATTCATGTAAGAACAGTAAATGATCTCCAGGATGGACAGTTCCATCCCCTTCATAGCGGTTATCCACAACACGTTCAATAATTTTCATAGGTATTTTGTATGGAACCTCTTTCTCACCTGGCGCCTCATCCACTACCTTTGCAGTAGTAGTAGATTTTCCAAATAAAAATTCAAGAGAAGATCTCTCCATAATGAATTATAGCAGCAGGCAGAAATAAAATCAGTACGAACAGTAAAAGTTTCCCTTACCAATTCCACTTACCAATAGCGCTTCACTCCCCGGCAACGGCGCCAGAAAATAGTCTTGATGACCAACAAGTATAGGGGGTGTATCGTATTATTTTCGATAAATAAGAGTGTCGAATCCAATGAGGAGCAGAAGGTGTTGACAAGCAGTTTCGATGAAGGATTCACTGTAAATGCTCACAGACAAGTATTCAGGGGGTTTTGATATAGCAGATGAATAAAGTACGAGTAAGTAAAATGCGAGAGAAATAATTGCAACAAGTGGCCCAATCCTTTTTAGCACAAAGGACAAGCCGGTTTGTTTACTTATAATGACCAAACGTTCTTGAGGACACACGGGAATTTAGTCTAGTGCTTTCGCTTCATATAGCTGATTAATCTTCATTGTTTTGATAAGTGTTGTGTGGGTGAACCTATGCTAATGCACCGCCCTTCCTAGGACTAATACTTACTTGTGATTATACCCCTTGCAAGCATCCGCAACTACAAGGAATTAATTAAGATAAATCTAACCACAGCCTTAAACTCTGAGATACTGCTATCCCTCCTGCATCGATATACCAACAGGGGTTTAGGTTTCTGTCACTCCGGCAACCCCGCAATTAGCAAATGAATACAATATGTATTTCCCTAGGCCCATAAAGGTGAAGTATCATGTAGTCGACGTTCACATGACACCACTAGAAGAATAACACCAAAACTTAAATATCAAACCATTGAATATTACCCAACATAATTCACTACTAACATTTAGACTTCACCCATGTCCTCAAAAACTAAATGAACTACTCACGAGACATCATATGGAACATGATCAGAGGTGATATGATGATGAATAACAATCTGAACATAAACCTTGGTTCAATGGTTTCACTCAATAGCATCAATAACAAGTAGAAATCAATACCGGGAGAGTTTCCCCTATCAAACAATCAAGATTCAACCCTAATTGTTACAGCGGTGACGAGGTGCAGCGGTGGAGATGGCGGTGATGATGATGGAGATGATGGTGATGATGATCCCAATGATGTCCAGCTCGATGGCGGTGACGATGGCGTCGATTTCCCCCTCCGGGAGGGAATTTCCCCGGCAGATTTCAGCCTGCCGGAGAGCTCTTTCTCTCTGGTGTTTTCCGCCCCGCAGAGGCGGCTGTGACTCTTCGCGACTATCCCCCTGGAGCTTAGGTTTTCAGGACGAAGAAGTACGCGAAGGAGAGGAGGCCAGAGGGGGCTGTGCCCCCCCTCCCCACAGGGCGGCGCGGCCAGGCCTGGGCCCGCGCCGGCCTATGGGGGGGCCATGGCGGCCCTCCCCGGCTCCTCCTTTTGGCTAGCTTCGTCTTCTGGAAAAATAGGATTTTCAGTGTAATTTCCGTCAATTGTTGATCTTCCCAAATATTGCATTCTGACAGTGCTTTTTCCAGCAGAATCCTGACTCCGGTGCGCGATTCTCCAATAATCACGAAACATGCAAAATAGATGAAATAACATAAGTATCATCTCTAAATATGAAATATATCAATGAATAACAGTAAATTATGATATAAAATAGTGATGCAAAATGGACGTATCAGATCACTCCTAGGTTCTAGGTGAACCCTACTTAACTTATACAATATAGGTCTTAGAAGGTTTAACACCATTCAACTCGAGCAGCTAAATACTATAGAGTTCGTGCTGCTCGACTAATACTACTACTACTCTAGTTGCTTAAGCGTGGTCTTCTTATGGAACCTCCCCGGTTCCTTATACGATCAGGTAGTCAACCCCCTCTACTCCTCTAGAGAGGTCTGGTTCTTCATAGAAGATCCCATCTACTCCATCTGGTCCTTCAGTGGCCTCCTCCAGGTGATTCAGACAATCTAAGCAGGGGATTATAAGAGGTATGAGTACGAGCGTACTCAACAAGTTCATTATAGGAAAGAGGTGTTTAATGCACTAGCTAAGACATTCGACCAGAAAGTCTAATACCAATGCAAGTTTTCATAAGCATTTCTTCAAAAGGTTGCTTTTATTCCGAAGAGCTATGTTCATCAGCCTTCACCGGGTGTATAGAACTTCATGGAGTTCCTTTCCGGCCGCGTTCGCAGTTCCAAAACCCAAAACAGGGAGTGTCAGGTCATGATTCATTACACTTTACAGAGGTATGTTGCTTTACCCATAAGAGATCTTAACCTTGGTACCAACCAGACAGCTTTCCCGTCCACACTTTCGTGGTGTGAGGCCCGGTATAAGGTCTTAGTCAATCATTGCATTCCTTCGCGACCCCGCATACCCACCCTTTGTTGCAATTCCGACCATGGGTCCTCGTCGGTCAGCGTATCCATAGGATACCATCTGACCTCGACTACTATCAGGTTCCACGACCATGATACCTTCGTCGGTCGTTGCAACCCATCATAGACCGCATTACCGTGGGGAATTAGAATGGGATACCCACCCTCAAGTTGCTCTCGCAAGACACAACTGCTACGGTAAGCGCATCCGTTGATGTACGAGACGAAGAAATACAACTGACTATTCCGTTCCACTCCAGATCTTATGGTTAACACGAGTCTTACAACACAAGAATCACTGGACGATATTTGTTGTTAATCCTAGATGGATACAAACCCTTTGCAATGGAACCTCCACCATACTCATACCATGGTTCCATTGCCCACCACATAGTCATATTCATAGTTATGAAAGTAGCATTTTGCTTTTAATGCAAGAGTGATAAACATAGTACTTTGCCGGCGGTGGGGAGGTGGTGGGCGGCGTCGGAGTGGGCCCCGCGTCGCCACATTGGAGGGAACGCCCGCGCAGCAGCGTCGGCGGCGGCGATCGGAGAGCCGCCTCGTCTCGTGTCGAGGGGAGTGACTTGGCTTGGCGGGGCTGGGTCAGTGGGAGCTGCCCGTTGTTGGTACCATGCGATGCGACGCGTCGCGAGCCCACGGGAAGGGCCGTACAACAAGGCTACTACTACTAGGACTAGGATACGATCGAGTCGAGTGCGCGTTTGGATTTGGCGATGCGTCGCGAGGGAGGAGGAGGAGGGTTTGGGATCAAGCGAAGGCGAGGCGAATTGCAGCAATCGCCGGCCACCGGTGCATGGGGGGACGAACGAATCTATGGACTGCGTGGCGTGGGAGGCCGAGCTGGAATACCCGCAACTCAAGCAGTCAAGCGGGATGTTGTTGTATTCGTCCCATTCCTTCTTGTTTTTTGAGGGAATATGTATTTTATTTAGCAACAAAATAGTCAAAAATTATTTGATTAAGTAACCAAAATAAGTCAAATCATAGAGATTGGACACATGAACAATAATACTGTAAATATCTCTAATAAACCTAGAAGTTACATCGAAAATCCTCAAATTTGCCATCTTATGCACTTTCTTTTTCCTATATGATACGGGAAAAAGAACAAATGCCAAACCAACTCAAGTACTCAATTTGTAGTGAAAAAACTCAAGTTGTATTATCCATATAGGTTTCGAAGAGTCACTTCAGTCACCCAACCTAATAGATAGGTGATAGAAAATCGATAAACATATTGTGGCTAAAGAGATACCCCTTACCAGCGCGACGGAGGCAGGATTAAAGGTTAGAGGAGGGCAAACATGTTAATCTTCATTTAGGGGGACCAAGAAGACTAACTTTCACTAAAAATATGTAAAAAAACACTTACCTCTAATTTTTCTCCTCTTGGACCATGGGGGGGCATGGCCCTGCTAGTCCCCCTAGCTTCGCCACCGCCCCTTACTAGGCCACCAAACTGTGGATTTCTTATCGTACTATTTGAGATAAACTTGGTGAGCTCTAAAGTATAGTAACTTGAGAACCACTATCTGAATCAAACTTGGTACTACCATTGCCGCTGTCACGCCACAATTGAATGAAGTATAGGAATACATACCTTCAGACCTATGGCTGGCAATTTGCAGCGACAAAACACCACATGATCCCCAATGTTCGTCGTGTTAGCCAAGACAACAAGAATATCATGAGATTGATCGAGATGTGGGATCCTTAATCCACCGAGGCGTCGTGTGGTGGAAGAAGCTCGCTTAGCAGTAGCTAAGACCGTGAGAACTAAAGTACTTGGTATTCTCAATAAGGGTATTTGCATTTACTTGTTACCATATGTTGGCTTCCTAAAAGATGGGGGTTTATCGACTAGAGGAGTGATGCGGAGCAAAAAATCTGAAGCAATGGGAGTTAAAGAAGAATAGCTACTAGTGCAGTCACAATATTGCAAGAAATAAAAGCTATATGCAAGGACACCAAATGTATCCAGATGTTCAAGTTGTTAGCAGGAACTCTATGTCTTCATTGAAGAGGCTATTACGTGTGCCTTGAAATCATGTATCTTCGCTTTCTTCTCCCCGAGCTTATATTTCCCTTAACTTGTTCAATCACTCGTGGTCGATCTTGAGGTGATCCCAAACATCGACAAACTTCGTTGAGGCGGCTTGTACATATCAAATTCTCTCGAACTATGCCTAGCCAACTAGGGGGCGCCAAATCTTCAATAGTAAAACTGACAACCTATAAGCGCGCTAGACGATGCTCTAGCTTGATGTGCTCAATTAAGATCAACTTTTGTATGACATTTTAAGATGTGCTTGGGAGTAAGAGAAACTTTCCCTCATGGTGGTCAATGTATCTCATATCTAAAAATTTAAACTCTAACATGTATGGTCCATCACCATTAAATAGGCCGGGTCACATTAGAGAACCAATCCATGTGGTACCGACTTGATAATTGGTGTAATTGAGGTTTCAATTATGTGAAGTAACTAACACACCAAGCCAACGAACATTTTCCCATCGAGGTAGCTCCGATGATGTTGATTCCCTCTTGCCCTCTTGCCACCGTTCGTGCACACTCTTCACAAGGCAATACACATGCACCCCAAATCGCACCACCTCTTTAAGACCGAAGATCACCCTATTTAGTTATTGGTGATGAGCCTCTTTCTCCTTTCCCCCTTCGCCTTCTTTCTTCTTGCATCATCTCCCCCCCCCCCCATATTGGAAAGCGTGACTTTTCACTGTGTAAACTTAGGGAGCAAGTGAACACATGTTAGGTTTCCGTCATAAAATTGACCATAGTAGTTCTCACAAATAGAGCAGATGTATACCCCTCTAACTATAGGATACATGGTTAATTCGTTGAGTATTACTATACGATACATCCGGTCTCTCATGATCCTTGCCTACGCAGCTACTCCCAGTTTGTCCAACCTTTTCTTCCTTCGCTAACCCGAAGTTGGTCTGAGGTCGTGGGACACTCGACGATGCATGTGTCGGTGCCGCCAAGCCCACCTTCTGGGTGCTGCAAGGATTCCAATGGCACCGCCAATTTGGACTCTGTGCTTCGCCAACCCAATTTGCCCTGTTGCGCTCGGAGCTACTTTAGTTGGTCGTCGACCATAATTAAGGAGGTGCCACTCCCCAGCGTGAAGAGGTAGCAACAATCAAGTTTTTTTGGCGTGTGCCACTAGTTCTGTGTAGTGTGTGGACTTGTATGTGTTCATGTGAGTTCACTAGGCATCAATCGTATGTGGTTGATGTGCGGTTGCTAAGATGGCGTCAAAGGCTCTCAATGAAGCCATTGTTGACAATACCACATAAGAGTGGTTTGTGGTCAGGGAAGATGTATCTTTGGTTCTTTGTCCCTTCGTACCATGTCCTTCCCATCACCGCCGTTCAATGTATCGGCTGTCGTTGAATGTGAGGACATCGATGGGATGACCCGTCTCCGATGATGAGGATCATGCTCGAGCTACAAGAGCTGTGTCTTGACCCCTCTCCTCCTCTCTCGATGTTGCATATGCAGGTGAACTTGCTTAGGATCCCGGCAGTGTCTTCCACACCACCACCAGTAGATCCTAGCTAGCCACGTGCCTTCGTTGACCGTGGTGACAAGGTTAAAGAGGAATGTGGACGGTTGACTACCTCCGAGGCTCTCTTTGCAAGAGAGCTCTGTGACTTGAATCTAGCAAAGAGATTGCTTGCTTCTAGAAATGGTTGCGACAGGCAAAATTAAGAAGGTGAAAGCAAAAGTAAGAAAAGTGGCATCACAAGAAACATGCCCGCAACTATTTAATGGATGGTTCTGTTCTTTGAGGTTAAGGTTGTTGAGGTTTTTTTTCTCTTGAGTTCTTCCTTCATGTGTTGTGTGGGTTTGGTCTTGTAGTGTTAGTGTTCATCTGAGCTTAGCCTTTATTGTATGGTTTTTGCTCGATTTTGCGCTAATTAACCGGACACCTTTCTTTTTCAAAAACAGTTACGTACGACAGACATTAAACAGAACGACCTTGGACAAATCGGAGCATCTTACAAAGACCGTGCACCTTGGACAATTTTTAGAAGCAAAACAAACACACACAAGTAGTATATGCTAGACGGAACCTTCCCAAAACCGAAAAACGTAAACCGAAACGCCAGAATCAATCGTTCCAGCAACATATGGCCGGCCGCGCCGAGACTAAGATCAGCCAGAAATCGACCGCCGGTGGCCTCCTCCATCCAGTGATCGATCAGGAGCAGCTCTTGTCGTCGTCGTCGACGTCGCACTGCGGCAGGGTGGAGTAGTAGGGCCCGGCCCGGTAGGCGACCTCGCCGGGGCAGCTCCGGTAGGGGCGCGACGGCTTCTCGCCGCTCCTGCCGCCGTTGAAGTTGGTGAGCACGGCGCACCCCTCGTCCCCGGACGCGACGAGGCGGACGAGGCACTCGGACGGGTCGAGCTGGCAGCTGTTCACCTGGTACGGCACCTCCACGTTGAACACCCCCTTCTCGTCCGTCGCGTCCTTGCCGTAGAACACCGTCCGCCCCGTGTGCTTGTCCAGGCACGTCACCGCCACCGTGCTGCCTGCAAGTGATTCACAGTGTATCCGTCGATCATTTCGTGAGCTCGCCGCCGGCGAGGATCGGTATCAGTGAGGGGAGCGTTGAGGGAAACGTACCGGCGACGGGCTTGGCGTTGTAGGCGTAGGCGTTCCAGTTCTTGGTGCAGTCCTGGCACAGCACGGTGCCAGTTATCGTGAACTTGGACGCGCCGTAGTTCCCACCGGCGTCGGCGCGCGTCGCCACCGCGAGCGCCACCAGCAGCAGCATCGACGCCGTCCTCCACGCCATCGCCGACGATTCTGGTTGGCTAGGTAGAGCTCGGCTTGCTGGAATGGATGCGCCGGTCAAATGTTATCGAGCTGTGTTTGAAGCTCGCGGCGGCTTTATCGTGGAGCTCCAGGGTGCTCGACGTGAGCCCGACTCGTTTGGCCGACGACGACGTGCGCGCCATTTCCCGGTGTCGGTACGGCAGGATTGCCGGCCTCTCGTTGCAGCCACGACAGCGTCGGCCCAACCAGTCTGACGTGGAGGCCGCACGTGCTGATGACACGCAGACATGTGGGCCATGCGGTCCGGCCGCTGGTGGACCCACATGTCAGTGGCATCACAGTCTCACTTTCACTTTCCTCTCACCGTTCGCAAGGCTCTCAGCCGAGAACGATTCCAAGAGTCAAAGCACCGCCAAGCACCTGCTTCTCCACCAGCAATGGCTGTCGCGCGCGCCGGCGACCGACCGATTCTACTCGGAAATGCAGAAGCATCAGAAGCAGTGTTCGCAGCCTAAGCATTTGGCTCCGATGCTCGATCAACCCTCTCCACCGCCATGAGAGACCCGAAGCAGAAGGCAGCGAGAGCTCACAAGCCGCGCCGTTTCAGCATGCTCGACAAGCTCAGGAAGCGCTACAGGTGGAGCTGGCTGCTCTGGGCCGCCCTCTCCGCCTACCTCTTCCTCCCGGCGCTCCCCTCCCTCCGCCGCTCCAGCTCCGAGCCCCGCCCCGGCGTCCGGATCTACGCCTACGACCTCCCGCGGCGCTTCAACCGGGCCTGGGTGGACGCCGACGCGCGGTGCGCGCGCCACCTCTTCGCGGCCGAGGTGGCCGTGCACGAGGCGCTGCTGCAGCGGCAGCGGCGGTCGGGCCTGCGCGCCGAGGAGGCCGACCTGTTCCTCGTGCCCGTCTACGTGTCCTGCAACTTCTCCACGCCCACGGGGCTCCCGTCGCTGGCGCACGCGCGCGGGATGCTCGCCGACGCCGTCGACCTCGTCCGCGCCGACATGCCGTACTGGAACCGCTCCGCCGGCGCCGACCACGTCTTCGTCGCGTCGCACGACTTCGGCGCCTGCTTCCATCCCATGGTGAGAGCTACAGCTACTCTGTCCAAGCTCTAATTCTTACTAGTAGTTGTTTCTTCAAGTAGTTGTTCAAAGAGTAAGACAATTTGGTTGGTTCCTTGTTTTATTGACCGAACTAGTATGTGATTCAGTTCGTTGCATAAACACCAGTCTCGAACTAATTGGTGCGAGTATGTGATTAAGTCCGTTACATAAAAAACAGTCTAACTTGTTCCTTCAATGACAATGCAGCACAGATAAATTTGGGATATAGGAGTAGAACCTAGTTGGTGCTGCAATGATGTGACACCAATTCACTAGTTCAGATTATACTGAGGTGTTCATGTCCTTCCTATGTAACCATGGACTTACTGACAATACTCTCTTGTTTGCTTTGCACAATGGATTGATCAATCAGGAGGATGTGGCCATTGCGTCTGGCATCCCAGAGTTCTTGAAGAGGTCGATCCTGCTGCAGACATTTGGTGTGCAGGGCAGGCACCCGTGCCAGGAGGTGGATCATGTGGTGATCCCGCCACACGTGCCGCCTGAGGTGGCTCAGGAGCTGCCGGAGCCAGAAAAGGCTCACCGGAACATCTTTGCCTTCTTCCGAGGCAAGATGGAGGTCCATCCTAAGAACATCACTGGCCACTTCTACAGCAGGTAAGCATCCAATTGGCAAGAGCATTGAGTTACAAAATTTCATGGAGAAGAATATTGGCTGCTTTGCCAATCTTGCAATCCAACGGATCAAGTCCCAGAAGTTCGTAAATTGCATCAATGCATGCACAAAATAGGTTGCATGTTAATGGACTATTTCACTTGATCTTGCACAGTCCATCAGTCAAATATTCAGGACCCAGAAGTTCGTGGATTGCACCGATGCATGTAAAAAATAAGCTCTGCATATTAGTTGGTTAGAGCAAATCTTGTAGATGAACTTTATAACCAAAATGAAACGCATAGTGCAACGTTATTCAGTCAGCTTTGGACAGCCTATAGCGTACATAATCTCTACTATAGTAGCATATGCGATTAAGCATGTCTAAATATCAGTTTGGCTTCATTACTCATTGAAATTTACTGTTTACTTTGCACTTGCATCAGGAAGGTGAGGACTGAACTACTGCAGCTGTATGGCCGCAACCACAAGTTCTATCTGAAGCGGAAACAGTACAACGGATACCGGTCCGAGATGGCACGATCAGTGTTCTGCCTCTGCCCCCTTGGGTGGGCGCCATGGAGCCCCCGGCTTGTGGAGTCGGTCCTCCTGGGCTGCATTCCTGTTATCATCGCCGATAACATACGCCTTCCCTTTCCCGATGTCCTCCGGTGGCCAGACATCTCACTACAGGTGGCTGAGAGGGACGTTTCCAGCCTCGAGGCGGTGCTCGACCACGTTGCGGCGACCAACCTGACGACGATGCAGAGGAACTTGTGGGACCCCGTGAAACGGAGGGCGCTGGTTTTCAACCGCCCCATGGACAAGGGAGATGCCACCTGGCAGGTTTTGAAGGAGCTTGAGGCGAAGCTCGACCGGTCCCGACAGCAAGGGAGTAAGAGGTGATATAACCGAGGTTCAGACGTTGATACCATCGCAATGCATGCATTTTGAGCATTCTGCAGTGCCAAAGTTCAGTGGATAAGCCAGAAATCCTCTTGTCAGATGCTTCAGATGCAGCGCATCACCATGAGCATGCCATTTTTGAGTTTAGACTGCATCACCATGAGCAAGCCATTTTAGAGTTCAGAAGTCCTTTTGTCAGATGCTAATCAGCTAATATCTTAACTGGAAGCAGCATAAGCTTTATGCCGCAAAAGGGCAGCCTGGATGGCAAAGCAGCCTAGTTCTGCACAGGAGAAAATACACCATTTTGTTCTAAGGATCATGATGTGTATTCATGACAGTGACAATAGAGTAACTAGAAGAGAAGTGTATCAAATATCAATCAACAGTGGAATTAATTGAAGTAGTTTTCTCACTATGATTGAAGAACTAATGTAATCAGAATAGTCAAATCTGAGTATTGAAAACATTGCCGATGCCTAAAATGACAAGTGAAAGAGGATAGATGTAACAATCTGAAGGTCACCAAGTTATCTCCACACACATCCATTCGCCCGGCAAAATTGAAATGCATTTTTCTGCTCTCAAAAAGTTTTGGTATTTTTCTGAAACAATTGTACAATTAGTATCTTTGCGAAATTTGGTATAAAAATATAGATATACCAGTATGTGTCCTGCCCGGAAAAAAGGAGAAGAAATTACATTTAACTATCTTTTTCATAATATGCCTTGAGTTTTCTTGCACCTCTTTTACATTTTTAAGTCTTCGGATGAACATCTGACCATCTCACTTGGTATAAAATCCACGGACTAGATTTACAGTTACATGTTAAAATTACATATTTGCTAGTTCTCAGCTAGCGCTAAGCCAACTCATATACCGGTTGCATGGTGATTCGTGCATCTTTGAGTTGTAAGCTAGATTGCAACTGAGATTTTTAGTTTTAAGTGGAGTTGCAACTAAGAAAAAGGTGCTCCACACCGTAAGATTTTGTTTGAGTTTATGCTAGTCATGAGTTGCAATATGGGTTGCAACTTAGATTTAATGACATCATCTAACTAAAAACTAAGTTACTCTTAGCCACACCCTTAAAATTAATATTAAACTTATTTAAGAAAAAATGAAGGCCATTGTCCTAGCTTTATATCATAGAGCCACAAACCGCAGCAAGCCTTACGAAGTTCGAAACAAACATAAAAGACACGCGAACAACATGAAGGTAGCAAGGTTTTCCATTGACCAAATGAAAATCCCAAATACGAGGTGTCAAATGTCTTAAGTTGTGCGTGAAAACGACCATCGGCTGCCAGCGCCACGTCAAGGAACTCCGTGTCCTTTGGTTTGGCTAAGAGCATTCACGGTGTTGCCAAAAGCTAAATATGCCACATAATAAAAAAATGATTTTGGTGTTAAATGGCTAAGTGTCTCGCCGTGTGTAGATTTTTAAAAAATCTATGTTACCTCTCCTTAGCTTTTCATGGCCCACAACAAAGAGAGACATTAGATAGACAAAAAAAATTAGATGTCTCATAATTTTTGGCTATGGCAATGCCCTCCACAATTGAGGGAACCAATGCTAAAAGCCAAATTCAATATTTGGAACCCCTATTTGGCATACATTATAGCTGCCCTAAGATTCTCCATCCAGTTCTGCATGATCATAGCATTTTGAAAATGACAGACAACTGGTTTGCCAATGATGTTGTCTTCCATAGCTAATTTGTTCCTAATAGTCAAGAGAGCCCAACATTTGCGCCAGCCAGAACAATTACATAAACCACTCCAAAAGCAGTGAATCAAGGGAACATTACAACAATCTTTGAGGGCGGAGGCAATGGAAGCAAGAGAGAGTTCAGGGGGTCATAATTATTACACCAATAATTAAGAACAGAGGTAGAGGAGGGAGTAGTACAACGATAGGCATAGGCCCAAAGCCTAATATCCTTAATACAATGGCGGAAGACTAGGGTAAGATCCTCTACAATTCCATTAAAAGCGAGAGCATTCCACCTTTTCCAAATGGCCCAAGCGATGGCAGTGTTGATCGTAACTTCCTCGTAGGCATGGCCATGCGAGAGCCACATATCAGCGAAGCTGGCTGGGCCACGGGTGTCGAGGTCCCGGTGGAAGAAGTTTCAAACTTCTTTGGCTCAAGGACATAAGAGCAATAGGTGATCGATGTCTTTATCTTTGGGGCATGAGACGCAGTGAAGCAACAAAACTAAGTGCATCGTTGGGTCCAACAAGCCAAAGTCATCAGGTAGCATTTCCCGAACTTCTGGCTACATGAATTTCGAAGGGGCATGAAAAGAAGACGTAACTTTTTTTTTTGCAAAACAAAGAAGATGAGACATTCTTGTAGTGTATTAATCACAGCGCGCCTTGAGATAACCTAATGTAAACAGATCGGGTCGGGAAGCACCCCCATGCTTCCGTATATAGTTACAGCAATCCTTCTGGTACTAGTTAATTTTGGTCAGGGAATAGACTTTACTTTGAGCAAACTTCATGATCATTGAGCTAGTCGAACATTGACACGACGAAGGCATGTGTTCAGGTTAGAAATCAAACAAGAACTGAAGAAAACAAGTCACTTTCCCATCCCATTACAAATTTGCAGTCGTTGGGCCAGTGTTACTACTGTGTTGAAGTACGAATTACATATCTCTTTGGAGGAGCAGGGTCTCTTAGAATCTCCTTCCGCAATGTGGAGGAGTCAACAGCAGGGAGTAATCAAATGCAGAAAACAACGGGACCTGCATATTGAAATCGACAAGTCCAGAACGACCACGTTGCCAGGACAAACCAGTTTCACCATCGCAAATTGCAATTGGACAATGACAACCGTGACGAATGTGAACATGAACGAAACGTGTCGCCCAAACATTTCACAGGAAGTCAAAATCATGAGAAAAAGTAAAAACATATGCGGTTAGGGGTAGTCATCATTAACCAAACGAAGAAACTACAGGGAGCTTCTTGCACATGTAAAGATGAAAACGTCACCGCACACGAATACTATCAGGTTGGTTGAAAAGTCTGAAGCTTTGTTCTACTTAAACCTGTCGATAGCCCATCTCCGAGCAGTCAAAATCAGCTCCTATGGAAGGGGCCATCATCTCCCGTTCCCCTAACAAAAGGTAGCCCCATATCCCCTGCGCTAGCTGAATTAATTCGACATTATAGTAGTAGTTCTACAAGTAATGCAATTTTCCAGGGTTGCCGTGGTCACCGGAGGTAACAAAGGCATCGGGCTAGAGGTGTGCCGGCAGCTGGCCAACCACGGCGTCTCCGTCGTGCTGACGGCCAGGGACGAGGACAGGGGCATAGCGGCCGTCGAGAAGCTCAAGGCGCTGGGGCTCTCCGACGTCGTCTTCCACCAGCTGGAGGTGACGGATGCTTCCAGCATCGATCGTCTGGCTGCTTTCCTGGAGAGCCGTTTCAGGAAGCTCGACATCCTGGCAAGTTTCATACTTCCTGTGTCCGTCCCTTTGGTTGATTGATAAACAAAACATGAACAGCAACTGATTCATATGTACGCGGTATGCCACAGGTGAACAATGCAGCCACTGGTGGAAATGAGCAACTAGATGATGCAATGATATCAGGCGTGGAGAAGGTGAGCTGAGCTGGTCAGTTAACAAATTAATCCGTGCACAAACAGACTGCAACAAATTTAATCCATGCAAGAATTGTATTACTACGTTCAGTTCAACGGCATGGATGTACATCAGAGGCTGGAATGGATGAAGAAGAATACCCGGGAGACACACGAGGCTGCGAAACAGGGTGTGCAGACCAACTACTACGGCACGAAGCACGTTACCGAAGCTCTCCTCCCCCTGCTCCTCTCCTCTTCCGACGGAAGGATCGTCAACGTCTCCTCCAGCTTTGGGCTGCTGAGGGTAGGTAAACGTCACTGCAAATCACGCCCGCCAAAGAACTCCCATGCATATATGTATATACATGACGAATCTCTCTGCGTGTGGGTGGTTGCAGCATTTTGGCGCCGATGAGGTGGAGCTGAGGTGGCAGCTTGACGACGTTGACAGCCTGACCGAGAAGAGGCTGGACGAGCTGCTTGACGCCTTCTTGGGAGGCTTCGACCACAGCAGCGCGGCAGAGATGCGTGGCGGGGGGCGAACGGCGGGATTCTCGGCGTACAAGGTAGCCAAGGCCGCGGTGAACGCCTACACGAGGATGCTCGCGAAGAGGCATCCGGCGCTGCGTGTCAACTGCGTGCACCCGGGCTACGTCAGGACCGACTTTTCCATGAACTCAGGGCTCCTCTCGCCGGAGGAGGGCGCGCACGGCGTGGTGGGGGTGGCACTGCTACCAAACGGCGGACCCACCGGCGCCTACTTTGCTGAGGGCCAGCTGCAGGCGTCGTTCGTGTGATGATTTATACTGGCCGGTTCAGCACTGACGATCCAGCGGCTAGGGGTTTTGTTCCAACCAAATTGTCTTGCTTGCAATATTAGTTAATTACATGACTACATGACTAGTGGTGTGGCCTGTGGACAGTGGTCACAGTGCTGTTTTGAAATTTCAAGACAAATTTCTTTCCATTGTTCCAATTCAATCAGTTTGGCGTCCGTGTCCCGCTGCTAGGAACAAAATTGGGTTGGGTAATATGCTTCAATAGTGAACTAAATTCTTGACCAAACTTTGATAAAAGCCCTGACTAAATTTGGATGGAGAACAGAGGTAAGCAGATGATATATGGAGCAAAATATATCATATATGAACTTAGCCCATATATAATTTGTCACGTGTTTTCATGCCATGAGCTGCAGTTAGTTTCATCCCACAAGCTTGAGACAGATCAAAAGAATCAGAAAAACGACTAACCCCGTGTCACACTTCATAAGTTCACATATCACAGAATTAATCAATTACCAAGATATAAGCACCTCTAAATTTTGTCAATTGTCCTCATCGTCCTCATTATCTTGCAGCAAAGCTCCTCGCGCCCTTGCCCTAAATAAAGAATAGCAAATGTTATAGCCAGGTGCATTAAACTTCCACATCGAAGTAGTGTTTGGAGGAACTTTGTACAACCTCCGAGGCTTGGGGGCTACTCGCTTCGTGGCTTTAGCTGGAGGGACTTTACTAGGTGAAGGCACTGTAGATATGAATTTCATTAGTTAAGAAAGTGCCATGTTATCTTCACTTCCAGTTATGCATGAAGAAGAAGCATGGTCACCTGATATTTGCTGCTCCACATGAGCTGTAACTTGATCGGAGCCCAAAGTCACAGCAGACACACTTGGAACCTCATCAGCTACCAGCTTTGGCTTTGTTGCCTTTCTTCTGTCTAGGAAAGAAACTGCTTCAAGCTGTTTTTGCATGATTTCATTTTTTTCCTATGGCACGAAAATATTACAAACATCATATCAATTGACGTTTCCAGTATCCAACTAAACAAAAAATAACTAAGGAATAGCTTCATCGTTACCCAATAAAAGTGCTCATCATTCAAAAGAACCAGCACATGCAAATGACATGTCATGATGAACCTCAACGATATAGGGAATAACTGTCACTGGGCCAACACACAGGGTGACGTTGGAGCTGTAGTGAAGTCTTTTGAGAAAAAGCATGGATTGCTCAAGTAAGCATTCGTATGCAGTGAAAACACACAGATCATGTTTTAGTGTGCACAAACTGTTAGACATTCCATGTAGACTTTGGAGTAACAAAAGTTGTACAATGTCAATGTGCTAAAACTAGATTGTTCAACTGTTTGATATGTTAACAAGAAAACATGTGGATTAGTGGGCTACCCTGATGATCCCATTTATACTATTGTAATCATCAAGCAGCAACAACAGCAACACTAGTTCAAAAGTGCTGGTTAGGAGATAAGATGACCTACTCTTTCAGATGACAGGCTCACCATCAGCTGCGACATTCGTTCCTGTTCTGCAAAAGAAATATAAAAAAAAATGCATTCCTGAGCAAGGTTTTGAGTAATGACTAAACCCTTTCAGCGACAAACATAAGTATTGAATCAAAACTCAAGAGTAAATGAAGACATCAGATGACAGCAACCTCTGGATGCACGCTCCAGCGTAGTCCTATAAGCGGCGTAAAGCGCAAGCGAGATCTCGGCTACGACATCACTCACCGCAGCGCCAGTAACTCTCTGGAGAGAAATGGCGATGCGAGGCAGGCCCTTTGCCTTGGTAGCCACGAGCTTTGCACAATCAGGGCCTGAACAGAGCGAAGATGACACTCTCAATCATGTATGTAATTTTTGTAAAGATTGGGGAAAACTGAAGTGGTGGATAGGTGGGTGGCGTGCCAGGTGACTTGCGGAGTTGGTCGGCGGCGAAGAGCAGCTTCACTTCCCCGGAGGACAGGGAGGACTTGAGGTAATCCAGGAAGTCGGACCATGAGCCTCCGATTCCAACATCATCTCTCTTCAATTGATTCGCACGCACGGCAGGGCACGCAAGAAAGGGAATGCGTAGATGGAGAAGCTATGCGTCAGGACCAATCGGAGGCGACTGGGTTCAGATAGGAGTTCAAGGGGAACTTACGAGATCGTCGAGGTCGGAGATGGAGAGGGAGCGGTCCCAGGCGAGGGAGTGGCAGTCGGTGGCGGCGATGCGAAGGGCGGCGGCGGAGCGCGCGTGGGCGCGGAAGAGGATGGGGCGTGGGGACGGGTGGCCCTCCGGCTTGGCCTCGCCTACGACGGCGCCGAACGCGTCCTCCAGGTCTACCGCCGCCGCCATCTTGCAAATAGGCCGGACGGCGACGAGGAGCGGAGGAGGCGCGGGCGCCGGGGCAAATTGTTTTTCTTCTCCTCTTCTGGGTTTGACTCGACTACAGGGGGTGTTTGTTGTGGCTTTTTTTGGCTTTTGGCTTTGGCAAAAGCCACCAAAAGCACCTAAATAGGTGCTTTTTTTGGCTTTTGGATTTTGGAAGCCAAAAACAAAGATCCTATTCTTTTGGCTTCCAAAATCCAAAAGCCAAAAAAAGCACCTATTTAAGTGCTTTTGGTGGTTTTTGCCAAAGCCAAAAGCCAAAAAAAGCCACACCAAACACCCCCTAACAAGGCTTACGTAACTCGCTCCTGAAAGCGTTATTCCCAATAGTATTTTCTGTGTTACGTATCTTGAATTTGAAAGCGGAAATCTGTAAGATTGGAATGCTGTCTTCAAGGCTTCTTACTTGGAATGACATCTGAATGGATAATACTTCGATGTTTTTCATTCTGGCGTTTCCTTGAGAAATAGAGAAAAGGCATATATGGCCAAAAAAAAATTACATGCTCAGTTGTGATACAAAAAGAAACTATCGTGAGAGGAAACTGTTTTTCCCAGTGATGTTTCCGTCACTTTTCTGATCTCAAATTAAGTCTTTAGATCAACACTGGAAGGTTGGGTGTGTAGTTTAATCGATGACATCTCGCTAGTGGAAGCAACATGGCAGTAAACAAAGTCTCATTCTAATGTGTCAACCATGATTCATGAACGACACGACATAACTTAAGAGCTTATGGTGTTTGTCTCTCGGATAATCAGGTCTAAGATCAAATGGGTGGTCATTCGGGCCGGCCTGCTATCACGGATTGGCTAAAAGTGTGCCAAATCTAGATTGGTGAGTAGTTCTTCGATTTCACTTTATTGTGTTGTTGGTCTTCTTATAGCCTGACAGTACAATAATATGACATCGATTTGGTAACTTGTATTGTAACGGTTGTGTTACTAACCACAATGCGTTCACCTAGCGGGGGCGCGACTCGTGCAGCCATTTAAAGGCATGTTTTCGAGTAAACTGCCAGATCATGCCTTCCCGAAGAAGACAAATAGTTACAATAGTTTACATTGTATTTATTTGAATTAAAAAAAACAATAGTTTACATTGTGCATATGGAAACGGCATGATGACTACTCGCAATGGGAGAAACAACAAACCCTATTCATCTTAATGCCCTCTCTACCGTGTTGTCTATGATATTTTGTAAGTTGGCCTATGTGTTGCTAAAGACGCTGTTTTTTTTGGAAGGGGAGGAGAGGTGGTGAGGAATTCCTCCCACCAAGCTTTTACACGATCATGTGAAATTGAGGAGAATTCGTGTTTAGGCACAAATTCACCGATTTGTGAATCTTCAAAGGAAATCCTTGCACATGTGTTGGATCGTATCATTGTCCTTCAAACATGGATGAAATATATATTTGGCTAGAATGTCACCCACTTATCGTAAATTTTTACTATAGTCGAGGCCTTCCCATGAGCACAAGCCAAGCAAACAACTTAGTCTTTTTATAAGCCTGAAACTCGGAGAGGATGCATGCGCCCCCAAGAATTGTGCAGCGTGAGCCGAACATTGCAACTAGCAGAGTTGGCGCTTGATTCCATCAAGTTCCATCTGATTGATTCCATAGGGGTTAGGGAAGATCTAAGTTTTGTAATAGGGTTCTAGATGTCCACAAACCTCCTAGCTGCACTCAGGTGGATAGACGGGATACCGTCGTGATCCATCTTCCTTACGCCCGTTGAGTGTAGCTTCTACACTTTCAGTGTTCTTAACTTGGGGGGACTGGGGATGGACGACTCATGCAAACCACTCTAAGTGCATGTAAGTTGAGTTTAGCTCGTTCATGTTCATTTTCTATTGTTTCTTTACGGATGATTAGGAAAATGTAGAGATTCAAATGATAGATTTTGATGCTTTCAAGGGCTTTAGGGCTCCTTTAATTTATGGGATTTTCACATGATTTGTGTAGGATCCTATTGAATTTTTCCTACGGAGTCGTTTGATTCATGAAATCATATCCAATAAAACTAATCCTATAGGAATATTTTAGCGTAATTTTTAAGGAAAATAGCATTATATTAGACATTATTGAAAGTTCATTCACTAAAATAAAAGATGATTTTTCTTTCCATAGGATTCAAATAAACAAGGCATCACAATGCTATATGTTTCATATTCCTTTACTTTTCCTATCCTATGAATTAAAGAGCCCTTAGTGTAAATATTAATTTTATCACACATTTTTCTTCTATGTTTCAGTTTTCTTCAGTTTGATGTAATTTAATCTACTAACGTTTCTAAAATAGACCGCCTGCAAGTTATCTTCAGTTTTGTAGGGCTCCTTTAATTTATGGGATTTTCACATGATTTGTGTAGGATCCTATTGAATTTTTCCTACGGAGTTGTTTGATTCATGAAATCATATCCAATAAAACTAATCCTATAGGAATATTTTAGCGTAATTTTTAAGGAAAAAAATAGCATTATATTAGATATTATTGAAAGTTCATGCACTAAAATAAAAGATGATTTTTCTTTCCATAGGATTCAAATAAACAAGGCATCACAATGCTATATGTTTCATATTCCTTTACTTTTCCTATCTATGAATTAAAGAGCCCTTAGTGTAAATATTAATTTTATCACACATTTTTCTTCTATGTTTCAGTTTTCTTCAGTTTGATGTAATTTAATCTACTAACGTTTCTAAAATAGACCGCCTGCAAGTTATCTTCAGTTTTGTAATTTATTTAACTAATATTTTACTTGAATCGGTTCGTGAAGAAAGAGCCTACCCACAAGTTTACTAGGGGCCTAATTTCTTATAAATCTCGATCTACTAAAAGAAAACCGTTAAAAGCCCTAAAGAGCGGCTCTGTTTGATGCTCTTTCTGACTGGTGATGGATCTTGAGAAGATGAGATCTTACTGACATTGTTAATGTTCAACCTATGCTGCAACAGATGTTTCAAAGACAGTAAACAAAACTTTGTACCAACACCTGTACAAAATAATTTATCGCACAGCACTGAAACAATTGTAACACCATATGATCAAATCCCCGTGCTAGCATAATCTGCAAAATTGTTGCTCCCTGTTGTTGATATGAAAATCGTCTTGATATATCAACTGCAGGGGCCAGCCAGCCCTGGTCCATGGACTCTGGTTATAAGTTAATAGAAAAGGGGTTTCATCAAATTCAGATCCTCAACTTGGGGAAACAATAAGTCAGCTGAAAATTCCAGGAGCTGACCTGCTATGGGCAGGAAAATGCAAAATTACCAAATATCCCACAAAAAAGGTGTTGAGAACAACAAACCACCAGATTAGCGGACTTGAAACTGCCTCCGAACTATTCCCCTTAATCTGATAATCCTGTGACGCCAATAGCTTTACATCCATGCATGGTTAGCTAAGGATAATGGATCATCCTCAGGTTTAGCCATCGATGTTCATACCACCATATCTGTTCATACTTCTTATACTTTGTTGTAAGATTAAGTTCAGTGGAATAATGTTCTTAAGATGGTTCAGTTCCGATGCAGTTAGGAACGTACAGACAGCATCTAGGTCCACACAGTATTCAAGCAATGATAATCAAAGCTGGGAAGATCTTGACAGTAGAATTGTGCATAGCAAAGCTAAGATTAAGTGTTGTTGCCGAAGTCACTGAATGTGTGGAGCTCTAACAACACTCTGTGACCAAAATTAAATATTCCAGAACTTCATTCAGGTTTCGCAGTTCAGTGCTCTTTCTTTTTTTGACTCTGCCAACAGTCCAGTGCTCATCTTAGAGCATGCACTATAACAGTACCAAGCGATTTAAGTCAAAATTAAATGATTTTCCATTGAGTAAAGAAGGTGATATGGGCATTAGAAAGTGCAATCTAGCAGGCCAACTTGACAGTAGTACTAGGAAGGATTTGGATTGAGAGTACATTCTACTGATGTTATCCCAATACTTCACGTATGCTTTGGGGAACAACTAGCATGCCGAAACATCATGACAAAGTCAGCTTGCAACATATTACATATGCATAACATAGAAATTGACGAGTGTGTCCGGTTTCCATGTAAACTCTCTGCACTCTCATCTCTCAGTTACAGTTGTACTACACGTTCAAGAATGAGATCTATGGAACATAAAGTATAATCTTTATTATTCTTTATACAGGAACTGGTGGTCATGGTGGTTCATCCGCGTCACCCAAATTTCTTTTCCACCCTAAAAAAACTAAAAAATTCTCTAGCAACAAATGAGAAACTAAACCAACTGCAAACAGAACAAAGCTCAGCTGCAACAAAGTCAAACTAACCTACCAATTCTCTAACAAAAACCTATTTATGGTCCTCTTGGATGCAAACCATTTCCAAAGGACTTTTGGAGGATTCAATCTTTAGGATTTTTCCTAAGTGGGTCATTTGATTTGTAGCATTGCAAACCATAAGAATCTTTCCTCATGATTCATTTGTAATTTATTTCAGATGAAAATTTCATCCACTCCAATCTCTTGGAAAAATCATAAAGTTTTTCCTGTGCTCAGTCAAAAAAAACCCTCAGTCCTGGTATTCAATATGGACACTTGGCCCTCTTTGGTTTGTAAGTGGAGGTAAATCATATAAATAGATGTTTTCCTTTGGTGGGACTATTTATCCGTTTGGTTAATGGAGCAAAGGAAAAACAAAGGAAAGTTTCCTAAGTTTCAAAGGGGGGAAAATAGGGATTTACCAATCTACAGGCCTCATTGGTTTAAAGGAATCATAGGATATTTGCTTGTTTTGTTTGTAGGATGGAAACCATAGGGATATTTCCTATGGTCACTTTGTATGCAGTTCCAAAGAAAAATCTCTATGAGTCCAACTACATGGAACTTTCTTTGTTTCTAATTTCTATGATAACTATGCCATTTACCTATTGCCTCCTAGCCTAATGCTATATGGAAGTTAATGTGTCATTAGTATGCTCAACTATCTTATGGTGCAATCAAACAGGTTCTATTACAGATCACTATGATTTCGATTCCCAGAGTATTCAATATGGCATGCCATCCTAATCTTACCTTTTTACGGGTATAGTGTTTTTAGAATCCTACAAACCTAAGAGGCCCTCTTATTAGAATTCCTATGCACGAAGTACAAGAAAGAGGACTAGCGGTATAATACATCCTAATTATATCAATATCACTTGATGTGGTTTGACATTGATTTGAATGCATTTATCAGGATTCATGTGTTTTTCGAACTAAACACGCAAGTTCACAAAATTCTTGTGCTTTTCGATCTGCTGTTTTACACATTCATTCCTATCATATTCTTGTGTTTCACAATCCTGCAAATCAAGAGGTCTAGGACAGAATATGCATGGAAATTGAGATCTGAGGCTGGTGTTGATGGCTTAATATGATTGGCTACACATTCTTAGCAAAACAAGGGCATTTTTCTAGTGTCCCATTAGTATGCTCAACTATCATACACTGAACAGCTAAAAAAATACACTAAAGCATATGGATGTTGGGCAGTAACCCTCCCGTGGACTGATCTGCCGCAAGTTCCTAAGCAATAATTTAGGGTTCAGTTCCAGTATACAAACGAGCAACTTAGTTTCCTGGAAGGGCCCTAATAGCAGCAAAATGTGCATTCGCGTAATGCGAATACGAATCTCACATGAGAACGGATTCAAATCAAGACAAAATCTAATAAACCGAACAGTACACACCAAACATTCAGAAATAACTTGTGCAGAACACATGCCCAATACACATTAACTAAGCAAAATTGTATAGTGGGTTCTCATTGCAAAATGACCCAGTAACCGCACCAGAAAAATCTACAGGTACCCAGTGACAAAGAGTACAGCAATTGCTACCCAAAAGAATACGTATAATCATGTTGAATGGATCATGACCTGATCAGTTTCCGTTATTCCCCTAGCCAAAATTCCCTTTTCCGGGGCTCGAAAACACTACTCCTCCAATTACAACAGCTTCAATCGAATCATAGCTGCAGAGCGTGCCCAACTCATTCGGACAATTGAATCTATCTATGCCTCAATCAATCACGCACTTCAGATCTACTACTGTAAATCGTAAAGCACAACGGAAAAAACCTTACGAGCTTGCATCGGCCGCAACAGTTGGGGTCTCCTCGGCAGCAGCAGCAGCTGCTGCAGCAGCCGCGTCCGCCTCGATCTGCTTCTTATTGCGCTCGATGGCCTCGCCGACCTCCTTGGGCATGTACTTCTCGTCGTGCTTGGCGAGCACCTCGGTGCCCTGCAGGAAGCACGCGCCCTCCCGCGCCTTATCGGAGACCTTCCTGCCCGCGCCGTCGCGGCGGAGGTCGTCGGTGAGGGGCTTGAGGAAGCCCTCGACGACGACGGAGTGGCCCTCGCGGAAGAGGTCGGGGAGCGCGCCCTCGTAGCGGACGAGGACGTCGGTGACGAGGTCGGTGACGACGAACTCGATCTCGGAGGCGGAGGAGGAGGGGTGCGCGACGGAGCCCTCGAGCACGAGCCCGCCGAGGCGGCAGCGGGCCTTGGCGGGGTCGGTGGCGAAGCGCGCGAGCGCGTCCGTGGGCGTGAGGTAGAAGACGAGCTGGTCCTGGAACGTGGCGAGCACCGTGACCACGAACCCCGCCGCGCAGCCGAAGGTGAGCGCGTACGTCCAGAGGCGCCGGCTCTGCAGCTGCCGCGCCCGCGCGCCGATGTCCGCCGCGCGGGGCTGCCGCGGGGCGCCCGGCCCCGCCCGCCGCGTCGCGGAGAGGAAGCGGGCGGGCTGGAGATTGTGGGCGAACGGGGTGGCGGTGGCGGCGTCGGTGAAGCGGGCGGCGGGGGTCGGGGTGGGGGTGTGGAGGAGGGTGGAGAGGAGGCGGCGGGAGGGGAGGAGGCGCGAGAAGGCCATGGCTTCGAGCTTGGGCGTGGTGGGATCTGGAAGGTGCGTGGCGGAGGGAATGGGGGAAAGGCGTGTGCGCGCGGTGCGCTCGCCTTTGCCTCCGGATTGCTGGTCGGGCGCTGAACGCTGATCTTCTTGCTGCGCACGACACCAAGTCCGACGAGGTCAAAGCGGGCCCTTGGATTTGTTAATTTCTGGCCCAGAAAATCGAGATGGAAAATGGACACTTTCAAAAGCACCTGTTCTTTCTAAAAAAAAAGTTTCAAAAGTACCTAAATATAGTTACAGCTATTTTTTTTGAGGAAATGGAGCTCATCAACCAAGTTTATGGGGATACAAGTGATTTCTGCCACGTACAAGTATACACGTACGAGACTAACCTCAGGTCTCTCTATCTATGCGGCTCTCATTTCCCCCCTCCCCTCTCTCTTCTAGCTACACTACCTGAGTAGCTTGCACCATACCTGAGTAGCTTGCACCAGAGACCGGGCCAATCCGATGGCCTCTTCGCCGGCGTAGCCGGTCGGAGATGGCCTAGAGGAGGCGCCGGAGTTAGGTTAGTGTATATTATTAGTAGATCTAGGTGGTTTTAGCTTTATGCCGGTGTGTGGCACTATGCCAGGAGTTGGCTGCTAGATCTCTTGGCCAAGATCTGTAGCTAGCTTGCTGCCCTCTTTCTCCGACGAGATGCTCCGGCGGGCGGAGTCAGTTGCGGTGAAGTTTTGGGCGACGGGCTACTCCTCAAATAAAGGGCCTTTATCTTGTGCCAAGCGCAAGTTTCTCTGGGTGGTGCATCTCCTTTCCCTGGCCGGCCGTGGGGGCGAGGGGGGATGGGGTGATGCGACTGTGCAGGGAGTTGCGGCTTGGCATCGGCGGGGAACATCTGCTGCGCCGGAGAGCCTCCATGCTCTTGTCTCAGGAGTTCTTCAGCAGAGGACTGAAGCCGGCGGCTACCACCGCCCTGCCTCTGCATCTCATGGTCGAAAGGCGATCCTCCTCGTCCTCTACTTCCCAGAGACCAAGAAGTCCGAGGGGGAGATCTATCGCTCCCGCCACGACGCCAGACCAAGTGGTTCGTCCCCGGCACCGGTGTCCGTTCTGTGGCGGAGCAATTCGACGACGACTTCCATCAGATGAGGTGCAGAGCTTGGAGGACCTGATTGCTTTTTCTATATTTTCCCTGGGGTCTTTTCTGTAAAAGCTCAGTCCTTATCCAGAACCCCTGATCTATAGGGGCTTTTCTGTAATATGTAATCACCGCTTCGTTAATACAAGCAGCTTCTAGGGTCTTCGGACCCTATCCCTGTTCAAAAAAAAAAAGTGATTTCTGCCGTTCCGAGCAGCTAGATGTAGCACCCCGCCGGTAAAGATACATCAGCTTTTACAAGAGAATGAGCATCATTTGACTCCCTAAACCCATGACTAAAAGTAGCCACCCGAAACAAAGAACCACTCAATTTCCTTCAACACCATGACATATCTGCAGGGCGACTACAAGTTATTTATTACTTCCACACAATCAGAAGCAACCTTTATTTCAGTAAGCTAAAGATCAAGAGCAAGCGATAGACCTTCATTGCAAGCTAGCGCCTCCTTACTAGCTGGATCATTTTGCCCCTCCCCCTCGTACACCACAACAAATGCTCCAATATTCTTCTGTGTTTCGTCTCGGCAGACTGCTGCAACGGCTCCCTTATCCCCACGCCTCGAGATACCTCCATCAACATTGATTTTGACCTGCCTCAGGAGGAAACCACTTCTTCTTCTCCCTTGGTCTGCTACTACTTACCTTGGTAGATGATGATGCAGCCATCCAAGCCACCTCCAGATATTTGTTTACGAAACACAAGGTTGACATAGGGTTCTGAAACTCATTACTCATGAATAGCTTTTCGACGTGCCCACCATATTTCCCATAACATGACCAGAGCCCTTGCAAAATCAGCTTGGTTCAAAGTGTTAAGAAGCCAAAAGATCCAAAGTCACACATCTTCCGTTTGGTTATAAATCAAGTGCTCCGTTAGATATTGCTAACTGCATTTCTGTTTCCTGATGCTCTCTAGCTAACCTGATGCACTTCACTCATTGAGCTCACAAATACTAGTAAAAAGAATCTTGGACCCTGATGTGCATTAGGGTAAGCCCAAAGAGCTCCACCCCTGAATGCCTCCACGAATCCTTAGCAACATGACACAACGCACGGACCTTGTTGTCAGCCATGTTTCACCGCATTCGTACATCTCTAGTTGGTAGCGACATGCGAGCTAGCCTCCATACAAAAAATTTAACCTTTAATGGGATTTTAACATTCCACATCTTTGTCCAGGATTTCTTTTCCGCTTCAATATAGTTCATAGTTCCAGTTATTAGATCTTTGGATGAAGTGTGAAGCTACACACGTTTTGGTTCTAATTTTTTTGGCCCAAAATATTGTTCATTTGTAGGAATAAGGATAAATACTCCCTCCGATCCAAATAATCGATTCCACTCTGTTTGGATACGGATGTATCTAGTCAATAATTGCATCTAGGTACATCTGTATCTAGACAAGTGAAGTCAATTATTTGAATCGGAGGGAGTATTAGAATGCGGCATACAATTGATATACAGAGACACATAGCACACATGAAGAAGAAAACATTTTCCATTACTCAACACTCCGTGCAGTAGACGCACGTAAAAGCTAAAAAGAAGTGTTGTAGGCATGTGTATATGCAAATGAAATGTTCAAAGACATTCCGTTGTCAAATCTAATGAGATTATTATCAATGTTATGAATGATCATTTCAACAAGGCGACGAGTTGAACTGTTCCAGTTCGGTAAACCAGGAACATCAGCAACATGTGCCTTTGCAAGGAGCATCTTTACAGCTGCAGACGGGCTGCCCTGAAACCTCCCATCCGTTGAACCCACGTTCCAGCACCATGATGTTCTTTATCCCTGAATCTTCCTTGGACTCTGACAGATAGTCTGAAAACATCCGAGCACAGGATGGGCCTCGCACCTGGAGTGTGATGGCAGAACATTTTATAAGAACAACAGAGTACAAGGAAAATAAATGGGCAAAAAACAGAGGATTGTGAAGAAAAGATGTAGCAGGATTTGATCCATTTCATATCCTGCCCATGTAACCGCATCCGGTGTTAAAATGCTGTTGCAGAACTACATGGTTGGGGATAATGACTAACTGAATTTAAGAAATCGACTTCATTACATGGTCAAACAATCGATTCCACAAACACAAATTGGTATAGTACATCGGTACTAACTCTAAGTAAAACAAGGGGGTAGTCATACAAAAAAGTCTATGGAATTAAGTAGGCTAACAAAGTTAAGCCACCATGGTATTAGAAGAAAATATCTGATATTCAGGGTACTCAGCACAGAGTCTGGCAAAGAATCTCGGGACTCTGTGTAGCCTCAGGCTTTGGCCTTTGCCGCTGTTTTTTTTTTTTTTGAGGGATTGCCGCTGTTTATCTGAAAGCAGTTATAGTGTGCTTATCGTTATCCCATATATGATGGATGATGACTGTGGGCTCAAGTTTCATTTTGTGCCTCTGTTTTACAGTTCGAAAGTTCTGTGTTTGATGTGAATCTGAATCTAACGTTTCCAGTTCTCTTCGAACTTACAGGTAAGTTAAGGCATTATTCAGAGATTTCCACTGAACAAAATAATACACTGGAAAGAAAACTCAGAGACTCTTGTAGTAAGCACAAAATTTTCCATGTCATTCACATGAACATTATAAATAAGAACTGATCACATGCTCGAATCATACTTAGACGACTTTATATGAAACTGCATGAAAGCAGAAATCAACCGCCTACAAGTTAAGTCGCTACTCAGATTTCCTCTGGACAAAAGAAGTCAGAACTCTTTAGTAAGAACAAGATGTTCTATAAATCCACATTGGCATTAGAAAGCACAACAAGATCCGTGGGAAAAATAAGAAGCCTTCCAGATAACATTCTTCTCTCTCTCTCTCAAAATCTCTTGGTTTGGCACATATATATACTTGAAATCCTACCCAGTTGAAACAAACTTTGGCAATGTATCTGGATCATAATCCTAACAACAGTGGATACTGACCATCTAAAAAGGGCGTCGTTCCAACAGATAGACCTAGCCTTATTCTTGGTTCCAGTACTAAAATATCAACACCTGAATTTTGGATTTAAACAGCTAGCACTAAAAAGGAACAAAGCAGTGCATATGCAGATTTGATTGTAACAAAATAGGGTTTGAAGTTAACCAGTGGAGCTGTCTTAAATATATAAGTTAACAATGTAGTTTTCCCCACAGGCCAGACGACAGAGACGATTGCATAATCTCAGATGAACCACAGGCCACAAGACATAGTAGACGATTGCATAATATCAGACGAACCACACGCCAGCAGGTCTGCACTTAAATTCAGTAATAAGAAACCAATCGCGCGCTGTGGGTAGGCAGGTGATTGCGGCGTGATGTGTTTGGGGATCGGATTTCCACGTAATCGCAAGAGACGAGAAGAGGGCGCAGTGGGGGTTTCGATCTTTCACCTGGCTGAGCGCGCAGTGGAAGACGAGGGTGTCCTTGCCGCTGGTGGCCTGCACGAGCTCCGGCAGGCGCGCCGCGAAGCTGCCGCTGGCGAAGTGGTGCGACCCCGCGATGTGAGCCTGGTAGCTCCTCTCCTCATCCCTTCCGATTTCCCCAAAAGCACGAAGGATTCAGAAAAGAAATTAGCTCCCAAATCTGCACGGCGGCGTCGGAGGGTAAAGGCGGGCGGTCGTACCTGACGTCGATGACGGCCATCCGGTGGTTCCCCCGCGCCATGGACACCAGCTTCGCCGCCGACACGTACGTCACGCTCCGAGCCATCGGTGAATTCTCCCCAGAAATCGGTCTTCCCCTTGGTGATTGCGCGCCGCTCCAAGACCTATTGTCTGCAGATTTCACAGTTCTGTTGTTCAAAGAAAATTAGATACAAATAATATTGGGCCTTGAGGGTGAAGTTAAATTTACGTAATTGCTAAGGAGCATTTAAAAATTGATTTACGTTGCACAGCATGTAGCAAGCTGGGTCGGAGGACCAAAATTTAATTTGAGAGAATTGGCAGGGGCCGCGCGGACGCGTACCCCCTCTAGCACAAATAACGACGTCCACTCTCCCACTGTGGGGAGATGGTAAGCCAACGCGCCCAGCCAAAGTGCAATGCGGGCCATTGACCTAGGCCACGGGCCTTCTTGATCGCCCGTCGACCCCGTCCAGGTAAGTACCTTTCACGTTGGGCAAAGGCGCTCATTATATACCCTCCCGACCCCGCCCAACCGTCTTCGCCAAGCGAGGTGGGACTAAACATCTCGACCTCCGTTCGTTGTTTCCTGGGCCGGATGTTCTGCAAGGCCGGCCCGTAAGTAAGTCGGAGGCCCAAAACTTCCTCGCTCCTGCGCGCGCGCCAACATTTTCGTCGCCGGCGCCACAGCGTCCAAATTATTTTCATTTCACTGTCCGTCCTCAATCCCAATCCCCTATGCCGGCGTCCGGAACGGGCCCCGGCGGCGGGCCGCCGCTGCCGGCGGAGGAGGCGCCCGAGGAGGAGGAGCCGGGGCGGCCCCACGAGGCGCTCGAGCTCGGCCTCAGCCTCGGCGTCGGGGCGGCGGCTCGTGAGTTACCGGTTCTGCGGGTCGTGCAGGTGAGCTCTGCCAGCTCGGGAGAGGAGGAGGAAGAAGAGGAGGCGGGTGGGGATGAGGAGGCGGAGGGGGAGGGGCCGTCCCTCCCCAGCTGCCCCGTGTGTATGAACCCGTGGACCGCCGAGGGCGAGCATCGCGTGAGGTGAGTGGGAATTGTGCCCCGTGATCTGGTGGATTTGCTTGGTAGGTCATTGTCGTGTGTGCGCTTCTGAGCTTCTAGATTGCCTCTAAGGGTGTGCAAAAATGACACCGTAGAGAAACCGTTCAAACCGGGTAGTGAGAGCTAGTTCATTTCCCTTCACAAACCCAAATTTCATTTCTAGTTTAGTACGGAGTAGTACAATTTTTTTAACTAAGCTGAAACCGGTGAAACCTTTTTGGCCCACCCTTAATTTCCTGGTACTGCTGTGGTGGTTCGTTAATTTCGTAGCTCTGTGGATAAGCAGAGACCGCATGGTGATGCCACTGTACTTCCCCTCTTTTAAAAATTGAAATGGAGCTGATGAGATTTCAGTTGAGTGGATGGACTGGATGTTCATGTTTTTAGATGATGCGGCACGCTTAGCGTGGCACCTATTTGAATCATAAGCTACTGCGTTGGCATTGGGTTTATCGGCGAGTGACTGCCCATTGCTGTCGGATTGCTTATCTAAACCTAACTACCTTGTTTTTCATTCCTTATTCGCTGTTTCTATCGCATGGATCTTTGTTTTCAACTCACTGTTTGTAGCTCCTAAAACCAACTCATCCTGGCAGAGATCTTGAATTGCTAACAGTGTGACACTCTACTTGCAGCTGCATTCCTTGTGGGCATGTCTATGGCAGGTCTTGTTTGGAGAAATGGTTATTACAGTGTGGGAAGAAAACTGCCACGGTATGTTGGTCAATAACTCCCAGTTCAGAATCACATCTTCAAGTGCACTCCACACTGTTATTGGGAGAAATACTTCTTGATGGCCATAATTGTTATTGTTTAATCAGTGTCCTCAGTGTGGCAAGGTATATAGGCAAAAGAACATTATCAATCTCTATGCACCAGAGATTGTTGTTCCAAATGATGATCTTGAAAAGGTTAGGTTTTCGTCTTTACTAATCCCTGGATGTGTTTCTGACCACATACTGAAGCTTATTTCATTTATGCAGCAAGTATTGTCATTGAGACAGAAAAATGATACTCTTGAGAATCAAGTAAGTTGCGTCTTTTCTACAACCCACTTTTTTTACTCCCAACTGTTATTAGGAGCACTCTTTACCGTTGACATGTTCACATGAACATAGATCTTATGACACTAAGATGGATGTTTGTACTTCTTTTTGAACATTAATTACATCTATGAATCAACAAGTTCTGGTGATAAGACTACATGTTTCTTATACAAGTATACTTGGTGGCTTAAAGTAGCAAAGTACGAGAACAAGGATTATAGGACTCCCAAACTTACTACACAGTACAAGCCTCATACAGAGCTGTGCCCTTGTGGTATGATAAGTAGAAAAGGGAAAAGGAGAGCAAAACTACTTTCAAGAGCCGAAAGCCATTGCACCATAGTGTTGTGAGCCCCTAGTATTACAATCTCGAGCTTAAACATGTGCTCTGCTTGTCATGCTTTTCGTTTTTCTACTTAAGACAACATGGACAACAACCAACTAGTAGTATTGCGTATTGCATGACTAAATATTCATTTCAGAGTTTCAGACATTCTTTTTTTTAAGGATACCACATGGGGCCTGAGTAAATCATAGGCATTTGCCCTTTTTTTTTTTTTTTGCTAAACTGCTCCTCCCTGCCTGGTTCAGCAAGTGCCTGATTACTCTATTTTTAGTCGATTCTGAAGCTTTTGCATGCCATGTTGAATGTTACCTTGTGCTGTGGGAAATGTTAACTTGTGCTATGTTCATATCTTCATGCCATTTCAGTTCACTGTCAGTGTGTAAATAATAATAAGTTTTCACATTTTTGCGAGAACACTGTAATGTTCTGTTGTAGGTAGGCAACTCCATATATTCCTTTACTGCAACAATCGTATACATATATTAAATCACCACAAGGCACATATTGCATATAACTTCTGTCTAAAACTAATTATTTTTTATGTTTCCATGCAGCAACAAAAAATGATTGAGGAGATAAAAGAGTATAAGGTACATGTGTAACTTCTTACTTTGTTATCAGTGTATCACCGTGTAAAATTCGAACACTTTGCTAGTTTCTTATTCACCTCACCTATGTAGGAAAATAAACCTTCAACTTAGTACAGACGCTTATTTATTCATTTAGTTTTCTGTATGTCTTGCAGAGGCAGATTTCGTTGCAGAAGCATTTAATAAATGAATCGAATTCGAAGCGACAGGTAGCATTGCTCCAAATTTTAATTCTTACTATCATGTATACAATATATGATGTTAACGTTCTTGTCAACCAATTGTGAAGAAAATGGCAGAACAGTCATCAAACGGAGCAAGGATTGCACAGTCAGTTGCCTCATTTAGAGCAGATGGTGGCAGTAGTGACCCTTGCAAGTTTTTTCTCCAGGTCCATATTATTTTTCGAGTGGTGCTTGATTGGCTCTTTCTATAGTACATTTATACCGTATGGAACTATTTCAAGAGTTATTCTCCAGTGCAATTTGGTTGTGACCAATAATTGATCATGTAATATGACAAAATCTAACTACCACGGACATGCCTTGACAACTTGGTTGTCACGCTAACTTCGGACAAACTGTTTGTTGAACTACAACAGCATAATTCATACCAAATTCTTATTTTGCTTCCAGTAGTTGTGGGTGGTGGGCTTGATTTTTGATTCCTTCAATTTTCACTTTGATTACGATGTTTGCCCTTTGGCTGTTCCATGTCCATGTGGAACCTTTGCAAATTTTTATTTACGTAGACCACCTAAACTCATTCACATATTAAAGGGGAACAAAAAATTAAAGAATGTTACAATGCAAAGATCGTATGTCCTTACATTCTATGAGCCCGAAGTACTTATGGAACTACATAGAATACTGGGTTGATTTATGTCCATTTTTTCTGGATGTATATACCTCCCTTGGCATGCCAACCACAAATACGTATAATCTTTTGATCCAATCTGTCCATCCGTTCTCGAGTTTGTTCTTACCTCAAAAACATAAGCACTCCATGCATGTGATGAGTCTGGCATCAAATTTGTACACATGTTGCAGACTAGCAGGATAAAATAAACTTTTTCAAACAATGTTACATTATTACTTGCATTCTCAGGTAACCATCTCCATGCATTTCTTGTTATAAAATTGCTGCGCAGCCAAAGCCAAATACTGGATTATTTATAAGATTGACTGGAGGCATAGTAGGTATGCCCATCTATTGGTAGTCTGGTACAGTTGTTAGTTATTCCTGATCGGTTTGATCCTTGATAGGATTTTCTTCCTAAATTTCCAATTCCCCTTTATGAATCAAAGAGTACATCTTCTGAAATTGGTATCTTTATGTTGTAGAATGAGTATTTCCTGGATGGAGCTCGAGTCATGGGCATTGATGCATCCAGCCAGATCATATTAGCTTCTGGCAGGGCTGCTGGAGTTAGTATTGAACATGTCCTTACAAAGGTACAGATTCCAAACCATATGTGTTGCTTAATGGTTTAAGGCAAGTTGTGCTGGCTGCGCCACATTTTGGTTGTAATTTGTATTCACCTAATGTATCTCCACCATAATTTCGACAGATCAGCATGTTCTCTGGGCATCAAACAAAAGTGCAGCTTCCCCCCAATACAAAAGCTCTCAAGGATATCTGTATAATTCCTGGGGGGCTTGCTGTTTTTGCATCTCTTGGCAAGAAATTGTCACTTTTAAGGTCTATCTGGAACATACGCCAGTCCAATTCTCACTGTATTGTTTTTCACAATTTTTTTTACTAACTTTTACTTCTGTGCTTTATTTTTCTATCACAGCATGACAACCAATAATATCGTCCATCAATATGATCTACCGGTGATTCTTTGAACTTGAAGTTCACATTTTTTACAAGTAAATTTATGTTCTCCATATGTTGACTAAAACACTACCCTCAACATTTTGTTCATTCACATGATTCCTACTGTGATTAACTTCATACTGAGTATATTTTTTTACCTATGTGCTGTGGGTATCCAGAAGGGTTATTTATCTTTGTTTCTTGCCACAGCACATGGTCACCACAGCAATACATTTTAAAAAATCAGGAGATTTCAAATCACGTGGCACTTGTTCCCCACAATGATGCTTACAAATTCAAACTTCCTAAATTTTTTGTTACAAAATTTATTCTTTATAGTTTGAGTTTACTTTTGAACTACTTGAATAATTTATCCTGGCCTGCTAATTTTTTGTATATTAACACCATGCAGGCTCCTGGCTGGTCCTGTTCAGGGCTTCAAAACGGTCCAAATCACATATATGCCGGATTACAGGTTGGCTTCTTAAAATCTCTTATGATTCTTTCCTTTTGTGCTGTTTGAAAGGCTGATAAGAAACCTCTGTTCAACTTTACAGAATGGCATGCTTTTGGTCTTTGATACCCGCCAAACTAAAGCAGCACTGCATTCCTTAACGGGTCTATCTACACACCCAGTTCATACAATCCACTCTGTGGTAGATTCCAGTGGTTCCACGAAGGTCATCTCTGCTTCTTCCATAGGACCTTGTATTTGGGATGTAGATGGCAGCGAAAATAGGCATTTGGCCGTTTTAAAAAGTTCTTACTGATTTAATTGGTGCTCATGGTATGTGCAAATGTAGATATTGGTTCTTTGTGCTTCACATTCTCAAAACTTGGTCCTTTTTCCAGGCCAAGTTTGCTTACCGGGACGGAAAACCAAGGGGTCTGCATATCTCTTGCATGTGCTGCTCCATCAAGTGATCTAATTGTGGCTACCTTCCGTCCGAAAGTTGAGTTGTCAGTTGATGGCACCTCATCCCAAGTGGCTATATCACAATCACCGACGCTCTCCAGTTCTGGAAAGCTGGGGTGTCATGCCCTCATGAGGAGGGCAAGCGGCACATCCTTCGTGAAAGAACAGACCTGCAACGGCAATGTAAGTGAGCTGCGGATGTCCAAATCTGCAATCATACCCAGCATCAGAAACAACCAGCACCTGTTTGCCTATGGCGATGAGTCGCTGAGCGGAATCCGGACGTGGCAGCTGCCTTCGTTTCAGGCGTTCAGTGATCTCAAGCCGCACCGCAGACCGATCCTTGACCTGAGGTTCGCACAGAGCTCTACCGGGGAGAAGTACCTTGGCTGCTTGAGCGAGGAGAAGCTGCAGGTTTTCAGAGTCAATGATCACTAATCCTTCATTAACAGTAGCACTTCACTAGCTTAGTTGTACTAGCATAAACAGGTTTTGTTTGTACAGTGTCTCTCTAAATCACATATCTAGTGTACAAGTCTATGTATGATTTTTTTAGAGATGAAACATAAAGATCTTGATATAAATGGGATGATTTCTTGTATGCTCTCACTCCGACATTTTTCCTTGTTCTTGTCATCACAAGCAATATCCATGAGCACTGCAACATCACAGATACATTTGTCATGACTGCCAGTGAGTGAGCAAATCCAGGTTTCAGCTTTCCAGCTAGCAATCGACACAGACTACACGGTGCTGCCCGATGTATCATGTATGCAGTAGTAGAGCATGGACTTCACGGTGTGCTCCAGCCACTGGCCAAGCTCTCAGAGGGCGACGCCGGGGCGGCATCCTGACGGCGGCGCAGGTAATGGCCAACGCTGCTTGTTTTGTTCAAATACGAGAGATGACAGTGGGCAGCTGACATTGCTGTCCATGGCGATGAGCTAAACAATTCGATCAGATAATTAAACAGAAAATGCTCCTGAAAGCTGGGCCATAATCTTGCAGAAAGAGAGCTTTACAGAGAACATTGATGGATACACTTGGTGCACTACATAACACATCGAAGCATTTCGTCGAACACATCTAAGCATGGCGGTCAGCCGCGCGAGTACAGCGTCCTGAGGGCATCCACGACCGGGCGGAACCCGTCGCGGAGCGGGGCGACCGAGACGGCGCGGAGGTGCTCGGCGCCGTCCCTCGCGGGCTCGCGCAGCGCCAGGCGGCACATCTCCCCCTGCAGGGCGTCCGCCGCGGCGCGCGCGGCGCCCCGGTGCGCCGCGAAGAGGCGCGCGAGCTCGTCGGCGGGGCAGCCGAGCAGAGTGCGCGCGGCGCGGTCGAAGAGGACGACGGGGAGGACGCGGTCGTGCGTGGCGACGGAGAGGAGCAGGCGGTAGACGAGCTCCGGGGCGGGGCCGCCACAGGCGGCGCAGGAGACGCCCTCGGGGTGACCCGGGTGCGCGCGGCGGCAGCATGCCGGGCAGGCCAGGTACGAGAAGTCGGACATGTCGGCCGCCACGATGGTGCAGTACGGCGGCGTCCACGTAGCCGCCGCCGTCGCGCCGCCGCCTCCGCCGGGGGTGCAGCCGGGGTGAGACATCCTGGGCCAAGCACAAGGGTTGTCGTTCGCCTCCGGCCCATAACCATAAAGCACTGCTAGTATTTAATTTGGCTGCGAAAACCTGTGCGTTTTTTGTGCGTGCGAAAATCAGAAGTTAAGGGAAGGACAGCATCGGGTTGCCTGAATTTAAAACTGGAAACTAGGTAGTTAAACAAGTAACTCATGAGTCGATTTAAACTCACATGTAACGAGTCGAGCTGATTTTTAACTTTGGCCGTTAAGCAGCGAGCTTAAGCTAAACGAGCAGAATTCACCTGGCTCGCAAGTAACTCGTTTAGTTTGGTACTAAAAATAACATTAAATTGTACAATCTGATCAAGGAAGGTAGTCCAGCCTTGTGGTCAAGTCCGCCCAATCCCACTTTGCTGTATGTAATGTGATAACTTAAGTACACTTGTGGTTTGTCGACTTGCCTTGCAAAGTTGCAATAGGTTAATATAGTTTATCTATTATCTAATGATTGGCTTATACTATTTTTGTGATATAATTATTGATTGTTGCCATTTTTTTTTGCGATACAATATTTCCAATGATTGTCACCTATCATTTATGCCCAAAAGAATCAGGAAAAAATGCACCATGTTATACATGTTCCTTTTAACCGTCTTTAACAAGCTACTCGTGAGCTTTGCAAGCCGAACCGGGCTTCAAATCTAGACTCGGTTGTTAAACGAGTCCAAAACAGTCTTTCGTCCCGCTATATTAATATAGCAATCACCCGGTACAACTGTTAGGGCCTTAGCACAAGCACGCTCAAACGAACAAAAAAGAAAGAGAGAGAAAAAGAAATGCCAACGAATTCGGATTGACGAAAACGATGATGACCCGCAATTGCTGCGTCCTCTAGAGAATTCCCACCACGCTCTTAACCCTCCGAAGCGCCGCATACCAAGCAACACCTTGAAGAAGGATGCAACGATGAACACCCTACTGCCCAGACAGATCCTAGGATTTCCCCAGTACGCTGAGGTTGTGGGAGGGGGTACCCTAGCGCCCTTCAAGAAGGAATGGCGGCGGCCGCAGGTGTCACCGCGTCGGCGCCAGCCATCCGATAAGGATTTCTCCCGACCCCCACAGAACCACGACCCGAGACGCTCCATCACGCAAGTAGCCATAGGAACACATGCAACCTAGGAGGAGCATTCAACTTCCAATATGCATAGGATCAACTCCTCCAAAATTAATAACAAAATAAATAGAAAATAACATAATACACTCATTTGGACACCAAGTTCCAAATAATTGAATCCTATTCATCACTAAGGTGAACTGTTTCAGTTATATGCATATATGTGTTAACTCATACCATCTTTGGTCCTTCCAAAAAAATGGATACCATCTCCGAAGAACTTGATTAACACACCTAATAAAAGTAAATTTAAGATATCTACCATCCTAGGTCTCAACAATTAATGGAAGCATTTTATTCACTAATTATCACATACAAGTTCGACAAATGGATTGTGAAACTATAGTTGCCAAACCAATGATCCCCCTAGAACCAAACCTCCAATACATTGCCTACTTTCTGTTGGTACCCTAGCCTACCTGCTCTTGCTTCCGGATAACCCCTTTCAGAAAAGGGGAGATGCCAGCATCAGGGCAAACAAACAAAAATAGTGTTTCTAGTTATGGACTTATGATCACTTATTTGCTTCCAGAGTTTATGATCATCTAGGTGATATCTTTGGACCCAAGCAAGTAAACATAGGTTTATTTCAGCCAAGTTGGGGATACCAAGCCCTCCATATTCAATTTTTTGAGCTAGGAGCCCACAATTAGCTAGGTGATATTTGTGATGCCCTTTATAATTATCCATAATTATCCCAAAAGCAATGTGCAATATGAAAGCTAAGGAGATTGCCCATTTTAGGAATGTGATAACACTTAATAAGTGCCACGCGTATCATTGATTACATTAGTGGTCACGGTTAAGACACACACAAAAATATGCATTGAGACAAAGCAAGTAACATATATTTTTGTCTTCGATAAATAACATGCAATATAAGACTATCTTATCAACTACTCCACATGCCCTCTATTCTTCTATAGTACACCCTAAATGCTAAACCATTAATCATCAACACTACTAATATAAATGTATTTAGATATATTGTAGTTTGTAGTTATAGGTACATCCATATTAGTAGCAAGTAATATGATTCGGAGGAAGTATAATTCTAACTCAACTCCTTTAGTCCATCTATATCTCCCCGCTACATAAGAGCTGACGTGCGTGACTGCGTGTCATGCTTGTCAGGTGCATACGAGTGGTGTGTTTTCTATTAGCCGCCCACTACAGATCGGACGGCCAAAAAATCACGTGCGCCCTATTATAGGCTAGATCTGCGTCGTTTTCCCGTCCTGGTTTCGTTCCGGGTTCAGACTTCAGACCAACCCAATCCCCAATCTCAATCTAACCTCGCGAGTCGCGACCGCTTATCCTCGTCGTCGCCGCCGTCGGCTTTTCTCCGGTGACCACGGAGCGCCCTAATCGCTTAAGGCCGGCCTCGTTGAGTTGCTTAATTCGTCTTCCTTCCTGCTGAAGATCCGTACTCTAGGTAAGCCCCTTCTTTGATTTCACCTGTCCGTAGTTTGCGCTGCATAAGCAAAAAGTCGACTGTTTTCGCCGCGAGATTTCGTTCCTCTAAGCTGCACGATTACGTTGCTGGAGTAGATGTCGAACCTGTTTGCTGTTACCCGACGTGGTCGCCGTCCCTAGGGTTTCTTTAGCTGAAGCTGGGTCTTTGTACGATAGGAGGATGGGATGTGGGGAATTGTCGTCGAAGCGCCCGTATGCTGATGATCTGTGCTGGAGTGGTCTTAGGAATCTTGTAGAGTAAGGTGGTAAGAGAAATCTATTTGTTTAGTTGTAAATTGGCCGGCCGTGCTGTGGACTTGTGGGGGAAGGAAAATCTCGTGTTGGGAGAAATTTAGATGCGCGGATTGTGTTTGCATGTTGTCAACGTTGATGGAAGAAAGTAGGGGAAGTTCCTGCGGCCTACTGTTGGAATTTCCGTGTGCTTGCTAAAGGATAATGGTTGTTGGGCCTCATGGAGTTGGATTTCGGTCTGTGGTTTTGTTGTGGACAGGGAGGAAGGAAGGAAGGAAGAAAGAAAAGGCGTGAGTTGTGTCGATTTTGTGAGTTGTCACAGTTTGGTGGGAGCTTGGAGACAGGAGATTGTAAGGAGGGTTGACGATGAGCAGCCGAAGCCCGCCACGGAGAGACCGAAGGATGCGTACTGAACGCACCTCATACCGTGATGCACCGTACCGGAGAGACAGGGACAGCCGCCGTGGTCCAAGCAGGTTTGAGCTGCCTTAATTTTTAAATGAAACACGATGAACATGTGGCATCCTAAATCCAAACGTTACTGCTTCCTCTCCTAATCATATGCGTTGGCCACCTGTAATGCTACCTGAAGAGGCCTTACACTTAGTCCTGGTTTGTATGATGGTAGGCAGTGTATCCTCTAAATATTTCTGTTATTTTCCTGCAGGTCTGCTAGTGATTTGTGCAACAACTGTAAGCGTCCAGGGCATTTTGCTAGGGATTGTACAAATGTGGCCGTCTGCCATACCTGTGGGCTTCCTGGGTAACGACTATTAGTTGTTTGCTTCTGCAGATTTATAATCTTCTATCTTAGCTTATGTTAAAATCTTCCACTATCCAGCAATATGTTAATTGTAATTTTGTTCATAGTGATTTTCATGCCAATACTATTCCCAATAGCCTGCTGTCTTTTGCCATATTGTATCTAGAAATGCCCATTATCCAGTAACAGTTTATTGCAACTTTTCCGATGCCTCTAGTATTCTCTAACCCTGCCTTTTCTCGCTACTATCTAAAACTCCATGTGAATAGTATTAGCATCTTATGTTATTTATAGCGCAAGTTTCTTCTAGAAGGACCGTTTCATTTTGTTCAGTTTATTGTGGGATACAAATATATCATCAGAAGGTGGTGGTTAATGAATAGTGAGACCTGAAGCTTGAACCATATGTAAATCATAAACATCATGCAACTGATCAATACTAGTACATAAATTGTGAATATTAAGTTGTTGATCGCTCATAAGTTAATTCTTCCATGTGACCAGGAGAGCATACATAGTACATTCTTCACCTGTCTTGAGGCAACATTGCTCAGTCTATTTTTTTTTTTACTTCATCAGGCATATTGCAGCCGAGTGTTCCTCCAAAGATCTCTGCTGGAACTGCAAAGAGCCTGGGCACATGGCTAACAGCTGCACAAATGAAGGGATATGCCGCAACTGCGGCAAATCAGGCCACATTGCAAAAGACTGCACTTCTCCACCAATGCTGCCTGGAGAAGTGAAGCTCTGCAACAACTGCTACAAACCAGGGCACATTGCAGTGGAGTGCACCAACGAGAAGGCCTGCAACAACTGTAGGAAGAGTGGCCATCTTGCCCGTAACTGCACCAATGAGCCTGTTTGCAACCTGTGTCATGTTGCAGGGCATTTGGCCCGTGAGTGCCCCAAATCTGATGAGATCATTGAGAGGGGTGGGCCTCCTTCCTTCCGTGGTGGTGATGGTATGTTTCGTGGTGGCGATGCTCCCTTCCGTGCTGCTGGTGCTCCCTTCCGTGGCGGCTACAGTGATGTGGTTTGCCGGGCCTGCAACCAGGTTGGCCATATGAGCCGTGACTGTATGGGTGGTGCCTTCATGATCTGCCACAACTGTGGTGGCCGTGGCCACATGGCTTACGAGTGCCCATCTGAGAGGCTCCTGGACCGATTCCCCATGCGCCGTTACTGAAGGGCTGTTTCAGATGACTATTACTCGCATGTGTGTTATGCTTCATCATTTTTCGTGTGCTTCATGTTTCTCAATGCCAACGAATTTTAAGTATTCCAGTTTTTGTACCTTGTTAGTTTCATCGTTAACAAATGACTTCCAGGTTCTCTTTCAGATAAAATTGTACATTGGGATCTCTGCCATATGAATAATTATTTTCTGGGTTAGTGGATACCAAGTGTTAAGCTGTAATTGTGATTCCAGCTATTCAACTGTTCTATTATGTTGGGAAATAAATCAGACAAGTGTTCAAATTATATATTTTTAGCGCTAACAGTTCATGTTCTTACTGTTGTGAGTTATCAAATGTTATTTCACATTTTATGGAGGGAATTGTCTCAAATTTGATACGTTGAATTGTCTTATGCTTGTATGCAGTGCGATATTATAACTCAAGCAACTGAAATGGATGTCCTTAGACTCTTGTTTACTTTTTCAAATACTCCATAGACAACATAGCTTAGTACGACCATTTTCAAGATATCACCATGGTTGACAAGCTTGGTGTAAGAACTAGAAGTTGCAAAAATATTAACAAAACTTAACAGAAATTGCCGTGATATGAACATGATGGCTCACTGTGACACTTTCTATTATTGAAAGCCAGAGCACAGCAGATAGCCAGCTCGCTTAAGCTTATCTGGAAAATATTATTTATCAGCATAACAAGTTCCAGAGATGTTTCACAAACACTGGCAGAAAAACAAAAAATAATAACACAAGACAAATTAGAACACTACAAATACCTAACTCAACAGACCTATATGACAATGCCATAACTGAACAAGATCACCAGGGCGGCACACAGTATTAGGCCACCATCTATTCCAGATTTTGATTCGACAGCACCATCTAATCGAACTTCGTGTAACTGAACCCGTTGGCATCTTCTTTCTCACCGTCGCTTGGCGCCAGGTCCTTCAACTATTTTATTCAGAGGGGGCAAGAATGAAAAAGGAAATATAATCAGATATCTGGCTTAGTTTGCAGATGGCGATTTTGCAAATATAAAATATCAATACTTTAGGCAAGCATAAATAAAGATAGAAGAGAAGAAAATACCTTTGCTAGGTAAGCCTTATGGAATCTGTAACCCTGAAAGAGCAAAAGACTCAACATTAGATATGTAAGCTTCCTGACGTTCCGAGTAGTTCCTTTGTGTAAAAAAGACTTACCCTGTCAGTCCCATATAGGTAATCGCAATACGTGAAAACAGAAGCAAAATTGCTCTGGCTTTGGCCTCCAACATAGTGATGATAATCATGGTATTCTGCTCCTCCATAGAACGGAATATACTTTGTCAGGCTGAATGGAAAATCAAAGCTGCAGAATGACAAGATAAAAGTTCAGAAATGTTCTGTGGAGTACTCATGGACAGCTATCCATTAAAACAAAACAAGGTCTAGCTTAGCTGTTCAGACATGTTAAAATTATTATTTCGATTTCAGAGCTATCGTGCGTTCGAGATCTGTAGTTTTTATCCTTCGTTTCTTAGCACAAGGAAATTGTAATTAAGAAACCAAAGCTATTTTTTGTTGGAATTATCAAGTCAGGCCACACAATTGAAACAACAGCTGCAAAAAACTAAAAACTAAAAGTAGACTCTGATGTTAAATTTCTGTCCTACTAAGAGTAGCCGGCGATGTTGAATATTTTTTTGGTTCCTTTATTACCTTGTTCTTTCAAATAATGGAATAAGCAGCCAGCTACGACTTCTCTAACTAATAGCTCTGGCTTCTATAATGCTAAGAAAACCTTCAGGTCAGCAGTCAGCTACAGTTGTTCTAATCAATGCTAGCTGAATTCAAGTAGGCCTGTGCAGCCCCCCACCCTTCGACAAATACCATTATTTTGTACCAACAAATTTTATCTATTCCCGGTGTGAGGCAGTTGACGTCTTGATCATCTACAACAAATCAATCCATCACTAGCAGCAAAATGTAATCGGACGATACATGAAAACAGCACATCCTTTTAGAAATAAATAATGTTGAAGAGAGGAAGCTATATATGCAGAGTCCTTACCCACTATGCGTCTCGATGGCCTCCATCTGACGAAGTATAATCCATAGCCAGAGTGTAATCATGTGGCCTGGCGCAATGGCTGGGCCAGTAAAGGAGGGGATGCCGAGTATGAGCACCTCTGCCCAATGCGCGTACGGCGCCGCGAAGCCGATGGGCGCCGTGTACTCGTGGTGGATGCGGTGGATCTTCTGGTATCCCCACTCCCCGTGCAGCAGCCGATGCAGCCAGTAGTTGAGGTAGTCCTCAACCAGGAAGTAGACCAGCAGCTGCGCGCCGATCTCCCCCAGGGACGGCAGCGGCAGCCCCGTGTGGATTCCCACCATCTGCAGCGATTACAGAGGATCAGTTACAGACGCGATGAAAGGGTTCAGTCTTCTTTCGTTTTACAGCCACCGATGCGCGTGAAATCTTCGAAATGTGGATTCTGGCCCGGAGCAGAACCCAGATCACGAAATCCTTAGATTAGCACCGCTAGGAGCAGGCAGATCGAAAGGGCACGCGCATGGGAAAATCCGAATTCGAACTTGGTAGGCGCAGAGCATGCGACGGAATCTGCCGCCGGACCTGCCCAAATCTCCGGACGCATTGCGCGGATTCATTAATTCATTCACGAGAAGGAGAGTCGAGTCGAGGGCGGCGGCGGAAGCGGAACGGACCTTGACGGCGGGGTAGGACATGAGCTGGAGCGGGCCGATGACGAGGAAGAAGATGCGCATGACGTCGCGGTAGCACCTGAGGAACTCGGCGCGCGTGAGGCGCACCCGCGGCTGCAGCTTGTAGGGCTGCACGGCCCGCGGCGCGCGGAGCTCGAGGAGCGCGACGGGGAGCGGCGCGAGGGTGAAGACGACGAGGAGGAAGAGGATGTTGAGGCAGTAGAGGTAGTAGTCGGGCGTGGTGGCCGTGAGCCGGAACCACAGCGCCTCCGGGGCGGTCATGGCGCGGCCCAGCGCCGCCTCCGCCTCCGCCGCCGTCGCCCACGGCAGCATCTCGTCCGGCCGCGAAAACAGAGAGGAGGTACTGTCTACTGACCAATCTCTGTTTCTCGTTCTCGACTGCTCCACTACCAGTGTATCTATTTCTGCCACTCGCGCCGGGGCTATTCCGCAATATTTATGTAAACCAGGGGGCTACACGCATGTCTGCCACTCCCCGTTTCACTGCCTGGTTGCCGGCGAGTGGCCGAGAGACGTCGTGGCGTCGTGCTTCCATTTATGCGCCGTCGGATGTGTCACTGACAAGTGGGGACAGAGCGGTCTGCCCGGTGTGGGTTCCAGCTGCCAGCCATGGAGTGGTGTGATGGGCCGGCCGGCCTTTGTCATGTTCTGATGGGTTTGGGTTTTCTACGTTGGATCTCACCTGCCACATGATGCCCGTGTGGGTGTGGCAGTCTCTGCGTTGCTCTGCACTTTGATACTCTACTCCGAATTGTTGTTTGCTCTGGAGCTATCTGATCCGAGATCACACATGATGTGCAAGTTGATAGTGAGAGAACTGCAACCCTAGGGGCAATGACCCCTGAAGAGATTCTTATATTTTTAAGTTATTACTTCATCTGTTTCGTATTACTCTGTATAGAAGGTTTGTAGACTCACGTTGGGCTAACTGGGTACAAATTTGGCCTGTTGAGAGGAATGAAACCCGCGATTTTATGACAGGGATAGCTCTAGTCTGCTGGTGCATTTGGTCAGGGCCGGTTCTGAGATTTCGAGGGCCCGGGGCGGAACTACAGCCCAACAGCGATACACAGAACTTCAATTCACGAAAGGAGGCGAAGGGCTCCCGCGACGCGTAGGCGACTAGGGTTCCGCCCCGTCGCGCCGCCGCCGCCAGGCCGTCCTCGCCTCCGCCTCCGCCCCCGACCCCCCTCCTCTCCCCCGGCCCTTGCTGCCGCTCCTCGCGGCGGCAGAGGGCGCCCAAAGACCTAGCGCTCCTCGCCTCCTCCGGCCTCCTCACGCCGCCGGCGCAGCAGCCGCCGGGCAAAGCCTCCGTGCGGTGCGGCGGCGGCGGAGCTGCTCTTCCTCGCGCATAAGAAGTGGAGACGCGGGGTCTCCTCGTCCGGTGGCGGTGCTCCTGTGTCGTAGCGGTTCCGGCGGCGGCGTTTCCTCCTTGGCGCGCGCGGCGCGGTGACGACGACGTGGTGGCGAGGCTCTTGGCCTCGGACCCGCGGTGGCTCGGGCTCCACCTGCTCTGGCTCCACCGCCTCGGGGACCGGCGGGCCGCTCCCCGCCCCGTGGTGCTCCTCTAGGCGACGGAGGGAAGGCCGAGCTCGGGGCGGCGATGTCGGCGTCGCGTACACTGCAGCGCATAGATAGGAACTTCCCGAGCCAGCACGGGCTCGGCCGGGCCAGCGGGCCTCGGTATGTTCCGGCCGCCGCGTCCGGCCTGTCCGCAGGTGGCGGTGGAGGTGGTTCCTCCGGCGTGGCTGCTGACGTGCTGCCTTGCGCTCCCGGTTGGCTCGTCCTGTTCGTGATGACCCCGCTTCGTTGGTCACGGTGAGACGGCGGTGGTGCTTGCAAGGCCGTGTGGCGCATGGTGGTGGGTGGCGAGTGTGGTGGAGCACGATGGAGTGTCCAAGGAGAGGTTGCGAGGGTCGGGAGAAATCCCTGTCGGCATTGCCGGCACCGACGCGGTGACGCCCGCGGGCGCCACTCTTCCTTCTTGAAGGGCGTTGGGTGAAGCCCTGTTTCTTTGTCCTTGCGCGTACCGGGGGAAACCCTAGGACTACTCCGGGCAGAAGTGGCGTCGACGTCGCACCCCTTCTTGAAGGTGTTGCTTGGTACGCGGAACTTCAGAGTGCTAGGAGCGTGGTGGGCATTATCCGGCGGGCGCAGCGGTTGCGAGGCATCTCCGTTTCCGTTGATCCGACCCTTTCGACATTAGTTTCTCTTTTCTTTCTTTTGTGTTTTCTTTTGGGCTTGCTTTGTTCTGTTTGCCCCAGCAATGGATCCTATGTTGTATCGATGGTGTGCTATATTAATATAGCGGGGTGTAAGCCTATTTCGAGGAGGAACTAGAGCCCAAGGCCCCTTAGTATACAAACCTACGGATAATAATCAATACATTTTTATACAAATAATTCTTGTTACATTCTATATGCTAAGTCAGAAAAAGTTTTTTTGAGTCCAAGGGAGTAGCATTTCAACCGTTTAGATTTTTCCTGTTGAAATTGTTTGATTTACTATAGGATTCTAAAATTCCTTGGTGTTAATTCGTATTTTATTTCAAAGGAATAAAATTGCATTAATTGGAACACCTGAAAATCATGGCGTTTACAGTTCATGCAAAGAACAAATGCCATGATATTCAATTTGTACAATTTTATTTCTAAAATTTGCCTCTTTAGAATTCCTTCGGATCAAAGAGGGTTCCGAAAATGAAAGTATTCCAACCTTAAAAAACTTTTATTGCCAAACCAGCGGCCATAGCAATAGAAATCAGTCGAGGCCGTTCCCAACGAACGTGAACGCAACTAAACCACCATTGAATCCTACCTACTCCGTCCTAATGCCCTGACATAGCAGGATCATGCAGAATTGTCAGAGAGAGAGAGGAAGTACGCTTACCAGTTCACCAGAGAGCACCGATGGGGGGGCCTTTGTCGGGGGCGGCGTCTACAGCTTCTGGTCGGCGCTACCGCGTAGATGATATCATCAACCGACGCACTCGAGCTGTCAAGGCCCGGATCTGACGATCTTTTTTTAGTCCATCCGATCTACAGTAGAAAAGCATATATATCATAGACTCAGCCTGGAAACACGCCCGCCTGGCCGTCTTCCGTCACACAGCAGCTAGGCCTGCGTTCGAGTTCTGCTTATTTTGGGTCGCCCCAATGTAGTACAGTACAGAACACACCTGGAGGGCCCCTTGGTTTCGTGGGCCTAGGGCGGTCGCCCTGCTCGCCCTGCCCCAGGACCGGGCCTGCATTTGGTTACAACGCAGCTCGACATTGTCTTTGTGGGAGCAATGCCCCTGCTCGGTGTAGTCCTTAGCAAGATCCCTTAGTTGTAGAGAGTGGGATTCACACAAAAAAAAGTGTTGTAGAGAGTGGCCAAGTTGTTTAGGGCTAGTTTAGCTCAAGTGGAAGGGTGAAGGAAGAGCGAGTAGTTGCCTCAGCCTCATGTTGTCCTAGTGACAACGTGGACTCTGCGTTCTCGACGTCTACGTCTACCGTGTTGTAATCTTACCGCTTGGCCTCTTCTTCGATGAAACATATATGTTTACCCAGGACCTATCCTTGAGCAAAGAGTTAAACTTTGTAAAATTTGACCAATCATGGAGTAAAAGTACAAGTATCTACAAAATCAAATAATATGCAAAGTAGTATAGAACCTAGGGAGTATTATAAAGACAAGAGCAAAATGCACTTGCAATATGACTCTGTTTAAGAATCGACGGCACATCCAGGCTCTTCTTTACAACTTGTCCATCATTTATGCACTTCAGTTCATCAACAACTTGGGAAAGGGTCATGCACATCGCAAGGTTTGCCTTCGACGATGACGCATCATGGCTGCATATATGGGAAGGCTAAGCTCACAAGTGTCCATACGTGATTTCACATTCTCCGCGGGCTTCCTCGGTGTTATTCATGGACCTGGATGCAAGTCGTGTAGCTAGAATGCGATGTGTGTACTCCCGGATCCAGAATCCTCTGGCCACACTTTCAATGTTGCCCTCCACCACGTCCTCTAGTCCAAGCACGGAAAGCAACAAGCTGAAAACAATCAATATGGTCTGTGATCGATGTGCTTTTGGAGGTCCGTTTCAGAATGGAGTGTATACGTCGTCATCTCACGTTAGCAACGGAGCACATGGGTTTTGCATGAGGACAAACTAGCTCAGCTCCGTGAGCTGTCGATCCTGTCATCATCGATCTCTCGTTTTCGCTAAGGGCATCTCCAGCGGCGCGACGCAAACGGTCGCCGGATCGTTGTCCGCCGTGGACCGGAAATACGTCTGGACTGCTCCATCGGGCGACGCAGTGACCGGGCCGTCCGCCGCGACGCAAACCTGGCCTAAATATGCGCCAGGTTTGCGTCGCGGCGGACGGTCGGCGGTCGCGGAAAATATCCGCCGAAAAAGACGTAGGACCCGCGCGTCAGGGCTGGAGGGCGATATTACTCCCGCCACTGGCCATTCCCCCGCGCCAAATTGGAAACTAGACCGGCGCGAGCAGGCCAGAAGCGATGGACGTCCTCGCCGCCGCAGCTACCGCCATGGATGCGGAGCAAACCCTCGCACCCGCCGCCGCCCCACACTCCCCCGTAGCCACGGCCATAGCCACAATGGACACTGCAGCTCCGGCGGAAGCAAAGCGGGCCGCCGACGGCGGCGGCCGGGAGGCAAAGCCGAAGGCGGCAAAGAAGGTGCTCTCCCCGGAGGAGAAAGTCCTGGAGGCCGCCAAGCGTCGCGGGAGGCGCCAGAACCAGAAGATCAAGATTGCCGCGATCGCCAACCAGCAGGCCTGGCAGATGCAGATGAAAGCCGGCGTCGCGCAAGTAGCCCTCCATCCGACCTTAGCGGAGGGCTACATGCTCGTCAAGAGAGAGGGGATCGCCGACGTCGCTCCTCCGGCCTCTTCGGTCAGCTCGGTAAGTTCCCAGCTGCGCCCTGGAACTCCCGCTCCCTTGCAGGGCCACGCGGCGTCGCGGTTCGCCTCCGGCCTGCCGCCGGTGAAGTTGACCGGGGCGGCGGTTCCCGACCTCAACCGGACGCCTAGAAGCGGTGACTCCTGCCCGGGCGCGACACAGAAGACGCGCCAGGTGCCGGAGGAGAGCATGCCGCAACCCCGCATCCTGTTCGACGAAATGGCGCCGCCTGCCCCGACGATGGACGACCCGGTACGTGAGCTCTGTCAATGTGTGCGAGTGCCCTGTATCATGCGTCTGATATCCGGTCGTTCGTAGGACTATTGGAAGGACCGCCATGATTCAGACATCCAGGAAATTATCTACGGTGGCGGCTTCGTTCGCGATGATCGGGCCTGGACAGGCGCGCATGATGCGGAGGACATCGAGACCGCAGGGCTGTTCGGCACCCAGCAGACGCAAGATGCGGAGGACATCGACACCGCACGACTGTTCGGCACCCAGCAGACGCAGCCAACACCCGTGTGCGTGGACGACTTCGACGACGCGCCAACACAGCCCACCACCAAGAAGAAGGGGGAGAGCCGCAGGACACAAGGCTTCGTCGAGGAGGAGGACACGTGTTTGTGTGAAGCGTGGCTGGCAACGACCCAAGATTGCATCAATGGCGCCCAGCAAAAGGGCAAGGTCTATTGGGCCAAGGTCTTGCAGCAGTACAACGAGACCAGGATGCACCCGCCCTACCATATCATAGGCCCTCGGACGGAGGAGTCCCTCCGGAAAAGATGGAACTACATCAAACAAGAGACTGCCAAGTTCTGCTCGGCGGTCGAACATGCTATTAACAACCCCATAAGCGGCACTGGCGTCATGACAGTGGTAAACACGATACAACCATCATCATTCTACACAATTTGCGTCATTGCGTCAATTTGCGTCATTGTACATCATTGGCGGCTATGATTGCAGGTATCCCGCGCCTTGCAGAGGTCCAGGACGTCGCACAAGAAGGGCTTCCATATGGTCCATTGTTGGGAGCTGCTCAAAAACAACAAGTGGATGATAAGCTTTGCGGCCTACAACGAAGCTGTGAGGAATGGGACAGCGATCAACCTCGACGGCGATCAAGCTGGTCCAGTCCTTCCACCTCGTCCACGAGGCCACAAGGCTACCAAGGCTGATCTCGTCCGGGAGGCGCATGCCATTGCTTTCACGCAGAGCATGGAGAAGATAATGGCCGACAACCGTGCCATGACGGCCGCCTTGGCAAATGCCAAGATTATCGGTCTCTAGCCGAACTGCGACTTCAAATTGCCTGGAAATTTTTGGCAGACGGTGACAATCTTTCGAAACAACGGTGAGCGAGACATGCAGTTTGTCGCAAGCTTGTCCCATCTCATCTGGACAAGAACAAGACCTACTATTTTATTTTTATATCTATCATTCGATTATATTATTTCGTCTAGATTTCGGGTCACTGTACCGCCAACCAGTCCTTGTACACATATGAAGAGAAGGCAAATCCTTGCGGCATAACTTGGAGTAATATAATTACTCAATGTGTCTGATGCATCTAAATCTATGACAACCAATATGGCAATATGGAAAGAATAAAATACCATATAAGGCTCCTCAAAGAGACATCTCACATGCCAGGATGCTCAACTGTGCACTTAAAAAATCGATATTATGATTATCTGTAGCGCCAGACTTGAAACGATGACGATTCAGAAGGAATAATGTTGTGTGTGGATAAGTAGGCTGGAAGCTCCTGGTCCAAGAATTAAAACTGCTTCAGGAAAGATTAAGAATGATGTTAGTTACATGGTTACATCAAGAAAAGTCGATCTCGGTAATGTTCATCTCACTTTCAAACGTACACTGACGACTGATCTAACTGCAGGGCATGCAGCTCTGTGTATGAAACAGTACATAGTCGAAGCTGCTCAACTTCTCCAGAGATTGACATTTACCAGAAGGAACAGTCAGAGGATTGACAATTACCCGATGGATCACTTGGAGCTGGCGATTTCAGGAGATAATTACTTGAGGATCAGTTCAATGCTGCCTGAATTTGCGTCTGCAGACAAATCGCTACTCCTACTTCAGATCTTCATGCCGAGTTCGTTCCCTTCTATAGGTAGTATTGGAAGAAAGCAGAAAACTCATTTTGTGTCCAGGTAGTGAAGACAGAATAAGAAAAACACGGAGGTTGGTGGCAGCCAAAAGCAACATATACCAGCATTTCGTGGTCGCCCGTTATTTCCTCGATCACCTCGCTAAGAATTTTCTCCGCGCTGTTGGGAACAAGTGCTGCGAAAGCGGCCTGTTCCAACCCTGAACGACAAGTAACAGTTCGTCAGTTTAATGAGACGACCTAGTATATCCCATAACATGATCCTTTGTTTCTGTGTGGAAATAAGCTAAGTTTCATAACCGCGTTTGACATTGAAATTGTGAGGTACCTGACTCTGGGAAGGCGTCGATGAACATCATCATCTCCTCACCAGTCAGACCCGAAAAGATGCATATTCTTTGTGGTGATTGTGATATCTGTGAATGTAACACGCATGTTAACTAGGGCCCAATACCCAAATTTAAGGCTAGGAAGCAAGAAACTGGTAGGCGTAGACTGCAAATATTATGTATTTGCAAATATAATTACCTTGACACCTTCTACATTAGGCTGCTCAGTGTGCATGGCATCCCACAAAGTTTGTTTCGTCATTTCTTCTGTGCACTGAATTACCTGACACACGGACAAGTTTGCTGAACTTTCAGGATAGCATTGCAAACTTTCTGTAGTAGTTTCATCTCACATGATTGTTTCTGAATAAGAGTAAGCTTTGGCTATTCTATATTTCCGTGCCTTTTTCAAGATTCCTTTCCTGATCTTATTGCTTATACTAGAGAATACCTCTATATTTTTCAATAGTAAAGACTCCTATTTCTGCTATCATTGTTCCTTCTGCAATTACATGTACTAAACAAGTTATTTTTATCGATGAATTGCAGTTACTGCAGTTACAGCAGAATGCGTGCAAACAAGTACAGTTACAGTAGAAGCCAAACTTATAATACCTATAAATTTCATCCCCGCTAAGATGCATTTAACATTTGCAAGCTGAAAGCTAGTGCAGCCACATCACCCAATATATTATCTCTACCATCGGATTTCAAGGTGTGGTCTTAATTCTCTGTCTCAGTCCTAATCTTCCTATTCCCGGTTACTTCCCCGCCAGGGGCCGACCTGCCCATTTACTCGACTGACGACCTGCTGTTTCACTCAACCTGCCCAACACAGACCTCGACCAGCAACCTGTTGTTTCACTCGACCGGCCCAACCAAGACCAAGATCCCTACGTTCTCTCTAGCCAGCCTAAACCCGGTTCTTCTTCTCAACCTGCAGAGCGAAGAAAAAAGAATGTGTCGCTCGGTCGGCAACAGAGACTCGATGCCGCTGCATCAAACGCTGGCCGTGCCTCCCGATCGATGATCCCCACTCAACATGCATTAATTTGTGAAGAATTGTTGCTCTTTTCCTCTCCCCTTCGTCTTATTGTTGGACTTGAGAAAGTGCAGGTCTAATCCTCTCCGATGGTTCCCTTCATCTTCCTCAATCCATAAATTCCCACTGAAGCCGCCTTCAAGTCTTTAGCATCACACAGTTTGACCTTCACACACTTGGCTGGACTGTATATATATCCTGCAATGGCAAGCCCGAGGCAGACACCAATTGCAGCACCATTTAGTTTCTGTTTCATCTACTTCCTTTTGGCGCCTGTATCGGATCTGTTGTGGCAACTGGCGAGCGCAGCTATCATAGCCCCCGAATCGGCAGATACTGCCATTTCTCTCTACCATAGCATTTGCATGCTACGTCAAACTAGAATTCTGGATCTTTCTCCCATATTAGTTTCGTATGAATTTTATTGGTAATTTTCTGTTACTTTCGTTTGATTGTTTTGTAGTGTACAACGCTACTAAGGGGATATTCCAGTTTAATTTCGGGTAAGTTGTTTCCACTCTGAATACCATGGGGTCAATCTGATACCTGTCTGATCAAATCGTATGATTTCTCACTGCTTTTCTTCTCATACTTATATAAATCTAAGGAAATATTAAGTGACTCTTATGAAGATACTTGCATTCTATCTACAGCTCAGTATGACCATGGTGCTATTACCCTATAGCATGCTTGCTAAAAGATATTGGATGGAACAGTGCGACTAAATAATGCTGGATAAACATAAAGCCACACATGGAACATCCATATACCCTTCAGGTTTTTATCTAAAAAATATATCCTTCAGGTATGTGAAATATGCTCAATAAGTTGTACTTCCTGATTTTTAAAGGTATACTTTTGTTTCCTTAATTTGCTGGTATATTACAAACCGCATGTGCATCATGCTGTCTTGATTTTCAGTTGTGTCCTATTGCAATGGAGGATGCAGTTCTACCACCCCTGGTGGGTTTCCGGGTTGAAAATAAATGCTATCATTTCATCGTACAGCTATGCTAGAAGAGAAACTTATGTTCAGTTGGCAAGCTTGCATGTGTAAGAACTCTTCTCTAAAGTTGAGCACTTGAATATTATGTCTTCAAACCTACAACTTAACTTGACAAATCTAATCTTCTAATTTAATACTGCCCACCAAATGTTTCATCTAAGTACTGAATTCAGTTGTTTGTAATTGGATACTAAGTTTATGCTGTCAAAATACCACTGCCTAATTATTATGGTGAATATAAAATCTGAGAGGATCAGGCATGTCCCGTTCTGACTGTCTTTCTGATCTAACTATAAATGTTCCATATTTCTGAGGTAATATTCAGTATTAATGATAACGACGCGGACATAGTTGAAGACAGCTATGAGTAAATAGTTTAAACCTTGGTTATCTAATTCAGTGTACATATGTACTGTTTTCCGCACCATGCATCAAATATATAACCTCAGAAACGAGTAAACCACTACACTCCACGCAAAAGTAGTATTCTCTATGGTAAATTTTTTTTGGCTGACGCTTTTTGTTCAAGTTCTTGCCGATATACTATACACTCCAGCAGATGCTCCTGCCAAAAGTTTTGCCGAATGAAACCGCAATCCTCTCAATGATTGGTTTAGAACTTTTGATCAATATTTATGTTACTATATATGAGTTGGACAAAATTTCAGATACAATTCTCTGCAGCAACGCACGGTGAATCACCTAGTTTACCTTGAGAAAATCACCGTCAAGCTCTTTCAGGAACTCCTGAATCTGCACGAGTTACAAAAATTCACACAGATATTTTGAAAAAAAAAAACTATCTGTCAATATAGGACTGAAACGACGTTGTGAAACAGATACCTTCCCTGTCTCGCCTTTCTCAAATCCAATGAGCAATATTGCCTGAAATAGGGGCCAATTCAGTAAGATCATCTCAGAATTTCAAATCACAACAAAGCACTAAATGCTAACTGTAGCTATATATATGCACTCGGTGCTCGCGCGCAACCAACGGCGACTCACCGGCGGTCCGTACATGGGGTCCTCGGCGTTCAGCGGCACGAACTTAGAGTCCTCCCCCACCAGTTCCGCCGGGACTCCTGAGACGAAGTATTCGCATCAGAAGCGTGGAGCTGAACCGAGTATGTTGCAGCTACTTGCCGGCGCGCGCGCACCTTCGGGGGGCAGCGACGATCGGAGCTGGGGCAGGCGGCATTTTCTCCTCAGCGAAGACGCCGCGGCGGATACGGGGGTGCGGAGCGAGACGCGGCGGGATGGGGTGGCGGGGGTGGAGAGTATTGGAAGGTGGACGACGGGGGCGGGCGGAGGAATCATCGGCGCCGGCGGCGATGTTATCCTCTTCTCTTTTGTGTATCGTTTGGTGTTGTTTCGTCAGCTTCGCTGCTCTATAGTGTTACCGCTGCCACGCAATATTCCGATCAACACGTACACTTTTTCTATAATACGGATTATAAAAAAGTATACTTCTATCTTCTCAATGCATTTTAAAATAGCTAAAAAAAATATCGTACGGAAATCAAACCCAATAACATTAACGTTGCATTTGGATGCGTATAATTGGGTCTGGAATTGGATTTGACTGAAAATTCCAATTCTAAGATGGAAATAAATTAGCCTCCAATTCAAATTCTGTTGTTTGGTTGTGCTTGGAATTTACTTTTTCAAATTCTGTTATTTGGTTGTGCTTGAAATTTACTTTTGGAATCAAAGGGGTTGCCTAATTTCAATGGTTGTTTGGATGTACATCCCATGAAATTTAATGATTTGTTGAGTTTAGACAGTATAAATTTGTGTACAAATAGCACAAAGTGGATAACCCAAAAAAGCTGCAATTAAAATAGATCTTAATATTATCCCAAAATTACAAGTTTATGGTTGTTGCAATGTAAACATTAGATCCCCTACCCTCGAGTCCTCAGCGCAACCCATGTCGTCGTCTTCCTCCACACTCCTCCCTCCTCGTTAGATCCCCCTCCCCCAAGCGCAACCTAGGCCAACGACGAACCAACCGCATACCTCTCGCCTCTATGCTCTCGGTAGTGAACTCCACAAATGCAGCAGGGGAAGACTAGCGTTGGTGTCGGGTCGGGGACGATATGACATGATTGTGGTCGGGTTGGGGACCGGGCGGGTTGGAGGAGGAAGACCGTAGAGGGGAAGGCGAGGCAGGGAGAACAGGAGAGGGACGAACCTGCGCGCCGCCTCCGGCCACCAGTTGCTTCGTCAGGAGGAATGCGGGGAAGCTCGGTCGCTCGCTCCTCTCTATTTCTCTGGAGGGACGTAGGGGTAAGCGGGTGGCTTGGCGATCAGTTTCCACGCGATTCAGAGGATGGGAGCTCGGAATGTTTCGTGGGCCGCTTACACGCAATGAAGCGGTGCGTCAGAATTTCGTCAAGTTTCCATGCTTTAATTCTGAGGCCAGTCCAAACGTGGAAATTGACCCAAAATTCTAGATTTCATGATTCCATGCCCAATTCTAGACATCCAAACACATCATAAGCACATATTTTCCTTGTTTTTTTATATAGACTTAGCTCATTGAAAGTGAAAGCACTAAAGGGGAGAGATGCATCTTCCCAGTGTATTTTTCACTTCACTTCATAATTTATCATGAAAAACCCACATGTACACTTATTTATGGACGGAGGGAGTAGGGCTGAGATAGAATGTTGGGTTTTTTTTTCATCACTGGATGCTCCCATGCCTATAAATATTTCTTTAACATGTATTAGATACTAAATAATTTCCCCAAATGTTGAGTGCTTGTCATTTCTTTTTTCCTTTTTTCCGATTTCATTCTTGTAATTTGAGTTGTCTATTTCTCACCTCTAGTAGAATGAGATTTCTCTTCCCTAGGATACAAAAACCATCAAAAACTTCCAAAAGCATATATTCAAACTTCATAAAGATGAATACGCATGATGACGTTTAAAAATTGTAATGATATTGATCCATCAAAAAGAGGTGCATATCTCTGGACATGAACGCGTGATAGAAAGGTTGTTACAACTTACAAGCCAATGTTGTGGCCAACACTTGCATAAATGTAGAAGCGAGAGCATCAACTTTGGTGGCCCCTGAATGGTTCGTAGCATGGAAAACAAAAATTTCTACCGTGAACATGAACAAAAACTAAGATCCAATCTAGGAAGAAGCAAGATCTAATCTACCAAGATCGAAGCAACGAGAAGATCATGAGACTAATCCTCGAAGATTCCAAAGCCTACGAGATTAGATCTCGTTGTTGATGTAGTCGATCGTCCGTGCTGCAATCCGGCAGCACTTCCGTACTCGGTCGTGTGTACGGTGTCGATGAAGTCCGTCCTCTCCCCGTTCCAGCAGGCAGCGGAGGTGTGGTAGATCTCCTCGGAATCCCAGCATCACGACGGCGTGGTGGTGGTGGAGGAGGAGGAGAAAAGCTGCAAGGCTTCGCCAAGCCGGAACAGCAATATGGTGGAGGAAGGGGGCGGCCAGAGCTTGGGTTTAAGGGGTGGCTGCGCCCCCTGCCCCCTTCCCTCTTTATATAGGGGGAGGTCGGTTGGGGTGGCCCCCCTTGCCCATCTAGGGCTAGGGCCGGCGGCCAAGTGGGGGAAAGAGGGAATTCTTCCCCCCAAGTTGATCCCCTCTAGGGTTTTGGGGAAACCCTAGGGGTTTGGCTGGCTGGGCCTTGGGGGGCATGTGCCCCTAGCCCATTAGGCTAGGGAGCATCCCCTCGGCCAATGCTAGGCCTCCTAGGGTCGTGGGCCCACTGGTGGGACCCCCAGAACCTTCTAGAACCTTCCCGGTCTTCCACCGGAAAAATCTCGAACTTTTCCAAAACCTAGAAATCAACTTCCCTTATATGAATCTTATTCTCCGGACCATTCCGGACCTCCTCGTGATGTCCTGGATCCAATCCGAGACTCCGAATAAACTTCGGTCTCCATCTCATATTCCGAATCTACTTATGCGACATCGAACCTTAAGCGTGTCACCCTACGGGTCGTGAACTATGCAGACATGGTCGAGACTCCTCTCCGACCAATAACCAATAGCGGGATCTGGAGATCCATACTGGCTCCCACACATTCAACGATAACTTAGTGATCGATTGAACCATTTACATACGATACCGATTCCCTTTGTCACGCGATACTATACTTATCCGAGGTTCGATAATCGGTATCTCTGAAAGGACGAGATGTCGCCTAGAGGGGGTGAATAGGCGTTTTAAAAACTCTTACGGATTTGGCTTGTAAGAATGCGGAATTAAACTAACGTTTATTTTACAAGAGCAAATCCTAAATATGCTAGGCTCACCTAAGTGCAACAACAACTAGAGCTAAGCAAGATATGCACAAGATATATGTAGCACAAGTGATAGCAAGATATATGTACTTCAAGCACGATGGCTATCACAAGGAAAGTAAGCTCGGGTATAGAGATAACCGAGGCACGCGGAGACGAGGATGTATTCCCGTGTTCCCTTCCTTTGCAAGAAGGTACGTCACGTTTGGAGGAGTGGAGGTCCCACGAAGGATTCCCCAACGCCACGAAGGCTCTCCCTATTCTCCGAGCCAAACCCACGAAGGATAATGGCCCTTTCCTTATGGTTAGCTTTTCCTCCACTCCGGAGATGGCAAGCTCCACAACCACTTCACAAGCTCCACGAAGGAGAAGCCCAGGCCCCTTCACAATCTTCCACGAAGAGGTCACCGGGACACCAACCAAGCCAACTAGGAGGTCTCCCTCCAAGAGTAATAAGCTCACGGTCTCTCACTCGAACTAATCGTGGTGGAGAGCTCAACACTATGCAATGATGCAAAGCAAGAACACTAGAGGTGTTCAAATCCTTCACACTCAAATCCCACCCAAGCAACAAATGCTAGGATGAGATTAGAGAGGAAGAACAATGGAGGAAATCAACAAATGACTCCAAGATCTAGATCCCAAGAGTTCCCCTCACTTAGAGGAGAAATGGATTGGTGGAGGTTGTAGATCTAGATCTCCTCTCTTAGATCCCTCAAGAATGAGCAAGAATCATGGGAGGGAAGGGAGAGGAAGCAAGCTCAAGAGGTTCAACAATGGTGGTCAAAAACGTGCTCAAGAACCTTAGAAAATTGTTGGGGAAGAAGCCCCTTTTATAGCCAAATAAAATATGACCGTTTGGGGCAGATCTGGGAGTTTTTCGTGCAGCCTGGTCAGCAGCCTGGTCAACCGGGCCAGGGACCGGGACGCATGGTGTGAGAGCTGGTCGACCGGGCCAGGGACCGGGCCACAGACCGGCCCGCCTGGCGTGAGAGCTGGTCGACCGGGCCAGGCACCGGGACGCCTGGCGTGAGAGCCAGCCCGACCGGGCCACAGACCGGGCCGCCTGGTCCAAACCGGACTTGAGGCCGGGCCGTGACCGGGGCGGATCGGGGACTTACAGTACATGTCCCGGTTGGCACCAGTCCAGGGGCCGGTTGAAACCGGGCCATCCGGTGGGACGGCCGGTCACGCCGGGTGAGGCACCGGGCCAATCATGAAAACATGTTTTACAAAACCCATGATAACTTTTGCGACCGGACTCCGATTTCGATGATCTTGGGCTTGTTGGAATCAGGACAACAAGCCCTACAACTTTATGCATAGAAACATCATATTCCACCCACGGAGTAAAAGCCATAAGATGAATGTTTTGACTTATCTATAAAAGAAACACCGGTAAAGCTCGAAAACGCAATAGAAGATTCATATGGATTCCATTTTCGATGAACTTGGGCTTGTTGTAAAGCTAGCAACAAGCTCAAGAACCTCACATAGAGAAATACCAAGAAGCAATAATATTTATGGAATGCAAAGAATACAAAGGGTTGAGCTCCCTAAGACGATGTGATCAAGTTACCCAACCGAAAGCCCCTCTTGATAGTGCGGCTATCTATCCTATAATCCGGTCTCCCATCAACCACCTTGAGATCGGTAAAAGGAATACCTATCAAGGCCATACCTTTGCCTTGCGCATCCCGCTTGATCTTGATGATAACTCTTCAAGCTCCACTCAAGCCGGAATGCCACACTTGATCATTGTTGCTTCGTGAAGACTCACAAATGCTCTCCCATACACCATGATGGGAAAGCTCCATTGATGCACATCTTCACATGTCCATTATCACCAAATGGACGGCAAGCTTCAAGCATATGATCCTCTTGAGATGCTCAACTTGAACTTGCCCAACTCAACTTTGATGACGATCACCACTTGACGTCATCCTCTCATGGGCTATATGAGATCTCACTTTTGATGCATGCCCATGGAAAGATACCATGTGACTTCACGTGGCACATTCTCCATGCTTCATGTGTTCACCAAACTTGAATCTATTCTTTACTCTTTGTATTGGTCAACCTTGTATCTTCTCATGCTCTATCATACTATCTTGATCGATGATCTTGATGCCAATACACAAGGTGTATCTTTATCTTCATGGCATCCATACTTGAATCCAACACATGGAATACAAGAGTACCTATGGAATATTCCTTCATATAATTCCTTCATATAAACTCAATGAAAACATTAGTCCATAGGGGTTGTCATTAATTACCAAAACCACACATAGGGCAATATACCCTTAAAATATCCATACCTAGTTCAACCTCGTTACCGACAAGTACTCTTTACTCGTACCGTGGTATGTCATCTCTTATGACCTAGTCACATGCTTGCAAGCTAATCAGACGACATTCCACCGAGAGGGCCCAGAGTATATCTATCCATCATCGAGATGGACAAATCCCACTGTTGATCCATATGCCTCAACTCACACTTTTCGAATACTTAATCCCATCTTTATAACCACCCATTTACGCAATGGCGTTTGATGTAATCAAAGCATCCTTCCGGTGTAAGTGATTTACATGATCTCATGGTCGAAGGACTAGGTAACTATGTATCAAAAGCCTATAGCAAGTTGAACTTAATGACTTGATCTTATGCTACGCTCATTTGGGTGTATGTCTACTATATCATTCATCTAATGTCATAACCTTGTTATTAATAACATCCAATGTTCATGACCACGAAACCATGATCATCTATTAATCAACAAGCAAGTTATACAAGAGGCTTACTAGGGACTCCTTGTTGTTTACATAACACCATGTATCAATGTTTTGGTTAATACAATTATAGCATGGTATGCAAACATTTATCATAAACATAAAGATATATTATAATAACCACTTTATTATTGCCTCTTGGGCATATCTCCAACAGCCCCAACCTTTGCCTTTTCAATCTTCTTGATCATCAACATTATTAGGCAGGAAGGGCAATAGCGGGAGCCATTAGCTATGGTACCAACTGAAATATCAAAGTGCCGACTAGAGGGAGCAGCTAATGTGTGACTAAATTTTTTTTATTCCAAAATTCTTATTTTAGTGAAAATGTGTATGAGTTTCTTCATGAAGGTAATGGAGAAACATGACTCTTACGAGTGTGTACAACCAGAGTCCATGTACTTGGTGGCTTCTAGTCCCGCATCTCGTCGTGCTAGGTGAGTACTCAAGAAGATAAGGATGTACTGTACATTCTAAGTTGGCAATATGATTTCTACGACTAGGTAACTTCCCTCATTCGGTTAGGGTCGGACCATATATGTTGTTGTTGTAAAAAAAAATCCAACTTGGAGGGGCTATACATGTGAATTTGGTGCTAAACTCCACATGATTTCACCTAATGTCCCTGGTCACTCCGTGTTTTCTCCGTCCTTGTTAATGTAGATGGCCGCTGTGTACAAACAAGATTGACACAAGCAATGCTTATTTTAGTAACTTTATGTATTTCATTTGAGCGTGGCTAAATCCTATGTTACGAAAACGTTGTGAGGTGCTTAAGTAAGCTCGACTCTCCTAACTACCCGAAACCAACACGGAACTGCTCATGCTAGGCTCCAGTGGCACTATACTTGTTGAGACCAACGCTAAGCTACCCTTCCCCGATATCGATCCAAATCGGACTAGGTATGAAGCATCGAAGTCTCCTCTTTCCACTCCCCCTCTTGCTTTGAGAGTCGTGCACCACGTACCGGGTCTCTCCCGAGCCCCCGTCGTCGGAATAGCCGGCAGGAGGCGGTGGCGGGGGGACGCCGGAATAAATACGGTTAGGTTTAGTGGCGCCGGTTTTGGGCTCTATGCCCATCGGTGTTGGTTTTCTAGGTTGTCGAGGCGAGATCTGGAAGTTAGGGTTCGTCCTTACCCTATTCCACCTCGTCTGGTTGGAACTGGAGACGGTGAAGATGGCCACCGCACCGTCGAATAAAGTCGTCGTCTGTGCCTTCCCGCCAGATGTGGATTTATTATGATGTGCTTTCCTCTTTGGTCGATCGTGGATGCTGGGGAAATAGAGCTGCGTAGTGGACTCTGAACTAGTGAGCGCTAATGGTGTTTCTCTGCCTTCTCTGGCCGGCCATGGAGGCGAGGAGAGAAGGTGTCGCGGCTCTTGGTGCCTTGAGCCGGCATGGAAGAAGGTTTTTGGTGCTCTTGCCTGTTTGTTGCGCCTCACCCTTCTTCTTCCTCTGGACGCCATGGTGGCGAGGGGAGAAGGAGTTGGGAGTTGGTGCTGGAAGCGGAGCTTCGACGCCATCGGGATTGCAAGAAGCTCAAGTTGCGGCAGATTCCAAGCGGCGGCGCTCGCCGCCGCTATCCTTGGCCAAGGAGGCTGCTCCACACCTCGAGAGTACTAGCTTGGAGGAGTTGTATCTTCCTCCAGGCCGTATGTAGCGCCAACGCGGAGGATCTTCGATCTCGTCACAACGACTTATCCTGACAGCAGACCAAGTGGTGCGGTCCCTGGCGTCACCGCTAGCGGCCATGGTGTGAGATCCAGTCAGAGCAGCGGTAGAGACGGAGGACCTGGTCGCTTTTCAGTTTTCCCATCTAGATCCTTCATGTAAAGTCTGAGGATAAGTGTGTCTTTCTTGTTAGTTAGGGCCCTCTGCGTAATTTTACCCACCGCTTGATGGAACTTCTCGAGCCTTCGGGCCAAAAAAAATCAAACTAGTAGGCTCCTGAAATGAGATTATAGGGCTTTTTTTGACATGGTAACAGGACTTCCATTAACCAGAGTGCTCAGCAGATTCGCTGGCCACTAAGACAGATACAAAAGCTGGTGCCTCATCAGCCCAGCCAACACACTCGTCCTCCATCTTGGAACCCAGCTGGCCACAAGAGTGGGCAACCTTATTACAAACACGACGACAGAACACAAAACTAAACGATTGAAAAGAAGCAACACATCTACTCCTCACTTCACGCAGTAACACACCAATCTCAGCAAGATCATGGCTGTTAGAATTAAGGGCGCTCACCAACACTTGGCAGTCTGATTCAAAAATAATCCTGTGCAGGCCAAGAGCCTCGGCTCCCTCAACAGCAGCGACACAGGCCTCCGCTTCAGCTTGGAGGGCACTGCGCAGGTGTCTCAGTTTCCCTGCAGCTGCAGCAACAAATTCTCCATTCTCATCTCTTACCACAAAACCCCAGGCTCCGCTACGCGTCGGCTCCCAGAAAGCCGCATCAAAATTGATCTTCACCTGGCCCGGACCCGGGCGCTTCCAGACATCACACAACGGAGATGCCTCCCCATAAACACCATCGCTGAAATTTGCAGGCGGCCGGGTTACAGTTTGGAACTCGATCGCATGCTTTTGGATTGTAGGATTGTATGGCACACTTGCCCCGCCGATTTGCCCAATTCTCCCGCGTTCAACTTATTCCGGTTAGTCCACCAGTCCCAGAGAAGGATACATATCAGCAGCTTCCTCTCATTTGGCAGGCCCAGTATCATCTCCATCATACACATCGCATTAGGAGCCGCCACACATTGCAGCCAAATGTCCTCCAACAAGAGTTCCCGCCAAACTTGCTTTACCGACTTACATTTGAGAAACAAGTGACCTCCATCTTCATCTGAAAGATCGAGATGTCGCCTAGAGGGGGGGGGGGTGAATAGGCAATTACAAACTCTTGCGGATTTGTCTTGTATGAATGCGAAATTAAACTATCGTTTAGTTTACAAGCACAAACCCTAAATATGCTAAGCTCAACTAAGTGTAACAATAGCAACTAGAGCTAAGCAAGATAGGCACAAGATATATGTAGCACAAGTGATAGCAAGATATATGTACTTCAAGCACGATGGCTATCACAAGGAAAGAGAGCTCGGGTATAGAAATAACCGAGGCACACGGAGACGAGGATGTATTCCCGTGTTCCCTTGCTTTGCAACAAGGTACGTCACGTTTGGAGGAGTGGAGGTCCCACGAAGGATTCCCCGCGCTACGAAGGCTCACCCTATTCTCCGAACCACACCCACGAAGGATAATGGCCCTTTCCTTATGGTTAGCTTTTCCTCCGCTCCGGAGATGGCAAGCTCCACAACCACTTCACAAGCTCCACGAAGGAGAAGCCCGGGCCTCTTCACAATCTTCTTGAAGAGATCACCGGAGCACCAATCACCAAGCCAACTAGGAGGTCACCCTCCAAGAGTAACAAGCTCACGGTCTCTCACTCGAACAAATCGTGGTGGAGAGCTCAACACTATGCAATGATGCAAAGCAAGAACACCGGAGGTGTTCAAGTCCTTCACACTCAAATCCCACCAAAGCAACGAATGCTAGGATGAGATTGGAGAGGAAGAACAAGGGGGAAAGTCAACCAAAGACTCCAAGATCTAGATCCCAAGAGATTCCCTCACTTAGAGAAGAAACGGTTTGGTGGAAGTGTAGATCTAGATCTCCTCTCTCAAATCCTCAAATATGAGCAAGAATGGTTGGAGGAATCAAGGGGGAGAGCAAGTTCTTCAAATAGCAACAATGGAGGTGAGAGAATGAGAAGAACTTTTTGGGCTCAAGGTGGAAGAAAGGTATTTATAGCCCAAGAGGAAAAATAACTGTTGGGGGAAAAAGACAGAAAAACGGGCAGCAAATTGGGCAGGAAAAACGGCCCGACGGTCCTGAGCCGGCCGACCGGAGCTGAATGGACAGCCGGTCAGCAGTCCGGTCGGACCGGCCCAGCAACCGGGTGCGGCCGGTGGCGCGCTGGGCGGCGGGAAGTCCTCAGGCCGCGCGGGGGAGCGGCCCAGGCCGCGTGGGCGGCGGCGGCCCAGCAGCGCCGGGCGGCGCGGAGTGCAGGCCGCGCGGGCGCGACGGGGCGCAGGCCACGTGGGCCTCCAGACGGAGTGGCGGCCCGGTCAAAATCCGGTCGGACCGGAGTGCGCGCCGGGCAGGCCGGTCGTGGACCGGGCCTGCAACCGGTCATGGGCCAGAAGCCCCTGGACACAGCCCGGATGGCACCGGTGCCGGGTCCGGTCGCGGACCGGGTGGGCCGGTGGCCGGTCCGGTCAGACCGGCCGGTCGGCTGGCCCCTTCTTTTTTTTCTTTTATTCTTTTCTCCTTTTCCTTTTTCTTTAATAACTAATGCTCCCGAACTCCGATTGACATGAAACCAATTTTGTTGGAAAGATAACGACGAATAGAACCCCAACAAAAACTGGAAATCTGGAGACTCCTCTCACAACATTTTTAGATGATTTTAGAGAGGGAGTCTCCCACCGTCAAGAAACGGTAAAGACGTCCAAACTCGAAAACGCAATAGAAGATGCATGCGGATTCCGTTTTCGATGAACTTGGGCTTGTTGTAAAGCTAGCAACAAGCTCAAGAACCTCACACAGAGAAACACCAAGAAGCAATAGGGATATGCAAAGTATGCAAAGGATTGAGCTCCCTAAGACGATGTGATCAAGTTACCCAACCGAAAGCCCCTCTTGATAGTGCGGCTATCTATCTTATAATCCGGTCTCCCATCAACCACCTCGAGACCGGTAAAAGGAAAACCTATCAAGGTCATACCTTTGCCTTGCGCATCCCGCTTGATCTTGATGATAACACTTCAAGCTCTACACAAGCCGGAATGCCACACTTGACCAATGTTGCTTCGTGAAGACTCACAAATGCTCCCCCATACACTATGATGGGAAAGCTCCATTGATGCACATCTTCACAAGTCCATTATCACCAAATGGATGGCAAGCTTTATCTTCATGGCATCCATACTTGAATCCAACACATGGAGAGCAAGTAGTACCTATGGAATATTCCTTCATATAAACTCAATGAAAACATTAGTCCATAGGGGTTGTCATTAATTACCAAAACCACACATAGGGGCAATGTACCCTTACAATCTCCCCCATTTTGGTAATTGATGACAACCACAATAAGAGGGTTTATATAATGAATATTAGTGACAAGTATGCAACTTATCCGAGAATAAGTTGTATACAAGAGGTTGTATTTGATATGGTCAAGTAACACAAAGCAACTAGTCCATATCAAAACCGGCTCTACTCACACAACTACAACAAATGCAATGGATGTGAGTAGAACCAATATATATAGAGAAAACTCCCCCACAATGTATGCACGTGTGATGAACATGAATTCATTGCATACATTGTCAAGATTAACCTTTGGGATAGTTTCCACTATATATATACAACCATGCAAGACATATAAATATGGAATGCATGAGAGGCAAAACACTTAAGCACAAACCAAGCTTAAGTATAAAACCATTCCCTTAAACCCTCTAAACTTCTCCCCCATTGGCATCGATTGTCAAAATGGGTGAAAAATTTAGAAGGCCAATATAATGTGAGTTCCTCCCCAAAGTGTGCACTTCTCATAATTTGAGTGGAATCAAGTGCACATATCCAATGATGAATACTTGAAGGAAATCAAACTATATTGAGGATCAAAGATTGCATAAAGATAACATGGTGAAGTGAGCTTCAACAAATAAAAGCAAGCAATCAAAGATCCAATTGGACAAACAAAGATATCATGATAAGAAAGATATAGTGCTCTGAAAATAAGAAAGCTCCCCAAGGTTCGTGCACAATTTATAATGTTTGCATTTGAATACAATATGCACAAACATGGAATCCTCACTCCCTATATATCATTTAGAACACAACTAAGATAAAGAGAGTATGCTTATCACGAACAACTTGAGTCCAACAATTACGAGATATGAGTGCATGAAGAAAATAAATAAACCAAGCACTCATAAATTTTCTTTACCAACCCACTAAAAACAAAAGGGGTAAAAGATGGTCGGCAAAGATCAAGGATATCAAGGTGATGGATTAACACTCTTATGTATATGAGTTTCTAAAGTGGACAAAGTGATCCATAAAGAAACATGCACACACAAGAGGTTAACAAAATAGATAAAACAAGATATCCAAGATGAAGTCATAAAATATACCAAAGGATGTTTGCTTAAGAAGCATATATAGCCAATGGCTCCAATTTTCACTTATGGTATATATGAATGAACTTCAACCAAGTTAAACCTCAAAAGCATTACAACTAACAATAAGGGAAGTAGAGCTAGTTGGAGTGTTTTGAGAAAGGCAACAAGTATCACAAATACGGATTTATTTCACAAATTCATCAATATTGCACACAAGAGCTCTTTGAGGAATTGATATGCAATAAATTGCTAGAGGGCATATTTGTGATAGGTGAATCATAAAATATGATATATATATATAACCTATCATATGCATCTTCTCAAATTACTCAAATGTTCAATAAGAAGTTTTACTTTAAAAGGGTTTTTCAAGAACCGCAGTATTTTTTGAAATAAATAATTTCATGCCAAGATACAACCTACAAGAGGTTGGATGCTATATGAGAATGCATGAATAAGATACTTGTTACCGAGATAGCAATGGCTTGATGTAGTAGATAAGAGTTCATCGATCATCCTAGCTTGACTCCAATTCTCATATGGTGACAACACCTTCCTTATAGATGAGACAAGCCTCCATTGCATCTCCAATGTACCTAAAACATTATTCAAGTACATCTTGGTCCCCAAACTTATTGGGTCCAACATGGTTAGACTAACCACAATATATAGGACACACTCCACATAAACATGTGCATATTTAGATGAAGTTTGAATTTCATGCACATCTTGTAGGATAACGTTGCATAGAAAACAAAAATTTTCCTACCGCGAACACGCAATCCAAGCCAAGATGCAATCTAGAAGACGGTAGCAACGAGGGGGTATCGAGTCTCACCCTTGAAGAGATTCCAAAGCCTACAAGAGGAGGCTCTTGTTGCTGCGGTAGACGATCACTTGCCGCTTGCAAAAGCGCGTAGAAGATCTTGATCACGATCGGTTCCGGCGCCACGAACGGGCAGCACCTCCGTACTCGGTCACACGTTCGGTTGTTGATGAAGACGACGTCCACCTCCCCGTTCCAGCGGGCAGCGGAAGTAGTAGCTCCTCTTGAATCCGACAGCACGACGGCGTGGTGTCGGTGGCGGTGAAGAAGTCCGGCGGAGCTTCGCTAAGCTATGCGGGCAATATGGAGGAGAGGAGCTTGGCTAGGGTTTGGGAGGGGTGGCCGGCCACTCTATGGGGGGCGGCCAGCTTGTGGTCTTGGGGTGGCCGGCCCCCTCCCTTGGCCCCTCATTATATAGGTGGATCCCAAGTGTTGGTGTCCAAGTCTTCGAATAAGACCCGAAACCAAAACCTTCCATAAGAGGGGAAACCTAGCCCAACTAGGACTCCCACCCAAAGGGTGGGATTTCCACCTCCCATGTGGGGGGGTGGCCGGCCCCCTATGGTGGAGTCCACTTGGGACTCCACCCCATCTAGGGCTGGCCGGCCATGGTGGTGGAGTCCACCTTCCTTGGTGGTTTCTTCCGGACTTTTCTAGAACCTTCTAGAACCTTCCATAGAACCTTCCGCGACATTTTATTTCACATAAAATGACATCCTATATATGAATCTTATTCTCCGGACCATTCCGGAACTCCTCGTGATGTCCGGGATCTCATCCGGGACTCCGAACAAATATTCGAACTCCATTCCATATTTCAAGTGCTACCATTTCAACATCCAACTTTAAGTGTGTCACCCTACGGTTCGAGAACTATGCGGACATGGTTGAGTATTCACTCCAACCAATAACCAATAGCGGGATCTGGAGATCCATAATGGCTCCCACATATTCAACGATGACTTTAGTGATCGAATGAACCATTCACATATATTACCAATTCCCTTTGTCTCGCGATATTTTACTTGTCCGAGGTTTGATCTTCGGTATCACTCTATACCTTGTTCAACCTCGTCTCCTGACAAGTACTCTTTACTCGTACCGTGGTATGTGGTCTCTTATGAACTCATTCATATGCTTGCAAGACATTAGACGACATTCCACCGAGAGGGCCCAGAGTATATCTATCCGTCATCGGGATGGACAAATCCCACTGTTGATCCATATGCCTCAACTCATACTTTCCGGATACTTAATCCCACCTTTATAGCCACCCATTTACGCAGTGGTGTTTGGTGTAATCAAAGTACCTTTCCGGTATAAGTGATTTACATGATCTCATGGTCATAAGGACTAGGTAACTATGTATCGAAAGCTTATAGCAAATAACTTAATGACGAGATCTTATGCTACGCTTAATTGGGTGTGTCCATTACATCATTCATACAATGATATAACCTTGTTATTAATAACATCCAATGTTCATGATTATGAAACTAATCATCTATTAATCAACAAGCCAGTTTAAGAGGCATACTAGGGACTTCTTGTTTGTCTACATATCACACATGTACTAATGTTTCGGTTAATACAATTCTAGCATGATATATAAACATTTATCATAAACATAAAGATATAAATAATAACCACTTTATTATTGCCTCTAGGGCATATCTCCTTCAGTCTCCCACTTGCACTAGAGTCAATAATCTAGATTACATTGTAATATACCTAACACCCATGGCATTCTGGTGTTGGTCATGCTTTGCCCTAGGGAGAGCTTTAGTCAACGGATCTGCTACATTCGGATCGGTGTGTGTACTTTGCAAATCTTTACTTCTCCATCTTCGATGTACTCGCGAATCGAGTGGTAACGCAGCTTGATATGCTTCAGCCTCTTGTGTGACCTTGGCTCTTGTGCATTGGCGATGGCACCCATGTTATCACAGTAAATGATTAATGGGTCCAATGCACTAGGAACCACACCGAGCTCTACAATGAACCTCTTCATCCATACCGCTTCTGATGAAGCCTCTGAAGCCGCTATGTACTCTGATTCTGTTGAAGACTTCGCCACCGTGCACTGCTTCGAGCTTGCCCAGCTTACTGCAGCACCATTCAATATAAACATGTACCCAGATTGTGACTTAGAGTCATCAGGATCAGTGTTCCAACTTGCATCGGTGTAACCGTTTACAACGAGCTCTTGGTCACCTCCATAACAAAGAAACATATCCTTAGTTCTTTTCAAGTACGTCCGGATATTCTTGACCGCTGTCCAGTGTTCCATTCCTGGATCACTTTGATATCTGCTAGTCAAACTAACAGCATGTGCTATATCCGGTCTAGTACATAGCATGGCATACATGATAGATCCTACTGCCGAGGCATAGGGGATGTTACTCATCCTTTCTCTTTCTTCTGACGTAGCCGGTCCTTGAGTTTTACTCAATACCTTGCCTGGTAACATAGGTAAGAACCCTTTCTTACTTTCGTCCATTCTAAACTTCTTTAGAATCTTGTCCAGATATGTACTCTGTGATAGCCCTATTAGGCGTCTTGATCTATCTCTATAAATCTTGATGCCTAATATATACGATGCTTCACCAAGGTCTTTCATTGAAAAACTATTATTCAAATAACCCTTAACACTGCTTAATAGTTCTATATCATTCCCGATCAATAATATGTCATCTACATATAATATCAGGAATGCTACAGAGCTCCCACTCACTTTCTTGTAAATACAGGCCTCTCCATGACACTGTATAAACCCGAAGTCTTTGATCACCTTATCAAAGTGTCGGTTCCAACTTCTTGATGCTTGCTTCAGTCCATAGATTGAACGCTGAAGTTTGCATACTTTGTCAGCATTTTTAGGATCGACAAAACCTTTGGGTTGTACCATATACAACTCTTCCTCAATGTCTCCATTAAGGAACGCCGTTTTGACATCCATCTGCCAAATCTCATAATCGAAAAATGCAGCTATTGCTAACAAAATCCTCACAGATTTTAGCTTCGCTACAGTGAGAAAGTCTCATCGTAGTCAACTCCTTGAATTTGTCGGAAACCCTTTGCGACAAGTCGAGCTTTATAGACAGTAATATTACCATCGGCATCTGTTTTTCTCTTGAAGATCCATTTATTCTCGACAGCCTTTCGGCTATCAGTAAGTCTACCAAAGTCCATACTTTGTTATCATACATGGATCCCATTTCGGATTTCATGGCTTCTTGCCATTTGTTGGAATCTGGGCTCATCATCGCTTCTTCATACGTCGCAGGGTCCTCATCATTGTTATCCACAATCATGACATTTAGACAAGGATCATACCAATCAGGAGTGGCACGTTCCCTTGTCGATCTGCGAGGTTCAGTAGTTTCCTCGTTCGAAGTTTCATGATCATTATCATTAGCTTCCTCTGTTGCCGGTGTAGGCGGTATAGGTACAACTTCCGGTACTGCGCTACTCTGATCAACGAGTATAGATTCATCAATCTCATCGAGTTCTACTTTTCTTCCAGTCACTTCTTTAGTGAGAAATTCTTTCTCAAGAAAGGTTCCGTTCTTAGCAACAAAGATTTTGCCTTCGGATCTGTGATAGAAAGTGTACCCTATAGTTTCCTTAGGGTATCCTATGAAGACGCATTTCTCCGCTTTGGGTTCTAGCTTGTCCGGTTGTAACTTCTTTACATAGGCTTCGCAACCCCAAACTTTCAGGAACGACAGCTTAGGTTTCTTATTAAACCATAATTCATACGGTGTCGTTTCTACGGATTTTGATGGTGCTCTATTTAAAGTGAATGCGGCTGTCTCTAATGCATAACTCCAAAATGATAAAGGCAAATTAGTAAGAGACATCATAGAACGAACCATATCTAAGAGAGTTCGATTACGACGTTCGGACACACCGTTACGTTGAGGTGTTCCCGGCGGTGTCAATTGTGAAAGTATTCCGCATTTCTTTAAATGCATGCCAAACTCATAACTCAGATATTCACCTCCACGATCAGATCGTAGAAATTTGATCTTCTTGTTACGTTGATTTTCTACTTCACTTTGAAATTCCTTAAACTTCTCGAAAGTTTCGGATTTATGTTTCATAAAATAGATATACCCATATCTACTCAGATCATCTGTGAAGGTTAGAACATAACGATAACCACCGCGCGATGCTACGCTCATTGGTCCACACACATCGGTATGTATGATTTCCAATAAGTCGATGGCTCGCTCCATCATACTGAGAAAATGGAATCTTTGTCATTTTTCCCATTAGACATGCTTCGCATCTATCAAGTGACTCAAAGTCAAGTGATTCAAGTAATCCATCAGTATGGAGTTTCTTCATGCGTTTCACTCCAATATGACCAAGACGACAGTGCCACATATAAGTAGAATTATCATTAAGTTTAATTCGCTTAGCATCAATGTTATGTATATGCGTATCACTACTATCGAGATCTAACAGAAATAAGCCATTCTTTTGTGGTGCTCGACCATAAAAGATATTATTCATAAAAATAGAACAACCATTATTCTCAGACTTGAATGAATAACCGTCTTGCATTAAACAAGATCCAGATATAATGTTCATGCTCAACGCAGGTACATAATAGCAATTATTTAGGCTTAAAACTAATCCCGAAGGTAGATGTAGAGGAAGTGTGCCGACTGCGATCACATTGACCTTGGATCCGTTTCCAACGCGCATCGTCACTTCATCTTTCAGCTGTCGTTTATTCTTTAGTTCCTGTTTCGAGTTACAAATATGAGCAACCGAACCGGTATCAAATACCCAGTACTAGAACGAGAACCAGTGAAATGAACATCTATAACATGTATATCAAATATACCTTCTTTCTTCTTCTTGACAAGGCCGCTCTTCAGATCAGCCAGATACTTGGAGCAATTACGCTTCCAGTGTCCCTTCTCCTTGCAATAATAGCACTCAGCATCAGGCTTAGGGCCGTTCTTAGGTTTCATAGGAGGCGTGGCAGCTTTCTTGCCACCCTTCTTGAATTTTCCCTTAGACTTGCCCTGTTTCTTGAAACTGGTGGTCTTGTTGACCATCAACACTTGGTGCTCTTTCTTGATCTCAATCTCAGCAGCTTTTAGCATGCCAAAGAGTTCAGGTAACTCCTTGTTCATGTTCTCGCATATTGTAGTTCATCACAAAGTTCTTGTAACTTGGTGGCGGTGATTGAAGGACACGATTAATCCCCGTCGTTAGGAATCACTATTCCCAAGTCACCGAGTTTCTTCGCATGTCCGGTCATGGCGAGCATGTGCTCACTAACGGAGCTGCCTTCTTCCATCATACAACCAAGAAATGTTTCGATGCTTCATAGCATTCCACTGCTGCATGAGTCTCGAATATAGCTTTCAGCTCATTCATCAACTCATGAGGATCATGGTGCTCAAAACGTTTTTGAAGATCGGATTCAGATCGCACAGGATGGCACACTGAACTTGAGAGTACCGAGTTTTCCGAGTTGCGTAAACAGCTTTTACTTCATCGGATTCATCTTCTGCAGGAGGGTCACCTAGCGGTGCATCAAGCACAAATTGCAGATTTCCGCCAGAGAGGAAGATCCTCACATGACGGAACCAGTCGGTGAAGTTGCTACCGTTGCTCTTAAGTTTCTCTTTCTCTAGGAACTGGTTAAAATTGATTGGGGACGCCATCTCTACAACATATATTTGCAATAGTTTAGACTAAGTTTATGACAAATTGAGTTCAAATTTTAATTCAACATAATTAAAAACCTAAGTGAACTCCCACTCAAAACAATATCCCTCGCATTGTCTTAGTGATCACACGAACCAAATCCACCGCACCTAAACCCGATCATCACGAGAAAAGGTGTGATTTCAATGGCGAACACTCAAAGTGTTCATCATATCAACCATATGATTCATGCTCTACCTTTCGGTATCACGTGTTCCGAGACCATGTCTGTACATGCTAGGCTCGTCAAGGCCACCTTAGTATCCGCATGTGCAAAACTGTCTTGCACCCGTCATATGTACTTATTGAATCTATCACACCCGATCATCACGAGGTGCTTCGAAACGACAAGACTTGGTAACGGTGCTACTAAGGATGAACACTTTATTATCTTGAGATTTTAGTGAGGGATCATCTTATAATGCTACCGTCGCGATCTAAGCAAAATAAGATGCATAAAAAGGATTAACATCACATGCAGTTCATATGTGATATGATATGGCCCTTTTGTTCTTGTGCCTTTGATCTTCATCTCCAAAGCACAGATATGATCTCCATCATCTTCGGGCATGATCTCCATCATCGTCGGCGTAGCGTCAAGGTCAATGGCGCCGTCTTCATGATTGTTCTCCATGTAGCAACTATTACAACTACTTTGAAATACTACTCAACATGAAATTTAAAGACAACCATAAGGCTCCTGCCGGTTGCCACAATACAATAATGATCATCTCATACATATTCATCATCATATTATGGCCATATCACATCACCAAACCCTGCAAAAACAAGTTAGACGTCTCTAATTTGGTTTGCATATTTTACGTGGTTTAGGGTTTTCGATAGAGATCTAATCTACCTACGAACATGAACCACAACGTTGATACTAATGTTTTCAATAGAAGAGTAAATTGAATCTTCACTATAGTAGGAGAGACAGACACCCGCAAAGCCTCTTATGCAATACAAGTTGCATGTCGAACGAGGAACAAGTCTCATGAACGCAGTCATGTAAAGTTAGTCCGAGCCGCTTCATCCCACTATGCCACAAAGATGCAAAGTACTCAAACTAAAGATAACAAGAGCATCAACGCCCACAAACCATTGTGTTCTACTCATGCAACCATCTATGCATAGACACGACTCTGATACCACTGTAGGATAACGTTGCATAGAAAACAAAAAATTTCCTACCGCGAACACGCAATCCAAGCCAAGATGCAATCTAGAAGACGGTAGCAACGAGGGGGTATCGAGTCTCACCCTTGAAGAGATTCCAAAGCCTACAAGAGGAGGCTCTTGTTGCTGCGGTAGACGATCACTTGCCGCTTGCAAAAGCGCGTAGAAGATCTTGATCACGATCGGTTCCGGCGCCACGAACGGGCAGCACCTCCGTACTCGGTCACACGTTCGGTTGTTGATGAAGATGACGTCCACCTCCCCGTTCCAGCGGGCAGCGGAAGTAGTAGCTCCTCTTGAATCCGACAGCACGACGGCGTGGTGTCGGTGGCGGTGAAGAAGTCCGGCGGAGCTTCGCTAAGCTATGCGGGCAATATGGAGGAGAGGAGCTTGGCTAGGGTTTGGGAGGGGTGGCCGGCCACTCTATGGGGGGCGGCCAGCTTGTGGTCTTGGGGTGGCCGGCCCCCTCCCTTGGCCCCTCATTATATAGGTGGATCCCAAGTGTTGGTGTCCAAGTCTTCGAATAAGACCCGAAACCAAAACCTTCCATAAGAGGGGAAACCTAGCCCAACTAGGACTCCCACCCAAAGGGTGGGATTTCCACCTCCCATGTGGGGGGGTGGCCGGCCCCCTATGGTGGAGTCCACTTGGGACTCTGATGCGTGTGGTTGGCACGTCCGTTGGGAACCCCAAGAGGAAGGTGTGATGCGCACAGCGGCAAGTTTCCCTCAGTAAGAAACCAAGGTTTAATCGGACCAGTAGGAGTCAAGAAGCACGTTGAAGGTTGATGGCGGCGAGATGTAGTGCGGCGCAACACCAGTGATTCCGGCGCCAACGTGGAACCTGCACAACACAACCAAAGTACTTTGCCCCAACGAAACAGTGAGGTTGTCAATCTCACCGGCTTGCTGTAACAAAGAGTTAACCGTATTGTGTGGAAGATGATTGTTTGCAGAAAACAGTAGAACAAGTATTGCAGTAGATTGTATTTCAGTAAAGAGAATTGGACCGGGGTCCACAGTTCACTAGAGGTGTCTCTCCCATAAGACGAACAGCATGTTGGGTGAACAAATTACAGTTGGGCAATTGACAAATAAAGAGAGCATGACCATGCACATACATATCATGATGAGTATAGTGAGATTTAATTGGGCATTACGACAAAGTACATAGACCGTCATCCAACTGCATCTATGCCTAAAAAGTCCACCTTCAGGTTATCATCCGAACCCCCTCCAGTATTAAGTTGCTAACAACAGACAATTGCATTAAGTATTGCGCGTAATGTAACTAGTGACTACATCCTTGAACATAGCACTAATGTTTTATCCCTAGTGGCAACAGCACATCCGTAATCTTAGTGGTTCTTGTCACTCCTCCAGATTCACGGAGACATGAACCCACTATCGAGCATAAATACTCCCTCTTGGAGTTACTAGCATCAACTTGGCCAGAGCATCTACTAATAACGGAGAGCATGCAAGATCATAAACAACACATGGATATAACTTTGATAATCAACATAACAAGTATTCTCTATTCATCGGATCCCAACAAACGCAACATATAGAATTACAGATAGATGATCTTGATCATGTTAGGCAGCTCACAAGATCCGACAATGATAGCACAATGGGGAGAAGACAACCATCTAGCTACTGCTATGGACCCATAGTCCAGGGGTAGACTACTCACACATCACACCGGAGGCGACCATGGCGGCGTAGAGTCCTCCGGGAGATGATTCCCCTCTCCGGCAGGGTGCCGGAGGCGATCTCCTGGATCCCCCGAGATGGGATCGGCGGCGGCGGCGTCTCTGGAAGGTTTTCCGTATCGTGGCTCTCGGTACTGGGGGTTTCGTCACGGAGACTTTTTATAGGCGGAAGGGCAGGTCAAGAGGCGGCACGGGGGGCCCACACCACAGGGCCGCGCGGCCAAGGGGGGGGGCCGCGCCGCCCTAGGGTGTGGCCCCTCCGTGGCCCCTCTTCGTCTCTCCTTCGGACTTCTGGAAGCTTCGTGAGAAAATAGGCCCTTGGGCTTTGATTTCGTCCAATTCCGAGAATATTTCCTTACTAGGATTTCTGAAACCAAAAACATAGCTACCGGTACAGCCCCGAGCCTCGATGGAGAACTACTCCCTCCTCATGGGAGCAGCAGCGGTGATGAAGATGGCGGTGGAGATGGCAGCGGTGTCGATGGAGAAGCCTTCCGGGGGCACTTCCCCGCTCCGGCGGCGTGCCGGAATAGAGACTCCTGTCCCCCAGATCTTGGCCTCGCGATGGCGGCGGCTCTGGAAGGTTTCTGTGGTTTTCGTCGAACGTATCAGGGTTTTCGATCCAGGGGCTTTAAATAGGCGAAGAGGCGGCGCCAGAGGGTCGAAGGGGTGCCCACACCATAGGGTGGCGCGGGCCCCCCTGGCCGCACCGGCCTAGGGTTTGGGTGGCCTGTGCCCCCTCCCTGGTGACTCTCGGGTGTTCTGGATGCTTCCGGGCAAAATAGGAACCTGGGCGTTGATTTCGTCCGATTCTGAGAATATTTCGTTACTAGGATTTCTGAAACCAAAAACAGCAGAAAACAGTAACTGGCACTTCGGCATCTTGTTAATAGGTTAGTTCCAGAAAATGCACGAATATGACATAAAGTGTGCATAAAACATGTAGATAACATCAATAATGTGGCATGGAACATAAGAAATTATCGATACGTCGGAGACGTATCAGCATCCCCAAGCTTAGTTCTGCGAGTCCCGAGCAGGTAAAACGATAACAAAGATAATTTCTGGAGTGACATGCCATCATAAACTTGATCATACTATTTGTAAAGCATATGTAGTGAATGCAGCGATCAAAACAATGTATATGACATGAGTAAACAAGTGAATCATATAGCAAAGACTTTTCATGAATAGCACTTCAAGACAAGCATCAATAAGTCTTGCATAAGAGTTAACTCATAAAGCAATAATTCAAAGTAAAGGCATTGAAGCAACACAAAAGAAGATTAAGTTTCAGCGGTTGCTTTCAACTTGTAACATGTATATCTCATGGATATTGTCAACATAGAGTAATATAATAAGTGCAATAAGCAAATATGTAGGAATCAATGCACAGTTCACACAAGTGTTTGCTTCTTGAGGTGGAGAGAAATAGGTGAACTGACTCAACATTGAAAGTAAAAGAATAGTCCTCCATAGAGGAAAAGCATCGATTGCTATATTTGTGCTAGAGCTTTGATTTTGAAAACATGAAACAATTTTGTCAACGGTAGTAATAAAGCATATGCATCATGTAAATTATATCTTATAAGTTGCAAGCCTCATGCATAGTGTACTAATAGTGCCCGCACCTTGTCCTAATTAGCTTGGACTACCGGATCATCACAATGCATTGTTTTTACCAAGTGTCACAAAGGGGTACCTCTATGCCGCCTGTACAAAGGTCTAAGGAGAAAGCTCGCATTGGATTTCTCGCTATTGATTATTCTTCAACTTAGACATCCATACCGGGACAACATAGACAACAAATAATGGACTCCTCTTTTATGCATAAGCATATAACAACAATTAATAATTTTCTCATTTGAGATTTGAGGATTGTTGTCCAAAACTGAAACTTCCACCATGGAGCATGGCTTTAGTTAGCGGCCCAATGTTCTTCTCTAACATATGCATGCTTAACCATATGGTGGTAGATCTCTCTTACTTCAGACAAGACGGACATGCATAGCAACTCACATGAAATTCAACAATGAATAGTTGATGGCGTCCCCAGTGAACATGGTTATCGCACAACAAGCAACTTAATAAGAGATAAAGTGCATAATTACATATTCAATACCACAATAGTTTTTAAGCTATTTGTCCCATGAGCTATATATTGCAAAGGTGAATGATGGAATTTTAAAGGTAGCACTCAAGCAATTTACTTTGGAATGGCGGAAAATACCATGTAGTAGGTAGGTATGGTGGACACAAATGGCATAGTGGTTGGCTCAAGTATTTTGGATGCATGAGAAGTATTCCCTCTCGATACAAGGTTTAGGCTAGCAAGGCTTATTTGAAACAAACACAAGGATGAACCGGTGCAGCAAAACTCACATAAAAGACATATTGAAAACATTATAAGACTCTACACCGTCTTCCTTGTTGTTCAAACTCAATACTAGAAATTATCTAGACCTTAGAGAAACCAAATATGCAAACCAAATTTTAGCATGCTCTATGTATTTCTTCATTAATGGGTGCAAAGCATATGATGCAAGAGCTTAAACATGAGCACAACAATTGCCAAGTATCACATTACCCAAGACATTTATAGCAATTACTACATGTATCATTTTCCAATTCCAACCATATAACAATTTAACGAAGGAGAAACTTCGCCATGAATACTATGAGTAGAAACCAAGGACATACTTGTCCATATGCTACAGCGGAGCGTGTCTCTCTCCCATAAAGTGAATGCTAGGATCCATTTTATTCAAATAAAACAAAAAACAAAAACAAACCGACGCTCCAAGAAAAAAGCACATAAGATGTGATGGAATAAAAATATAGTTTCAGGGGAGGAACCTGATAATGTTGTCGATGAAGAAGGGGATGCCTTGGGCATCCCCAAGCTTAGACGCTTGAGTCTTCTTAGAATATGCAGGGGTGAACCACCGGGTGCATCCCCAAGCTTAGAGCTTTCACTCTCCTTGATCATGTTGCATCATACTCCTCTCTTGATCCTTGAAAACTTCCTCCACACCAAACTCGAAACAACTCATTAGAGGGTTAGTGCACAATATAAATTGACATATTCAGAGGTGACACAATCATTCTTAACACTTCTGGACATTGCATAATGCTACTGGACATTAATGGATCAAAGAAATTCATCCATCATAGCGAAAGAGGCAATGCGAAATAAAAGGCAGAATCTGTCAAAACAGAACAGTTCGTATTGACGAATTTTAAAATGGCACCAGACTTGCTCAAATGAAAATGCTCAAATTGAATGAAAGTTGCGTACATATCTGAGGATCATGCACGTAAATTGGCTTAATTTTCTGAGCTACCTACAGGGAGGTGGACCCAGATTCGTGACAGCAAAGAAATCTGGAACTGTGCAGTAATCCAAATCTAGTACTTACTTTTCTATCAACGGCTTAACTTGGCACAACAAAACACAAAACTAATATAAGGAGAGGTTGCTACAGTAGTAAACAACTTCCAAGACACAAAATAAAAACAAAGTACTGTAGGTAAAAACATGGGTTGTCTCCCATAAGCGCTTTTCTTTAACGCCTTTCAGCTAGGCGCAGAAAGTGTGTATCAAGTATTATCAAGAGACGAAGTGTCAACATCATAATTTGTTCTCATAATGGAATCAAAAGGTACCTTCATTCTCTTTCTAGGGAAGTGTTCCATACCTTTCTTGAGAGGAAATTGATATTTTATATTACCTTCCTTCATATCAATAACAGCACCAACAGTTCGAAGAAAAGGTCTTCCCAATATAATGGGACAAGATGCATTGCATTCAATATCCAAGACAACAAAATCAACGGGAACAAGGTTATTGTTAACGGTAATGCGAACATTATCAACTTTACCCAAAGGTTTCTTTGTAGAATGATCAGCAAGATTAACATCGAAATAACAATTTTTTAGCGGTGGCAAGTCAAGCATATTATAAATTTTCTTAGGCATAACAGAAATACTTGCACCAAGATCACATAAAACATTACAATCAAAATTTTTAACCTTCATCTTAATGATGGGCTCCCAACCATCCTCTAGCTTTTTAGGAATAGAGGCTTCGCGCTCTAGTTTCTCTTCTCTAGCTTTTATAAGAGCATTTGTAATATGATGTGTAAAAGCCAAATTTATAGCACTAGCATTAGGACTTTTAGCAAGTTTTTGCAAGAACTTTATAACTTCAGAGATGTGGCAATCATCAAAATTCAAACCATTATAATCTAAAGCAATGGGATCATCATCCCCAATGTTGGAAAAAATTTCAGCAGCTTTATCAAAGGCAGTTCCAGCAGTTTTAGCAGATTTGAGCAGTTTTTCGCGCTTTGCATTAGAAGTGGAAACATTGCTAACACCAATTCTTTTATTAGTATGAGTAGGAGGTGCAGCAACATGTGTAGCATTAGCATTACTAGTGGTGGTAATAGTCCAAACTTTAGCTATATTCTTCTCTTTAGCTAGTTTTTCATTTTCTTCTCTATCCCACCTAGCACGCAGTTCAGCCATTAATCTTATATTCTCATTAATTCTAACTTGAATGGCATTTGCTGTAGTAGCAATTTTATTATGATGATTCTCATTAGGCAAAACTTTTGATTTCAAAAGATCAACATCAGCAGCAAGACTATCGACTTTAGAAGCAAGTATATCAATTTTCCCAAGCTTTTCTTCAACAGATTTGTTAAAAGCAGTTTGTGTACTAATAAATTCTTTAAGCATGGCTTCAAGTCCAGGGGGTGAATTCCTATTATTGTTGTAAGAATTACCATAGCCGTTGCCATTATTATAAGGATATGGTCTATAGTTGTTACTAGAATTGTTCCGGTAAGCGTTGTTGTTGAAATTATTATTTTTAATGAAGTTTACATCAACATGTTCTTCTTGTGCAACCAATGAAGCTAACGGAACATTATTAGGATCAATATTAGTCCTATCATTCACAAGCATAGACATAATAGCATCAATCTTATCACTCAAGGAAGAGGTTTCTTCGACAGAATTTACCTTCTTACCTTGTGGAGCTCTTTCCGTGTGCCATTCAGAGTAGTTGATCATCATATTATCAAGAAGCTTTGTTGCTTCACCAAGAGTGATGGACATAAAGGTACCTCCAGTAGCTGAATCCAATAAATTCCGTGAAGAAAAATTTAGTCCTGCATAGAAGGTTTGGATGATCATCCAAGTAGTCAGTCCATGGGTTGGGCAATTTTTAACCAAAGATTTCATTCTTTCCCAAGCTTGAGCAACATGTTCAGTATCTAATTGTTTAAAATTCATTATGCTACTCCTCAAAGATATAATTTTAGCAGGGGGATAATATCTACCAATAAAAGCATCCTTGCATTTAGTCCATGAATCAATACTATTCTTAGGCAGAGATAGCAACCAATCTTTAGCTCTTCCTCTTAATGAGAAAGGGAACAATTTTAGTTTAATAATATCACCATCTACATCCTTATATTTTTGCATTTCATATAATTCAACAAAATTATTAAGATGGGCAGCAGCATCATCAGAACTAACACCAGAAAATTGCTCTCGCATAACAAGATTCAGTAAAGCAGGTTTAATTTCAAAGAATTCTGCTGTAGTAGCAGGTGGAGCAATAGGTGTGCGTAAGAAATCATTATTATTTGTGGTTGTGAAGTCACACAACTTAGTGTTTTCAGCGTTGGCCATTTTAGCAACAGTAAATAAAGCAAACTAGATAAAGTAAATGCAAGTAAACTAATTTTTTTTGTGTTTTAGATATAGCAAACAAGATGGCAAATAAAGTAAAACTAGCAACTAATTTTTTTGTATTTTGATTTAGTGCAGCAAACAAAGTAGTAAATAAAACTAAGCAAGACAAAAACAAAGTAAAGAGATTGAGAAGTGGAGACTCCCCTTGCAGCGTGTCTTGATCTCCCCGGCAACGGCGCCAGAAATTTGTTGCTGGCGCAGAGTTGACGTGGGAGTTAGAGATCTCTGTGGTGTAACTTTTCTTCAGGTCCCCGGCAACGGCGCCAGAAATTTGCTTGATGCGTGTGGTTGGCACGTCCGTTGGGAACCCCAAGAGGAAGGTGTGATGCGCACAGCGGCAAGTTTCCCTCAGTAAGAAACCAAGGTTTAATCGGACCAGTAGGAGTCAAGAAGCACGTTGAAGGTTGATGGCGGCGAGATGTAGTGCGGCGCAACACTAGTGATTCCGGCGCCAACGTGGAACCTGCACAACACAACCAAAGTACTTTGCCCCAACGAAATAGTGAGGTTGTCAATCTCACCGGCTTGCTGTAACAAAGAGTTAACCGTATTGTGTGGAAGATGATTGTTTGCAGAAAACAGTAGAACAAGTATTGCAGTAGATTGTATTTCAGTAAAGAGAATTGGACCGGGGTCCACAGTTCACTAGAGGTGTCTCTCCCATAAGACGAACAGCATGTTGGGTGAACAAATTACAGTTGGGCAATTGACAAATAAAGAGAGCATGACCATGCACATACATATCATGATGAGTATAGTGAGATTTAATTGGGCATTACGACAAAGTACATAGACCGTCATCCAACTGCATCTATGCCTAAAAAGTCCACCTTCAGGTTATCAACCGAACCCCCACCAGTATTAAGTTGCTAACAACAGACAATTGAAATAAGTATTGCGAGAAATGTAAATAGAGACTACATCCTAGAACATATCACAAATGTTTTATACCTAGTGGCAACGACACATCCGTAATCTTAGTGGTTCTTGTCACTCCTCCAGATTCACGGAGACATGAACCCACTATCGAGCATAAATACTCCCTCTTGGAGTTACTAGCATCAACTTGGCCAGAGCATCTACTAATAACGGAGAGCATGCAAGATCATAAACAACACATGGATATAACTTTGATAATCAACATAACAAGTATTCTCTATTCATCGGATCCCAACAAACGCAACATATAGAATTACAGATAGATGATCTTGATCATGTTAGGCAGCTCACAAGATCCGACAATGATAGCACAATGGGGAGAAGACAACCATCTAGCTACTGTTATGGACCCATAGTCCAGGGGTAGACTACTCACACATCACACCGGAGGAGACCATGGCGGCGTAGAGTCCTCCGGGAGATGATTCCCCTCTCCGGCAGGGTGCCGGAGGCGATCTCCTGGATCCCCCGAGATGGGATCGGCGGCGGCGGCGTCTCTGGAAGGTTTTCCGTATCGTGGCTCTCGGTACTGGGGGTTTCGTCACGGAGACTTTTTATAGGCGGAAGGGCAAGTCAAGAGGCGGCACGGGGGCCCCACACCACAGGGCCGCGCGGCCAAGGGGGGGGCCGCGCCGCCCTAGGGTGTGGCCCCTCCGTGGCCCCTCTTCGTCTCTCCTTCGGACTTCTGGAAGCTTCGTGAGAAAATAGGCCCCTGGGCTTTGATTTCGTCCAATTCCGAGAATATTTCCTTACTAGGATTTCTGAAACCAAAAACAGCAGAAAACAAAGAATCGGCACTTCGGCATCTTGTTAATAGGTTAGTTCCAGAAAATGCACGAATATGACATAAAGTGTGCATAAAACATGTAGATAACATCAATAATGTGGCATGGAACATAAGAAATTATCGATACGTCGGAGACGTATCAGACTCCACCCCATCTAGGGCTGGCCGGCCATGGTGGTGGAGTCCCATGTGGACTCCACCTTCCTTGGTGGTTTCTTCCGGACTTTTCTAGAACCTTCTAGAACCTTCCATAGAACCTTCCGCGACATTTTATTTCACATAAAATGACATCCTATATATGAATCTTATTCTCCGGACCATTCCGGAACTCCTCGTGATGTCCGGGATCTCATCCGGGACTCCGAACAAATATTCGAACTCCATTCCATATTTCAAGTGCTACCATTTCAACATCCAACTTTAAGTGTGTCACCCTACGGTTCGAGAACTATGCGGACATGGTTGAGTATTCACTCCAACCAATAACCAATAGCGGGATCTGGAGATCCATAATGGCTCCCACATATTCAACGATGACTTTAGTGATCGAATGAACCATTCACATATATTACCAATTCCCTTTGTCTCGCGATATTTTACTTGTCCGAGGTTTGATCTTCGGTATCACTCTATACCTTGTTCAACCTCGTCTCCTGACAAGTACTCTTTACTCGTACCGTGGTATGTGGTCTCTTATGAACTCATTCATATGCTTGCAAGACATTAGACGACATTCCACCGAGAGGGCCCAGAGTATATCTATCCGTCATCGGGATGGACAAATCCCACTGTTGATCCATATGCCTCAACTCATACTTTCTGGATACTTAATCCCACCTTTATAGCCACCCATTTACGCAGTGGTGTTTGGTGTAATCAAAGTACCTTTCCGGTATAAGTGATTTACATGATCTCATGGTCATAAGGACTAGGTAACTATGTATCGAAAGCTTATAGCAAATAACTTAATGACGAGATCTTATGCTACGCTTAATTGGGTGTGTCCATTACATCATTCATACAATGATATAACCTTGTTATTAATAACATCCAATGTTCATGATTATGAAACTAATCATCTATTAATCAACAAGCTAGTTTAAGAGGCATACTAGGGACTTCTTGTTTGTCTACATATCACACATGTACTAATGTTTCGGTTAATACAATTCTAGCATGATATATAAACATTTATCATAAACATAAAGATATAAATAATAACCACTTTATTATTGCCTCTAGGGCATATCTCCTTCACATCTTAGCCATTTAGGATTTGATGGAGTATACCCTATATAATGGATCAAAGAAAGCAAACATGCTACAAATATAAACAAATTACATATAAGCACACATAAAGACTTTAAAGATCCAAGAAAGATATACTTTGGACAAAACACCAAATGAATCGAATAAGGCATAAAGGTGTCCCCAAACAAATTTGTTGTCCAAATTATATCAAAGACGCAAATCACAAAAGATTTGTTCAACAAAGTTCAACAAATGAACTAAGAAGGAACCATTGAGCATAGAGGATGAAATAAAGCAAACATGCTCAAAGATTTATCTCATTCAACAAATAAGGCATAGAATAAGAAATGAGATAGCAAAACTCCCAAAAGAGCAAGGTTCGAACAAACAAACCAAACCCTCTACACTTTTCACAGTGGCACAATGTACCGTAAGGAAAAGGTTTGTCTTCCAAAACAAATTCTTGATATTAATCAAGAGAATTTATCAAAAGATTTTTCAAATGAACAAGGAAGACACATGGGAGCAACAAAGATTTGTTGGAAATAAAATAAGGCAATAAGAAACAATCCAAGGTGAAGATGATCCATAAGTTCAACCACATACAAAGTTATCAATTGTCAAAGACAATGAGAATATTGGAATTAGCTTCCGGTGGTATATCAACAAGGATAGTAAGGATCAATTTCACAATAAAAGGCATAGGATAAGTATATAGAATTAAGCACTATGCACGGATGAAGATTCTTGATAGCTTCAACTAGTCAAACAATCACGCACGGCAATGATTAGAATAACTTGAAGCAAACGGTGTCCCAAATAAGATATAGAGATATGTATTTGAGGAAGAACCGTACCAAGAATTTCTTATTCAAACAAGAACCAAAAGATGAGCAAATAAAAGCTTTTTACTATAAGTGGAGCTGGTTTGAGCAAACATGCCACCTAGGATCAAGATAATTACGTGTATCAACACTAAGTGGCATAACCTCATATGTTCACATTTTCTAGGCTTGTGATATGTACAAAACATATTACTCCCCCATAATGTGATAAAACATTTCTTCTAAACAAGAGGCAACTAAAATTCAACTAGAGATGATTAATGGACATTTAGAATCTGAATTTCTCATGAGTATGGCATACCACATAGTGACTAGATAATCTTGCAATATCAATACTAAGTGGTGATACCCATGTACACACATTTTTAGAGAAAGAGAGATGCATAATGCATATCACTCCCCCAAAATGGGATGTTCCATTAATCACTCAAAGAGAGCCAAATAAGATATCATCAAGATGCATTAGGCTCAAAACAATACACAAGTATATGATGAGTCAAACAAACATACTTGAATACACAAGATAGGCAAGTAAGACTCAACACATACAAACACATATTTGATACAAAACCAAACATGCAAAGGGGCAAGTAACTTACAATGAATATGAAGAGTTGAAGTATAAGTTACCGCAAGGAGGGACATTGGATATAAGATATAGATGATGATCCATACGACTTGGCTTGGTCAAAATATAATATATGAAGATCCCTTAATTCTTCATGAATTAGCCAAGTCTCCAATGCCCTCCACATGCACCTATTGATCACGTTTGAGCTTGTTGGTCCCCAACCAAGTTGGGTCCTAAGAGGTTAGTCACAATAGGCTTGGCAACCCAAATGGTCCTTTTCTTGAGACCACTTTGAGTTCCAACAAACTTGGCAAACACATTGCCATCCTTATCCTTCCCTAGAGAATAATCATCATCAACAATTATAGGGTTAGATAAGGTACTACCTAAACATGAAGAAGCAAAGTGCCCCTTCTCACGGCATAAGTAGCAAGTGTTCCCCTTTCTCTTCTTTATTGATTTCTTCTCTTGGGGAACAATGTCTTGATTCTTCTTGGGAAGTGGCCTATCTTCAACTTGAGGTCGAGCATGAGCTTGACCTTGACCTTGTGGCCGTTTCCCTTGTTGTTTCTCACTCAAGTGCTTCTTTTTCTTCAATGGGCATGATCTAACATGATGCCCTTCAACCTTGCACTTGAAGCAAACCAACTTGGCCGAATCATTGACTTTGTCTTGGCCCTTCTTCTTGTTGTTCTTGCTCTTGGACTTGTTCTTGTTATTGGAGTTGAATCCAAGTCCACTCTTGTCATTGGGGGATTGTTGCACACTTAGCATCTTGTCAAGTGTGGATTTCCCTTCATGACGCTTTTCCAAGTCTTTCTTCAAAGAAAGGACTTGGGCCTCGAGCTCTTTTATTTCCTCTACATGGTTAGTAGAAATACAAGTACTAGAGGAAGTAGAAGCTTCATTGTTAGAGCAACGAGGCAAAGCAAGTAATCCAACACAAGGTGTGTCACTAGTTTGACTAGATGGATTACAAGGACTAGCACATGGCAATATAGCATTTGTAGTAGAGATTGTGCTAATGTCCATATGAGGCTCACAAGATGTTACCTTAGTGATACTTGCCTCATGAGCTAACTTTAGCCCATCATAGGAAATTAGAAGATCATCATGAGAGCTTGAGAGCTTTTTATGACTTTCTTCCAATTCCCTATAATTGCTAGTTAGCAACTCTAGTTGAGCCCTTAGCTCAACATTCTCCTCTAAGGTAGATGCTTCACAAGAATTAGAGTTAGTAGCACAAGCATCAACAATAGTTTTCTCATTTTCATGCATATAGGATTCAATTTTTTGTGTAAGCATGAAATTAGCATGCTTCTCATCTTTTAGCTCATGCTTGAGGAGAGTGAATCTCATTTCCCCATTTTCAACATGGGACTCCAACTCCACTATGGTTTCCCTATATTTATTCAAGGTATCCATAGAGTGTTCGAGATAAGCACGAGCTTCTTTATTACCACGAAGAGAAGCATATACCATTGCCATATCATGCACCAAGATATTATGTTCTTCATCATTATCATGATCATCACTCTCATCATTAGAGGGTGTGTTAGGAGTCAAAGTAGGAGATACCTTTGGTCCATAATGAGTTGTTTCGAGTTTGGTGTGAAGGAAGTTTTCAAGGGTCAAGAGAGGAGGATGATATACTATGATCAAGAAGAGTGAAAGCTCTAAGCTTGGGGATGCCCCGGTGGTTCACCCCTGCATATATCAAGAAGACTCAAGCGTCTAAGCTTGGGGATGCCCAAGGCATCCCCTTCTTCATCGACAACATTATCAGGTTCCTTCTCTTGAAACTATATTTTTATTCGGTCACATCTTATGTGCTTTACTTGGAGCGTCTGTATGCTTTTATTTTTGTTTGTGTTTGAATAAATTGGATTACATCATGCTTGTATGGGAGAGAGAGACGCTCCGCTGGTTCGTATGAACACATGTGTTCTTAGCTCATAATATTCATGGCGAAGTTTCTCCTTCGTTAAATTGTTATATGGTTGGAATTGGAAAATGATACATGTAGTAATTGCTATAAATGTCTTGGGTAATGTGATACTTGGCAATTGTTGTGCTCATGATTAAGCTCTTGCATCATATGCTTTGCACTTATTAATGAAGAAATACATAGAGCATGCTAAAATTTGGTTTGCATATTTAGTCTCTCTAAGGTCTAGATAATTTCTAGTATTGAGTTTGAACAACAAGGAAGACGGTGTAGAGTCTTATAATGTTTACAATATGTCTTTTATGTGAGTTTTGCTGCACCGGTTCATCCTTGTGTTTGTTTCAAATAACCTTGCTAGCCTAAACCTTGTATCGAGAGGGAATACTTCTCATGCATCAAAATACTTGAGCCAACCACTATGCCATTTGTGTCCACCATACCTACCTACTACATGGTATTTCTCCGCCATTCCAAAGTAAATTGCTTGAGTGCTACCTTTAAACAATTCAAAATTTATCACCTCTGATTGGTGTCAATGTTTTATAGCTCATGAAGAAGTATGTGGTGTTTATCTTTCAATCTTGTTGGGCAACTTTCACCAATGGACTAGTGGCTTCATCCGCTTATCCAATAATTTTGCAAAAAGAGCTGGCAATGGGATTCCCAGTCCCAAATTAATTAACAAAAGTAGACACTCCTCCATGGTATGTGATTGTTCGACGGCACCCGAAGGATTCGGTTAGCCATGGCTTGTGTAAGCAAAGGTTGGGAGGAGTGTCATCATAATAAAACTAAAATAAAAAGGCACTCCTTCATGGTATGAGATTGTTGGCAGGCACCCGAGGATTTGGTTAGCCATGGTTTGTGAAAGAAAGGTTGGAAGGAGTGCCATCCAAAAATAAAATAAAATGGGAGCCGCTCTTTGAAGGTTTGTCTGGCAAGGGGGTTAGAGTACCCGCTACCATTCGTTGACAACAGCATACACCTCTCAAAACTTTATTTTTATGCTCTCTATATGTTTTCAAAACCAAAGCTCTAGCACAAATATAGCAATCGATGCTTTCCTCTTTGAAGGACCATTCTTTTACTTTTATGTTGAGTCAGTTCACCTATTTCTCTCCACCTCAAGAAGCAAACACTTGTGTGAACTGTGCATTGATTCCTACATATTTGCATATTGCACTTGTTATATTGCTTTGCGTTGACAACTATCCATGAGATATACATGTTACAAGTTGAAAGCAACCGCTGAAACTTAATCTTCCATTGTGTTGCTTCAATACCTCTACTTTGAATTATTGCTTTGTGAGTTAACTCTTATGCAAGACTTATTGATGCTTGTCTTGAAGTGCTATTCATGAAAAGTCTTTGCTATATGATTCACTTGTTTACTCATGTCATATACATTGTTTTGATCGCTGCATTCACTACATATGCTTTACAAATAGTATGATCAAGTTTATGATGGCATGTCACTCCAGAAATTATCTTTGTTATCGTTTTACCTGCTCGGGACTCGCAGAACTAAGCTTGGGGATGCTGATACGTCTCCGACGTATCGATAATTTCTTATGTTCCATGCCACATTATTGATGTTATCTACATGTTTTATGCACACTTTAGTCATATTCGTGCATTTTCTGGAACTAACCTATTAACAAGATGCCGAAGTGCCAGTTCCTGTTTTCTGCTGTTTTTGGTTTCAGAAATCCTAGTAACGAAATATTCTCGGAATCGGACGAAATCAACGCCCAGGTTCCTATTTTGCCCGGAAGCATCCAGAACACCCGAGAGTCACCAGGGAGGGGGCACAGGCCACCCAAACCCTAGGCCAGCGCAGCCAGGGGGGCCCGCGCCACCCTATGGTGTGGGCACCCCTTCGACCCTCTGGCACCGCCTCTTCGCCTATTTAAAGCCCCTGGATCGAAAACCCTGATACGTTCGACGAAAACCACAGAAACCTTCCAGAGCCGCCGCCATCGCGAGGCCAAGATCTGGGGGACAGGAGTCTCTGTTCCGGCACGCCGCCGGAGCAGGGAAGTGCCCCCGGAAGGCTTCTCCATCGACACCGCTGCCATCTCCACCGCCATCTTCATCACCGCTGCTGCTCCCATGAGGAGGGAGTAGTTCTCCATCGAGGCTCGGGGCTGTACCGGTAGCTATGTGGTTCATCTCTCTCCTATGTACCTCAATACAATGATCTCATGAGCTGCTTTACATGATTGAGATTCATATGAGTTTGTATCACAATTTATCTATGTGCTACTCTAGCAAAGTTATTAAAGTAGTTCTATTCCTCCTGCACGTGTGTAAAGGTGACAGTGTGTGCACCGTGTTAGTACTTGGTTTATGCTATGATCATGATCTCTTGTAGATTGCGAAGTTAACTATTGCTATGATGGTATTGATGTGATCTATTCCTCCTACATATGCATGAAGGTGACAATGTGCATGCTATGTTAGTACTTGGTTTAGTCTTTTGATCTATCTTACACTAAAGGTTACTAAAATATGAGCATTATTGTGGAGCTTGTTAACTCCGGCATTGAGGGTTCGTGTAATCCTACGCAATGTGTTCATCATCCAACAAAAGTGTAGAGTATGCATTTATCTATTCTGTTATGTGATCAATGTTGAGAGTGTCCACTAGTGAAAGTGTAATCCCTAGGCCTTGTTCCTAAATACTGCTATCGCTGCTTGTTTACTGTTTTACTGCGTTACTACTGCTGCAATACTACCACCATCAACTACACGCCAGCAAGCTATTTTCTGGCACCGTTGCTACTACTCATACTTATTCATACCACCTGTATTTCACTATCTCTTCGCCGAACTAGTGCACCTATTAGGTGTGTTGGGGACACAAGAGACTTCTTGCTTTGTGGTTGCAGGGTTGCATGAGAGGGATATCTTTGACCTCTTCCTCCCTGAGTTCGATAAACCTTGGGTGATCCACTTAAGGGAAAACTTGCTGCTGTTCTACAAACCTCTGCTCTTGGAGGCCCAACACTGTCTACAGGAAAGGAGGGGGAACGTAGACATCAAGCTATTTTCTGGCGCCGTTGCCGGGGAGGAAAGGTAAAAGGTACTCACACTCCGGACCTCGGCTACCAAGCTATTTTCCGCCGTTGTAAGTACTCGAAGCTATTTTCTTTAGATCCTGCAATTGCATCTTTTTGTTTCTTGTTTACACTAGTTTGGCATAATGGACAAGAATGAGCTTCTTATTCTATTTCCTGATTTAAAATATGGATTGTTTGATGCGAAAATTAAAAAACCTGTGGAATCTTATTTGCATGCTGGTAGTAATATTAGTATGAACGCTTTGAACACCATTGTTGATAATGATATAGAAAGTTCTAAGCTTGGGGAAGCTGGTTTTCATGATCTTTTTAGTCCCCCAAGCATTGAGGAGAAAATTTTCTTTGATGATACTTTGCCTCCTATTTATGATGATTATAATGATAGTGGTCTTTTGGTGCCACCTACTATGGAGAGTAAATTTTGTTGTGATTATACTATGCCTCCTACACTTGATGAGAATAATAATGATAGCTACTTTGTTGAATTTGCTCCCGCTATTACTAATAAAATTGATTATGCTTATGTGGAGAGTAATTATTTTATGCATGAGACTCATGATAAGAATGCTTTATGTGATGGTTATATTGTTGAGTTTGCTCATGTTGCTACTGAAAGTTATTATGAGAGAGGAAAATATGGTTGCAAAAATTTTCATGTTACTAAAATGCCTCTCTATGTGCTGAAATTTTTGAAGCTATACTTGTTTTATCTTCCTATGCTTGTTACTTTGCTCTTCATGAACTTGTTTAATTACAAGATTCCTTTGCATAGGAAGCATGTTAGGCTTAAATGTGTTTTGAATTTGCCTCTTGATGCTCTCTTTTGCTTCAAATACTATTTCTTGCGAGTGCATCATTAAAACTGCTGAGCCCATCTTAATGGCTATAAAGAAAAGAACTTCTTGGGAGATAACCCATGTGTTATTTTGCTACAGTACTTTGTTTTATATTTGTGTCTTGGAAGTTGTTTACTACTGTAGCAACCTCTCCTTATCTTAGTTTTGTGTTTTGTTGTGCCAAGTAAAGCCGTTGATAGAAAAGTAAGTACTAGATTTGGATTACTGCGCAGTTCCAGATTTCTTTGCTGTCACGAATCTGGGTCCACCTCCCTGTAGGTAACTCAGAAAATTAAGCCAATTTACGTGCATGATCCTCAGATATGTACGCAACTTTCATTCAATTTGAGCATTTTCATTTGAGCAAGTCTGGTGCCATTTTAAAATTCGTCAATACGAACTGTTCTGTTTTGACAGATTCTGCCTTTTATTTCGCATTGCCTCTTTTGCTATGTTTGATGAATTTCTTTGATCCATTAATGTCCAGTAGCATTATGCAATGTCCAGAAGTGTTAAGAATGATTGTGTCACCTCTGAATATGTTAATTTTTATTGTGCACTAACCCTCTAATGAGTTGTTTCGAGTTTGGTGTGAAGGAAGTTTTCAAGGGTCAAGAGAGGAGGATGATATACTATGATCAAGAAGAGTGAAAGCTCTAAACTTGGGGATGCCCCGGTGGTTCACCCCTGCATATATCAAGAAGACTCAAGCGTCTAAGCTTGGGGATGCCCAAGGCATCCCCTTCTTCATCGACAACATTATCAGGTTCCTTCTCTTGAAACTATATTTTTATTCGATCACATCTTATGTGCTTTACTTGGAGCGTCTGTATGCTTTTATTTTTGTTTGTGTTTGAATAAATTGGATTACATCATGCTTGTGTGGGAGAGAGAGACGCTCCGCTGGTTCGTATGAACACATGTGTTCTTAGCTCATAACATTCATGGCGAAGTTTCTCCTTCGTTAAATTGTTATATGGTTGGAATTGGAAAATGATACATGTAGTAATTGCTATAAATGTCTTGGGTAATGTGATACTTGGCAATTGTTGTGCTCATGATTAAGCTCTTGCATCATATGCTTTGCACTTATTAATGAAGAAATACATAGAGCATGCTAAAATTTGGTTTGCATATTTAGTCTCTCTAAGGTCTAGATAATTTCTAGTATTGAGTTTGAACAACAAGGAAGATGGTGTAGAGTCTTATAATGTTTACAATATGTCTTTTATGTGAGTTTTGCTGCACCGGTTCATCCTTGTGTTTGTTTCAAATAACCTTGCTAGCCTAAACCTTGTATCGAGAGGGAATACTTCTCATGCATCAAAATACTTGAGCCAACCACTATGCCATTTGTGTCCACCATACCTACCTACTACATGGTATTTCTCCGCCATTCCAAAGTAAATTGCTTGAGTGCTACCTTTAAACAATTCAAAATTTATCACCTCTGATTGGTGTTAATGTTTTATAGCTCATGAAGAAGTATGTGGTGTTTATCTTTCAATCTTGTTGGGCAACTTTCACCAATGGACTAGTGGCTTCATCCGCTTATCCAATAATTTTGCAAAAAGAGCTGGCAATGGGATTCCCAGTCCCAAATTAATTAACAAAAGTAGACACTCCTCCATGGTATGTGATTGTTGGACGGCACCCGAAGGATTCGGTTAGCCATGGCTTGTGTAAGCAAAGGTTGGGAGGAGTGTCATCATAATAAAACTAAAATAAAAAGGCACTCCTTCATGGTATGAGATTGTTGGCAGGCACCCGAGGATTCGGTTAGCCATGGTTTGTGAAAGAAAGGTTGGAAGGAGTGCCATCCAAAAATAAAATAAAATGGGAGCCGCTCTTTGAAGGTTTGTCTGGCAAGGGGGTTAGAGTACCCGCTACCATTCATTGACAACAACATACACCTCTCAAAACTTTATTTTTATGCTCTCTATATGTTTTCAAAACCAAAGCTCTAGCACAAATATAGCAATCGATGCTTTCCTCTTTGAAGGACCATTCTTTTACTTTTATGTTGAGTCAGTTCACCTATTTCTCTCCACCTCAAGAAGCAAACACTTGTGTGAACTGTGCATTGATTCCTACATATTTGCATATTGCACTTGTTATATTGCTTTGCATTGACAACTATCCATGAGATATACATGTTACAAGTTGAAAGCAACCGCTGAAACTTAATCTTCCATTGTGTTGCTTCAATACCTCTACTTTGAATTATTGCTTTGTGAGTTAACTCTTATGCAAGATTTATTGATGCTTGTCTTGAAGTGCTATTCATGAAAAGTCTTTGCTATATGATTCACTTGTTTACTCATGTCATATACATTGTTTTGATCGCTGCATTCACTACATATGCTTTACAAATAGTATGATCAAGTTTATGATGGCATGTCACTCCAGAAATTATCTTTGTTATCGTTTTACCTGCTCGGGACTCGCAGAACTAAGCTTGGGGATGCTGATACGTCTCCGACGTATCGATAATTTCTTATGTTCCATGCCACATTATTGATGTTATCTACATGTTTTATGCACACTTTAGTCATATTCATGCATTTTCTGGAACTAACCTATTAACAAGATGCCGAAGTGCCAGTTCCTGTTTTCTGCTGTTTTTGGTTTCAGAAATCCTAGTAACGAAATATTCTCGGAATCGGACGAAATCAACGCCCAGGTTCCTATTTTGCCCGGAAGCATCCAGAACACCCGAGAGTCACCAGGGAGGGGGCACAGGCCACCCAAACCCTAGACCGGCGCGGCCAGGGGGGCCCGCGCCACCCTATGGTGTGGGCACCCCTTCGACCCTCTGGCGCCGCCTCTTCGCCTATTTAAAGCCCCTGGATCGAAAACCCTGATACGTTCGACGAAAACCACAGAAACCTTCCAGAGCCGCCGCCATCGCGAGGCCAAGATCTGGGGGACAGGAGTCTCTGTTCCGGCACGCCGCCGGAGCGGGGAAGTGCCCCCGGAAGGCTTCTCCATCGATACCGCTGCCATCTCCACCGCCATCTTCATCACCGCTGCTGCTCCCATGAGGAGGGAGTAGTTCTCCATCGAGGCTCGGGGCTGTACCGGTAGCTATGTGGTTCATCTCTCTCCTATGTACCTCAATACAATGATCTCATGAGCTGCTTTACATGATTGAGATTCATATGAGTTTGTATCACAATTTATCTATGTGCTACTCTAGCAAAGTTATTAAAGTAGTTCTATTCCTCCTGCACGTGTGTAAAGGTGATAGTGTGTGCACCGTGTTAGTACTTGGTTTATGCTATGATCATGATCTCTTGTAGATTGCGAAGTTAACTATTGCTATGATGGTATTGATGTGATCTATTCCTCCTACATATGCATGAAGGTGACAGTGTGCATGCTATGTTAGTACTTGGTTTAGTCTTTTGATCTATCTTACACTAAAGGTTACTAAAATATGAGCATTATTGTGGAGCTTGTTAACTCCGGCATTGAGGGTTCGTGTAATCCTACGCAATGTGTTCATCATCCAACAAAAGTGTAGAGTATGCATTTATCTATTCTGTTATGTGATCAATGTTGAGAGTGTCCACTAGTGAAAGTGTAATCCCTAGGCCTTGTTCCTAAATACTGCTATCGCTGCTTGTTTACTGTTTTACTGCGTTACTACTGCTGCAATACCACCACCATCAACTACACGCCAGCAAGCTATTTTCTGGCACCGTTGCTACTACTCATACTTATTCATACCACCTGTATTTCACTATCTCTTCGCCGAACTAGTGCACCTATTAGGTGTGTTGGGGACACAAGAGACTTCTTGCTTTGTGGTTGCAGGGTTGCATGAGAGGGATATCTTTGACCTCTTCCTCCCTGAGTTCGATAAACCTTGGGTGATCCACTTAAGGGAAAACTTGCTGCTGTTCTACAAACCTCTGCTCTTGGAGGCCCAACACTGTCTACATGAAAGGAGGGGGAACGTAGACATCAAGCTATTTTCTGGCGCCGTTATCGGGGAGGAAAGGTAAAAGGTACTCACACTCCGGACCTCGGCTACCAAGCTATTTTCCGCCGTTGTAAGTACTCGAAGCTATTTCCTTTAGATCCTGCAATTGCATCTTTTTGTTTCTTGTTTACACTAGTTTGGCATAATGGACAAGAATGAGCTTCTTATTCTATTTCCTGATTTAAAACATGGATTGTTTGATGTGAAAATTAAAAAACCTATGGAATCTTATTTGCATGCTGGTAGTAATATTAGTATGAACGCTTTGAACACCATTGTTGATAATGATATAGAAAGTTCTAAGCTTGGGGAAGCTGGTTTTCATGATCTTTTTAGTCCCCCAAGCATTGAGGAGAAAATTTTCTTTGATGATACTTTGCCTCCTATTTATGATGATTATAATGATAGTGGTCTTTTGGTGCCACCTACTATGGAGAGTAAATTTTGTTGTGATTATACTATGCCTCCTACACTTGATGAGAATAATAATGATAGCTACTTTGTTGAATTTGCTCCCGCTATTACTAATAAAATTGATTATGCTTATGTGGAGAGTAATTATTTTATGCATGAGACTCATGATAAGAATGCTTTATGTGATGGTTATATTATTGAGTTTGCTCATGTTGCTACTGAAAGTTATTATGAGAGAGGAAAATATGGTTGCAAAAATTTTCATGTTACTAAAATGCCTCTCTATGTGCTGAAATTTTTGAAGCTATACTTGTTTTATCTTCCTATGCTTGTTACTTTGCTCTTCATGAACTTGTTTAATTACAAGATTCCTTTGCATAGGAAGCATGTTAGGCTTAAATGTGTTTTGAATTTGCCTCTTGATGCTCTCTTTTGCTTCAAATACTATTTCTTGCGAGTGCATCATTAAAACTGCTGAGCCCATCTTAATGGCTATAAAGAAAAGAACTTCTTGGGAGATAACCCATGTGTTATTTTGCTACAGTACTTTGTTTTATATTTGTGTCTTGGAAGTTGTTTACTACTGTAGCAACCTCTCCTTATCTTAGTTTTGTGTTTTGTTGTGCCAAGTAAAGCCGTTGATAGAAAAGTAAGTACTAGATTTGGATTACTGCGCAGTTCCAGATTTCTTTGCTGTCACGAATCTGGGTCCACCTCCCTGTAGGTAACTCAGAAAATTAAGCCAATTTACGTGCATGATCCTCAGATATGTACGCAACTTTCATTCAATTTGAGCATTTTCATTTGAGCAAGTCTGGTGCCATTTTAAAATTCGTCAATACGAACTGTTCTGTTTTGACAGATTCTGCCTTTTATTTCGCATTGCCTCTTTTGCTATGTTGGATGAATTTCTTTGATCCATTAATGTCCAGTAGCATTATGCAATGTCCAGAAGTGTTAAGAATGATTGTGTCACCTCTGAATATGTTAATTTTTATTGTGCACTAACCCTCTAATGAGTTGTTTCGAGTTTGGTGTGAAGGAAGTTTTCAAGGGTCAAGAGAGGAGGATGATATACTATGATCAAGAAGAGTGAAAGCTCTAAGCTTGGGGATGCCCCGGTGGTTCACCCCTGCATATATCAAGAAGACTCAAGCGTCTAAGCTTGGGGATGCCCAAGGCATCCCCTTCTTCATCGACAACATTATCAGGTTCCTTCTCTTGAAACTATATTTTTATTCGGTCACATCTTATGTGCTTTACTTGGAGCGTCTGTATGCTTTTATTTTTGTTTGTGTTTGAATAAATTGGATTACATCATGCTTGTGTGGGAGAGAGAGACGCTCCGCTGGTTCGTATGAACACATGTGTTCTTGGCTCATAATATTCATGGCGAAGTTTCTCCTTCGTTAAATTGTTATATGGTTGGAATTGGAAAATGATACATGTAGTAATTGCTATAAATGTCTTGGGTAATGTGATACTTGGCAATTGTTGTGCTCATGATTAAGCTCTTGCATCATATGCTTTGCACTTATTAATGAAGAAATACATAGAGCATGCTAAAATTTGGTTTGCATATTTAGTCTCTCTAAGGTCTAGATAATTTCTAGTATTGAGTTTGAACAAAAAGGAAGACGGTGTAGAGTCTTATAATGTTTACAATATGTCTTTTATGTGAGTTTTGTTGCACCGGTTCATCCTTGTGTTTGTTTCAAATAACCTTGCTAGCCTAAACCTTGTATCGAGAGGGAATACTTCTCATGCATCAAAATACTTGAGCCAACCACTATGCCATTTGTGTCCACCATACCTACCTACTACATGGTATTTCTCCGCCATTCCAAAGTAAATTGCTTGAGTGCTACCTTTAACAATTCAAAATTTATCACCTCTGATTAGTGTCAATGTTTTATAGCTCATGAAGAAGTATGTGGTGTTTATCTTTCAATCTTGTTGGGCAACTTTCACCAATGGACTAGTGGCTTCATCCGCTTATCCAATAATTTTGCAAAAAGAGCTGGCAATGGGATTCCCAGTCCCAAATTAATTAACAAAAGTAGACACTCCTCCATGGTATGTGATTGTTGGACGGCACCCGAAGGATTCGGTTAGCCATGGCTTGTGTAAGCAAAGGTTGGGAGGAGTGTCATCATAATAAAACTAAAATAAAAAGGCACTCCTTCATGGTATGAGATTGTTGGCAGGCACCCGAGGATTCGGTTAGCCATGGTTTGTGAAAGAAAGGTTGGAAGGAGTGCCATCCAAAAATAAAATAAAATGGGAGCCGCTCTTTGAAGGTTTGTCTGGCAAGGGGGTTAGAGTACCCGCTACCATTCGTTGACAACAACATACACCTCTCAAAACTTTATTTTTATGCTCTCTATATGTTTTCAAAACCAAAGCTCTAGCACAAATATAGCAATCGATGCTTTCCTCTTTGAAGGACCATTCTTTTACTTTTATGTTGAGTCAGTTCACCTATTTCTCTCCACCTCAAGAAGCAAACACTTGTGTGAACTGTGCATTGATTCCTACATATTTGCATATTGCACTTGTTATATTGCTTTGCATTGACAACTATCCATGAGATATACATGTTACAAGTTGAAAGCAACCGCTGAAACTTAATCTTCCATTGTGTTGCTTCAATACCTCTACTTTGAATTATTGCTTTGTGAGTTAACTCTTATGCAAGACTTATTGATGCTTGTCTTGAAGTGCTATTCATGAAAAGTCTTTGCTATATGATTCACTTGTTTACTCATGTCATATACATTGTTTTGATCGCTGCATTCACTACATATGCTTTACAAATAGTATGATCAAGTTTATGATGGCATGTCACTCCAGAAATTATCTTTGTTATCGTTTTACCTGCTCGGGACTCGCAGAACTAAGCTTGGGGATGCTGATACGTCTCCGACGTATCGATAATTTCTTATGTTCCATGCCACATTATTGATGTTATCTACATGTTTTATGCACACTTTATGTCATATTCGTGCATTTTCTGGAACTAACCTATTAACAAGATGCCGAAGTGCCAGTTCCTGTTTTCTGCTGTTTTTGGTTTCAGAAATCCTAGTAACGAAATATTCTCAGAATCGGACGAAATCAACGCCCAGGTTCCTATTTTGCCCGGAAGCATCCAGAACACCCGAGAGTCACCAGGGAGGGGGCACAGGCCACCCAAACCCTAGGCCGGTGCGGCCAGGGGGGCCCGCGCCACCCTATGGTGTGGGCACCCCTTCGACCCTCTGGCGCCGCCTCTTCGCCTATTTAAAGCCCCTGGATCGAAAACCCTGATACGTTCGACGAAAACCACAGAAACCTTCCAGAGCCGCCGCCATCGCGAGGCCAAGATCTGGGGGACAGGAGTCTCTGTTCCGGCACGCCGCCGGAGCGGGGAAGTGCCCCCGGAAGGCTTCTCCATCGACACCGCTGCCATCTCCACCGCCATCTTCATCACCGCTGCTGCTCCCATGAGGAGGGAGTAGTTCTCCATCGAGGCTCGGGGCTGTACCGGTAGCTATGTGGTTCATCTCTCTCCTATGTACCTCAATACAATGATCTCATGAGCTGCTTTACATGATTGAGATTCATATGAGTTTGTATCACAATTTATCTATGTGCTACTCTAGCAAAGTTATTAAAGTAGTTCTATTCCTCCTGCACGTGTGTAAAGGTGACAGTGTGTGCACCGTGTTAGTACTTGGTTTATGCTATGATCATGATCTCTTGTAGATTGCTATGATGGTATTGATGTGATCTATTCCTCCTACATATGCATGAAGGTGACAGTGTGCATGCTATGTTAGTACTTGGTTTAGTCTTTTGATCTATCTTACACTAAATGTTACTAAAATATGAGCATTATTGTGGAGCTTGTTAACTCCGGCATTGAGGGTTCGTGTAATCCTACGCAATGTGTTCATCATCCAACAAAAGTGTAGAGTATGCATTTATCTATTCTGTTATGTGATCAATGTTGAGAGTGTCCACTAGTGAAAGTGTAATCCCTTGGCCTTGTTCCTAAATACTGCTATCGCTGCTTGTTTATCGTTTCTTTGCGTTACTACATGCAATACCACCACCATCAACTACACGCCAGCAAGCTATTTTCTGGCACCGTTGCTACTGCTCATACTTATTCATACCACCTGTATTTCACTATCTCTTCGCCGAACTAGTGCACCTATTAGGTGTGTTGGGGACACAAGAGACTTCTTGCTTTGTGGTTGCAGGGTTGCATGAGAGGGATATCTTTGACCTCTTCCTCCCTGAGTTCGATAAACCTTGGGTGATCCACTTAAGGGAAAACTTGCTGCTGTTCTACAAACCTCTGCTCTTGGAGGCCCAACACTGTCTACAGGAAAGGAGGGGGAACGTAGACATCAAGGACATGCCCGGTTTCGCCTCTGCATGCAGAATAGACGTATTTGGGAAATACATTGCTTTGAGCACTATGCAACAAAGGGAATCCAGATTTTGAAGCAGTCTCCAACTCTGTCTAGCAAGCATGGCCATATTGAAAACGTGCAAATCTCTAAATCCCAGACCACCATCTTGCTTCGACTTTGTCATATTGTCCCAGCCTATCCAATGACAACGTTACTTCTCATCTTGTTGGCTCCACCAATATCTACATATCATAGAACTGATTTCATCACATAGTGACTTCGTCAAGTCAAAACATGACATTGCATATGTAGGAATTGCTTGCGCAACGGCTTTTATCATAATCTCCTTCCCAGCTTTTGACAGTAGTCTCTCCTTCCAACCCTGTATTCTCTGCCAAATCCTCTCCTTCAAATATTCAAACTCCTTACTCTTCGATGCTCCCAAGTGGACCGGTAGACCAAGGTAGCGCTCATTAAAGGATTCACGTGGGACCAAGGACTCCCAGAACTTCTTGCTTTGCTCTTCGATTTGTTCCCTTACTAAACATAGCTGAGGATTTATCCTTATTTATCATCTGGCCCGATTGAGATTCATAAAGGGCAAGAATTTGTTGTAACTTTGTGGCGTTGCTAGCATTTGCCTTCATCACTATCAGCGAGTCATCTGCAAAGAACAAGTGGTTAATTTTCGGAGCTCCCTGGCATAATTGGACCCCCTGCAGAGAACCATCCTCCTCCGCTGCTCTAAGCAAAGCTGACAACCCCTCCGCACACAGAATGAATAAGTACGGAGACAGAGGGTCTCCCTGCCTGAGACCCCTCTCAGGCGTGAACGGTTCTTGAAGATTCCTATTCACCTTCACACAGTAGGAAACTGATCGAACACACTTCATGACCAGATTAATCCATGCAGCCCCAAATCCCATTTTCTCCATAATTCTCTCCAGGAAACTCCACTCAACTCTATCATATGCTTTACTCATGTCCAACTTCACCGCCACCAAACCATCTCGCCCTCCCTTCCTCCTATGCATCATATGTGTGATTTCATAAGCAAGAAGGACATTATCAGTTATCAACCGTCCTGGTACGAAAGCCGATTGTGTTGGAGAAATGATATGTGGTAAAACCACTTTAAGCCGGTTTGCCAACACCTTGGAGATCAATTTGTATAAAACATTGCACAGACTTATTGGCCGAAATTGTGTGATTCTCTCGGGATTTGTAACCTTCGGAATGAGGACTATGGTGGTCTCATTCCAGCCCATAGGCTTGTTGCCGCCATTTAGCACCGCCAGAACTTCCTCCTGGACTTTTGGACCAACCATATGCCAAAATTTCTTGTAAAAAATAGGCGACATCCCATCTGGTCCCGGTGCTTTGAGATCACCAATTGATTCCAGGGCTTCCTTAACTTCAGCCCCTGTGAATTCCCTAATGAGCATATCATTCATGCCTTCAGTAACTGAGTTATTGACATGTTGTAGGAGATCATCATTTGAGGGGCCTGCAGAAGACATGAACAAACTTTTGTAGTGGTTAGTTATAAAATTTCCTATATCCTCTTCTCCCTCCACTACTCCTCCTCCCTCCCTCTTCAACTTTTTTATAACATTCGTTCTCCTCCTCTTCGAGGCAACCGCATGGAAATAGGAAGTATTACGATCACCATAAAGTAACCTATTTGCATGTGCCCTTTGTTTCCAAAATGTATTATGTTGATCCTCAAGACGACTCAACTTAAACCGCAGGACGTGTTCCTGATCGACTCCCTCCTGAGTGATAGGTCCTCTGCGACATCTCTCCAAGTCCCTCTTGGCCATTTTGATGCGCTTCTTTAACTGCCCCAGAACCTCCTTGTCCCATCTCCACAACTTCCTTCCCACTTCCGCAACAGCATCTCCCACCGTGACCCCCTCTTCTGCAAAAGCAGAATTCCAAGCATCCTCCACAACCTAGGCACACCCTTCCTCATGTAACCACGAAGCCTCAAAGCGAAACATAGGCGCCGAATTTTGGTTACCCATCGGCTGAGCTTCAATATTCATCTCAGCAATCACTGGTCTATGGTCGGAATGGCGTGGATCACCATTTATAATTCTATAAAGAGGGAACATGCAGCGCCACCCCACATTTGCTATCGCCCGATCGAGTCGCTCCCGTGTGTACCCTCCCGCAACATGCCAATTGTTTCTCCAGGTGAAAGCATCACCCACAAAGCCCAAGTCAGCCAAGTTTGCATCCTCCAAAGCTTTCCTAAAGGCATCCATACAACCTGGGGCCCGAGCCGTCCCTCCCTCCTTCTCATGTGAGAACAAAATTTCATTAAAATCCCCCATGCACAGCCAAGGGAGATCCGATTGCCCACTTAAAGTGTGAATGAGCTTCCAAGTATTCTCCTTCATGCCTGATTTTGACTCCCCATAAACCCCTGTAAAACACCATTTGTTGCCTGACTCGCCCACCACATCCACATCGATATGGTACCTCCCCTTCCACTGAAGCTGTACATCGACACCTTTGCGAGCAAAAAGCGCCAAACCACCACTACGCCCCTTACAACCCACAGCAAACATCGTTGGCATATTTAGGCTCCAACGAAACCTATCCATCTCCTCTTCTGTCAGCTTTGTTTCGCACAAAAAGAGAAGATCGGGCTCTTCCGCCTTCTGAAGATCATGAAGGCCCCGAACTGCCGGCTGGTTCCCAAGCCCCCGGCAGTTGCTGGACACAACTTTCATTGCTTCCCGCAGGGCTGAGACGGCAGCCCCGCGTTCAAAAGTGTTCCCTGTACTCCTCCGATCACCTCTGTACCCACCTCCACCCGCCCTTTCTTCACTCCCTCCCCATCTAGCTCCTCTACCTCTACATGCCCTCTTTTATCCCCCACCGCCCCCTCGGCCAGGAAAGAACCCTGGACAACCTCACCCCCACTCTTAACCCCTCTAGGCTTCAAGGATCTCCTGAAAGTACCTTTCCCATTCTTACCATCACCTCCCAGACCACCAGCACCTTTGTTTCCCCCTTCCCCAACCGAGCTGTTTGCCCATCTCCGATCGACGTGTGACCCATAGCCGGGCCATGCAAAACAGGCCCCCCATCTCCTCCATGTTGGGCCTCCACTCCCGCCGCATTAACTTCCCCGACCACATACGGCCCACCATCAATAACCATAGCACTCATATCATCTAAGGCCGGATTAGTAAGAACATTTGTATGCACAGAATCCTTGACCTCTTGATTATTGCTCGCCTCCTTATCTCTTGTATTCTCCTCCGCCCCTAACACCTCCCCAGGCTGCTGCTGTACCTCAGGCCCAGCTCCAACTGTCCCAGAACAAGCCTCACTAGTCTTTACAGACCCTTTGTCTCCATTTTGTACGGCAGCTTGATCTTCCACAGCAACCCCGACTTTGTTCGGTAAGGCTACATCCCCCGCCCTTCCTTGCTCAATGTTGAACGCAAGCTGCTTCTTACTGCCCCGAGTCCCTATTACCTCTTCATGAGATTTACCACCTGTTCCCTTCCCTTCAGTAAGCTTCAAAGGGCTTGTTACTTCTTTTTCCTCCCCCCGACCCGGCACTAAGTCCTTCCTCCAAGACAGACTATTACTCCGTGATCCATGAACTCCTCTCCCCTGGCTCCCATACCTCCTACTTTCAGAGCCTCTCCCCTTATTCCATGATCCACTCTCACCTGAAGAGGACCCCTTCTGATCCGGTATCCACTTAAGCCATTTACCATATTGTTGTGTCTCCCCTCTTCCCAGCTGGATGGAGCATGTTTTATCAATGTGGCCAACTCTGCCACAAGTGAAACAAAAATTTGGCAAAAAACTCATACTCAAATCTGCACCACTTCTCCTTCCCCTCTTCCCCAATTGTGACCATAAGCCCTCTCAGCAAAGGTTTCTCCACTTGTATTCTGACCTTAACTCTAAGGTACTTCCCTGGTGCCATACCATTATCATCAGTTTCGACAGATATAAACTCCCCAATTACCTCTCCCATCTCCTCACCCGTCTTCCTGTTCATTCTTCCCAAAGGCAAGTTAAAAATACGTACCCATATTGGATAACTCGCAAACGCATATTCATCAACTGATTTGTTAACATCAAAATCCTCCATCACTATGATCTCATTTTCAAACATCCAGGGCCCGTCCTCTATAGCTTTCCTCTTCCCACTAGGCTGATGGAACGTGAACAGGAAAATATTACCGCCCACAGTTTTACAGTGGATACCTTTAAGCGGACACCAAGCTCTGCCCAGAGCACCAGCCAAACCTTCCGCAAAAGCAGGCTTTTCCGAGAACAACTTCCCCAGGGCCTGTGGTTCGATCAGCCCGATCTGACTCCCACTGGACCAGCCGATCTTCACCCCCTTCATCTCCGCTTCTGAGAGTTGCAAATTCTTCATCAAACCTTCAACATTCTCCATCCCCTCCATGCCGATCTCCGCGGTCGCTCGGCCGGACGGACGATCTAGGTCTAGGTGTATTACGATCACACGCCCTAGTCACGTATGGAAGGCTTTTGGTGGATTTTGGACGGAAAAACACGGACCTCCAGATCTCACACGGGCGATCGCCCGGATCGGGAAGGCACAGATCGTAGGAGGACAGGAACTACGGTGGAAAGAGCGAGGATTGGATCTGTGCGCGTTGTAGATGGAGACCAGAACGAAGACCTGGGAGCGCCCCAGAATCGCCTCCCGATCGCCTCCGGGAATTACGCGGACGGACCAAAAAAAAGTGCGATTATAGGGCTGCCCGAACAGATGTACTCAGATGTTTATAAATACGTGCGTGAAGATGCATCCTGCACCGGCTACTGCAGAGCATTGTCCCACACGGATCGATGGGCAGACGGTGACCGTTCATCCCCAGGAATCAGGCTGGTTGCGGGCAATACAACGGTTCGCGCCGGACGCGAATACCCACGCCTCGATGTAGTTCCAGCCCAGCCCACTCCGCGGCTGCACCAGATTGAACACCGACCCACCACGCGTCCCTCCCAGCCCCTGTCTTCCTCTTCCCCTGCCGCACCACGCCACCCAACCACCCGGCTCCAAACCCGCCGCCGCCGCCATGGGGAGGCGATCCGGGGGCAGGAAGCTGCCCTTCTTCGCCTCCGCCGGCTCCACCTCCTCCACCAAGCGCACCCGCTCCGCTCGCCGCCTCCCTTCCCTCCCCAAGACCACCTCGCCGCCTCCCCCCCACGCCACCTCCCCACCCCCCGCGCCGCACCCCACCACGTCCCCGCCCGACCTACCTTCCGCCGCCGCGGCCTCCGTGTCCGGCAAGGTCGCCAAGAAGAAGGCCGGCGCGCGCCTCTGGATGCGGCTGGACCGCTGGGGGTCCTCCGAGATCCTCGAGCTCGACAAGGCCTCCATCATCCGCCGCGCCGGCGTGCCCCTGCGCGACCTCCGCATCCTCGGCCCCATCTTCTCCCACTCCTCCAGCATCCTCGGTACCCATCCCCACCCCCGCCCGCCCGCCGATTTCACTACCCATCCCCACCGCCACCGCCGCAACTTACTGACCTACAATCCCTACCTGCGCAGCTAGGGAGAAGGCGATGGTGATCAACCTGGAGTTCATCAGGGCGATCGTGACCGCCGACGAGGTGCTCCTGCTGGACCCGCTCGCGCACGACGTGCTCCCTTTCGTCGACCAGCTCAGGCAGCACCTCCCTCTCAAGAGCCCTGCCGGTGGGAACGGTGGGGACCCCGGGAACCAGGCGCCCTGTCTAAACGAGGCGACCGGGGCAGAGCACGAGCTGCCGTTCGAGTTCCAGGTGCTCGAGGTCGGGCTGGAGGCCGTGTGCTCCACGCTCGACTTGAGCGTGGCTGAGCTCGAGAGGCATGCTACTCCTGTGCTCGATGAGCTCACCAAGAACGTGAGCACGCGGAACCTGGAGCGTGTGCGGAGCCTCAAGAGTGACCTCACCCGATTGCTTGCCCGTGTTCAGAAGGTATTATCAGAGAGAGGCATATAAGTGCAAAGTTTCCTTAATCTATCTACATTCTAAACCTTTGATTGCCTGAATACTGTCTGTTATCATTTGAACCTTGATTTGCAGATAAAAATTTGTATCGCCACTTTGCGCTCCTTTCTGGCCCTTGAATTTAGTTCTACCGAAACAATACTAGTTCATTCAACCATCTGTTTGTTCTAAGCACAATTGAGATATGAGTTATAGCTGAAGTTTTGGTCATAGCATGTATATGTACCAATTATATGCAGATTTTACTTAAACCATCTTTCACCTCACACCTTTATCACTTACAATTGGTCACACACGGAGTCAGTCACCAATTGAAGTCTGCTCTTGCGTAACCGCTAGCAAATTAAGGAATTTACTATTTGAGAACTGTTTTGATGCAAGTTTTAAAAGAACCAAATGTCTACTTTGGGTTAAGAATGATGATTTTGTTCAATCCTAGTTCTGGTAGAATTGTTAGATAGACAATTAGAACGAAAAGAGATCATAAACAGCTGAGAATTTTGGATCTTGCTGTTAAGTTTTAGTTTATTTCTATTCTTGTTAAGCTTCTCGATCGTATTGATTACATTATATTGATGCTGGTATTTCTGTCTGTCGTTGCGAGAACCTTGATGACTGATGAGAGCCTGCTCTAAACTGGGTCTTATTCTAAAGCTATTATGTTTGCTGTTGTATCTTTCTAGGTCAGAGATGAAATAGAACATCTTCTAGATGATAATGAAGACATGGCACATCTGTATCTAACACGGAAGCAAGCACAGAATCAGCAGGTTGAGGCCATTATGACATCTGCTGCTTCCAATAGCATTGTTCCTGCAGGAACAAGTCTGCACAGGCTCAACTCTAGTTTCCGGCGTAGTGTGAGCATTGCTACCAGTATCTATTTGGATAATGACGTGGAAGACCTAGAGATGTTGCTTGAGGCCTACTTCATGCAGCTGGATGGAATTCGCAACAGAATTTTATCGGTTAGTCCAATTCCCGACATTTGTTACTGTTCTCTTGAGCTCTTGGGCTATTTAAGACGATGACTTGCATTATTCTTGGTATGATACTTATTTGGTTCAGATCCATCATGTACAGTTTGTTGTTTCATCGTAAGAGTTTCATGCACAGATAGCTAGTCATTTGTTCCTTGGAAAACAAGTGTAAGTTGATATAGAGGTAGCAATTATCATGTACTGAATTATTTCATTATCAAGACTGTTCCTGATCATATTTTAGTCGAGTTGCTTTGGTTTTTATTTCATATTCACCTTGATGTGTACATTAATTTCTCCTTTGGAAATTAACAGGTTCGAGAGTATATTGATGACACAGAAGACTATGTCAACATTCAACTCGACAACCAGCGAAATGAACTCATTCAGCTTCAGCTTACGCTGACCATCGCATCCTTTGGCATAGCTATCAATACCTTCATTGCTGGGGCATTTGCGATGAACATCCCATGTTATCTTTATGACACGGATGGCAGCTTCTTTTGGCCATTTGTTGGGGGTACCTCGGCAGGCTGCTTTGTGATCTCCATCATTTTATTGGGGTACGCCTGGTGGAAGAAGTTGCTCGGCCCTTGAACACAGTGAAGCCAAGTCATGAGATGGTGAAAGAGCTCATCATTGAGAAGGTGGCAAACTGGCAACTCATGTTCGCGTATAACTCTGGCGAGGGAGCAAAGGACTTAAGGACAGAGGAGCACCGTGGGGTTAGGGAGAGAACTCTGATGTATTTATGTTCCAGAGTACTAGATAAGATTATCAAGCTGTGATTTTTTATTGCCATAAAATATACAACTACTTGTTGAGAGGATGTTATGAATCCATCTGCCTTCTCTTCAATTTCACCAGATGTGGCTTTTGTTGGCAACAGAAAATTAATGTCACGATATCTCAGTGAAATCATCTTCGTCATATTCCTACCCTTATGTAGTTTAAGTTGGTTCTTTCTGATACACAAAACAAAATGCAGGGCTACCAGCTTCTGCCCAATGTTTCACAAGGCATGGGCTTCAGGTTCTCTGTAACAATCTCATGGCCTTTCAAGATTTGCCCAAAATCACATGGTGAGTTTGTTTCATCCTGTCAAATAGGATAATGTTCGAACTGGAGACCATGCTGATAAAGATCAGCAGATTGAGCATCAAGCAAGCAACCTGCTACATGTCCACGATTAGCCTTGAGGTGGCAAAAAGAAACAGCACTTTGTAACGGATCTGAACAAGATCAAGTGGTGATGCCATGAACTATTATCACAAGACGATTCCGAGAATGTACACTAAGAATAATCTAATCTTATACCTTGCTATCAGTACACTAGTAACCACGTTTGAATCTAAAAGTTTCTTTTTTTGCGAGAATGCAGAGGAAACACGCTACAGTTTATCGTGGCTGCTGCTCTTCCTTTTTGTCTCCGTGTCTTCATACTCAAGTAAGTCTCAGAAAGAGCTAGGAACTGATAATGGAGCAAGGGAATTCGCAGGTAGGGCAACGCCGCCACCTCGGAGGGACACCGTGGGTCTGCTCCAGTTGTCCATGGCTATCGAATTCGAATCGAAAAATACCACGACGACGGTTATATCATCGTGGAAGTGGCGCCTTACCCCGCGGTCAATTTTCTTGAGATCCGAATACCGCATCTCCCTCTTCTTTGCTGCTTCCTGCATTGCAGTCTTCACTAGCTTCCGAGCAATCCCCTGATACATATAAGTTACAGTAACATTAACAAAATATGAAAAACATTGTTCAATCAGATGACCAAAGAGTATAAAATCACAAATAATGGAGCTGGGTTCTACTACATGGTTTGTTGGAAATAGGAAATGAAACTAAAAAAAAGTCTATATTACCGAGACAGATTTATAGTGAATGGCATGAGGTGCCAACAGCCATGGTTCAGAAAGTTTGCTTAATATAAACAGATCAGTTGCAAAGTAGCTCATTCACAATGTTTTCCATGTAAAATGCAGATGTTAAAGAGATCTAGACATTATTCCTTTGGAAAAAACAAAGATCTACAGAAGATATCTGCTATTGAAAATCCCCTCAACAATTGTTCAACCAGGCATTGCTGAATTAGGAACAACTAAAGTTACACATGCACACCCTCCGCTCCAAATTATTTGAAGTTCTAGTTTTTTCGTAATTTAAGTATCAGCTAATCTATAGAAAAATATATCAACATCTGGCAACACCAAATTAGTTTCGTTAGATTAATCATAGAATACATTTCTGTAGAAATTGGCACATTTTTCTATACATTTGGTAAAACATAAAGAGGTTCAACTTAGAACAAAATTAGAACTCCAAATAATTTGGAAAGGAGGGAGTAACATTCAATTCAGCGACTAGCCAATGGACATGAAAAGGCTTCGGACATGAATAATTTACTAGGGATTCCAATGGACATGAAAAGGCTTCGGACATAAATAATTTACTAGGGATTCCAATGGACATGAAAAGGCTTTAGACATAAATAATTTATTTATAATTTGGAAAGGAGGATAGCATTCAATTCAGCAACTAGCCAATGGACATGAAAAGGATTTAGACACAAATAATTTATTAGGGGTTTAAATGGACATGAAAAGGTTTTAGACATACATAATTTAAATTAGACCCTGCCATATTAGCCAGAACATGACCTATAATCCAAGGCCAGAAGAGTGCAACAAACTTCTAGGTACTAATTCAGTGTTGTTGTCTCTAACTACATTTTGCTATAAACAAATTTAAATACTTAAAAGACCAAAACAGAGGAATTGTTACAAACTTGAGAACCATATAATTCAGTCCCGTGATATTGGACAATCTAAGGTGCCTGCAAAACTATGTTTTTAAGATGTTCACACATGATGTTCTCTATTTCCTTACACAACAGAGCGCCCTCTTACCTCGACAGAAACATCAATCAAAGAACAATGACATTACTGCAAAGGCAGCTTCTGGTCGGACAAGCAATAGCAACTAGCACTGTGCTTTAAAAAAACCAAGTAAAACAAGCTAAACATAAGATAAGAGCACATACATTGCGAGGACTACTGTGGACTAGTTCAACCGCTTTCTGATTACTAAGATGCTCCCAGAGTCCATCCGATGCAAAAATGATGAACTGATCAGTTAACTGTATTGGGTGTACAGTAATTGCTGGATCAGAACTAAGAAGTGGTCTCCGAAAAGTTTCTGGAAGACGAAACTTGCTATGCAAAGGTTCTCTGTTGAACTCGGGTCTCTTCAGATATACATCTCCAATGGACCTTGTTATCTGCAAAACATCATCGGACCATGTGAGATGCACAAAAGAAGCAATTGCCATGGCATTTGCAAAGAGACAGAGACCAGCAGCAGATTAAAGTGATTCATCTAGGAAATGTACATGTTGACATTATACTCGGAAATGTACAACAAATAAAGGTATAAATAAATAAACACTTCATCTGAGGAGATCGGCATTAAGAAAACGGTTTTGCTAATTCTCAGTCGACTGGGAATTTGTTAAGTCTTGGTAAGAACCGTCGATCCAAGACATCCAACATAAAGATCCACGATTTTTTTTTTATATATTTACGAACTCCGAAAACGAGCAGTAATTTTATTTTGCACCAAGTGAACAAATCAACGTGAATATTTTGCACCACTAAGACTTTACTAATTTTCAGTCAACTGGGACTTGTACACTGTATCCAAGAGCTGTCTTGATTCATGGCAATACACACATTCTTACGTTATCATCAATTGTTTACACAGGAAATACAGAAGAGAATAAAAACACCTAATATGGTTATGATAACTGAAAAATTGCCTAATGTAAGAAAAATGCAGCAACAATTCAAACAAAAGCACCTGGGAAAGCTATGATTAGAACGAGAAGTTGAGCCTGATGTATGTAGACTGTATAAAATCAAAGCTACTTCATTACAACATGTCAGTTACAGTTTCTGAACTCTGGATATTTACCTGTATAATACCCTTCACACGCCATACATTGTGCTTCAAGACGACAATGTGGGGATCATCAGGATGCATTGCCTGCATCTCCCGCCTAACCTCCTCAAATGATGCATTATGTTCCGCTGAGAGCTGCATTGCAATAACCTCTCCAGTTCCCTTGACAAGTCTCCCAAGAATAGCACGGGAGTCCCCGACGTTTGCAATATAGAGAGTTCCAGCGCAAATCACACCAACTAGACAGCAAGATCCTACAGCCGCTAATTGAGGCCTCATAGACCATTGACTACTAACTAGAGAGAGAAATCCATCTTCAGTTGCTCGGAAAGCCTTCCGAATCACTTCCACTGACATGCACTTTTGCTCAGATGCAAATTCTGAAAAAAAGGAGTTCATCATGCAAGGAAAAAATGGAGATTGGCATGTGTTAAACATGCCACAATATGACCCAAATGTGGGTAGAACACACTATCATTTACTTATTTATTTTACAGGCATCAACAATTTCTTGCACATTTCCAGTTGTAATATTATTAGAATGCAATGATGTGGTTATAGAACCAAGGAATGCAAATAGCGCAAAGTAGGCCACTGGTCTAAACGAAACAACATTTGAAAGGAGCTTGTTTGATCTGTGTAGTACTACAAGCAGAACTACAATGCAGGCATCCAATGAATAATCTACTTCAATGGAGAAAAAAAGAGAGAGCAGTCAGCATAACTCAGACACCATTGCAAGTCATAGCAATTAGGCAAATGGACATTTGATCTAAGCTAGAGAACATGAGTGGTACACAGCAGCAGTTGAGGCCTTACCCTTGAGATGGTTGAACATGTGGTCATTGATGTAGCGCGCCGTCTCCGGGCCACCATGCCCATCATAGACGCCGACGAAGGTCCCCTGCAGGTCAGAATCGTTGGTCGTGAGCGGGCCGGATTCCACCTGGCTGTGGTCCTCCAGCAGGTTATTGGCCTGGACGACGGCCATGGAGAACTCGCCGGCGACGAGCTGCCCCGCGTCCTTGTACCACAGCAGCCCCTCCTGCCGGCCGGCCGCATCCACCCCCTTGCGGGGGCGCCCGTCCGGCGACGACGCGGGGCCCCAGCACGATCTCAGGTAATCCATCGCAGCCGAGAGCATCCCTCATCTCCACCACCGCCTAACCGCTCGCTCCCCGACAAAAGCCATCATATCTGTCCAGTAACCTCCCCTCTTATCGCCCCCTCGCGAAAATCTGCAATCGAAACCAACCAACCAACGGGAACAACAGGATCAGTAACGATCGTCCACGGCGCGATCGGAGGGAGGGGAGATCGCCAAGAACCGCCGCACTCCACTCGCATTGGAGGACGAGGGGCCAAACAAGAACTCACCTTTTCTTGGGTGATGGCTAGCCTCCTGCGATCTCGCGAACGGAGAGGGGCGGCGTTGGATCTGGAAACCGGCCGATCTCGAGCACTCGGAGGATTGGGTTTTGGCGGAACCGGGTGGGCTCCTCTCTCTCGCTTTCTCTCTCCGGGATCCAGAAGAAGCAACCGAGAAGCTGTCTGATCCGGGAGGACTAAAAAAAGATGCGCTTTTCGGCCGTCTCCCCCGTCAAATCTCGCAGGCGGGGTCGATCGACGAACAGATCAGGCAGGAATCTCTCTGTATCTCGCCTCCTTCACTCCTCCTGGGCACAAGAGAGGGAGAGAGAAGGCAGTAGCAAGCAAGAGAGAAGACGAACAAGGCAACCAAGGCGAGAAAGGGGGGTCAGGGCCAGCAAGGCAATGGCACAGAGATGGGAGATGGGACCTAATTTCATTCGGGACTGGCGTGGTGACTATTTCGTTGCCATGCTCCCGTTAATCCTTCCCCTGTTTTTTTCCCCTCGTTGCACGTTTCTTACACAGGAAGAAAAGGCATATGCCTAATGCCCTGCAATTATTTCCCTGAATGTACGCGTGACGTGGTAATTTTGTGTGCTTACTAGACCAACTCCGTTTGTTGCTTTCGCCTCTTACTCTTGGTTTTTATTTATTTCGCGTTTTGGATTTCATCAAAGTTAAATTTCATCAAATTTAACCAAAACATATAGACTTAGTTTAAGTTTGATTAAATCTTGAATGCGTAATAATGGAGTATTTTCTCACGACTGTATGTCAAGAAATAGATCTTGTTTTCTAAAGGAAAATCTTGCTTTCCGAATGAAGGTAGATGCGGAATTGATAAGATCCAGATTACAATGTCCTAAGGGCATGTGAAATGGTAGAGGATGAACATCTTCTCTTAGTAGTTCATGTTGTCTAGAAAAAACGATAAATATTAGAGGTACAATTCATTTTTTCTTATTATCGTCAATTAGAATAAACAAAAATTTATTATTTCTAGAAGAAAATTGCGTGGTTAAGGAAAGACAAGTTGTATAATAGGGAAAATAGTCTTTAAAAAAAAATCATAGGAGATCATCCCTTAGCTAAGGGAATACAACCTTCTTTTTCTTCATTCTCTCTTCTTCCACTAAGCAAAAAATCTGACGTAGCAAATGTAAGAGAAGACTGACATCACCCCATTGCACATGCCCTAACTATACATCATGATTCACTTGCATGCTAATTAATGTCAGATATATTTTCCTACTCCCTCTAATCGATATTAATTGTTGCTAATATGAATGTATCTAGACACGTTTTGCTAATACGAATGTATCTAGACATATTTTAGTCTAGATGCATCAATGTTACTAACAATTAGTATGAAGTGGGGGGGGGGGGGGGGATTATTATCCCTTTTTCCTGCTTGAGCGATATTCTTACCTTGTCAACATTCGCGTGTAGTCTCTGTATGAACTTTTCATGCATGGTGCAAAACAAATATGGGTTTATTACTTTTCCCCCAAAAACTTATATGTTTTTCAAGTGAGTCAATTGAAGAAAAAACTTATCTAGTTAATGGTGAAAACTATTTTTTTTTTAACCGTGGAACAAGTTAGTAGTGAAAAAAAAAATCATACTCCATTTGAAACTTCTGTTATCTTTGTTGTATTTGAAATGACATGATTTTACTCGCCACCTTCTAAAAAAATTGTGCTACAAATAGTGAAACCTTCGATTGTAGCCGTGGTGCTCATTGTATTGACCCTAAATGATGGACACTTTAATGACATTCCATTTGAAACTTCATAAATGATGACACTGCCCATCAACATTGTAGTTTCATCATATATTGCATTTTTATATTTTTGTTGCTTGCTTTCCATGTAGAGAGAAATACGTAGAACAACATGGCTTTGTTGGTCCAAAATGACATGAACATATTGCCCTAACATGATGTTATTGCTATAAACTCGTGGCAAGCAATAACGGAGAATGAAAAGAAAATCGTAGCGGGAGACACAAGATTTTAACGTGAAAACCCCTCCAACACAGAGGGAAAAAACCACAGGCGTCAGCCAGCAAAATTTTCGAAGAGTGTTTATAAACATCGGGTTATCTTATAATCTGATAAATCCTAGCCGGCGGATTACAAGAGGTATATATAGGCGGTGATGACAATCAGGCCCAAGCCTACAGGCGACGGGTCTCCTTTCGCTCCGTCGTTAGCCTTCTAATTTGGGTCCCAATATAACAGTTATTTACTTACTAAAAAAGAACAATGCTACTTGAATCATGAGTTCACTCGAGGCTCAAATCAGCCAACACAAAGCCTCCTCGAGGTACACTACCCCACTACTCCCCGCATAGAAAGCAAATTTGAACACTATTTCTCATATAAGTGGTTTTTTTTGACAATGTTCACCGGTAGGCATACATTACTTGTATTTATAAACAAAACAATACATAGTTGGTACATATACAAGCAACATAACAGGATATAAACGGTTGTACTACTGTAAACTGTCGCCGCCACAACTACCAAGAACACATGTCCTCCACCATCACCGGAGAAGAAGAGCATCAGTAGTTGGTCCACACTTTAGCGTTGAAGAAACCCCTAGCCATGAGACGTTTACGAGCCGCAGTAGCCACCAGTCTCGTCAGACTGGATCTAACCCGATAAGGAAAATCAGCCGGAGGAGCCCTCCGAGCCTCTTCAACGCCAGATCCGGGGCCAGCGCCAGCCCGCCCTTCAAGCGGCCGAATCCCCCACCATCTTCCACAAACATGCCGCAGTCAAGACCGTCACACTCCAAGAGCAGCCCATCCTTGCCGCCACGCCATGACGCAGCGCCAAAACGAAGCCCCTCCAACAGCTTGGACTCCACAAGCCTCTCGCCGATGTCAGCAACACATCCGGCGATCAGGGACAAGGACTGGGAGACCATTATTCCTAAGAGCACCATCAACATCTGCCCCACCAAGACGTTGATAGAGGAACATTGAAAACCAGGAAACCAAAAACAACAACACACACAAACGAGAACCAAGCCTCCCCTCCCCCTCGCGATGCCAGAAAAGCAATCGGAGGGGAAGGGGAGCGGCAGACTCGCCGGCGAGAGGAGCGAAGAAGAACCTGGAACCGCTCCTCTGTGCGGTTGGAAACGAGTAATTTCGACCCGTGCAGTGGTTGTTATTGATAATATACAAACTGTCGAATTATAAACTATCGTCAATTGCATTTTTCGTACATAATATGATGTCATTTACTCACTAGAAAAGGAACAAAGTTAGTTAAATCATGTGTTCCCTCAATGTTCAAATCAGCCAATACAAATAGACGGTGGTTACCCGCAAAAATAGGTTGGTTTTGCTAGTTCTAGGTGGACATAGAATTAAGTTAGAGCTAGGTCGACTCCATGACCGTTGGATTTTTAAATACAAAGGCCTAAGCCCTGTTTTAAATTAATAAAGCCACGAACGGTACCGAAATCCACCGAAATACAGGATGCTGATAGAGCAGCTTACAAGACCCAAACACACAAGCACACACTGAAACACAACACATAGCTTGATTGTCGGAGTCCTCAGCCACCAAGGCAAAGCCCTACACTTGGAGCGGCAGCAATTGACACTCGGAATGGACTCGTCGTCGAGGAGGAAAACCATCCTACGCGTACTACAAATGGCCAAAGGCCATGTTCCGTCTCCGAAGCCGAAGTAAGCCCCTGCTCCCTCGCCCTGGATCGAAGGGCGCCGTACCGCCAGCCGGAGTCGCTCACCCTAGAGCTCGAACGGAAGATAGGGACACTGAGACCAAAGAGCAGAGGCCAGGGTTGGCCACCAAGAACAGCCGAGAGCATCACGAGACCAACACCACCGCCGGACATGAGAACTCACCCGGCCTGACGCAAGCTGACGGTGCCACGAAGGAACAGCCGCTCAAAGGAAGGCGCCCTCGCTGGAGAACCGAAGAAGAACGCTGCAAATGAAACACGCCAGCCACTGCCTCCAAGATGGACCAACAACACACTGCCCCCTTTTCCCAAAGCGGTGCCTTCAAGAAGGGCACCACGCCTAGACTCCGCCCATTCCAAGGGGAATTGGGTTTTCACCCGGGCATAAGGGATTGGTAGGGGGAGGGGAACCACCTCAACGGCGCCTCCAACGAGGGAGTGATGCTCGCAGGCGTCACCACCATCGTGGCCACTGGCCAGAGATTTCTCCCGGAGGCCCCCGCCCCACAACCCACCGAGACGCACCCAGCCGAGCTCCGGCGACCGGCGCGACCACGGATCTGGCAGCAAAGATATGGCCTTTAGATCTGGCGAGCGCGACGCCAGAGAGATCAGCACGCCAGACCGACACCTGCCACCGAGCAGCTGCCCCCGCTGCCGAGCACGGCGGGCAGCACCCACGCTAGCGCCACCCCGCCGGAGAGTCGACGCCACCCACCAACCTAGGGCCGCCGCCCTGGAAGCCCCCACCGAGGAAGAAACCCGCAGAGACCTCTCTTACCTCAGGCCGCCGGCCGTCGAAGCAAGAGGAGACTGCAGCGCTGCCGCCTCGGTCAAGTCGATCCCGGCGCGGAGATCCTCCACCTACACACCGCGCGGGGGTCTAGAGCTCAGATCCCCGCCGCCCCCTTCACCGGCGACGTGAGACGAGCTCAGCGACGTCTCTGGTGGCGACGAGGAGGGGGGAGAGGGGAGGGGAGCGGTGAGGCGCGGGGCTAGGGTTTCGCCTCCTCGGTCGCCAGGAGGGGGCGACGCGAGGAGGGCCTTAATCGACTCATGACCGTTGGATTTGCATCGTGAAGTAGTTGCAATTGCAGCTATAATTATTGATATGGTAAGTTGCACATGAAATAAGATGATGTCATCTAACTGATCTAACCGAGAATCGTAGTTGTTAAAATCATGATTCTACGACTTTACAAGCGCAATTAAATTAACCAATCCATAGGTACAATTCTGGTAGTAGAGTCTACGATTCTATGGAGTTATCATCCTAACATACTAGTTTCGGTTTGATTTAGAATCACTATTCTGACAATCATACCAAGAACTGAGTTGATTACAGTTGACCGAAAACTAGCCGTTTCCAAAAGGAAAAAAAAGGTTAGTAGATTATTCCGTACGATGATCAATGCCACGTCATCACTAGCTGAATCGTCCATGTCTTCCTAACGACGGAGAATATAGAACACGTGAGCTCCTAATCAGCTTATCGGTCTAAATCCTCTTTGACAACCGCACGAACGCGATGATGGCCGCCCTGAAAGGTGCCCGGATTAGCTTAACTCGAGCATTATTTACGCACGGTGATGCGAGCATGGTCTGTCTCATCGGTCCGTTCTTTACTGTCCCCTAGAAACGACCGTCTTTTCTCCTCATCCGCTCGACCACCGAATTTAAAATTTCCCTGGCGATTTTTCCGCGAAGCTTCCCTCGCTGCGCAGGAGATTGTGGAAAGATGCGGCCAAGTGCATGGACCGTCGGAAGAAACACGACGGATGACGACAAACATCATTACCTATTTTCACTATTCGCTCCGTCTAAAAACAGCTGTTTCACATACTATCAAGATGTATTTTAGTTAGAAATACATGTATCTAGATAAAGTTGGAACACCTATTTTTAGACGAAGCAGATTTAAATCATACTCCCTCCGTCTCAGTTTACTAGTCTTCTTGTATCCCTAGGTCGTCAATTCCTATATAATTTAAATTATATAATGCAAAAATTATATCATTAGAAAATAGAACATTTAAACTTTCTAATGATATAATTTTTATAACATATAATTAATGTTAACTTAATCAAATTTGCGATCTAGGAGTACGCGCACGCTTAATAAACTATGAGAGATGAAGTATTAAACATGATTTCTGAATTTATTTCCTAGCCGAACTGAGGAAATACTCTACTCTAGTACTGGGCACAGTTCCATGACCATTGATAATAATCAGTTCAGATCGATCTGAAAAATAAAGATGCTGACTCAGATCACCATCAGCTCATGGTTATGTATACGATCCCTTCCGTTGGGAGTTGGGACCAATTGGCATGTGCTGCGTGCTTCCGGCAATGGGCAATCCAGCCAGTGAGACCAGATCGACGTACACGGGCGGGGCAGTCTACCTACGTAGTCAGCCAGCGAGTACGTACGTGCACAAATTAATCTGCACGTAGGAGAATTATATATCTCAAAAGAAGAATCGACCGATCGGTCGGACGTATACTTGGCCTCTAGGGCTGTCAGAGCATCTCCACTGGTCTTCCCGACGAGGCTCCCGAGCGACGTTTTTTCCATCCGGACGGCGAAATTCGGACCAGTCGCGCCCCCGATTTCTCGTTTTCGTCCGGATTTGGCCCTTCATCCATCCGGCGAGCCCACGCCATCCCCGGCCCCCCGGGGACCTATCGGGGACTCCGGACGAGTGAAAAGCGGGGAAGGGCCCGATCTGTCGGTGACTCGACACACGAACCCCACCGCCACCTCGCTCAAAATCTCCCCCACCCCTCGTATCTCTCTCGCCGCCGGCACCACCCCGCCGGCTTGTTGCCCAGATTCCTCCGTCCCTCCTTCCCCACCTGCCTATATTCCGCCGTCTTTCGACGACGGCCTATCTGGCTGCTCCTCCGCCGGCCTGTTTTCCGACTTTGGCCTACTCCTCGTCGCTCGCGGCTCGGGTTGCCTCGACCACGCCCGTCAGGTGTTCGTCCATTTGCCTCGCCGGCCATGGACTCGGACGAAGAGGAGGAGCAGATGTTCGTCGAGCTTATGCAAGAAGAGATGGCAGCAGCCGCCCAAGACGAGGAGCACATGATGATCCTCGGTTGCTTGTCAAGCATGTACGCCAGACTGGCAACTGGTCGACGTGGTGGGTCGGCACCAGGTCGCCGGAAGTGCAAGCCGAGACAGGGAATGGAGGGCTACTGCATGTTGTACGCCGACTACTTCGCCGATAATTCATTGCACGGTGAGAGTGTTTTCCGGCGTCGTTTCAGGATGAGCAGAAAGTTATTTCTGCAAATTGTGTATGCCATCCGAGACTTTGACCCCTACTTCAGATGTAAGGCGGATTGCACTGGTTTGGTTGAATTTTCGTCACTGCAGAAGTGCACAGTGACTATGAGGATGCTGGCGTATGGAGCTCCCGGTGATAGTGCAGATGACTATCTTCGGATGGCGGAGTCCATCGCCCTTGATTGTTTCTACCGGTTCTGCAGGACCGTGATGTCTACTTTCCCCCTCCTTTCCTGTAGACAGTGTTGGGCCTCCAAGAGCAGAGGTTTGTAGAACAGCAGCAAGTTTTCCCTTAAGTGGATCACCCAAGGTTTATCGAACTCAGGGAGGAAGAGGTCAAAGATATCCCTCTCATGCAACCCTGCAACCACAAAGCAAGAAGTCTCTTGTGTCCCCAACACACCAAATAGGTGCACTAGTTCGGCGAAGAGATAGTGAAATACAGGTGGTATGAATATATATGAGCAGTAGCAACGGTGCCAGAAAATAGCTTGCTGGCGTGTAGTTGATGGTGGTAGTATTGCAGCAGTAGTAACACAAGAAACGATAAACAAGCGGTAGTAACGCTTGCGGTATTTAGGAACAAGGCCTAGGGATTACACTTTCACTAGTGGACACTCTCAACATTGATCACATAACAGAATAGATAAATGCATACTCTACACTCTTGTTGGATGATGAACACATTGCGTAGGATTACACGAACCCTCAATGCCGGAGTTAACAAGCTCCACAATTTGTTCATATTTAAGTAACCTTATAGTGTAAGATAGATCAACATAACCAGATAGATCACATCAATACCATCATAATGATAATTAACTCCACAATCTACAAGAGATCATGATCATAGCCTACGACAAGAACCACACGGTGCACACACTAGTCACCTTTACACACGTGCAGGAGGAATAGAACTACTTTAATAACATCACTAGAGTAGCACATAGATGAATTGTGATACAAAACTCATATGAATCTCAATCATGTAAAGCAGCTCATGAGATCATTGTATTGAAGTACATGGAGAGAGATTAACCACATAGCTACCGGTACAGCCCCGAGCCTCGATGGAGAACTACTCCCTCCTCATGGGAGTAGCAGCGGTGATGAAGATGGCGGTGGAGATGGCAGCGGTGTCGATGGAGAAGCCTTCGGGGGCACTTCCCCGTTCGGCGGCGTGCGGAACGAGAGACTCCTGTCCCCCGAGATCTTGGCGTCGCGATGGCGGCGGCTCTGGAAGGTTTCTGTGGTTTTCGTCGAACGCCTCAGGGTTTTCGATCCAGGGGCTTTATATAGGCGAAGAGGCGGCGCAGGAGGGCTTCTGGGGGGCCCACACCATAGGGCGGCGCGGCCCCCCCTCTGGCCGCGCCAGGGTGTGGTGTGGGGCCCCCGTGGCTCCTCCTGGCGGCTCTCGGGTGTTCTGGATGGTTCCGGGAAAAATAGGAACCTGGGCGTTGATTTCGTCCGATTCCGAGAATATTTCGTTACTAGGATTTCTGAAACCAAAAACAGCAGAAAACAGGAACTGGCACTTCGGCATCTTGTTAATAGGTTAGTTCCAGAAAATGCACGAATATGACATAAAGTGTGCATAAAACATGTAGATAACATCAATAATGTGGCATGGAACATAAGAAATTATCGATACGTCGGAGACGTATCAGCATCCCCAAGCTTAGTTCTGCTCGTCCCGAGCAGGTAAAACGATAACAAAGATAATTTCTGGAGTGACATGCCATCATAATCTTGATCATACTATTTGTAAAGCATATGTAGTGAATGCAGCAATCCAAGACAATGATAATGACATGAGTAAACAAATGAATCATAAAGCAAAGACTTTTCATGAATAGCACTTCAAGACAAGCATCAATAAGTCTTGCATAAGAGTTACTCATAAAGCAATAAATTCATAGTAGAGACATTGAAGCAACACAATGGAAGATTAAGTTTCAGCGGTTGCTTTCAACTTGTAACATGTATATCTCATGGATATTGTCAACATAGAGTAACATAATAAGTGCAATAAGCAAGTATGTAGGAATCAATGGACAGTTCAAACAAGTGTTTGCTTCTTAAGGTGGAGAGAGATAGGTGAACTGACTCAACAATAAAAGTAAAAGAATGGTCCTTCAAAGAGGAAAGCATCGATTGCTATATTTGTGCTAGAGCTTTGATTTTGAAAACATGAAACAATTTTGTCAACGGTAGTAATAAAGCATATGTATCATGTAAATTATATCTTATAAGTTGCAAGCCTCATGCATAGTATACTAATAGTGCCCGCACCTTGTCCTAATTAGCTTGGACTACCGGATCATCACAATGCACATGTTTTAACCAAGTGTCACAAAGGGGTACCTCTATGCCGCCTGTACAAAGGTCTAAGGAGAAAACTCGCATTGGATTTCTCGCTATTGATTATTCTCAACTTAGACATCCATACCGGGATAACATAGACAACAGATAATGGACTCCTCTTTTATGCATAAGCATGTAACAACAATTAATAAATTTCTCATTTGAGATTGAGGATATATGTCCAAAACTGAAACTTCCACCATGGATCATGGCTTTAGTTAGCGGCCCAATGTTCTTCTCTAACAATATGCATGCTTAACCATAAGGTGGTAGATCTCTCTTACTTCAGACAAGACGAACATGCATAGCAACTCACATGAAATTCAACAAAAAATAGTTGATGGCGTCCCCAGTGAACATGGTTATCGCACAACAAGCAACTTAATAAGAGATAAAGTGCATAATTACATATTCAATACCACAATAGTTTTTAAGCTATTTGTCCCATGAGCTATATATTGCAAAGGTGAATGATGGAATTTTAAAGGTAGCACTCAAGCAATATACTTTGGAATGGCGGAAAATACCATGTAGTAGGTAGGTATGGTGGACACAAATGGCATAGTGTTGTTTGGCTCAAGGATTTGGATGCATGAGAAGTATTCCCTCTCGATACAAGGTTTAGGCTAGCAAGGCTTATTTGAAACAAACACAAGGATGAACCGGTGCAGCAAAACTCACATAAAAGACATATTGAAAACATTATAAGACTCTACACCGTCTTCCTTGTTGTTCAAACTCAATACTAGAAATTATCTAGACCTTAGAGAAACCAAATATGCAAACCAAATTTTAGCATGCTCTATGTATTTCTTCATTAATGGGTGCAAAGCATATGATGCAAGAGCTTAAACATGAACACAACAATTGCCAAGTATCACATTACCCAAGACATTAATAGCAATTACTACATGTATCATTTTCCAATTCCAACCATATAACAATTTAACGAAGAAGAAACTTCGCCATGAAAATTAAAAGCTAAGAACACATGTGTTCATATGCAACAGCGGAGCGTGTCTCTCTCCCACACAAGCATGATGTAATCCAATTTATTCAAACACAAACAAAAATAAGAAACATACAGACGCTCCAAGCAAAGCACATAAGATGTGATGGAATAAAAATATAGTTTCAGGGGAGGAACCTGATAATGTTGTCGATGAAGAAGGGGATGCCTTGGGCATCCCCAAGCTTAGACGCTTGAGTCTTCTTGATATATGCAGGGGTGAACCACCGGGGCATCCCCAAGCTTAGAGCTTTCACTCTTCTTGATCATAGTATATCATCCTCCTCTCTTGACCCTTGAAAACTTCCTTCACACCAAACTTCTCATAAACTTCATTAGAGGGGTTAGTACATAATCAAAAACTCACATGTTCAGAGGTGACACAATCATTCTTAACACTTCTGGACATTGCTCAAAGCTACTGGAGTTTAATGGAACAAAGAAATCCATCCCACATAGCAAAAGAGGCAATGCGAAATAAAAGGCAGAATCTGTCAAAACAGAACAGTCCGTAAAGACGAATTTCTAATAAATACTTCCGTTGCTCAAATCAGAAAACTCAAAACTAATGAAAGTTGCGTACATATCTGAGGAACACGCACGTAAATTGGCATATTTTTCTGATTTTTCTACAGAGAGAAAATCCCAGATTCATGACAGATAGAAATCTGTTTCTGCGCAGAAATCCAAATCTAGTATCAACCTTCGATTAGAGGCTTCACTTGGCACAACCAAACATAAAACTAAGATAAGGAGAGGTTGCTACAGTAGTAAACAACTTCCAAGACACAAAATAGAAACAAATTACTGTAGCAAAATAACACATGGGTTATCTCCCAAGAAGTTCTTTTCTTTATAGCCATTAAGATGGGCTCAGCAGTTTTAATGATGCACTCGCAAGAAATAGTATTTGAAGCAAAAAGAGAGCATCAAAAGGCAAGTATGAAACAAATTTAAGCCTAACATGCTTCCTATGAAGAGGAATCTTGTAAATAAACAAGTTCATGAAGAGCAAAGTAACAAGCATAGGAAGATAAAACAAGCATAGCTTCAAAAATTTCAGCACATAGAGAGGTATTTTAGTAACATGAAAATTTCTACAACCATATTTTCCTCTCTCATAATAACTTTCAGTAGCATCATGAGCAAACTCAACAATATAACTATCACATAAAGCATTCTTATCATGAGTCTCATGCATAAAATTATTACTCTCCACATAAGCATAATCAATTTTATTAGTTGTAGTGGGAGCAAATTCAACAAAGTAGCTATCATTATTATTCTCATCATCAAATATAGGAGGCATATTGTAATCATAATCAAATTCATCCTCCATAACAGGTGGTAACAAAAGACTACTATCATTATAATCATCATAAATAGGAGGCAAAGTATCATCAAAGAAAATTTTCTCCTCAATGCTTGGGGGACTAAAAATATCATGCTCATCAAAACCAGCTTCCCCAAGCTTAGAATTTTCCATATCATTAGCAACAATGGTGTTCAAAGCGTTCATACTAATATCATTGCTACTAGCATGCAAATAAGATTCCATAGGTTTTTTAATTTTCGCATTAAACCATTCATGTCTTGACTCAGGAAATAGAATAAAAAGCTCACAGATGTTTTCCATTATGCCTTACTAGTGTAAACAAGAAACAAAAAGATGCAATTGCAGGATCTAAAGGAAATAGCTTCGAGCACAAACACAATGGCGCCAGAAAAGTACTTTACCTGGAACCGGAATATGAGTGCCTTTTACCTTTCCTCCCCGGCAACGGCGCCAGAAAAGTGCTTGATGTCTACTTTCCCCCTCCTTTCCTGTAGACAGTGTTGGGCCTCCAAGAGCAGAGGTTTGTAGAACAGCAGCAAGTTTTCCCTTAAGTGGATCACCCAAGGTTTATCGAACTCAGGGAGGAAGAGGTCAAAGATATCCCTCTCATGCAACCCTGCAACCACAAAGCAAGAAGTCTCTTGTGTCCCCAACACACCAAATAGGTGCACTAGTTCGGCGAAGAGATAGTGAAATACAGGTGGTATGAATATATATGAGCAGTAGCAACGGTGCCAGAAAATAGCTTGCTGGCGTGTAGTTGATGGTGGTAGTATTGCAGCAGTAGTAACACAGTAAAACAGTAAACAAGCAGTAGTAACGCAGCAGTATTTAGGAACAAGGCCTAGGGATTACACTTTCACTAGTGGACACTCTCAACATTGATCACATAACAGAATAGATAAATGCATACTCTACACTCTTGTTGGATGATGAACACATTGCGTAGGATTACACGAACCCTCAATGCCGGAGTTAACAAGCTCCACAATTTGTTCATATTTAAGTAACCTTATAGTGTAAGATAGATCAACATAACCAGATAGATCACATCAATACCATCATAATGATAATTAACTCCACAATCTACAAGAGATCATGATCATAGCCTACGACAAGAACCACACGGTGCACACACTAGTCACCTTTACACACGTGCAGGAGGAATAGAACTACTTTAATAACATCACTAGAGTAGCACATAGATGAATTGTGATACAAAACTCATATGAATCTCAATCATGTAAAGCAGCTCATGAGATCATTGTATTGAAGTACATGGAGAGAGATTAACCACATAGCTACCGGTACAGCCCCGAGCCTCGATGGAGAACTACTCCCTCCTCATGGGAGTAGCAGCGGTGATGAAGATGGCGGTGGAGATGGCAGCGGTGTCGATGGAGAAGCCTTCCCGGGGCACTTCCCCGTTCCGGCAGCGTGCCGGAACAGAGACTCCTGTCCCCCAGATCTTGGCGTCGCGATGGCGGCGGCTCTGGAAGGTTTCTGTGGTTTTCGTCGAACGCCTCAGGGTTTTCGATCCAGGGGCTTTATATAGGCGAAGAGGCGGCGCAGGAGGGCTTCTGGGGGGCCCACACCATAGGGCGGCGTGGCCCCCCCTCTGGCCGCGCCAGGGTGTGGTGTGGGGCCCCCAGGGCTCCCCTCTGGCGGCTCTCGGGTGTTCTGGATGGTTCCGGGAAAAATAGGAACCTGGGCGTTGATTTCGTCCGATTCCGAGAATATTTCGTTACTAGGATTTCTGAAACCAAAAACAGCAGAAAACAGGAACTGGCACTTCGGCATCTTGTTAATAGGTTAGTTCCAGAAAATGCACGAATATGACATAAAGTGTGCATAAAACATGTAGATAACATCAATAATGTGGCATGGAACATAAGAAATTATCGATACGTCGGAGACGTATCAGACCGTCATAGCAGTGTTCGGGGACTATTACTTGAGATCACCCACGGTCGAAGACACTCAGAGGATTCTTGCAACAAATGAAGCTAGGGGTTTTCCAGGGATGCTTGGAAGCATTGCCTGCATGCATTGGCAATGGAAGAACTGTCCGTTTGCGTGGCAGGGAATGTACAAGGGTCACAAAAAAGGCTGCACTGTGATACTTGAAGCAGTGGCTACCCATGATCTCTGGATTTGGCACTCTTTCTTTGGTATGCCTGGATCCAACAATGACATCAACGTCCTAAACTTCTCCCCGGTCTTTTCCAAGCTTGTTGAGGGTCATGCTCCCCCGGTGGACTATGTGATCAATGGTCGGCACTACAACAAAGGATACTACCTTGCAGACGGTATCTATCCAAAGTGGGCAACATTTGTGAAGACTTTCTTGAACCCTAGCACCCCCAAACTTTGCGAGTTTGTCAAGAAACAAGAAGCTTGCCGAAAAGACGTCGAGCGTGCATTTGGTGTCCTCCAGCAGAGATTTGCTGTCGTCCGGTTCCCCGCTATGACTTGGTCCAAAGATCAGATGTGGGAGGTGATGAACTGCTGTGTGTGCCTACACAATATGATTATTGAAAATGAGCGAAAGCATCCGGTTCCTCTGGCTGAGCAAGAAGCACCATATGAGAGAGAGGGTCCTCTTGCACAGCCTAATCACCAGGTGCCTCCATCATGGGCCGCCTTCATTGCTATGCGCCAGGAGATTCGAGACTCTACAATGCATCAGCTGCTGCAAGATGATCTGGTGGAGCACATATGGAGGCTCCGAGGCAACGCCAACGCCGACGCCAACTAGTCTGTCATAATTTGTTTGAAAAATTGTGACATTGTGTGCTTCATTTGTTTCAGCACTTGTTAAACATTGTACTGATTATCGCCGAATTTGTTTCAGCAATTTTCGTACTCTTGGTCGCCGAACTTGTTAAATTTTATGTTAAATTTATTTGAAATATGTCAAATGGTCGAGGTTGGGGGTTTCCTGCCGGGGGGACGGCTGGAACTTCGGCGCTCCCCAGGCCAAATCGTCCTCCAATCCGGACGAAAATTTCGCCGGATTTGGGCGTGGGGAGCGCAAACGAGTGGGGATGCTCTCACTCCGCAACTCCACTTGGGCTTGGCTGTACGAGTGTACGGGCCGCCGAACAACAATGCTACACCTACGGACTAAACTGCCTACGGACTCCCTACGGCATCTCCACCGGCGCGACGCAAACGGATGCTGAGCGACCGTTTGTGTCCGCCTTGACCGAAAATGCGTCGTGCACCACCTCCAGCGGCGCGACGCAAAGTGACCGGACCGTCCGCGGAGACGCACACCTGGCCCAAATATGCGCCAGGTTTGCGTCTCTGCGGACGCTCGGCGGACGCGCAAAATGTTCGCTCGCTTCTCCACCGGGCCCGCCTGGCAGCGAGCCTGCATCGAGGGCATCGCTTCGGCGGTCAGCGCTTCCGCGTCTGCGCCGCAGCCTTCGCCATCAATGGCGCGGCTGCCTATTCTGCACGCGCACTGGCTGGCGGCGGCTGGGCTTCTGCGCCGCCTTCAATGGCATTGTATCCCGCGCGCGGCCGCCCTTAAAAGTCCACCGGCCGCGTCGCTCCTTCACCCACACCACGCCTCCACTCGCACCACCACCGCCGCAGCGCCATGGGGAAGAAAAATGACTTCGAGGCCTCCGGCAGCGGCTGCAAGAGGGTGCCGCTCCCCGTCACGGTGGGGAGGCTCATGCACGGCAAATGGATGCCGTGCGACGACGCCTGGTCCGGCGTGCAGCTGCCTGGCGGCTGGCGGCCCAGCTGCCGCCGGGTGCCCATCCCTCCAGTACCTGCGCGTGAGCCTGATCAGACGGCGGAGATCCGGCGCAGGAGACGGTATCTGCCGGCGGACCTCCGCGACGATCCGGCGTACGCCATCGACTCGGAGCTTTGGCGTACGTACCTGTCCATGGAGACGGACAGGAGACGAAGGGCAGGCTTCATGGGCGACAGGGATTACCCTTCGGCCCTGCACCGCCGGCTCGTCGTCAGCAGGCGCCGACCCGTCGTCAGCAGGCGCCGACGCGTCGTCAGCAGGCGCGGACGCGACATCAGCAGACGCAGCACAACGACGCCGACGACCGCGAGGACGACGACGAAGCCTACGCCGTGTACGACGACGACTACATCGAGGCGCTCGCGTACCATAGCGAGGAGGTGAAGGACGACAGCGACGACTACGTCGCTGTCGTCTTCCACGAATGGCAGCAGGCCTTCGCCGAGGGCCGGAACTTCGAGTTCCCGGACAACATGACGGACGACGAGATGGCGAAGGTCGCCGTCCTCGTTGATACGTCCAAAACGTATCTACTTTCCCGAACACTTTTGCTATTGTTTTGCCTCTAATTTGTGTATTTTGGATGCAACTAACACGGACTAACATTGTTTTCAGCAGAACTGTTCTGGTGTCTCGTTTTTGTGCAGAAATCCAACTTTCAGGAAAATCCTCGGAATTTATGCGAAAGGTCCTATTTTTCCAGAAAACTCACGGGGCCAGAAGGGCAAGTCAGGTGGAGGCCCGAGGGCCCCACACCCTAGGGCGGCGCGGCCGAGGAGGGGGCGCGCGGCCCTAGCGTGTGGCCCCCTCGGTCGGCCTCCGACGCCCTCCTTTGGACTACTTAAGGGGTTCGATCTAAAAATCGCGACCAAGAAGTCGAAGTCGCCAGAAACCCTCCAGAACGTCGCCACATCGCGAAACTCCGTCTCGGGAGCCAGAAGTCTCCGTTCTGGCACTCCGCCGGGACGGGGAATTGGAGGAGATCATCGCCATCATCACCACCGACGCCTCTCCATCGATCAGCCCTGTTTACCCCATCCATGTGTGAGTAATTCCCCCGATGTAGGCCGAAGGGGATGGTAGGGATTGGATGAGATTGGTCATGTAATAGCATAAGATTGTTAGGGCATAGTGCCTAGTGTCCGTAATTGGTACTTTGATGATATTGTTGCAACTTGTTATGCTTAATGCTTGTCACTAGGGCCCGAGTGCCATGATCTCAGATCTGAACATGTTATTGTTTCATCATGATATTCATTGTTTTATGATCTTACCTGCAAGTTGTATACACATGTCGCTGTCCGGAACCAATGGCCCCGAAGTGACAGAAATCGGGACAACCGGAGGGGATGGTAGTGATGTGAGGATCACATGTGTTCACGGAGTGTTAATGCTTTGCTCCGGTACTCTATTAAAAGGAGTACCTTAATATCCAGTAGATTCCCTTGAGGCCCGGCTGCCACCGGCTGGTAGGACAAAAGATGTTGTGCAAGTTTCTCATTGCGAGCACGTACGACTATATATGGAACACATGCCTATTGATTGCTTTGTACTTGGACATCGTTTTATTATTATCTGCAAATGCCCTGCTTTGATTGTTACATGAGTTTCTCTCATCCATGCAACGCCCGTTATCCGTCCCCGTGCCTACAGTATTTTAATCCTGCTGTTTACTATAATTACTACTGCTGTCTCTGTTACTCTGCTGCTGTTATTTCACTACTGCCACTGCTATAAAACTGTTACTACTGATAAACTCTTGCGAGCAAGTCTGTTTCCAGGTGCAGCTGAATTGACAACTCCGCTGTTAAGGCTTTCAAGTATTCTTTGTCTCCCCTTGTGTCGAATCAATAAATTGGGTTTTACTACCCGCGAAGACTGCTGCGATCCCTATACTTGTGGGTTATCAAGACTGTTTTCTGGCACCGTTGCCGGGGAGCATAGCTTTATTTGGAAGTTCACTTGGATTGATATTGTTTGCTGCAAATTCTCCATAATGGGTAAACCTCGCGATTCTAAAGTCGCCATATTACCATCCACTACAAGAAAAGGTACAACTCTGAATACCTCTGCTACTCTTGATTCACCATCTGTGATAAGTCAACTTGTTTCACCGCCGCAAGCTTCACTTGCTGGTACTTCTGCTGAATCTGAAAATTCTCATAATATTGATAATGTTTCTGCTGTGCTTGATGATAGTGGTTCATTGGGATCCTTTCTAGATGCTACAATTGCTAGGTCTAGACAAATTGAAAATGCTGAAACTTCTAATGAAAATGCTGCTACACCTGTTAATTCACCTGAACTTGATTATTCTAGTGATGATCCTGATGAGGATTATGTGGAGCTTAATGATGATTTTATTAATAGATGCAATGCTACTGCTGATGCAAGAAAAATTAAAAAGTTTCTCACACAATATACTGTTAGACATAAGTTATCTCCTGATCCTAAATTTGCCACATCTCCTATATGCATTAAGGATAAAGATTACGATTTTTCTCTTGATCTATCTCATATAGCTATTGTAGAGAAAACACCCTTTTGTGGTACTGAAAAAGAAAGTGTTGTAGAACACATGATTGAACTTTCTTCTATGAGTAGCTTGTTTTCTGATGATGTCAAGATGCGTACTTACTTTGTCGCTAAAATTTTTCCTTTCTCATTAAAGGATGATGCTAAAACTTGGTATAATAATTTGCCTCCTGGTTCTATTAAAAGTCCAACTGATTTGCATGATGTTTTCTTTCGAAAATACTTTCCTGCTAGTGCTCAACATGCTGCTTTACAGAAAATTTATAGCTTTGACCAGGAAGATGGAGAGAAATTGCTAGAAGCTTGGGCAAGATTTTGCTCTCTTATCAGAGCTCGACCTGGACATGATTTGGAAAAGCATGATTTACTTGATATATTTTATAGTGGACTAACCGTTGAGTCTAGAGCATATTTGGATAGTTGTGCTGGTTGTGTTTTCAGGAAAAGAACTCCAGACGAAGCTGAAGAATTATTGGCTAAAATAGGCCGGAATCATGATGATTGGACTACACCTGAACCAACTCCGACGCCAATATTGAAGAAGAGGGGTTTAATTAAATTGAATGATGAAGATATGAGGGAAGCCAAGAAGTCTCTTAAGGAGAAAGGTATTAAATCCGAAGATGTGAAGAATTTACCTCCCATAGAAGATATATGTGAGATAATTCACCCTTCATCCATGATCGAGGTAAACTCTCTTCAACGCTTTACTAGGGAAGATATTCCGTATTCAAAACCTCATGCTCAATGCTTAGATGAGTTTGATAATTATATTGTTAAGCAAGAAAATTTTAATATGAGAGTAGAGAATCATCTAATGGAAAATTCTCAAGCTATTAGCAATTTACATGATATTCTGGAGAGAACCTCCAATGATGTTAAGATTCTTGTTAAACATTTTCAAATGGTTCAAACTCAAATTGATCAACTCACTAAAGTGCAAAATGACTTGTTAAAAAATAATTCTAAAGAGAAACATGCTTATGAAGTAATAACTAGAGGTGGTGTCTCTACCCAGGATCCTCTATATCCTGAAGGGCATCCCAAAAGAATTGAACAAGATTCTCAACGCATTGAACCTAGTGCTCCTTCTAAGAAAAAGAAGAAGAAACATAAAAATGTTGTAGAATCCTCTGAACCTGTTAATGATCCTAATAGTATTTATATTTCCGATGCTGAAACTGAAAGTGGTAATGAACATGATAATGGTAATGATAATAATAAGAAAGATGCTTCTGATAAAGGAGAGGTTGAAGATAAACCTGAAAAGCATGCTAAAAATAAAAAGTATACTAAAGAAGATTTTATTGCTAAGAAACATGGTAATGAAAGGGAACCTTGGGTGCAAAAGCAAATGCCTTTTCCTGCTAAGAAACTAAAATCAAAGGAAGAAGAACACTATAATAAATTTTGCGATTGGATGAAACCTTTATTCTTGCAAATCCCTTTGACTGATGCTATTAAATTGCCTCCTTATTCAAAGTATATGAAAGATATTGTTACTAACAAAAGGAAAATCCCCAATGAGGAAATTTCCACTATGCTTGCTAATTACTCTTTCAATGGCAAAGTTCCAAAGAAGTTGGATGACCCAGGTATACCTACTATTCCTTGTTCTATTAAGAATAATTATGTTAAAACTGCTCTATGTGACTTGGGAGCCGGTATTAGTGTTATGCCTTTTTCTCTTTATAAGAGGCTTTACTTAGATAAGTTGATACCTACTGATATATCTTTGCAAATGGCTGATAAATCTACTGCTATTCCTGTTGGTATATGTGAGGATGTTCCTGTTCAAGTTACTAATAACTGCTTGATATTAACTGATTTTGTTGTGTTGGAAATGCCTGAAGATGATAATATGTCTATTATTCTTGGGAGACCTTTTCTTAACACCGCAGGGGCTGTTATTGATTGCAATAAAAGAAAGGTTACTTTCAATGTCGATGACAAGGAGCATACCGTCTATTTCCCCAAGAGGATTGATAAAGTATGTGGAGTTAATACTATTTCTAATATGAGAACTATCAAAGTTGGAACTATCGATTGTCCTATATATGAGCCTAAAGAAGGATATCAAAGTCTTATGATTGGATCCATATCAATACAATTCAAGGTAACATGATTGATTTGAGGTTTATTTCTTCTTATGCTATGTAAAATTTATTTGGTGGCAAGACTTGATCAACCTTGTTAACAAATACTTTTTATATGCATAGAGGAGGTAAACAACATCTCTTTCTTCCTCCACTTGTCTTACTTGCTGTAGCACTTTTGATTTGCAAAGTTCCTTAGCTAATTAGAGATTTCAAAAAATTTCCTGGCCAGTAATAATAAACTAGATGATACCCCACGCGTTGCTGCGGAAATTAGTAACAAATAATTTAAAGATATAAAGTAAGAACACATAAAATGCATAAAATAAATCATATTTGATCTATGCCCTATTTGGTACAAACAATAAGATTAACTTCACCGATGAAATTTGGCAATGCAACAATGCTTTTGACTGCCCAAATGTGTAACACGCAAAGATAAGTCATGTGTTCATGGTTTTCTCAACTTGTTCAGATAATCCTATTAGAGAATACAACTACACATAAAGCTTCTAAACTTGTTTTTTTAATCACCCCTTAGAATTTGGCTGCAAGGAAAAGAATGTAATTTTTTTTAGGTGTTGTTTTTTAGCTTCAGTTCAAACATAGTCATAGCTACATGTAATATGAACAGTTATTTTCACACAACAGTACGGAAAAGCTGAAATCAGGTAATTATGCCAGAACTTGTATGAAGGAGTAATTACGCAATTCATCGTGCTAAAAAAAGGAAAGAGAATTGATACCTCAAATATACTCTGCAACATATGTAGCATGACAAATCCAAATGTAGATATATCCGTTTGAAGTTGAAGCGCTTATAAACGGGATGTGATCAAACAATGTATGAAATGACTGGAAGCTCGTGCATATTGCAGATGAATGCCAACCTTGCACCAGATAGTTCATGGAAGTAGAACCCTAGAAGCACCATGTGGAGGAAAAAATCCTTCATCGATCAAAGGAGGCAATGATGTAGAAAAGAAGCAACGAAACCACACTACAACCTGAGCCTGCCTTTGAAACTAAGTTTCATGTTACTTCACAAAAGTTGCAACCATGTTCATGAAGCCATCACACCATGGCCGATGGTACTCCAGGGAGCTCGTGGAGATTTACAGGTGGAGATCTGGTCCGCGAAGGGGAGATTAGGAGCAGACAAATCAAATCACGAAGGGCAAATTAACATGAGAATATCTGGTCCACACATCCCACGACCAACCTGGCCGATAGGTGACCTCAAAGATGCTCTCCCAACGCCAAGTTAAATACTGATCAGTTCTCACGTAGCAGACGAAGCAAATCATGTCTATTCAATTAAAAGAAAGACGGTTTGAGGAGAGCAATGGCTAATTTACACATCGGTTACAAACTTGCAATAATGGAGAAGAAACGTGCCCCACTTTTGTTCTATTTTCAGCTGACGTTCGATAGTGATTATCAGCTCTAGAAAAATGAAAAACAAAAGTAATGACATGGCAGGCTGCTTGTGATAAATTGTTAATAAGATATATAAAGAATCTAATAAAACAAAATGGTGACATGGCAGACTGTCCAGGTGGAAGGCTAGGATTGGTTGGACGTTCTTGATGAGGTGGATACCTTGCATGTGAAGGAAAATGGGATCACCTATTAAGAATAGAAAGATTTAATACCCAGAAATGTGCATTTTTCAAAGTTTTCAAAAATTCGCAAAAATTATACCGTTGGTCCTATTTTTCGAAAATGCACCTGGGAGCACCTGGGGATGGCCAGTGGGGCACCCCAGGGTGGCAGCCCACAGGCCGGCGCGGCCAGCAAGGGGGGCGCGCCACCCTGGTGTGTGGGTCCCCCTTTGCCCCACTTCAGCATCTCTTCCTCCCACACTCTTCTCTCTCCCGAAAAAATCAGCACCAGTTTTCTCTCACTCGCGTTTTTGCTCAAGAGCTCAGGATTTCTCGATCTCTTTGCTTAGCCCAGATTTCTGTCTGAAATTTGGCACATTTGCTCTCCGGTATGTGACTCCTCCGATTATCCAAGTAGAATTTTGTTTGGTTGAGTATATCTTGAATATTTTGCTGCTGTAGGTAACATGTTTAGTGAGCTTGCATGCCTGTTCTAAGTTGTATAAACTAGTTTTGATGCATGATTAGTACTCTACCAAGTTCCTATGGTAGTTCCCCTCAATTATATGTCACCAAATCAAATTTTATAATGATTGTTGAAAATTTCAGAAAATGGTGTGGAATAGATATCAACTAAACCAACAAGAATTGGAGGTGCGACAAGTCATGAGAGTGAACCGCGAAGAAGGAGTATACCCCTCTTACTACTCGTGCACAGATTTCATGAGAAGTGCAGGAATCTTGGGAAATGTTCAGAATCTAATTTCTCGTGCAGGGTTGAATGATTTTGTTGATGGAGAACCATGCCAATATGCAAAGTTGACTATGTCTGTTGTGCAGGATTTTAAGTTCAATTGGTCGCAATCTAACCCCATGGTTCGGTACAAGATTTATAATAAAACTTTCAACTTGCCATTCAATGATTTTTGTACAGCAATTAGAGTACCGCAATGTGGATCATGCGAGAAGATAAGGGGATCACCGCGAGAACTCTTAAGCCTCTTCGAGATAATTTGTCATGGAAGGAGTTTCTCAGAGGATGGTGGTAAAATCACTAGCATTCAACTCCCAGCTATCCGCTACTTTGCTTATTTCATTACTAAATGCGTTCTTGCTAGAAAGAATGGTAGTAAACTATCTATTCAGGATTTAGCTTCTCTAGCTGCTGCACTGCAAGGTAGTAAGGCCTATAATTTGGGTGCGTTGATAGCTTATAGACTTGCTACTAACCGTGAGAAGGGCGGAATCTGTGGAGGTCTCATCGCCTCTCGTTTACTAGCTTTGCATGGATTAGAACCTCACCATCTTGATATTCAACTTCCCATAGAAAAACTTGACATAGTCTCCATGATTAAACATGAATTTGTTTCTGCTTCATCTAACTTGAGTAACCTGTCTTACAAGATAAAATTTTACAAGAAGACTTGGAGAACAACTAAGAAAACTGAAAAACTAATAAGATTGCCTGCGCCTGTTCTATTTAACCTTGATTCCAGGGAGGATTGGTCAGTCACAGAAGGTGCACTGAATGCACACATAGAGGGAGGAGGCCATCATGCAAGAGACAACACGGAGGAGGCCGAGGAACACCTCGACTCGTCATCCGATGCAGCAAGTTCTTCGCATCAACATTTTGGACATGTGGAGCCTCCGCGCTTTTCTTCTGCACAGGGACCTTACTATGACTACGCCATGCATGATCCACCGGTGAGGAACAGCGACCCTCGCTGGGGTTGAACTCCACTTAGGCCAAAAGCCTAAGCTTGGGGGAGGTATACCGGCATCACTCATTCTTTGCATATTATGGTTGCTGGATACTTGTATATACTTGTTTAGTTTCTTTGAGTGGTTTTCTAATGAGAGAGAGATGATATTTGGGGAAGTGCTGCCTGAAAACAGATTCTGGACTGTTACCAAAAAAAATTCTTAAAAATAGCCAGAACGATATTTTGCGAAGCCAATTTTTATGCATGTTCCCCAGGTTGTTATCTAACTTTCATTAGTTGAACACTTTTCGATTTGAGCAGGGGAAGAATTTCTTAAAAATCGATTACTGTACTGCTGTCAAGTTTGACGAATTCCTGCTGCTTTGTGTTTATGCGACTTTTCTAGTTTGCCATTTCTTGTTTTTTGCTTTGTTTCTTTCCTAAAACACAAAAAGACCAAAAATATTTCTGTTGTTTCTCTCCATCATTTGTTTACTTTGGTTTCTTGCATTTATTTTGCTTTATTTGCTATCGTTGGTTTACTATAAGAAAATCCAAAAAGATTTTGCTTTGTTTGCTTGTTTCCTTTTGTTCCTGTTTCCAATTCGAAAACACCAAAAATATTTGCTGTTCTTCTTTGGTTTGTAAAGTTCATCTTGAGTTCAATGGTATTCGGTGGCTGGAGCGTGGTTTTCATTTCATATTATCCAAGCTACACAAGTGAAAGGCAATAATGACGATCTACGACGATTGGATTATGGTGAGAGGCTGGTATGAACTCTATTTGTTTTCATTTTTGTACATATACTCATCCATGTGAGCATGCTTAGTTGGTTCATGTGAGGTATATGTCATTTAAGAAAGTCTAGTAGTTCATGATCTCTCATGTTTATCTCCAATTTATTAATATGAGTAGCATGTCATGGATGTTTGCTTGCATTGTTTTATTCATAAGTAGGTATGACATTGTGGTATCCTCCTCTGAATAATTCATTTATATCGACTTGGCACATGCTCACGCATGCATATGACTGAACAAAAGTCAATTAAGCCTCTATGATTTACATTGCTTCAGAGTTCTTGTATCACTTTTATGCCTCCGTTAATTTATTTTGCCGCAAGCATGATTATGACAGTGACTGCTCTTTTGATTTGTCGCTCCCCAGTCTATTGCTAGCCTTCACTTGTACTGAGCGGGAACGCTGCTCGTGCTTCCAAACACCTGAAAATCAAGTTGTTCCAAAGTGTCCACCATAAATACCTATGCATGGCATTTCAAACCATTCCAAGTAAATTCTCATGCGCTACATTTAAAACCTTCAAAATGCTTCTCAATTTGTGTTAATGTTTCATAGCTCATGAGGAAGTATGTGGTGTTTAACTTTCAACCTTGTCATTTACTCTTGACGGACTTTCATTATTGACTAGTGGCACATCCGCTTATCCAATAATTTTGCAAAAAGAGCTGGCAATGGGGTTCCCAGCCCCAATTAATCAAACTTCATTAATAATTCTCTTCACATGTTTTGCTCTGATTCATCAGTAAGCAACTTAATTTTGCAAATAGACACTCCTCCATGGTATGTGATTGATGGAAGGCACCCGAGGATTCGGTTAGCCATGGCTTGTGTAAGCAAAGGTTGGGGGGAGTGTCACTCATAATAAAAACTAAAATACGTGTGTAAACAAAAGAGAAGAGGGATGATCTACCTTGCTGGTAGAGATAACGTCCTTCATGGGAGCCGCTCTTGAAAGTCCGGTTGACGAGGTAGTTGATGTACCCATTACCATTCGTTGACAACAACAAACACCTCTCAAAATAATTTTACTCCTGTTTTAAAAATGAAAAGCTCTAGCGCATGTTAATCCCTGCTTCCCTCTGCGAAGGGTCAATCTTTTACTTTTATGTTGTGTCTCCATCCTTTCTTTGAGCACTATCTTGAGAGCACAACTGTCATTCTTAGTACAATATGCTTGTCCCAAAATATGATTGATTGCGGTATAACTTTGATGCTTTTATCTTTGACAATCACTATTTCTAGTCTTTCTATGAACTTCAGAGGTGCCTGGGCATTTATGTTTTGCTGATCAAATATGGGCAAGCGAGATACCACTTTATCATACTCTTTTATGAACATTGCAATCCTGCTTATAGACATGATTCATGATGCTTATTATTAATTGTTGGTACTTTTCCATGATTGACATAGCTATTAGATGATCTTATTTGCATGTATCTTATTATGAACTGCCTAAGTGTTAGCCATATCATGAGAATATATACATCATATGAACAAATGTGTTCGTGAAAGTTCTTTTATCGCGTCAGTTGTTAACTGAATTGCTTGAGGACAAGCAATAAGCTAAGCTTGGGGGAGTTGATACGTCCAAAACGTATCTACTTTCCCGAACACTTTTGCTATTGTTTTGCCTCTAATTTGTGTATTTTGGATGCAACTAACACGGACTAACGCTGTTTTCAGCAGAACTGTTCTGGTGTCTCGTTTTTGTGTAGAAATCCAACTTTCAGGAAAATCCTCGAAATTTATGCGAAAGGTCCTATTTTTCCAGAAGACTCACGGAGCCAGAAGGGCAAGTCAGGTGGAGGCCCGAGGGCCCCACACCCTAGGGCGGTGCGGCCCAGGAGGGGGCGCGCGGCCCTAGCGTGTGGCCCCCTCGGCCGGCCTCCGACGCCCTCCTCTGGACTACTTAAGGGGTTCGATCTAAAAATCGCGACCAAGAAGTCGAAGTCGCCAGAAACCCTCCAGAACGCCGCCACATCGCGAAACTCCGTCTCGGGAGCCAGAAGTCTCCGTTCTGGCACTCCGCCGGGACGGGGAATTGGAGGAGATCATCGCCATCATCACCACCGACGCCTCTCGATCGATCAGCCATGTTTCCCCCATCCATGTGTGAGTAATTCCCCCGCTGTAGGCCGAAGGGGATGGTAGGGATTGGATGAGATTGGTCATGTAATAGCATAAGATTGTTAGGGCATAGTGCCTAGTGTCCGTAATTGGTACTTTGATGATATTGTTGCAACTTGTTATGCTTAATGCTTGTCACTAGGGCCCGAGTGCCATGATCTCAGATCTGAACATGTTATTGTTTCATCATGATATTCATTGTTTTATGATCTTACCTGCAAGTTGTATACACATGTCGGTGTCCGGAACCAATGGCCCCGAAGTGACAGAAATCGGGACAACCGGAGGGGATGGTAGTGATGTGAGGATCACATGTGTTCACGGAGTGTTAATGCTTTGCTCCGGTACTCTATTAAAAGGAGTACCTTAATATCCAGTAGATTCCCTTGAGGCCCGGCTGCCACCGGCTGGTAGGACAAAAGATGTTGTGCAAGTTTCTCATTGCGAGCACGTACGACTATATATGGAACACATGCCTATTGATTGCTTTGTACTTGGACACCGTTTTATTATTATCTGCAAATGCCCTGCTTTGATTGTTACATGAGTTTCTCTCATCCATGCAACGCCCGTTATCCATCCCCGTGCCTACAGTATTTTAATCCTGCTGTTTACTATAATTACTACTGCTGTCTCTGTTACTCTGCTGTTATTTCACTACTGCTACTGCTATAAAACTGTTACTACTGATAAATTCTTGCGAGCAAGTCTGTTTCCAGGTGCAGCTGAATTGACAACTCCGCTGTTAAGGCTTTCAAGTATTCTTTGTCTCTCCTTGTGTCGAATCAATAAATTGGGTTTTACTACCCGCAAAGACTGCTGCGATCCCCTATACTTGTGGGTTATCACTCGTCTCCGAGTACGACGCGCCTGTGCAGCCGCCGATGCCCCGCTACGCCACCGCCGTCATGCCGCCGGGCCTGTCGACGGATGAAGCACTACGACAGGCGCTCCTGGAGTCGGCGGCGCCTCCGCCTCCGCTGCCACAGCCGCAGCACTGGGCGCCTCAACCGCCGCCACAGCCGCAGGCCTGGGCGCTTCCACCGCCGCCACAGCCACAGCACTGGGCGCCTCCACCGCCGCCACAGCCGCATCCTCCTCAACCTCGAGCACCGGCGGCGGCGCGCCCGGCGTACGCTCCCCCGGATGGCAACTGGCCTAGGTTCATACCGGAGCTCATCGTGCTCGACAGCGACGAGGAGCAGCACAGCGACGAGGAGCAGCACATCGACGAGGAGCAGTAGGCGTTTAGGTTTATTTTTTATGTTTTAAGTATGTAAACTATGTTTCATGTTTAAAAAAAATGATTCATCATACAAAAATGCGTCGTGCCGCTGGAGCCACCTCGACGCAAACGGACGCGCGGTCGATTTCGACCAAAGGGTCAACGCAAACGGACGCGCGGACGCTAAAATGTGTCGCGCCGCTGGAGATGCCCTTACGCGCTGACGTGCGACGGATGTGGAGCCCGCGTGGATTACTTGATCAGAACCATGAAAGGGAAATAGAAAAAGGAAAATTATAATCTCTCCCACAGGGGCACGAGATAGAACCATCTGCACAACCGCACTGCTCCTCGATCCCCATCTCCAACTACCCGGTGGCTGCGCCGCGAAGCTGACGACGGAAGCTGCGCGACCTCTTCGGAAGGAGAGTGGCGAGCTGCCCCTCTTATGAAGTGCCCCGGTGACCTCCCCATCATCTGACGGCGGCGCATCGACCTCCACCTCATCGGAAGAGAATCGGCGAACTCTGGGTCGTCATTGGCGGCGTGGCGAGCTCGCCTGTACACAAGCAGCGCGGCGACGACCTCCTCCGCATTCGGAAGCGGCGCGGCGAGCATGCCCTCTTCTGCAGCTGGGGGGCGACCTCCTCGTCCTCGGCGGCTCAACGCTATTGATCGTCAGTGGTGAACAGCTGATCTCGCTATCTTCAGAAGCAGCAGTGTGACCTCCTCCTCTCCGGCTAATGGTGGTCTCGCTGTGTAGATTACAAGAAGCAGCATCTCGTGAGATCACTTGTCAGAACCATCAGCTTTTGGTCTCATTTGTGTGAATTCGAATTATCAAATATATGAGAAATTGCAATGCTGCAGCTGATAGCTTTGTTCTGCTAAAATAAAGTGACATGATGTATGCTGTGATCATGAATAAGAAACATGTTTGATTGGAAAATTTGCATTCTGTTATCTTGATTGGCAAATGTGATGCATTGTAGATATGTTGGAGTTTGAATACTTGTCTAATTCTTCTCACTATTACCGATGGCTGAAAAGGCTTTGTTTGATGTCTTCTATTCTGAAGTACATTTTTCTCAGGGTATTCTTAGTGATAGTTGAGAAATCAGAAACTAGAAACTATAACTGTGTACTTCTTGTGTTTCGTTGGTGGATGGAAGTTATCAAAGCAGATAGAATACAAGGGAATTATACGATTGGAGAAAATGATCAACCAAGTTAAGAAGATTATAACTGGAGAAACTAAAATTAAGATGTTAAGGCCAGTACACCTATTCTGAAGTAGCATTCGCTTCTCACACATGATTCCAAAAGCATAGTACAATAGGAGACTGGAACATGCAAGCTAAGATTGCTGAAAGCTGAATTCCGCACTATAAAATTAAATCAAACCATATTACATTTCTGGGGAACAAGAACCAGTAGAATAGGAGACTGGGCAGTATTGCCGATGAACTCTACTGGGCTGAACACTGATAGCAGCATTAAGTTGTTAAGTGCATAAAAAGGGACTACGCCCAACATCTTTTTTATTACAAAAATCGTTCTAACTATGATCCATCGTATCGCTGGGCCCTCCAGTTCTATCAAAATGTAAGCGTGGAGATGTGGACAGAGCAGTGGAGCATTGCTGAACTTGAAACAACATGCTCGTATATTTTCCGAGAATAGGAGGAGTAGCAAGAGTCGATGAACCTCCGAATGGTAATGTAGCTGTCATGATTGAATTTATGTTGTTGACGCCAAATTTAAACGATTCCTGCACGAAGCAAATTCATATGGTGAATTGGATGTAGAAGTACTTATTAGAAATAAAGAAATGGAAATAAAGATACCTGAGTTGCTCCAGATGGGATAGTAGTTGTCATGGTTGGATTTATGTGGTCACTACTAGTGCCATATGGTACTAGAGTTGTGATGCACGGATTTATGTTGCCAGAACTAATGCCAAATTGAAAAGATTCCTGCTCCAAATAAAGCCATAAAATGACATGGATGCTCAAGTATGTACTGAAAATAAAGAAATGCATACTTGAATAGCAATGAAACTAAATTATCTACCTCATGTTCCATATTTTGTTGTTGTAGAATGTCATTCTTCGAAGATTTTCTTTTTGCGTTGGATCTTTTATTTTTTAATTTCGTGGAGCAGGCCTGAAATAAATACTAAATTAGTAAACTTAAAATATGTAGAGCTTTTCAATGAAACAAGATATTGGCATAAATACTTATTTTTCAGCTTTCTTCTTCTCCCTTTGTGCATCTTTCTTTTTCTCCCTTTGTTCGGCCTTTTTCTTCTTTTCTCTTGCTTCACGAATAAGCTTATCAACCTTAGATTCTTTTCTCAATGAAGGAGGCCGTCTGGCACATCTAACAGCTATTGGAGTCAGTATAGTTTTACTTGTTTCCCCAATAGATGGTGCACCACCTTCCTCTGTACCAAGATGTTCGTTGCTATTTTCAGAACTTGAGTTACCAGATGGTTTAATTCTCAGATTGCGAAGTTGTTCAATCAAATCATTGCATGACTCCTTTGACATGGAGCCTGTCTCTGCAAGTGGGAAGAAAAAATTGCACAACTTATCAAAACGTTTTGCAACATGAGTGTCTTCCATGCCTCCATATGTGCACCAGATAAAATTGTGCTTTCTTTTTACATTTTTTTCTCCACCGATCAAGGATGTAATGTGAAGGAACCTGCTTGATTTTCTTGTGAGTCAGCACACATAACACATGCTTACAAATAATACCTCTGAACTCAAAATGGCGGCATGAACACTTAACTTCAAACTCTTCCACATTGAAATATACATGGTAAACATAATCTTTTCTCCATCCTTCTTCTTTGTCAATAAGCACATCCTCGACTATTTTGTACGTTTCTACTGCCCCTTCTTTTTGTATGAAATTACTATCACAATACATAATGTTTGTTAGCTCCTCTTGAAACTCTTTGAACTTTGAATTTGTATAGACTGATTGAAACTGCTTCTCGATGTCAAAGTGTGTGATTCATGGTATGGTTGAATTGAAAGAATTAAAATCAACAAGTATCTCTTTCTCAACTTTATCACGAAGATCATTCTCATATTGGATGGTAAAATGCTTCAATGTTGTCTTGGCATTAACATACCCATCAAAGAATGCATGCATACTCTCACTACGTTGTGCAGTGGACATACCCGCCCAAAAGGCATCTTTCACAAATGCTGGAACCCGACGGTGCCGATTTTCATAGAGCCCTTTAAGCCATTCATTATCAGCAATATTATACATCTCAAGCATACGCATCCAAGAATCTTCAAAATCTTTAATTGTTAACGAATCATAAACTGCTTTGCCAATTGCAGTCTTGATATACTCATATTCATCATATCCGCCTAACTTCTCAGGTAGCTTCTTCATTATATGCCACAAGCACCACATGTATCGGGCATCAAGAAAAACTTTTTCTACGATATTCTGGATAGCTTTTGCTTGATCGGTCACAACAGCTTTTGGTTGACGATTTGACATACATGCCAGCCATGCTTCAAATAACCAAACAAATGTTGGAGTATCTTCATTTGATAATAAAGCACATCCTAGCAACACAGATTGTCCATGATGATTCACTCCAACAAAACAAGCAAAGGGCATATCATATTTGTTGACCAAGTATGTGGTGTCGAAAGTTATGACATCATCAAAGGAATCGTATACTGTTCTACTTCTTGCATCAGCCCAAAAGACATACCTAAGTCGGGATTCATCATCAAGATCCATGAAACTAAAAAAGTTTGGATTGTCTGATTGCATTTTCATAAAATAGTTACGAACGGCCTCGGCATCACCACTTCCAAGTTTCAATCTTCTAGTTTTCTCTAGATAATTGCGACATTCTTTCTCACCAAAGTTCAAATTCTCATGACCATCCGCTGCCACAACAAGAGAATTGAAATTCTTGTTTACTCGTATTCCAGTCCGGTCATTCAACTCAAGCCTCCGTTAAACACTGTAGTCCAACCTTTTGTTGCATCTGAATAACCGAGATTTATGCGGACTTAGTGTATGATTATGATCCAAAATGACCGTCAAAATATGGAGCTTTACTTCCGGACCACGAACAATATTAACTTTAGCTTTACATCCTATCCCAGCTGTTGGCTTTGGCTTCAATATATTTCTTGAGTTGGACTCAGTCTTACCATGACGAGAGCAACAAATTGTGAGGTACCACAGCTCTCCATTTTCGTCTCTGTTTGAACTTCTTCTCGTCACACCAAATCCTTTTGCTTTGGCGTAATTTTTGTAGTACTCTCGCACATCATTCTCAGTGTCAAATGTCATCCCCAATTCCGGATCTTCAAGTAACACATCTTCTTGAGTTGCACTATGGTCCTCTTCAAGTTTCACGCTGCTTTTCTTCTGATGCTCAATGCCATCGTCATCACTTGAAATAGACATGTCACTTGAATCTTGAAAACTACAAGTTTGATCATCCATTCCTACAAATCATAAAGTAAATTTCAGCTCATGAAGGATATTACATGACACACTTTAACCTATTTATATGGACATCAAACCTGCAGATTTTCAGTTTGGGTTGATCTGGATGATGGCAAACCTTCTTGATCAACTCGAGCAGCTTGGCCGTCTGTGAGTCCGGGTACTTGGATGGGTGTCCGTCAACAACGAGCAGCTCGGCCGGCGGCACGACGGCGAGGTCTACCTGCATGCGGTTTAAAGAAAACAGTGAGCTACCGATATGTGGCCTTGCATTAACGACAACATGGAGGCAGGCAGCTCTGTCTTCCCCGATCTGAATCAGGTGCCAAACTTACGTTGCAGTTTCTCTTTATCACATAATTAGTGGCAAGTCCGGTGTCCGGGGAGCAGCTCGGCCGGCGGCACGACGGCGAGGTCTACCTGCAGGTTGAGGTTGAGGAAGACGGTGCTCTCCGTATGCGCGTCCGGCCGATCACGACGAAGGTGCAGTTTCCGATCTCAAAGAAGGTCAAAACATATGGAGCAGTTTGAGCTTTTCGTTGCAAAATTGGCAGCTCCTTCCTTTTTTCCGAGGTTGTTTTCTCCGTTCAGCCTCCACGTAGGATACATGCCTCGTCAACCCGTAAGTCGTCCGTAAACATCCGTAGGTTTAGCATTTTCGGTTCGAAATTATCGGCCCTCTGTCTCCTCCTTTCCCTTTCGTGTTGATGCGCAAATGATGCACCCTACCGCTCCATAGCTAGGTTTTTCGTGTAAAAATGTGTGCCGACGCGAGTTAAATGAACTGCGATGTACATCACTGGTGGTAAATTAGAGATCCGTGCAAAAGGAGCTGCAGCAACATAATTGCATCCGTGCCCTCGCCCGTATCTCTACAGGTTCACTAGGCTTTGGCCCATACTCCAGGACGTCACCCTGCTGCCTAGGCTGGACTCCATCAGGTGGCGATGGACGGATTCGGGCATCTACTCCGCAGTCTCGGCTTACAGATGCCAGTTCGTGAGCTCCGTCGCCCTCTTCTGTTCGGCCAAATCCTAGAAGGGACATGCAGAGTAAAAGTGCAGGTTCTTCGTTTGGATGGGCACTTCACGGCAAGATCCTCATGGCTGATAACTTGGCAATCCATGGATGGCCTCATGATCCGATCTGCAAGCTTTGCAGAATCCATCCTAAGACTGTGCAGCACCTCACGCTTGATTGTCACTTCTCCACGAGGTGCGGGAGAAGATCTTCGCCTGGAATGGGCAGCTAGGAGTGTCGCCTCCTGCCGGAGGCATGACCCTCAATGACTGGTGGGACGCGACGATCTCTGACATACCTAAGGAGAAGCGAAGGGAGGCAAGCGGAGCAATCATCTACTCCGTTTGGGGAGTTTGGAAGGAAAGGAACAGGCACGTCTTCAACAATGTCGCAAAGCAGCCTGGCGTGGTGGCGGTATTGGTGAGAGAAGAGATCGCGCAGCGGGCTTACGCCCACAACTAGGACCATGGAGGCCATCAGCTATAGGTTTGTGGTGTGGATAGGGTGTGCGGGTGCCGAGGGCACTGTGAACCTTGCGTTCACATCGTCGTTTTCTGTACATAAACTTCTTCTATCTATCTAATCGGATGATAGAGTCGACTGCCTTTTCCTCAAAAATAAATTAGAGATCGAATATTTCTCCGAAACCACGAGTAACGGATAAGGCCCAAACCGTTTCGATGTTGTGAGAGAAGAAGTGATGAATTGTATACATACATGTAGAAATCCCAGAGTGCAGGTGCGATGATGTGGCTCTCATACTTTCGGCTCTTGCACCATCCTTGGTTTTCAAGAATATTAAATCATCATACACTAAAAGAAATATGTTAACTTGCGACCATCCATATTGGTCGCTAGATGGTCACTGCCAACCATTTATGACCTTGTTTTGACCAAAAAATATATTGGTTGACAGTTGAGCGTCACTGACGGCTCACATCTTTATTTGTGAATGGTCGTAGAGGGCTACGACCAAAATTGATGGTCACAGACCATATGACCAAAAATTTGGTCATGAGCGGTCTAGCATATCCACGTCAGATCCAACGTGGCCAATCCTATGTGGCAAAATTATGACCAAATCAAAATATTCTAAATCAAAATCAGCCTGGTCCAGTTTGGTAATTTAGTTGGGCATAGCCCAACAATTCAACCTATTCATCATTTATGTCAATTTGGTTCAGTTACATGGGCCGATCCAACATTTCGGCCTTTTTACTTTTTGGCCCGTGGCCTCTATTGTTCAACAGTTTCATTTTTTTAAATCATGGGTCAAATGTGAATTTGATCCCAATTGTCGTCAGGTTCTAGTAAGTGGGTCCATAGTGTCAGGATAATATTATTCATATATAAATTGCCAGTATACAGATAAGCACTATATCCTTTGACCTAAGAACTAAGGAGACATAGGTTGACATTGGCAAGATCTAGAATGCCAGGTTCCCCATATTGTTCTTCTTGCAGATCATTTTTCAATTAGCCAAATGGATTTTCCTATTTCGTTCAAAATCATTTCAAAGGCAATTTGCCGTTTGGGTGTTAATCAGCTCAAGGAACCATTTAGTAAATTTGAAGAAAGATAATAAGTAGATGTGTATGCTAGCCGACCAATCATTTTGTGTGTGTTTTTCTCTCCAAATATCCTTGGCAAGCTCCTTTAGTGGGTTTGACTAGTAAATTCAACAAGGGCATGGATGATGATAAAAAAGGGGATTATTACAGCATCTCGAGTGTTCCCCTAAATTGACCCTCAAATCTTAGAAATCGTCAAACCCCTAAAAAGTAAAAAAATGTCGCTCCAACAGAGTCATGTACGGACCTCAAGGATCGTTTGATTCAAAGGAATGCCATAGAAATTTTGTAGGATTTTTCATGAATGTCATAATTTTTTTTTGTAGGATTTTCAACTATGTGTAACGTTTGATTTGTACGATTGAAATCCTTAGGATGCATCCGAAATTTTCCAAGAGGATTGCATTGCTCTATGTTTTATAGGAAAATCTTCACCCACTTTTAAACAGTATGCCTAAGCCATGTGATAAATCTTCACCCACGCATGCCTCATGTTACAATTTCTTTGTTTTTTCTGTGAGTCAAACACTACTTATAGAAATGAGTAAATTACACCCGAAGTCCACCATCTTGCACCCAATGTGATAGTTTGGTACACAAACTTGCAAACCGTGAGACCGCCGTCCACAAACTTGTGATTTGCGTGATGGTTTGGTCCTGACCAATCAGGAGGCGATCCGTGGATGCCAGGTGGCCAATCGGAACGCACGTTGATGCATGGATGGTTTTGCAGTTAGCCCCCCGGTCGGCCTGAACCATCGCCGATGCCCCCTCCCCCGCGCTGATTTAGGCGTCTTCTCCGCGCGTCGTCTCCGCGCGTCGTCCAGTTCTGCTCCCTGTCGTCTCCGCGCCGCCGTGAGAAGCTGTCGCGCCGCCGTCATGCCGTCGGAGCTGCGCGAGCGGATGTGGAACGAGGATCCACCTCCCTACGGTATGCTATTCCTCGAGTCCCTCCTCTGTCTCCCTGTGCGTTGTATTCGCCGCCGGCACCGTAGCGCCCGTCGACGCCATGGATTCGGAGGTCCGTCAAATCCTTGCGTCATGGGCCCCGTATAAGCACCATCGTCGACTTGTTCAAGAGCAGCTGATAGGAGTCAAATCCGTGGGTTGCATTGGCCATTTGTAGCCGACTATTTGCGGAAGAACATGGCATTGTTTTCGTTCAATGTGATAATCAAAAGCACCATTGCTGCATATTGTGTGTTGTTTAGCTTAGTTTAACCCCTGTGCATGGAGTAGAATCAAAAAGTTTCAAAATTCTGCTCGTTTGTAGAATCCTTAACTCTGAATTTTATGACTGCAAGTGTTACATGCTCTGTCTGACTGTATTTGTTTGCCAATCTTTGTGTGTGCATGAGATAGCATTAATTTATCATTGTTTGATTTCAGTGGTGCATAATGTAAGTGGTTCAGGGTACTTCTCTTTAGAAGTATGCCACAATGGATTTTTCTGTGGATTGGGAGAAAGGCTGCAGTATGTTGATGATACAGTTTCAGTGTTTGATTATCTCAGTGCTCATAGTTGGTCCAACATAGTACTTGATGAAATTCTGGGAATGCTTGGCTGTTTGAGGGATCATAAAGTACATGTGTATTGGTTGTTTCCTGGAAAAAATCTGAAAGATGGTTTGCTACCAATTGTCAGTGATGCAGACCTGAGTGAGATGAGGAAAGCAGCTGGTACTGATAACACTCTGGCCATATTTGTGGATCACACAGATTTTCTTGGAACTATTAGGGCTGAGCTTGTGAGGCAAAATGTTGCAAGAGCAGCAATGACAAGACCAGCTCCAACAGTTGCTAGTCCAACTCCATCAGTTGCTAGACCTGCTCGATCAGTTGCTAGACCAGCTCCATCACTTGCTAGACCAGCTCCATCACTTGCTAGACCAGCTTCATCTGGGTCAAGACCTGCCCTATCTGAGGCATCACTTGTAGCTGTTGAGACAATTGAGCAACAAACTCTGGCTGATTTGGATGATGACTCTGACAGTGGAAGTGACTTTGAGATATATGACAGTGACTATGATGCAGAGGAAGGAGATGATGATCTGTTCATTGATAATGTTGACAGCAGTGTGAATGACAACAATGAGAGAGCTGTGTTTGTAGAAACTGAAAATGAAGATGCACTAGATGATAGAGACCTCCATTTGGTAGATGATGAAAGGTAGCAGCTGCAGCTAAAGTTCAAGGAATTCAATCCAGAGGTTGACATGGATTCTCCTGTATTTAAAATAGGGATGAAGTTTGCAGACATAGAGGAGGTTAGACAAGCAGTCAATGCATACAGCATCAGGAACAGAGTGAAGATAAGGAAAATAAAAAATAACAGAGCAAGAGTTCATGCAGTATGTGATGAAGGGTGTCCATGGTTTCTCAAGGTTGGCACTGATTTTCAGAGATCAGGTGGTTTTGTGGTAACAGCTTATGAAGATGAGCACAGGTGTGAGAGAGTCTATGAAATGAGGGCACTTACTGCTAGGTTTCTATGCAAGAAGTTCATTGATGAATTCAGGGACAACCAAAAAATGGATCTGCAAACATTTGCTGCTAAGGTGCAAAGAGAGTTCAACATGTGCCCTGATAGGTGGAAGCTTGGAAGAGCAAGAAAAGAAGCTCTGCTGGAAATCCATGGCAATGAGGAAGCACAATTCAGTGTACTAAGGGATTATGGCCAAGAGCTAAAGAGAGCTAATCCAGGAAGCACATTCTTTCTATCAACTAATTCTGTCAAAGATCCAAGCAGTGGCATTGTCAAGGAACATTTGGCAACAATGTATTGGTCTTATGATGCCTGCAAAAGAGGTTTTCTCAGTGGATGCAGGCCACTTATTTGCATTGATGGTTGCCACATTAAGACAAGGTACAAGGGAGTACTGTTAACTGCAGTTGGCATTGACCCAAATGACTGCATTTTCCCCATTGCTATGGGCATGGTTGAGGTAGAATGCACAAGTGCATGTGAGTGGTTTCTGACAACCTTGAGGGATGACTTGAACATTAGTAACACATCTTGATGGACTATAATGAGTGATAGGCAGAAGGGATTGATTAATGCAGTTCAGAAGGTTTTCCCTGATGCTGAGCATAGATTCTGTGTTAGGCATATGATTCAAAATTTCCAGAAGGCAGGCCATAGAGGTGAGACACTTAAGAATGACATGTGGGCAATTGCTAGATCAACCAACATTCCAAAATGGCAAACAAATATGGACAAACTGAAAGTGGACAGTGAGCAAGCATATGAGTGGGTAGAAGAACTCCAACCAAACACTTGGATCAAAGCATTTTTCTCAGATTTTTGCAAGTGTGACATGCTGCTGAATAACCACTCTGAAGTTTTCAACAGCTATATATTGGCAGCTAGAGAAAATCCTGTGTTGTCAATGCTTGACATGCTATTCCACAAGCAGATGCAGAGAAACTTGTCCAAACAGATGGATGCAGCAAAATGGCATGGAAGGATCTGTCCTAAAATTAAGAAGAAAATGGACAAGTTAACTGAATGGAGTTTGAACTGCATTGTTAAACCAGCAGGAAATCACCTATTCTCTGTCCAATCTCATGAGCTGGAAAGAAGTTACTGTGTTGACCTGAAGGGGAAAACATGTGATTGTAGAAGATGGCAATTAACAGGTATACCATGTCATCATGCCATTGCTTGTTGCAGAACAGATAGGAAAAATCCTGAATCCCTTGTGCACAGTTGTTACACTGTTAATACATACAAGAGAGCATATAGCTTCAACTTGGTCCCACTTAGAGGAAGAGTATTCTGGGAAAAAGTCAGTGCACCAGTTGTGCATCCACCTCTGTTCACAAAGGTTATGGGTAGACCCAAGAAAAACAGAAGACAAGCACCAGAAGAGAAGATGAAAAAAGGAGTAAAATTATTTACCAAAGCTGGTGTGACAATCCATTGCTCTGTTTGTGGGAAAGCTGATCACAACAAGAGAGGGCACCTGAAATTTGTGCAAGATCAAGTGCAACAACAACAGGATGGAATTATCCAGGAAGATGAAGACTATGACATCCCAGAAATTATTCAGGTTAGGAACAACAACACACTTTATTGCATAACACAATTACAGAAGAACTCATTACAGAACACATTGCATAACACATGCTTCTACAACCTACAGTCTACTTCTTCCCTGCCTTCTTGACCTTCCTGAACCATTTCTTCACTGCCTTCCTCACCCTGCAAAGCACAATGGAAGCAGTAACTTCCTTTTCTACTGTTGGAGGAACAAGTGCATGCAGGTACTGCCCATCCAGTGCCCTCTCCAGTTGTTCAAGTGGAGGGAATTCACCTGAACAAATGTTCTGGTTCCTTGCATCCCTAGGATGCATGCCATGCACTCTTCTTGGCAGCTCAGACATTTCTGGCTGTTCAGGTCGACAAGCCCTTCTAATTTGACCTGGAAAGCTAGGAGTTGGCAAAGCCATGACTTGTGTTCTGACCACACACTCACCAAGCTGCTCCAAAGCAACAACAGCTTCCTGCTCCCTAGCACTTCTAGTCCTAGCATGTGCCAACTCCCACTCCCTAGCACTTCTCCTATGGTAGACTATGTCTCCAGGTTGTGTACTGCTACCAGTCGACCTTCTCCTATGGTACACTATGTCTTCTGTGGTATCCATTGCTTCTCTTGCTAACAACACAGCAGCAGGTGCTATTTATATGGAAACTAGCTAGGTACAAAACAACCAAATTCACAAGTTAACAGTAACATTGGCAGGAGATTCACTTCAATTTAAAATCACCCTACTGTCATTGCATGGTCATTCATTTGGTTGTCATTGCATAGTCATTCAGCAGGTTGGCCTTGCATGCTTTTTATGGTTCCTAGGTTGCCTTTGCCAAGCTCTTACCATTTTGTCTTAATCTCTGCAGAGCATATTCCCCCAAGCACCTGACCCACGACTAGACCCTTCCAATACACTGGATAACATGGTGTATATGATGGGCCAAGAGGTATACAATTTAATTTTCTGCAACTGTCTCCAGTGAATAATTCATGACAGATAATTAACTGTAAAATGGAAAATGCAGGCAGCAAACAATGTACCACCTGCTAGAGTGCAACAACCACTACCAGAGAGTGATTTTGTGGTAGAAGCTAGAGAAAGCATCCCTGTAGGAAGGCACAATTTAACTACAGCAACAAGAAGAGGAAGAGCAGCAACTGCAACAAGGGGAAGGGGTGCATCAACTGAGCAAGAAAGAGGAAGAGGAAGGGGGAGAAGTACTGACACAGGAAGAGCAACAAGGGGAAGGGGAACATCAACTGATGAACAAAGAGGGAGAGGAAGGGGAGATCTACCAGAAAAAGATCAGCTGAAGCAAGCACAAGTGGATCTGCACACCAAGTTGCCAGAGGAAGATCAAGAAGAGGCTATGCAACAGGCCCTGGCAGTGTGTATTACATGTGTTTTGGTGATGACAGGATTGACCTCAATGCATTTCCAGACTTGAATGAACAAATCAGTGCAGATGACAATGCACATGAGATGCCTTTGAGTCAAAATGCACCATCCACAGCTGACAACTAGCAGCACATTGCTTCATTTATGTACTGAACAATGCATGAGATGAACTTGTTTTATGGTTATTTACTGAACAATGCATATGACATTGCTTCATTTATGTACTGAACAAACCATGAGATGAATTTGTTTTCTGGTTATTTACAGAACAATGCATATGACATTGCTTCATTTATGTACTGAATTTGTTTTCTGGTTATTTACAGAACAATGCATATGAACAATGCCATTTCAGTAAGCAGCCAACCTCAAGGAAATTTTATTTCATCATATAAACAGTACATGTTGACTCAATGAAAGCCCTTCATCAAAGCAGAAAGAACATACAAGGCTACACAACTAGCTACAATTATGAGAAACAAGAACTCTCTCCTATCTCTATTTCTAAGCTCCTCCCTATGTTCTATTTGCATAGCCTTCTTCTCTGCCTTCCTCTTCCTTACTTCATCCTCTAATTCATTCAATCTCATTAAAAGGAGCATATTTTCTTCCTCAATTTCCCTCACATTCAATCTTCTATGATGCACCTGGTTTACATCTTCTATTTTATCCTACAAAAGAGCAATTTTCTCTACATTTTCAGACAACAAGTGACATAAATTGCAAGGTGCCCAAAACAGAGCAATGCCTGGTAGTACACGGCGAATCGAGAGAAATTACCTGGTGATGCCTGGTAGTCCTTGTGCTCGACGACGTCCTCCTCGGCGATGCCTGGTAGTACACGACGGAGGTCTCCTTCCACTCCTCCTCCGCCCACGTGCTTCCGCCACCGCTACCGCCGGCATCGACGGCCGACGCGCCCCCTTTCGGCGCCATCGCCTCCGGTGACCTTGCAGACAACACTCCCCCGCTCAGCCTCCAAGCGCTCCCTCGCCCAGCCTCCGCCACTACGCCACCCAGCACTACGTCGCCGTCGCCGTGCAAATCGCCGCCGCCGTCGCCGTCTACGACCTAGCTTGGTTGGGGATGAAACAGAGAAGCAACAGGGGATGGACCAAAACACGGTGCAGCAATTTCCCAGGGGGGTATTAGCAAAACCGTGCACGAGCGACAAGAACAACCTGGCATCCACGCGTCGCCTCCTGATTGGTCAGGACCAAACCATCACGCAAATCACAAGTTTGTGGACGGCGGTCTCACGGTTTGCAAGATGGTGGACCAAACTATCACATTGGGTGCAAGATGGTGGACTTCGGGTGTAATTTACTCTATATAGAAATTCTCCGTAAGCTCCAAATCATGTAGGATTCAACCGGACATACCATTCAGAATCTACTCCCTCCGTGCAGAAATGTAAGATGTTTAGCTATTTTAAAGGTTAACTCACTTTTTTTTGTATCTAGTCTACTTTTAGTGTATAGGTTCACTCATTTAGCTTGTATCTAGTCTACTTTTACGGTTTTTCCATCCACAGTTCCACACACAGAGACGAGCTTCCGCACCATTGCCGCACCTTCCCCGGCCCGATTTTGACAGCCGCTTGGCAGTTCTGTTCATTTTGCGGCTACTGTCGTCCACGGTCCACCACGGGTAGAAGCCAAGCCCACGGTACGGGGAAACCACAAACCAGGCCGGGAAACAGAGAAACTGTGCGCGTGTCGACGTGCCCGGTTCTTGTGAGCAGCGTCTAATAAATCAGAACGAGCAAGATTTTAACGAATCATCTCAAAAAAAAAAAAAAAACGTGCGATATCTTCAGAGTTCAGACTAGGAAGGCAGCTCAGAACGACGACAGCCAAACCAGGCACTGAACAATTCTTCTTTCATATATCCACAAGTTCCAATTCGGCCATTGTCATTGATCAACCTTGCCCTCGTCACGCATCGCTACACTACACACACGGACGTGGTTTCCATCTCTCACCGGTTCCCTTACGGGCACCAGGAGCCGCCGCCGGCGCACAGCGGCGACCGACGACGATTTAATTAGTTACACAAGCAGTTGCACGACGGCGCGCGGCCGGGGGCCGTGGCTCAGATGTCTCGCCGGCAGAGCGGGCAGGAGGCTTGCCTGAGCAGCCAGCGGTCGATGCATGGCGCGTGGAAGACGTGCCGGCAGCCGGGCAGCCGCCTGGCGGCCTCGCCCACCTGCATGTCCTGCAGGCACACCGAGCAGCACAGCGCGTCCCCGGCCGCGTCCACGGCGGTGTCCGCGGCGACCTTGATCTCCGGAAGCCGGCGCAGCGCGTGCGCCGGCAGCCCTCTCGCGGCGCCGCCGGTCTCGAACAGGTCGCTGGGCTCCTCCGCGGACGACGAGCTGCGGGCGCTGATCTGCATGGACCCACCGGAAAACGAAGTGAGCAGCTGTATCTCTCCTGATGTAAAACTAGTGCCGGACTGACAGTGAAATGTGACATTTTTAATCGTTTGAGATGATGCGAAGATCAAATCAACCTGCTGTAATCCACTTGGAATAGAAAACGAGAGTGTAAAACCGGGGTTAGTTGATGGCGCCTGTCACTGATGCATGACCGGTGACCTCACCTCACAACTAACTAGTGTAACTTAGTGAGTGATCTAGACGATTAGCATGCAATAGGATAGCGCCTTTATACCCAACCTTGTTACTAATAAAGTGGAAAATACTTTTTGATTTTTTTAGCAAGAAGAAGAAATTCCTGAATCCGAATGCGACAGTAGCTAGCTTCCGGCCGGGTAATGCACGAGCGAACTGACACGAATATACGTACATATCTTGTTAGAGTTAAGAGGCCATAGCTATCGGATGCGATTAGTGATGTCTGTCTATATGCTGAGACAGGTTGATTAATTGGAGTGGTTGATCACTGAGAAGAGTGCAATCTTTAAATAGTGGGATTTAATGAAGCATGGCGCGCCATGATTTTCGAGGTGAGGTTGAGGCGCTACCTGACTCTGCACTGCGCTCTGCACCGCCGGGCCCACCTTCTCGCGGACCAGCCTCCCGCTCAGGAGGCTGAAGATGATGTCCACCTGCAGGAACATGGTACAGCAGCAGAGTTAGAACACAATATCAGGTTATTCACAAGAAAGACATACTCCACCAGCATAATTCAGTGATAAACACATTCGATTCGATAAGAACAACTGCAGAACAATTTCTTCTACTGCGGTTGGAAACACAAATACACCAAATTCTGCCCACGGGAACAACGGGGCACACCTAATTGCTGTCAGCATCGATAAGCCCAGAGAGCGAAAGAGGTAGTATGTTGCTATTCATGTGCTTCTACAGCTTTACTACTCGCTCCTAATCCGCTTGACTTCTCATAGAACTCAATTCAGAGCAGCTGCTATATCAACTGGATTTCTAAGCTGCCTGGAAACAAAGCAGCAGAGCGCTCTGAATTTTGCAGCTACGCCTGGGTTTGGACTTTGGAGACGATGAAGGTTTCCTGATGCAAGAAGCAAGCGCGGGAGCAATTGGAGCAGAGCATGAGGCAATGCATTAATCTCGACAGGCGGTAGTACGTACCATGTAGAGGAGGCTCCAGACGGCGGAGTCGGTGGAGTGCCAGAGGTCCCTGGACGACTCGGCGACCTCGATGGAGAAGACGGCGCCGGAGATGGCGCCGATGCCGGCGCCGCGCACCACGCCGCTCTCCGTGGCCAGCCCGATCACCGACCCCGCCACGGCGCCCACCACGGACCCGACCGCGGCGAAGGCGCACGTCAGCACGGCGCAGAGGACCTTGCAGGCCAGCTCGCACGCAGCCGGCCAGAACCCGGTGGGGCATTCGCCGGCGCCGGCCGAGTGCCGAGGCTCCGGCGCGGATGAGGCTGAGCTGGGACCAGGAGACGCCGACGTGTCCATCCCGGGAAGTGGGAACGGAGGCAGGCAGGGAGCCAAGTGTCGAAGTGAACTGAGCTGTAGTGGAGTGGAGCAGCACGGGAGATGGTGAGTGATGAGTAGGATGGTGGAGACGAGGAGAGCCGGTGTGCTTGTATAAATAGTTGGCGGGGAAATGTGGAAACTGTGGTCGGGTGTCCGGTGGTGTGGCACTGCCCGCCACCGGTTTTGCTCCCTCCGTCCGCACGGCGGCGTGGCGTGGCGTGGGCCGCTTTGGTTCTCTAGGCTCTAGCTGCTGCGTTCCGGTCGGTGCAATGTAGTACGAGCTCGTGCCAATGTGTGCCTCCTGTTTATACTACGGCGCCTTGGTGACTCTCACCGTGGTCCTGGATAAGTGGACGTAGGGTTTTCTGTACTCTATAACCCTACCAGATCTCCGATATCCGTTCTGTAAATAATGCCAGTTTTCAGTTTTTAAGGAAAAGAATAAGTATCCAAACAGATACTAGAAAAGAGGCCAGGTCGGATATATTTATGGGATTTGTTAGTTCTCAAGTGCTCAGTCAAGTCTTACACTATTTAATTTGCATCGTGATTCATGCTAGTCATGAGTTGCAACAAGAGTTGCAACAGATATTTAATGATATTATCTAACTGAGAACGAAGTTAGTTTTCAGTCGACTGAGAAATAATCACACCCTATATTTATGCAACATCCGCGGTTTATAACCCGTGACACGTCATATGTCTATTTTCCGGCCGTCCAAATTTAGCACCTAGGATTGCTCATAAGCATTTGGTGCGGCTGAAATTTCAGCTCATTCCGAGCGCGTGTCTAAGGTTCCTCCTTCGCTGCCACTGCCAACCGTCGCGTCCGTCGTAGATCCTGGCCATATGCGCCCATTCCACGCCTCAGAAAAGCTTTCCCTACTACCACCGCTCGTATCCCCCTCTTGGTGAGCTCACTGCCGCTGGTTTCGTTCAGCCCGCCACATCAATCATGGTGCCAACATGCATCTGTAGCCAAGCTCGACCGAAGGCATTGTGGCGGACCGCATACCAGAATGTTTTAACGCGTGAAGCACACGTCCGTTGGGAACCCCAAGAGGAAGGTGTGATGCGTACAGCAGCAAGTTTTCCCTCAGTAATAAATCAAGGTTATCGAACCAGTAGGAGATGAAGGCCACATGAAGGTTGTTGGTGGAGGAGTGTAGTGCGGCGCAACACCAGGGATTCCGGCGCCAACGTGGAACCTGCACAACACAATCACAATACTTTGCCCCAACTTAACAGTGAGGTTGTCAATCTCACCGGCTTGCTGTAAACAAAGGATTAAACGTATGGTGTGGAGAATGATGTTTGCTTGTGAAGAACAACAGAGAACAGAGTTTGCAGTAGATTGTATTTCAGATGTAAAAGAATGGACCGGGATCCACAGTTCACTAGTGGTGTCTCTCCAATAAGATAAATAGCATGTTGGGTGAACAAATTACAGTCGGGCAATTGACAAATAGAGATGCATATACATATCATGATGACTACTATGAGATTTACTTAGGGCATTACGACAAAGTACATAGACCGCTATCCAGCATGCATCTATGCCTAAAAAGTCCACCTTCGGGTTAGCATCCGCACCCTTCCAAACATTAAGTTGCAAACAATAGACAATTGCATTAAGTATGATGCGTAATGTAATCAACACAAATATCCTTAGACAAAGCATTGATGTTTTATCCCTAGTGGCAACAAGCACATCCACAACCTTAGAACTTTCTCACACATCGTCCTGCATTCAATGGAGGCATGAACCCACTATCGAGCATAAATACTCCCTCTTGGAGTCACAAGTATCAACTTGGCCAGAGCCTCTACTAGCAACGGAGAGCATGCAAGAACATAAACAACACATATATGATAGATTGATAATCAACTTGACATAGTATTCAATATTCATCGGATCCCAACAAACACAACATGTAGCATTACAAATAGATGATCTTGATCATGTTAGGCAGCTCACAAGATCTAACATGATAACAAAATGAGGAGAAGACAACCATCTAGCTACTTCTATGGACCCATAGTCCAAGGATGAACTACTCACACATCAATCCGGAGGCGGTCATGGTGATGTAGAGCCCTCCGGTGATAATTCCCCTCTCCGGCAGGGTGCCGGAGGCGATCTCCTGAATCCCCCGAGATGGGATTGGCGGTGGCGGCGTCTCTGGAACTTTTTCCGTATCGTGGCTCTCGGTAATAGGGTTTTCGCGACGGAGAGTTTAAGTAGGCGGAAGGGCAGAGTCGGGGGAGGCACGGGGGCCCCACACCATAGGCCGGCGCGGGCCCCATGCTGGCCGCGCCGCCCTATGGTTAGGGCGCCTCGTGGCCACACTTCGTATCCTCTTCGGTCTTCTGGAAGCTCCGTGAAAAAATAAGACCCTGGGCGTTCGTTTCGTCCAATTCCGAGAATATTTTCTGTGTAGGATTTCTGAAACAAAAAACACCACAAAACAGGAACTGGCGCTTCGGCATCTCGTTAATAGGTTAGTGCCGAAAAATGCGTATAAATGATGTAAAGTGTGTATAAAACATGTGAGTATTGTCATAAAACTAGCATGGAACATAAGAAATTATAGATACGTTTGAGACGTATCAACGTGTCCAATCCCTCATCCTCCCGGAGGTAGGTTTAGGCTAAATTATATTCATTTATTCAAGATTCGCATGCAACTGTGTGTGGGCATCGTTTTTTTTCTTTGTAGATGAACTCGACAGTAGCACATTTTTTGCTCGAGGACTTGTCGTCTTCAGACGATTCCGACATCGAAGAATTCCTCCACGATGACAAAGTAGACAACCTCGTCTTGGTGGCTGCCATGATGAAACACAAAGACGGCAAGCAACGCAAGAGCCTAGGCTTGACGGTTGGTAGACTTTGCATTCCTCGCAATCGAGCTCCCGTACATTCCATGCTCATGCGAGATTACTTCGGTTTGTACCTATCCGGCTCATTTCTTTCGTAGGCCTTGTCGAATATGTAGAGAGTGGCTTGTCAAAGTCGTGAACGCTTGCGAGGCAAACTCCTGTTATTTCACTCGTCGAGAAATTATGCTGGTCTCCTAGGATTTAGTCTGTATCAAAAAATATTGGCCGCAATGAGGTTGATTGCATATGACATTTCCGCTGATTACACCGATGAGTATATTCATAATGGAGAAGAAACCTCGCTCAATTGTGTGCAATTGTTTGCCAAATTTTTGATCCGGGTTTTCGGTGCCACATACCTCCAAGCTCCCAACGAGAACACAAAAGTTTGATAGCGCACAATGAAGCAACATGATGGCTAGGCATGCATGAAAGCGTGAATTGCATGCATTAGAGGTGGAAGAACCGCCCTGCTGCTTGGCACATGTAGTACACCGGTCATGATTGTAATCCAACTATTGTGCTTGAAGTTGTGGCCTCGACTTGTGGATTTGCCATTTTTTTCTTCTTTAGGCTGCCTGGATCTCTAAATGACATCAATATTTTATAGAGGTTTCATCTATTTGCTAGGTTTGCTAGTGGAGATGCTCTAGCTTGCAACTACATCGTCAATGGTCATGACTATACTATGGGGTATTACCTTACCGATGACATCTATCCTTGTAAAAATTTGTGTAGACCATCCAACATCTAAAAACAAGAAAGGATGTTCTTTTCCAAGGCTGAAGAAGCATGCCAGAAGAACATTGAGGAAGCTTTTGGTGTGTTTCAAGTTAGGTTTGCTGTTGTTCAAGATCCTTCATTTATGTGACAGGAAGTCCCTCCAAAGAATCATGAAGGCAGTGATTTTACACAACATGATCATCGACGATGAGAGGGACATGAACTTGAAAATTTTCTTCGACAATGTTAGTAGCCGTGCCAAACTCCATAGGAACCCGAACCAGACCCAAGCTTTCTTGGAAGCGTGCTGGCAGATTGAAAACGAGGGAACTCATAAGACTAGTCATAGTGGGGGGTAACATTGAGTAGTGTCATGCATATGACACTAGTCTATGTTACATAGAGTAGTGTCATGCATATGACACTAGTTTATGTTACTATCTTCATAGTGCATAGTAACTTTGATGTAGTATCATGCATGGCTGTATTAATTAATTTGTAGACTCATTGTACCTTGAAAAGTGTGATGTTATGGTAACATAGCTAGTTACCATAACCATATTTTTCTTCATTTAATGGCATGCCATGTCATCAAAATACCTAGTTGGCAATGCATGTAGTAGTTCTATATTACTACCTTAGTTACTCCCACTATGAGTAGTCTAACCTACTCTTGAGTGATCTAGTTTTTTTTTTTTTTTTGAGAGGTTGAGTGATCTAGTTGAGCATGAGTGACAACTATTTTGGGGGAAATAGTCTCCCCTTTTCTCATTTTTTATGTGTGGTTTGAACAATTCATTACATTCCCGACCATTCTTAATTTGTTTATTTATTTGATTTTAAAATTCACTGTAATATGGATTACTGTTATATTATGTGATATTGAGACAATAATATTTTCGATTTGTTATATTAACATTCTACTAACGTTCAGTTTTAGCTCGCACCGAACCGCAAAACTTCTATCGATTCTAGATATCCTTTATTAAAATATCCAGAACATGTTCGAGTTGCTCTAAATCCGGGCAAACTGCATGGGTTGTGTGACCTAAAGTAGTGGTTTGGTACCATATAATAAGCCGTGAAAAGTTCATGCGTCGACTGATGCGACACAGTGCCGGCCGGATCACCAGTTGCTTGGAGCATCGTAACACCTTTTTTTTTCTCTTATCCAAATACGAGAGCAAACCGGTGGCTACAGCTCAAATATTCATGACGTGACAACAGAGCAAAACAAAAAGGGGGATGAATCGAACCAGTGGCCGAATTATATCGTTTTGAATTAACCAGTGCAGATTATTTATAAAATGAGGGGGCATGGGTGCACGTCTCCGGAAGAGCTGAGCTGAGCCGAGTCGAGATAGGTACGCACAATACATACATCCATCAGCCCCACGGAATTCAGGACAGGAAGATATGTAGCACAGTGGTTTTCCGAAGTCGGAGCATGGCACAGGATCCTGGTCACTGAATGCAGCGCGCCACGGAATTGATGGCCGGTCTCTGTCGGTAAATTCATTATCTTGTTGAGGCTGAGATTGAGAGCGGCGTCGACCTCGATGGGTACGTACTGGGGGCGTTTCTGAGCTATCACGGCCGGAAAACGCCACGGCGGTGACTGCAAATACATACACCATCGTGTTCTAAATGCTACTCCCTTCAACCTAAATTAATTGGCGCAGCTTACTGAGTGTATACTGTACATACTTATCTCTTGAAATCTATCTCACGAAGAAATTGTCGTCCAAGAGCCAAAAGTTGAACACAAAGAGTGACCGGTTGATATCTTCCGCGCCTAAAATTTTATCGAGACACGTATCATAAATCAGTAAATTGTTTACCGTCACTAGTAGTTTTGTCCATAGTACAAAAAGTCCAAAACAATACAACATGAGATTTGAATGTGATACTATATAAGACTCATAATCATCCGTGCTATGTGCCGGTGGTTGTTGTTGTGCCATGTATTACGCCTATTTTATAACTCTTTCTTTTTTTTCTTCCTTTCTTTGTTTCTTTCTTTGACGGCTTGTGATGTTGAGAAGCTAACCTCCCGCAGCATGCATGCATGCATATTTATGCCTTTAAATTAATCTTGACTTTAGAGATTATATTGCTACCCTCGTGCCCAACTTGAGCCATATGTGCATACTTTTGTCTTTAACTCAATCTTGAGAAGAAAGCGGCGATCCATCCTAGTGTCCAACTTGAATCCGCTCGTGTAGAATAATTCATCACAAAATCTAATCTATTGATATCTTTTGTACATCACAATCTATCCACCAGTCAATCATTTGGATGCAATATTGTTTGGTCAACCATTTTTTGCCATCCATTATGCTTTTTCTACTATGTTTCAGTCTTTTGATTCTACAATGTTGTCAATGATTTTCTCTAAAAGCTCGTGGTCAAACATTACGTTATTTGACTTCTGGAAGACATGCCTTCTTTTTAGGAAGAGAACAATTCATTGTAAAGAGCGATTGATTAAGAATGTTGATTATTGAGTAATAACCAGCCTATCTGCCTAGCTATAAGTTAAATATTATATTAACATGATCTAGTAGCCGAGGATCTTTGTCCAACGCCATTCATCTAAATTATAAAATTCCATTGAACTAAGATCCACCCGGTCAAGAGCTAGATTATACTCCCTCCGTTCCTCAAAAGAAGGCTATAACTTATTTTCAAGCCAACCGGAGTAAAGTTTAACTATTTCTAGAAAACCAATAAAAAAGTATAATACTATGAAGATATTATATGAAAATATATTTCATGATCCATCTGATGATGTTGATTTTGTATTGCAGTTGTCCATGTTTCTTTCAAAAATCTTGTGGTCAAACTTTACTTTGTTTTGCTTCTGAAATTGATTATACGGGCCTTCTTTTCAGGGTGACGGTTTATCAGTCTTTGACCATGATTAGGTAGCCATTCTATGTACAGAAGACTACTTAGTTTTGTCTTGAGAAATAAATATTATGAAAACATGTTGCATGATATATTTAGTTATATTTATTTGGTACTAGAAATATTGGCAATTTTCTGTAAAATTAGTCAAATTCAGTGATACTTGAGTTAAGACAAGAGTCACATGACTAAGTGGTCCCGCATACATAGAAGCAATGATTATTTATTTTTTTGGCAAAAATAGATTAAAAATACACTAAATGTACCGTTAGATTTTAAATATAGACATACAAAATAAGCTCTATATTTTTTAAAACGGAGATGTTTAGACTATAATATAATACATACTAGATTGTACTAGGATGGTCCACCAAACAAAAGAAAATATATCTAATCAAACGTTTATTAGAAACACAGTACATACGTAAAGTCTCAAAAGAAGTACATACACTCACACGATAAACGCGCACACTCTACCTACCTAGTAAGGATGACAATTTTACCTATGGGTTCCGTACCCACAGTTCCCTACCACATAGGCAGGGTATGAGCATACTGTTACCCATGGGTAGTACCCATACCTTATCTGTTAAATCATGGGTAGAACACATGTATATCCTTATACTTATACCCATATTACCCATTTATAGTGATATGCGAACATGTGCAACTAAATAGCTGATTTATTGAGTTTGTGAACCTATGTTAAGTTGTCATCAATTATCAATATGGCACGTGACTCGTCTAATCTTATTGACTTATGAGTTATGAGTATGTGATTGTGTTCTAATTTTTTTATAACTGTTATATACTCAACTACCTGTTATTAAATTGAGATAATTATATTTTAATCAAATTTGTTATCGATGATGTAAAATTATGAATAACGTTGATCTACCCGTTTGGTACCCAATTGGTATGGGTATCCGTCAGGTATGGATGCCGATAGAATTCCATATCTATGGATATGGATATGAGTATAACTTTCTATTCATTGACTATACGTGTATGGATATGGTATTGGTCTACCATGCCCACGCTACCCATTGTCATCCTTAATACCTAGTGAGTAGCTTACATGTACGTCCTCACCATTATTTTCAGGTTCGAATCCTAAATAACTTACGAGTATATACACTTGTACTCCGTACTAGTCTTGTAGATAAGTATCTTTGGTCGATTTCCGCAAACAAAAAAAAGTATGTTTGGTCGATGAAACTGGTCAGACAACCAATGTGAACAAATGTGGCGCAGCCGAGCCGACGGAGGACACCGTGCACGCACGGCCAACGTCTGCAAACCAAAGCCTCGATCGATCGATCGATCCTACGCGCCCCTGCAATACCACCCTGCACGGATGCCCAATTGCCCACAGGATGGATCGAGCTCGAGCAACAATGACACGACCAATAACTCGCTCGAGGTCGATCGAAGGCGCCCGCCCAAAATGTCTCCCACGACAGGACGACGGCACGGCACGGCACGCGCATCCGGCATTCAGCTACGTACAGTAGCTACCTACTAGCTCGTGCCGCAGCCGAACCCACCCCAAGCATGGCAAATGACGGAGACGGGGCGGCGTCTCCGGTTCGTTTTCGACGTCGCCGGCCGATGGCTCCGGGCAGTCCTGCCTGCCTGTGTAGCGTACCGGGACAAGATCGATCGGCAACTTAGGGCATCTCCAGCGGACCGACGCGAAATGTCCGTTTGCGTCGGCCCGCGGACGCGTTGTGGGCCAGGCCGATCGTTTGCGTCGGGGTAGCTCCAGCGGTGCGGACGCATATTTTATCCCGGGACAGCGTCAAGGTCGCTAATGGCGTTTTACGTCCCGTCGAGGACTGCCGCCGGCGATTAACTGTTCCCGCGCGGCGACGATCGTTCCCGCGCGCGCCCAATACATTGGCAAGTTTCGCCGGCGTTTCGCGCGCGCGGAAAACGCCCTGCGCGCCAACGCCGTTTCCCGCCCCGCCGTGGCTATATATGGTGGACACCGGCGGGGGCGACGGGCACACCTCAAGCTACCATCCATCCATGGCCGACCACATGAATTGGGAGCACGTTGTTCACATGTGCCGCCAGCTCCACCCGGAGGAGGAGGAAGACGAGGTAGCCGCCGCCGGCGTTGAGGCGCAGCAGCTGGACCTGGAGGTGGCGGCGGCGGAGGCGGAGGCGGCAGAGCGCAAGGAAGGGCGCCTCGCGGCGACCAGGGCGGAGATCGCCAACGCCATGGCCGAGCTCGCCGACGCCAGGGCCGAGCTCGCGGAGGCGCGGGCGGTCATCGCGGCCCCTTCGGCCGACGCCGTCATCCACGACATCGCGGACGACTACGTCCCCGTGCCCATGCGCTTCGAGTGCGTCGGTGACCAGCTGGTTCTGCTCGCGTCCTTCGAGTCCCTGGCTGGGGACGCCCAGCGCCGTCAGGCTTGGCTGGCGGAGGAGGAAGCCCACAACTATGCGATGGCCATGGCTGGGGGGTTAATGTGCTCCGACCTGGACTCGCTCCAGCGTAGGGGCCCTTCTCCCGCGCGGGTCGAGCAGGAGAACCGGGAGCTGGAGGTCGCCATCGCCGCTAGGGACGAAGCTATGGTGGCGGCGGCTAGGGGCAGGGCTCGCTTCGTCGCCGACGTGACGGCGGTCCAGGCGGAGGAGGACGCGGCGGCGGCGGCGGTCCAGGCGGCAGCGGAGGAGGAGGCCCGGGCGGCAGCGGCGGTCCAGGCGGCGGCAGAGGAGGAGGAGGCCCGGGCGACGGTGACGGCCCTATGGGACAACTCCCTGGCCGAGGCCCTCGAACGCCGCAAGCGGCAGGACGAGATGTCCGTTCGCCGGCGTGCGTGGCGCGCGGAGTGCAAGAAGCGCCCCCGCTTCGACGACGGCTGCTGTCTACAACTGTCTTCTTTTCCTGTAGACAGTGTTGGGCCTCCAAGTGCAGAGGTTTGTAGAACAGCAGCAAGTTTCCCTTAAGTGGATCACCCAAGGTTTTATCGAACTCAGGGAGGAAGAGGTCAAAGATATCCCTCTCAAGCAACCCTGCAATCACGATACAAGAAGTCTCTTGTGTCCCCAACACACCTAATACACTTGTCAGATGTATAGGTGCACTAGTTTAGCGAAGAGATAGTAAAATACAAGTTGTATGAATGTATATGATCAGTAGTAACGGCACCAGAAAATAGCTTGCTGGCGTGCAGTTGATGATGGTAATATTGCAGGAAGTAAAGATGCAGTAGAACAGTAAATAAGCGATGATTGCAGTATTTGGAAACAAGGCCTAGGGATCATACTTTCACTAGTGGACACTCTCAACATTGATCACATAATAAAACCACTCTACACTCTCTTGTTGGATGATGAACACCATTAATTGTGTAGGGCTACAAGAGCACCTCAATACCGGAGTTAACAAGCTCCACAACATTCGATGTTCATATTTAAATAACCTTAGAGTGCATGATAGACCAACGCAATTATACCGAGTACTAACATAGCATGCACACTGTCACCATCATACTATGAAAGGAGGAATAGATCACATCAATACCATCATAGTAATAGTTAACTTCATAATCTACAAGAGATCACAATCATAAACTACGCCAAGTACTACATGATACACACACTGTCACCATTACATCATGGAGGAGGAATAGAGTACTTTAATAACATCACTAGAGTAGCACATAGATTAATAGTGATAGAAAGCTCATCATATGAATCTCAATCATGTAAGGCAGCTCATGAGATCATTGTATTGAAGTACATGGAAGAGAGATTAACCACATAGCTACCGGTACAGCCCTTAGCCTCAATGGAGAACTACTCCCTCCTCATGAGAGACAGCAGCGTTGATGGAGATGGCGGTGGTGTCGATGGAGATGCCTTCCGGGGGCACTTCCCTGTCCCGGCGGCGTGCCGGAACAGAGACTCTTGTCCCCCAGATCTTGGCTTCGCGATGGCGGCGGCTCTGGAAGGTTTCTCGTATCGTGAATTATTTGTATAGGGTTTTCGCGACGGAGTCCTTAAGTAGGCGGAAGGGTAGCCTCGGAGGGCTGACGAGGCAGCCAGACAACAGGGGGGCGCGCCCCCCCTTTGGGCCGCGCCGCCACCTTGTGTGGTGGGCCTGTGACTCTCCTCTGGTGCCTCTCCGGTGTTCTGGAAGCTTCGTGGAATTATAAGATGATGGGCGTTGATTTCGTCTAATTCCGAGAATATTTCCTTACTAGGATTTCTGAAACCAAAAACTGCAAAAAACAGGAACTGGCACTTCGGCATCTCGTCAATAGGTTAATTCCGAAAAATGCATAAATATGACATAAAGTGTGAACAAAACATGTAGGTATTGTCATAAAACAAGCATGGAACATCAGAAATTATAGATACGTTGGAGACGTATCAGCATCCCCAAGCTTAGTTCCTACTCGTCCTCGAGTAGGTAAACGATAACAAAGATAATTTCTGAAGTGACATGCTACCAACATAATCTTGATCATACTATTGTAAAGCATATGAGATGAATGAAGTGATTCAAAGCAATGGTAAGACAATGGTTAAACAACTGAATCATATAGCAAAGACTTTTCATGAATAGTACTTTCAAGACAAGCATCAATAAGTCTTGCATAAGAGTTAACTCATAAAGCAATAGATTCAAAGTAAAGGCATTGAAGCAACACAAAGGAAGATTAAGTTTCAGCGGTTGCCTTCAACTTGTAACATGTATATCTCATGGATAGTTGTCAATGCAAAGTAATATGATGAATGCAAATATGCAAGTATGTAAGAATCAATGCACAGTTAACACAAATGTTTGCTTCTTGAGATGGAAGGAAGTGGGTGAACTGACTCAACATAAAAGTAGAAAAATGACCCTTCGAAGAGGGAAGCATGGATTGCTATATTTGTGCTAGAGCTTTTATTTTGAAAACAAGAGAGAGCATAAAAGTAAAGTTTTGAGAGGTGTTTGTTGTTGTCAACGAATGGTAGTGGGCACTCTAACCCCCTTGCCAGACAGACCTTCAAAGAGCGGCTCCCATGAAAGATTTTTATTTTTGGGTGGCACTCCTTCCAACCTTTGCTTTCACAAACCATGGCTAACCGAATCCTCGGGTGCCTGCCAACAATCTCATACCATGAAGGAGTGCCTTTTTATTTTAGTTTTATTTATATGACACTCCTCCCCACCTTTGTTTTCTCAAGCCATGGCTAACCGAATCCTCGGGTGCCGTCCAACAATCACATACCATGGAGAAGTGTCTATTTTTTGTAAAATTATGAGAGTTAATTAATTGGGGCTGGGAACCCCATTGCCGGCTCTTTTTGCAAAATTATTGGATAAGCGGATGAAGCCACTAGTTCATTGGTGAAAGTTGCCCAACAAGATTGAAAGATAAACACCACATACTTCCTCATGAGCTATAAAACATTGACACAAATAAGAGGTAATAACTTTTGAATTGTTTAAAGGTAGCACTCAAGCAATTTACTTTGGAATGACATAGAAATACCATGTAGTAGGTAGGTATGGTGGACACAAGTGGCATAGTTATTGGCTCAAGGATTTGGATGCACGAGAAGTAATCCCTCTCAATACAAGGCTTAGGCTAGCAAGGTTGTTTGAAGCAAACACAAGTATGAACCGGTACAGCAAAACTTACATAAGAACATATTGCAAGCATTATAAGACTCTACACTGTCTTCCTTGTTGTTTAAACCCTTACCAGAAAATATCTAGACTCTAGAGAGACCAATCATGCAAACCAAATTTTAGCAAGCTCTATGTAGTTCTTCATTAATAGGTGCAAAGTATATGATGCAAGAGCTTAAACATGATCTATATGAGCATAACAATTGCCAAGTATCAAATTATTCAAGACAATATACCAATTACCACATGTAGCATTTTCTGTTTCCAACCATATAACAATGAACGAAACAGTTTCAACCTTCGCCATGAACATTAAGACTAAAGCTAAGAACACATGTGTTCATATGCAACAGCGGAGCGTGTCTCTCTCCCACACAAGCATGAATTTATTCAGAGAATGAAAATAACAAAAACGAAAATAAAAGCACACGGACGCTCCAAGTAAAGCACATAAGATGTGACGGAATAAAAATATAGTTTCAATAGAAGTGACCTGATAATTTGTTGATGAAGAAGGGGATGCCTTGGGCATCCCCAAGATTAGACGCTTGAGTCTTCTTGAAATATGCAGGGATGAACCACGGGGGCATCCCCAAGCTTAGACTTTTCACTCTTCTTGATCATATATCATCCTCCTCTCTTGACCCTTGAAAACTTCCTCCACACCAAACTCAAAACAAACTCATTAGAGGGTTAGTGCATAATTAAAAATTTACATGTTCAGAGGTGACACAATCATTCTTAACACTTCTGGACATTGCACAAAGCTACTGGAAGTTAATGGAGCAAAGAAATCCATCAAACATAGCAAAACGGGCAATGCGAAATAAAAGGCAGAATCTGTCAAAACAAAACAGTCCGTAAAGACGATTTTTTTAGAGGCACTGGACTTGCTCAGATGAAAATGCTCAAATTGAATGAAAGTTGCGTACATATCTGAGGATCACGCACGTAAATTGGCAGATTTTTGTGAGTTACCTACAGAGAACCCTGCCCAAATTCGTGACAGACAGAAATCTGTTTCTGCGCAGTAATCCAAATCTAGTATCAACCTTACTATCAAATACTTTACTTGGAACAATAATGCAATAAAATAAAGATAAGGAGAGGTTGCTACAGTAATAACAACTTCCAAGACTCAAATATAAAATAAAAGTGTTGTAGTAAAATAAACACATGGGTTATCTCCCAAGAAGTGCTTTCTTTATAGCCATTAAGATGGACTCAGTGATTTTAATGATGCACTCCCAAGAAATAATAGTTGAAGCAAAAGAGAGCATCAAGATGCAAATTCAAAACACATTTAAGTCTAACCCACTTCCTATGAAAAGGAATCTTGTAAATAAACAAATTCATGAAGCATAATGCAACAAGCATAGAAAGATAAAACAAGTGTAACTTAAAAAAATTCAGCATATAGAGAGGTGTTTTAGTAACATGAAAATTTCTACAACCATATTTTCCTCTCTCATAATAACTTTCAGTAGTATCATGAACAAACTCAACAATATAACTATCATATGAAACATTCTTATCATGAGCTTCATGCATAAAATTATTACTACTCCCAACATAAGCATAGTCATTCTTATTAATTGTAGTGGGAGCAAATTCAACAAAGTAACTATCATTATTATTCTCATCAAGTGTAGGAGGCATAGTATAATCATAATAAAATTTACTCTCCATAGTAGGCGGCACCAAAAGACCACTATCATTATAATCATCATAAATAGGAGGCAAAGTATCATCAAAGAAAATTTTCTCCTCAATGTTTGTGGGACTAAAAATATCATGCTCATCAAAACCAGCTTCCCCAAGCTTAGAATTTTCCATATCATTAGCAACAATGGTGTTCAAACCGTTCATACTAATATCATTGCTACTAGCATGCAAAATAGGTATTTTAATTTTCACATCAAACAATCCATGTCTTAACTCAGGAAATAGCTTCAAAAGCTCACTGTTACTTTCCATTATGTCTAACTAGTGAAATAAAAACAAGAAACAAAAAGATGAAATTGCAGGATCTAAAGGAAATAGCTTCGAGCACTTACAACGGCGCCAGAAAATAACTTAGTTATCTGGGACCGGAGTGTGAGTGCCTTTTACCTTTCCTCCCCGGCAACGGCGCCAGAAAATAGCTTGCTGTCTACAACTGGCTTCTTTTCCTGTAGACAGTGTTGGGCCTCCAAGAGCAGAGGTTTGTAGAACAGCAGCAAGTTTTCCCTTAAGTGGATCACCCAAGGTTTTATCGAACTCAGGGAGGAAGAGGTCAAAGATATCCCTCTCAAGCAACCCTGCAATCACGATACAAGAAGTCTCTTGTGTCCCCAACACACCTAATACACTTGTCAGATGTATAGGTGCACTAGTTCGGCGAAGAGATAGTAAAATACAAGTTGTATGAATGTATATGAGCAGTAGTAACGGCACCAGAAAATAGCTTGCTGGCGTGCAGTTGATGATGGTAATATTGCAGGAAGTAAAGATACAGTAGAACAGTAAATAAGCGATGATTGCAGTATTTGGAAACAAGGCATAGGGATCATACTTTCACTAGTGGACACTCTCAACATTGATCACATAATAAAACCACTCTACACTCTCTTGTTGGATGATGAACACCATTAATTCTGTAGGGCTACAAGAGCACCTCAATGCCGAAGTTAACAAGCTCCACAACATTCGATGTTCATATTTAAATAACCTTAGAGTGCATGATAGACCAACGCAATTATACCGAGTACTAACATAGCATGCACACTGTCACCATCATACTATGAAAGGAGGAATAGATCACATCAATACCATCATAGTAATAGTTAACTTCATAATCTACAAGAGATCACAATCATAAACTACGCAGAGTACTACATGATGCACACACTGTCACCATTACATCATGGAGGAGGAACAGAGAACTTTAATAACATCACTAGAGTAGCACATAGAATAATAGTGATACAAAGCTCATCATATAAATCTCAATCATGTAAGGCAGCTCATGAGATCATTGTATTGAAGTACATGGAAGAGACATTAACCACATAGCTACCGGTACAGCCCTTAGCCTCGATGGAGAACTACTCCCTCCTCATGGGAGACAGCAGCGTTGATGGAGATGGCGGTGGTGTCGATGGAGATGCCTTCCGGGGGCACTTCCCCGTCCCGGCGGCGTGCCGGAACAGAGACTCCTGTCCCCCAGATCTTGGCTTCGCGATGGCGGCGGCTCTGGAAGGTTTCTCGTATCGTGGCTTATTCGTATAGGGTTTTCGCGACGGAGTCCTTAAGTAGGCGGAAGGGTAGCCTCGGAGGGCTGACGAGGCGGCCAGACAACAGGGGGCGCCCCCCCTTTGGGCCGCGCCGCAACCTTGTGTGGTGGGCCTATGGCTCTCCTCTGGTGCCTCTCCGGTGTTCAGGAAGCTTCGTGGAATTATAAGATGCTGGGCGTTGATTTCGTCCAATTCTGAGAATATTTCCTTACTAGGATATCTGAAACCAAAAACAGCAGAAAACAGGAACTGGCACTTCGGCATCTCGTAAATAGGTTAGTTCCGGAAAATACATAAATATGACATAAAGTGTGAACAAAACATGTAGGTATTGTCATAAAACAAGCATGAAACATCAGAAATTATAGATACGTTGGAGACGTATCAACGACGCCGGCCCATCCGGCGGCCAGTAGTAGGGCGCGCGACTGCGAGTAACCGAGGCCGGTGTAGGCCGCGCGACGGCGAGTAGGTACGGCCGTTGTAGTTTTAGGTTAACTCGACTAACCATCTCTGTAAAGGTGGTCCTTTTGGCCAATCAATGGTAATGAAAAAAATCTTTTGCTTACCTAGTCACTGCCGACCGGGTCCGGATGTACCCAACGCGGACATTTTCCGCGACCGCCGAGCGTCCGCGGAGACGCAAACCTGGCGCATATTTGGGCCAGGTTTGCGTCTCCGTGGACGGTCCGGTCACTTTCCGTCGCCCCGCTGGAACAGGCCCCAGACGCATTTCCGATCACGGCGGACGAACGTCGCGCCGCTGGAGATGCCCTTAGATCGAGACAAATGTAGCTGCAGGCGAGCCCCCCAATGGCCGGCAATTAAGCGCAGCATTGGCGACGTACGACAGCGGCCGAAGCAAACTGCAAGGAATCAATGCGGCGAAAACGCAGTGCCGGCCATCATTGGCGACGACGGCGACGCTCCGGCGCCACCTCATCGGCAGACGGCAGGGGCAGGTTAGGGCGGATGAACTAGCACGATCGCCTTCCGTTCGATCTCTGATGGCGCAAGCGAGGGAAGCGAGACCTCTTCGGCAATGGCAGCGGTGACCATCTGAAATGGGTAAATCTAGGACCCAGCCAATCTCTACGCAGATCCATCTCTGACAACTAAAGAAGCGAGGCGAGATGCAGTGTAAGCAGAGCGTCCCTACCAGTCGACACTCGACACCTGTAGGCGCGAGTAAATCCTCATCAATGCCAGAAGATGACTCGAGCAAACAGCCCCTTAAAATGGACAACGAGCAGGATCGGGAGACGGGGTCCAGCGTCCGGCCGACGGCGACCAGTTTCGTCGCGAGGGTAGCCAGTTAGCCACAGATTCGGTGCACTGCACTATCTCGCTGCCGGAAGCAAACTGTCGCCACCATATATCTGAATGGATAAATGGGAATTGGGAAGCGTGGTCCTATTCCTAACGTCAATTTATGCAAGTTTTTTTTCGAAACACCTAGTAGTGGGATAATATTCTACCTACCCACTAGAAGTATCTTGTAGCCTAGTGCATGCCCCAAATGTCATGCTGCTAGTACTACTCCACAAATGTGATTCAGCAAGATATGCAAATAATAGATGGTGTATAAGATTCTACTTCCATTAATGTAGTTATGTAGAATCTACACAAATAATCATCTATCAATTTCCTCTCCTATCTCTTCTTCAATAGATGGTGTTTGTGGCGTCAAAGTAATGGCGTCGTCTTCAACTCCGTCTCGCCTTCTTAGAAAATAGGTCGCAAAAAAGAGAGGGGAAACCGTGACACCAACGATAATGTTCGAATCCGAGACGTGGCGAGCTGAGGGGTAGTGAGACGCGTAGCTTCCCACCGCCAATTATTGCAAGGTTCAGGTTCATCGAAGTCTAGAAAACAAGACAAAAGGTAAAATCAACAATACACAAACACTCTGGGGACTCGAACCTAGTACTGAAGCAAAACACATGGATGAACTTAAATCCCCTCTAGCTTGTTGCTTTTAACTGAGACAGAGCAAACCCTACCGCCAAGCACCAGGATCCTCTAACCCCATCTACACATGTTTCCATCATCTTCGACGACTTTCTAGCCGTTTGGAGGTGGGGAGACCCCGTATCTTTATATAGCATGTACTTTTGTTCTACTGGTGCTAGGTGTGCATGTACTTAGTGGCAGAGTCTTGGCGGTGGATGCGGTGTCGTGTCGTGTGTAATGATGATCCTGTGTCCATTACCATCCGACTGTGATCTCCTTTAGATGATATCAGGGAGCTAGCGTTGTTTTGGTTTCTCCCATTTTCTCCGAGGATTGTTAACATGGGCCTTTCCTTGACGATCCCATGATAAAGCAACAAATTATTGAATTTCTGCACTAACCAACTATCCTAGAAGTTCGAACTAATGGAAAGGATTAGGCAATGCATTATATTTCCGGCACTCCCCCTCATGTCTAGGCTGGTGGACCTTTTCCTTCACGGGCCTAAGACGTGTATTAGATTCTCCGCATATATTTATTTTAATATTGCGTTGGCCAGAATTTAAACTCTAAACCTCTGGCTCCGATATCATATTATATTAAATTTATGCACTTGCCAACTATGCTAGTAGTTCAAACTAATGGAAAGGAATAGACAACACATTATTTTTCCGACACAATTAACAATCTACACTCTTTTTTTTTTGAACAAGGAGCATCCCGAAGGGCCAGGAAGCTTCTCATTAAATCCAAACGGTGGAGGTACAAAGTATTACAAAGGACCCCATAAGATCTAATATCACGTATAGGTCCCTAGCATTTGCAGAAAAGACCTCACTGAAAGAAGATAAAAAGCAATCAGATCCTTCTCTTTCCCCACCGTCGAGCCAGAGGTCTGCTACGCCGCCGTCATGCGAAGAGGCGGGGACGAAACCACTTGCCTCTACGCAGCCGTAGTATGCGGCTGCTGACATAGGCGTCCCCAATGGGCCTGCCGAAGATGGTACCCGGGGTTTACTGAAGGCCCATGACTCGAAGGATAAGAAGATTCGGAAGCCCAAGTTATTATTAAGGAAAGCTAGAATTGTATTAGGAGATGTTACTTGTAAACTTGCGGGACGGGTTGGAAACCCTCCCAGACTCTGTAACTTGTGTATTGTGAAATCCCTCGACTCCACCTCCTATATAAGGGGGAGTCGAGGGACAAAGAGAGAATCGATTCATTGTCTCACGAAACCCTAGTTTTCATATCGTCGAGTACTTTTCGGCTGAAACCTTCGAGATCTACTTGCCCTCTACTTCCGACTAAAACCCTAGTCTACAACTTGTAGGCATTGATAAGTTAATCCCTTGTCAATTGGCGCCGTCTGTGGGGACTAGAGGCGTCAAGGATCTGATCTCGGTGGCACGTTCAAGATCGTCGACTTCGTCAACTGCAAGCAACGCGATGGACAGAGGTAAACAGATCGAAACTGGTCTAGTCGATTTTGTTCCTCACCCGACCTCCATTTTGGATGCATATGCGTATCTGGAGGAACCTATGGAGATGACGTTCGGAAGGTTCCACTTTCACGTCGAGAAAGAAGGAGCATATCATCTCGAAATTCCGATCTCATCGGGAATATCAACGGTCGATCCCGATTTTTCGAGTTCGGCATCGTCAATCGAGTCAGGCGACGAGGAGACTTCGTCGCCACGCTTCATCAGCACCAAGGCAAGCGAAAAACTCGCCAAAATCTTCAGCGACATGTCCTTTGAGTCATCTGCGGACTCCGATATAAGCGATGACTCGAGCAACATTGACAGCTTCAACTTCATCGACAGATCCACTACTGTTGGAAAGGTCTTCACCAATCTCTATGATGGTGTCACCAAACCCAGCAAGGTTCAAAATCCAAAATATCATCAGATCTATGCCATCGGAGAACCAAGTCGCGATCAGGAGGAGACATCAGAGTCTTTCGACGATTTGGGAAATCCATACGTCGATCCCGCTGACCTTAGGCGAGGTCTAGGCACTAAGTATGTTGGGCCTACACCGCGTTTAAGGTTTCAACTTCCACAAGAAGTGTGGGATAGAGCCGCAAGAGCTATGGATGGTACAGAACCAATGACTACAACTGCTACGTCGGAAGAATTGCAAGCGTACCAATATAGACTCGCCCGCGTTGGAAGAGAACTGGAAAAACAGACAGCTGCTCTGAATAGAAGAAGGGAGGCAGCTTCCGCATCAAGCAGGCGAAGGGCGGAGTTAAGTCGACATTCAGGAACTTCGGGAGATAGTCACAGAGAAGCTCGAAACAGAGCAAGATCTCGGCTGCAAAACATACCTGAGACTGACAGAGAAAATCTAGTTCAAAACCTCGACATGTCCTTTATGTCGATAGACACGAGGGGGAACATTATCCCTAAGACACCGGAAGCGGGGTATATGGCGACGCAAGCCTTCATCCTCGCATCCAAGCCACCTCCCGGAAATCCAAGAGAAGCATTGTACAATATGGCCATGGCAGGAGTCGAAGCCATGGGAACGGCGTTTGTAACTTCGCCCCCCGAAGGAACAGCAAGGAAAAATAGTCCACGACCTGCTGCAGCAGTACCAGGTCCCGAGAGAACAAGTGGAACAAGAGACACATCAGCACAAACACGGGTGGACAGAGCACGACAAAGCAGAAGGGAACATCGGCACTCCCCAGAGTTAGATGATGAGGATATGTGTGGACTGCCGTGCTTTACTGGTATTTTGGACCTACCATAGAAAGGGGATAATCTAGTTCACTCTTCGTGAGGAGGGTCCGGAAAACTCGAGTTCCTTCAGGGTTCAAATTACCCGATAATTTCAAAAAATTCGATGGCTGATGACCCACAAGTATAGGGGATCGCAGCAGTCTTTGCGGGTAGTAAAACCCAATTGAGAGTGGATTTGGTGATCAGATGGGTACGTGCGCACGCGTCTGTGCGCACGCGTCTATCACCGTTGGATATTCTACAACACCGTTGGATTCTGGCCCTCAATGATTGTCAACAGACGGCAACTTCACGTCTTATGGACTTTCCGTTTGCCCCTTTTAAGTTGCTACCAGCCAAAGTGAAAAATAAGTTGTTACGAGGCATGTGTGCGTGAGACCCAATTCATGGCGGCAGAATAAAAATAGCCGATACTCTATGGTGGGTGTGTTTTAACTCTTGGCCAGCGATAAAAATATGTTTTCTCTCTCTCAATTCCACCTTATAAGCTCAATTTCACTAATGAAAACAGATTGGCTTTGATTGAGTTTAACGGGGGAAAGAAATCGTGTGCCTCCGGTGCACAGATCCAGAAGAAAAATCCGGGAGAAAAAACGCACAAATCAAAAACTCGGGATCCAATGGAAATTGAGGACGCCTCTGCTCAGCCATATTCATTCTACCCGATGAAGTTTGCGGCGGTGGAGGCCAGTACGGCCCGGAGATCGTTGTGTAGCCGCACCTCAATGTGGGGATCGCCTGGAGTCCTGGACCTAGCCAAGACGACAGGTCCATGGGGACAGTGCAGCCTGCTGGCTTACACTCGAGCGAGGACCACATGCGCTTGATGGCCAGCGGCCGCCCGCCATGACCTGCTCCTCTAATCCGAGGCTCTCAGCGATGCCCCTTCCTGCGAAGACGAGAAGCTCGAGCAGGCGGCTCAACCAATCGAATCCAACCTCGCGTAGAAGCTTGTCGCCTTGCTGCGTCGTCCATGGCTCGGCCAACCGGTGCCGCTAGCCATGGCGAGCAGAACGCCGCCGCCCCAACTACGTACAGGGAATAGTGGAAGCGATCCATGAAGTCGTGATACTGCCGGATTCTTCCTCGCCGGCGCTGGAGAAACAGGGCGGTGAGTCGAGTCCGGCCGCCGCTCGACCGGCACCAGCGCCCAGCGCCTCCCGCCATCTTGTGCAGATTCATGGCGTAGCCGGCCGCATCGGAGAGCAGCGGCGGCGCCAGGCCCCTAGTTCCCCGCCGAAGATGCCTCCTAGGCTTGTAAAAATCGCCCAACTCATTAAGGTCGCTGGGCTTGGATGGAGCTGGTGTGTTCGAGATGGGGAAAGTATAGGTAGAACCGTAGAAGAAGACAGAATCAGGATTAGCTTTCACACGTGACCACACATACGCTTCCTCTACTTAACGTTTTGATGAACGGCGTTAGACACGTGTAAGGCAGGCGACGCGTGCTCACCTACCCATGTGATCACCGAGCTTCATCCGAAACCCAATTTATTGATTCGACACAAGGGGAGACAAAGAATACTTGAAAGCCTTAACAGCGGAGTTGTCAATTCAGCTGCACCTGGAAATAGACTTGCTCGCAAGAGTTTATCAGTAGTAACAGTTTTATAGCAGTAGCAGTAGTGAAATAACAGCAGCAGTGGAATAAAGACAGCAGTAGTGATTATAGTAAACAGCAGGATTAAAATACTGTAGGCACGGGGACGGATAACGGGCGTTGCATGGATGAGAGAAACTCATGTAACAATCAAAGCAGGGCATTTGCAGATAATAATAAAACGGTGTCCAAGTACAAAGCAATCAATAGGCATGTGTTCCATATATAGTCGTACGTGCTCGCAATGAGAAACTTGCACAACATCTTTTGTCCTACCAGCCGGTGGCGGCCGGGCCTCTAGGGAATCTACTGGATATTAAGCTACTCCTCTTAATAGAGTACCGGAGCAAAGCATTAACACTCCGTGAACACATGTGATCCTCACATCACTACCATCCCCTCCGGTTGTCCCGATTTCTGTCACTTCGGGGCCTTTGGTTCCGGACAGCGACATGTGTATACAACTTGCAGGTAAGATCATAAAACAATGAATATCATGATGAAACAATAACATGTTCAGATCTGAGATCATGGCACTCGGGCCCTAGTGACAAGCATTAAGCATAACAAGTTGCATCAATATCATCAAAGTACCAATTACGGACACTAGGCACTATGCCCTAACGATCTTATGCTATTACATGACCAATCTCATCCAATCCCTACCATCCCCTTCAGCCTACAGCGGGGGAATTACTCACACATGGATGGGGAAAACATGGCTGGTCGATGGAGAGGCGTCGGTGGTGATGATGGCGATGATCTCCTCCAATTCCCCGTCCCGGCGGAGTGCCAGAACAGAGACTTCTGGCTCCCGAGACGGAGTTTCGCGATGTGGCGGCGTTCTGGAGGGTTTTTGGCGACTTCGACTTCTTCCTGTGCGTTTTTAGGTCGAAGGCGTTAAGTAGTCCAAAGGAGGGCGTCGGAGGCCGGCCGAGGGGGCGAAACGCTAGGGCCGCGCGCCCCCCTCCTGGGCCACGCCGCCCTAGGGTGTGGGGCCCTCAGGCCTTCACCTGGCTTGCCCTTCTGGCTCCGTGAGTCTTCTGGAAAAATAGGACCTTTCGCATAAATTCCGAGGATTTTCCTGAAAGTTGGATTTCTGCACAAAAACGAGACACTGTAACAGCTTCTGAAAACAGCGTTAGTCCGTGTTAGTTGCATCCAAAATACACAAATTAGAGGCAAAACAATAGCAAAAGTGTTCGGGAAAGTAGATACGTTTTGGACGTATCAACTCCCCCCAAGCTTAGCTTATTGCTTGTCCTCAAGCAATTCAGTTAACAACTGACGCGATAAAAGAACTTTCACGAACACATTTGTTCATATGATGTATATATTCTCATGATATGGCTAACACTTAGGCAGTTCATAATAAGATACATGCAAATAAGATCATCTAATAGCTATGTCAATCATGGAAAAGTACCAACAATTAATAATAAGCATCATGAATCATGTCTATAAGCAGGATTGCAATGTTCATAAAAGAGTATGATAAAGTGGTATCTCGCTTGCCCATCTTTGATCAGCAAAACATAAATGCTCAGGCACCTCTGAAGTTCATAGAAAGACTAGAAATAGTGATTGTCAAAGATAAAAGCATCAAAGTTATACCGCAATCAATCATATTTTGGGACAAACATATTATACTAAGAATGACAGTTGTGCTCTCAAGATAGTGCTCAAAGAAAGGATGGAGACACAACATAAAAGTAAAAGATTGACCCTTCGCAGAGGGAAGCAGGGATTAACATGCGCTAGAGCTTTTCATTTTTAAAACGGGAGTAAAACTATTTTGAGAGGTGTTTGTTGTTGTCAACGAATGGTAATGGGTACACCAACTACCTCGCCAACCGGACTTTCAAGAGCGGCTCCCATGAAGGACGTTATCTCTACCAGCAAGGTAGATCATCCCTCTTCTCTTTTGTTTACACACGTATTTTAGTTTTATTATGAGTGACACTCCCCCCAACCTTTGCTTACACAAGTCATGGCTAACCGAATCCTCGGGTGCCTTCCATCAATCACATACCATGGAGGAGTGTCTATTTGCAAAATTAAGTTGCTTACTGATGAATCAGAGCAAAACATGTGAAGAGAATTATTAATGAAGTTTGATTAATCGGGGCTGGGAACCCCATTGCCAGCTCTTTTTGCAAAATTATTGGATAAGCGGATGTGCCACTAGTCCATAATGAAAGTCCGTCAAGAGTAAATGACAAGGTTGAAAGTTAAACACCACATACTTCCTCATGAGCTATGAAACATTAACACAAATTGAGAAGCATTTTGAAGGTTTTAAAGGTAGCGCATGAGAATTTACTTGGAATGGTTTGAAATGCCATGCATAGGTATTTATGGTGGACACTTTGGAACAACTTGGTTTTCAGGTGTTTGGAAGCACGAGCAGCGTTCCCGCTCAGTACAAGTGAAGGCTAGCAATAGACTGGGGAGCGACAAATCAAGAGAGCAGTAACTGTCATAATCATGCTTGCGGCAAAATAAATTAACGGAGGCATAAAAGTGATACAAGAACTCTGAAGCAATGTAAAACATAGAGGCTTAATTGACTTTTGTTCAGTCATATGCATGCGTGAGCATGTGCCAAGTCGATATAAATGAATTATTCAGAGGAGGATACCACAATGTCATACCTACTTATGAATAAAAGAATGCAAGCAAACATCCATGACATGCTACTCATATTAATAAATTTGAGCTAAACATGAGAGATCATGAACTACTAAAATTTCTTAAATGACATATACCTCACATGAACCAACTAAGCACGCTCACATGGATGAGTATATGTACAAAAATGAAAACAAATAGAGTTCATACCAGCCTCTCACCACAATCCAATTGTCGTAGATCGTCATCATTGCCTTTCACTTGCGCAGCTTGGATAATATGAAATGAAAACCATGCTCCAGCCACCGAAGACCATTGAACTCATAATTAACTTTACAAACCAAAGAAGAACAGCAAATATTTTTGGAGTTTTCGAATTGGAAACAAGAACAAAAGGAAACAAGCAAACAAAGCAAAATCTTTTTGGATTTTCTTATAGCAAACCAATAATTGCAAATAAAGCAAAACAAATGCAAGAAACCAAAACAAACAAATGGTGAAGAGAAACAACAGAAATATTTTTGGTCTTTTTGTGTTTTAGGAAAGAAACAAAGCAAAAACAAGAAATGGCAACTAGAAGAGTCACATAAACACAAAGCAGCATAAATTCGTCAAACTTGATAGCAGTACAGTACTCGATTTTTAAGAAATTCTTCCATTGCTCAAATCGAAAAGTGTTCAACTAATGAAAGTTAGATAACAACCTGAGGAACATGCACAAAAATTGGCTTCACAAAATATCGTTCTGGCTAGTTTTGAGAATTTTTTTTGGTAACAGTCCAGAATCTGTTTTCAGGCAGCACTTCCCCAAATATGATCTCCCTCTCATTAGAAAACCACTCAAAGAAACTAAACAAGTATATAAAAGTATCCAGCAACCATAATATGCAAAGAATGAGTGATGCCGGTATACCTCCCCCCAAGCTTAGGCTTTTGGCCTAAGTGGAGTTCAACCCCAGCGAGGGTCACTGTTCCTCGCCGGTGGATCATACATGGCGTAGTCATAGTAAGGTCCCTGTGCAGAAGAAAAGCGTGGAGGCTCCACATGTCCAAAATGTTGATGCGAAGAACTTGCTGCATCGGATGACGATTCGAGGTGTTCCTCGGCCTCCTCCGTGTTGTCTCTTGCATGATGGCCTCCTCCCTCTATGTGTGCATTCAGTGCACCTTCTGTGACTGACCAATCCTCCCTGGAATCAAGGTTAAATAGAACAGGCGCAGGCAATCTTACTAGTTTTTCAGTTTTCTTAGTTGTTCTCCAAGTCTTCTTGTAAAATGTTATCTTGTAAGACAGGTTACTCAAGTTAGATGAATCAGAAACAAATTCATGTTTAATCATGGAGACTATGTCAAGTTTTTCTATGGGAAGTTGAATATCAAGATGGTGAGGTTCTACACCATGCAAAGCTAGTAAACGAGAGGCGATGAGACCTCCACAGATTCCGCCCTTCTCACAGTTAGTAGCAAGTCTATAAGCTATCAACGCACCCAAATTATAGGTCTTACTACCTTGCAGTGCAGCAGCTAGAAAAGCTAAATCCTGGATAGATAGTTTACTACCATTCTTTCTAGCAAGAACGCATTTAGTAATGAAATAAGCAAAGTAGCGGATAGCTGGGAGTTGAATGCTAGTGATTTTACCACCATCCTCTGAGAAACTCCTTCCATGAAAAATCATCTCGAAGAGGCTTAAGAGCTCTCGCGGCAATCCCCTTATCTTCTCGCATGATCCCCATTGCGGTACTCTAATTGCTGTACAAAAATCATTGAATGGCAAGTTGACAGTTTTATTATAAATCTTGTACTGAACCATGGGGTTAGATTGCGACCAATTGAACTTAATCCTGCACAACAGACATAGTCAATTTTGCATATTGGCATGGTTCTCCATCAACAAAATCATTCAACCCTGCACGAGAAATTAGATTATGAACATCTTCCAATATTCCTGCACTTCTCATGAAATCTGTGCACGGGTAGTAAGAGGGGTATACTCCCTCTTCGCGGTTCACTCTCATGACTTGTTGAACCTCCAATTCTTGTTGGTTTAGTTGATATCTATTCCACTCCATTTTCTGAAATTTTTCAACAAACAATATAAAATTTGATTTGGTGACATATAATTGAGGGGAACTACCATAGGAACTTGCTAGAGTACTAATCATGCATCAAAACTAGTTTATACAACTTAGAACAAGCATGCAAGCTCACTAAACATGTTACCTACATCAACAAAATATTCAAGATATACTCAACCAAACAAAATTCTACTTGGATAATCGGAGGAGTCACATACCGGAGAGCAAATGTGCCAAATTTCAGACAGAAATCTGGGCTGAGCAAAGAGATCGAGAAATCCTGAGCTCTTGAGAAAAAACGCGAGTGAGAGAAAGCTGGTGTTGATTTTTTCGGGAGAGAGAAGAGTGTGGGAGGAAGAGATGCTGAAGTGGGGCAAAGGGGGACCCACACACCAGGGTGGCGCGCCGGCCTATGGGGTGCCACCCTGGGGTGCCCCACTGATCATCCCCAGGTGCTCCCGGGTGCATTTTCGAAAAATAGGACCAACGGTATAATTTTTGTGAATTTTTGAAAACTTTGAAAAATGCACATTTCTGGGTATTAAGTTTATTATTACTGGCCAGGAATTTTTTTGAAATATCTATACAACTAAGGAACTTTGCAAATTAAAAGTCCTACAGCAAGTAGAGCAAGTGGAGGAAGAAAGAAATGTTGTTTACCTCCTCTATGCATATAAAAAGTATTTGTTAACAAGGTTGATCAAGTCTTGCCACCAAATAAATTTTACATAGCATAAGAAGAAATAAACCTCAAATCAATCATGTTACCTTGAATTGTATTGATATGGATCCAATCATAAGACTTTGATATCCTTCTTTAGGCTCATATATAGGACAATCGATAGTTCCAACTTTGATAGTTCTCACATTAGAAATAGTATTAACTCCACATACTTTATCAATCCTCTTGGGGAAATAGACGGTATGCTCCTTATCATCAAAATTGAAAGTAACCTTTCCTTTATTGCAATCAATAACAGGCCCTGCGGTGTTAAGAAAAGGTCTCCCAAGAATAATAGACGTATTATCATCTTCAGGCATTTCCAACACAACAAAATCAGTTAATATCAAGCAGTTATTAGTAACTTGAACAGGAACATCCTCACATATACCAACAGGAATAGCAGTAGATTTATCAGCCATTTGCAAAGATATATCAGTAGGTATCAACTTATCTAAATAAAGTCTCTTATAAAGAGAAAAAGGCATAACACTAACACCGGCTCCCAAGTCACATAGAGCAGTTTTAACATAATTATTCTTAATAGAACAAGGAATAGTAGGTATACCTGGGTCACCCAACTTCTTTGGAACTTTGCCATTGAAAGAGTAATTAGCAAGCATAGTGGAAATCTCCTCATTGGGGATTTTCCTTTTGTTAGTAACAATATCTTTCATATACTTTGAATAAGGAGGCAATTTAATAGCATCAGTCAAAGGGATTTGCAAGAATAAAGGTTTCATCCAATCACAAAATTTATTATAGTGTTCTTCTTCCTTTGATTTTAGTTTCTTAGCAGGAAAAGGCATTTGCTTTTGCACCCAAAGTTCCCTTTCATTACCATGTTTCTTAGCAATAAAATCTTCTTTAGTATACTTTTTATTTTTAGCATGCTTTTCAGGTTCATCTTCTACCTCTTCTTTATCAGAAGCATCATTCTTATCATTATCATTTTCATTATCATGTTCATTACCACTTTCAGTTTCAGCATCAAAAATAGAAATACTATTAGGATCATTAACAGGTTCAGAGGCTTCTACAACATTTTTATGTTTCTTCTTCTTTTTCTTAGAAGGAGCACTAGGTTCAATTCGTTGAGAATCTTGTTCAATTATTTTGGGATGCCCTTCAGGATATAGAGGATCCTGGGTAGAGACACCACCTCTAGTTGTTACTTCATAAGCATGTTTCTCTTTAGAATTATTTTTTAACAGGTCACTTTGCACTTTAGTGAGTTGATCAATTTGAGTTTGAACCATTTGAAAATGTTTAACAAGCATCTTAACATCATTGGAGGTTCTCTCCACAATATCATGCAAATTGCTAATAGCTTGAGAATTTTCCATTTGATGATTCTCTACTCTCATATTAAAATTTTCTTGCTTAACAATATAATTATCAAACTCATCTAAGCATTGAGCAGGAGGTTTTAAATACGGAATATCTTCCCTAGTAAAGCGTTGAAGGGAGTTTACCTCAATCATGGATGAAGGGGGAATTATCTCACATATATCTTCTATGGGAGGTAGATTCTTCACATCTTCGGATTTAATACCTTTCTCCTTGAGAGACTTCTTGGCTTCCCTCATATCTTCATCATTCAATTTAATTAAACCCCTCTTCTTCAATATTGGCATTGGAGTTGGTTCAGGTGTGGTCCAATCATCATGATTCCGGCCTATTTTAGCCAATAATTCTTCAGCTTCGTCTGGAGTTCTTTTCCTGAAAACACAACCAGCACAACTATCCAAATATGCCCTAGACTCAACGGTTAGTCCACTATAGAATATATCAAGTAAATCATGCTTTTCCAATTCATGTCTAGGTCGAGCCCTGATAAGAGAGCAAAATCTTGCCCATGCTTCATGCAATTTCTCTCCATCTTCCTAGTCAAAGCTATAAATTTTCTGTAAAGCAGCATGTTGAGCACTAGCAGGAAAGTATTTCCGAAAGAAAACATCAAGCAAATCACCTGGACTTTTAATAGAACCAGGAGGCAAATTATTATACCAAGTTTTAGCATCATCCTTTAATGAGATAGGAAAAATTTTAGCAACGAAATAATTACGCATCTTAACATCATCAGAAAACAAGCTACTCATTGAAGAGAGTTCATTCATGTGTTCTACAGCACTTTCTTTTTCAGTACCACAAAAGGGTGTTTTCTCAACAATAGCTATATGAGATAGATCAAGAGAAAAATCATAATCTTTATCCTTAATGCATATAGGAGATGTGGCAAATTTAGGATCAGGAGATAGCTTATGTCTAACAGTATATTGTGCGAGAAACTTTTTAATTTTTCTTGCATCAGTAATAGCATTGCATTTATCAATAAAATCATCATTAAGTTCCACATAATCCTCATCAGGATCATCACTAGAATAATCAAGTTCAGGTGAATTAACAGTTGTAGCAGCATTAGGAGTTTCAGTATTTTCAATTTGTCTAGACCTAGCAATTGTAGCATCAAGAAAGGATCCCAATGAACCACTATCATCAAGCACAGCAGAAACATTATCAATATTATGAGAGTTTTCAGATTCAGCAGAAGTACCAGCAAGTGAAGCTTGCGGCGGTGAAACAAGTTGACTTATCACAGATGGTGAATCAACAGTAGCAGAGGTACTCATAGTTGTACCTTTTCTTGTAGTGGATGGTAATATGGCGACTTTAGGATCGCGAGGTTTACCCATTATGGAGAATTTGCAGCGAACAATATCAATCCAAGTGAACTTCCAAATAAAGCTATGCTCCCCGGCAACGGCGCCAGAAAACAGTCTTGATGACCCACAAGTATAGGGGATCGCAGCAGTCTTCGCGGGTAGTAAAACCCAATTTATTGATTCGACACAAGGGGAGACAAATAATACTTGAAAGCCTTAACAGTGGAGTTGTCAATTCAGCTGCACCTGGAAACAGACTTGCTCGCAAGAGTTTATCAGTAGTAACAGTTTTATAGCAGTAGCAGTAGTGAAATAACAGCAGCAGTGGAATAAAGACAGCAGTAGTGATTATAGTAAACAGCAGGATTAAAATACTGTAGGCACGGGGACGGATAACGGGCGTTGCATGGATGAGAGAAACTTATGTAACAATCAAAGCAGGGCATTTGCAGATAATAATAAAACGGTGTCCAAGTACAAAGCAATCAATAGGCATGTGTTCCATATATAGTCGTACGTGCTCGCAATGAGAAACTTGCACAACATCTTTTGTCCTACCAGCCAGTGGCAGCCGGGCCTCTAGGGAATCTACTGGATATTAAGGTACTCCTTTTAATAGAGTACCGGAGCAAAGCATTAACACTTCATGAACACATGTGATCCGCACATCACTACCATCTCCTCCGGTTGTCCCGATTTCTGTCACTTCGGGGCCTTTGGTTCCGGACAGCGACATGTGTATACAACTTGCAGGTAAGATCATAAAACAATGAATATCATGATGAAACAATAACATGTTCAGATCTGAGATCATGGCACTCGGGCCCTAGTGACAAGCATTAAGCATAACAAGTTGCATCAATATCATCAAAGTACCAATTACGGACACTAGGCACTATGCCCTAACGATCTTATGCTATTACATGACCAATCTCATCCAATCCCTACCATCCCCTTCAGCCTACAGCGGGGGAATTACTCACACATGGATGGGGGAAACATGGCTGGTCGATGGAGAGGCGTCGGTGGTGATGATGGCGATGATCTCCTCCAATTCCCCGTCCCGGCGGAGTGCCAGAACAGAGACTTCTGGCTCCCGAGACGGAGTTTCGCGATGTGGCGGCGTTCTGGAGGGTTTCTGGCGACTTCGACTTCTTCATGTGCATTTTTAGGTCGAAGGCGTTAAGTAGTCCAAAGGAGGGCGTCGGAGGCCGGCCGAGGGGGCCACACGCTAGGGCCGCGCGCCCCCTCCTGGGCCGCGCCGCCCTAGGGTGTGGGGCCCTCGGGCCTCCACCTGGCTTGCCCTTCTGGCTCCGTGAGTCTTCTGGAAAAATAGGACCTTTCGCATAAATTCTGAGGTTTTTCGTGAAAGTTGGATTTCTGCACAAAAACGAGACACCAGAACAGTTCTGCTGAAAACAACGTTAGTCCGTGTTAGTTGCATCCAAAATACACAAATTAGAGGCAAAACAATAGCAAAAGTGTTCGGAAAAGTAGATACGTTTTGGACGTATCAATGGCATGCAAGATCTAGAGGATTGGCTAGTTGATTATCTCGAGACGGTGAAGCTGATAGGAGGAACCAGAGCAACAGCCATGCAGAGCATCCAAGTACATCTGAGTGGAGCCGCGCAATCTTGGATAAAGAAGCTTCTTTCGGGTTCCATCGACAGTTGGAACAGCTTTGAGGATGTGTTCGTCAAGAATTTCCGATCCACCTGCAAAAAACCCGCATCACTAGAAGAGTTGAGAGCGTGTCGACAAAAGCATGATGAATCAATGAGAAAGTACATCCAAAGGTAGAACATCATTAAAAATTCGGCAGAGAACATATCTGACGAGAGAGCGATAGATGCGTTCGTAGCAGGAATTCGACGAGGAGATTTTGTCGAGGACTTGGGAAGAACTAATCCAAGGACAGTATCAGCATTGATGGAGATAGCAAACAGGTGGGCAGACGGAGAGGACGCTGTTCACAACAAGCGACACAGGTCGCCTGAAGAGGACCGCGCGGTCAAAATTTCCAAAATAGACGACGATTTTCTCGGCAGTTCTCGAGTTATGATGCTCCTGGCCAAATATCGGCTGGTTTCCGAGGAAATAATGGAGGAGGCAATAGAGATGAATATCAAAGGAGCAGCGAGCAGCGAGGCGGCAATAGAGATGACTTCCGAAATAACAGGCAAAATAGTGGGCCAAGGTTCCAGAGACCTTTCGTGTCTCCCGAGGATATGATGAACGGGCCGTGTCAGATGCATTTTTATCTTGACAGCAATGGGAAGAGACAGTCAGGACATCTGCAGAAGGACTGTCGAAATTTTCAAGCAATGTTGAGGTTTGCGGGGCAAGCCAATGCTCAAGCAACAAATAGAAATCCTCAAGGGCCCAGGAGTGAGATCCACTTGCCACCTCCTCCCGCAATTACGGACGAAAATCGGCACCAGCTCAGAATAGCGGCAGCACCACAACCACCTCCGTACGTTGATCCGAACTCCAACGTTGCGGTCTCGAAGGGTAGGCCATCCAATAGAGCTCAGAAAGTAATCTCGCGGCAAGTGTTCATGGTAGAGAAGATGCCTCCACCAACGATTGAGTACCTAAATTGGTCAGGACAGGACATTGGCTTCACAATAGCGGATCACCCGCAGCAAGTTCCTCGACCAGGGCAGTCAGCACTTATCTTACCAGCAGTAATCGCAGGGTTCGACGTATCTCGAGTATTCATAGATGGAGGCATCAGTCTAAACCTTATGTACGCTGATACACTAAGGAAGATGAACATATCTCTAGCAAATCTGAAACCAACCAACACACGTTTCCATGGCATCACCCGAGAGAAACCGAGTTATCCGTTGGGGAAGATCAATCTCGACGTTCAGTTTGGGACCCGAGAAAATTACAGAATAGAAAGGTTGGAGTTTGAAGTCGTGGATTGCCCGTCGCAATATCACGCCTTGTTGGGACGACCAGCGTATGCCAGGTTTATGGCGGTACCGCACTACACGTACCTATTATGGAGGATGCCTGGACCTAAAGGACCAATCACAGTCAAAGGAAGCTTCGCGTTAGCCGATAAATGTGACAAGGATTTTCACCGACTGTCAGAAACTTTCGGGATGCAAGCAGAATACATGGCATCAAGGCTCACGACTGATTATGATGTGCTGCCAGATGTAGGGAGGCCTAACAAGGAACCAACCTTTAACATTGCAAAAGATTCCAAGGAGGTGCAGATTCACCCGACAGATCCGAAGAAAACGACGTCCATCGCGACAGATATGGACCTCGCATAGGAATGCGCGCTCGTCGAGTTCCTCCGTGAGCACTGGAAAATCTTCGCATGGTGTCCAGCTGACATGCCAGGAGTACCCAGGGAACTTGCCGAGCACCACCTAAACTTGGATCCAATAGCGAGACCAATTAAACAACCTTTGCGGCGTTTTTCGGAACCAAACTGCAAAGCTATGCTGTCAGAGATTGATCGACTCAGAGAAGCTGGTTTCATTAAAGAGCTGCATACAGAGGCCACTTGGGTAGCTAACCCAGTGCTGATCCCGAAGAAAAACACAAAAGTCCTTCGCATGTGTGTCGACTTTACGTGTCTCAATAAACACTGTCCAAAGGATCACTTTCCCCTCCCAAGGATCGATCAAATCATCGACTCCACGACAGGATGTGAACGTATTTCCTTCCTGGACGCATACTCTGGTTATAACCAGATCAGGCTAAAATAAGAAGATGAGGTCAAGACAGCGTTCATTACACCTTACGGCATGTTTTGCTAGAAAACAATGCCTTTTGGTTTGAAAAACGTGGGAGCAACATATCAGCGGATGATGCAGAAGTGCCTGGCAACACAGATTGGGAAAAACGTACAAGTGTACATTGACGATGTCGTCATAACGTCAAAAAAGGGGACAACGCTGATCGAGGAATTAAAGGAAACTTTCGATAACCTCGACAAGTTTTGTCTCAAGCTGAACCCGACGAAGTGTTCTTTCGGCGTCCCTGCAGGAGAACTTCTCGGGTTCCTAGTCTCAGCAAGAGGAATTGAGGCCAATCCAGAAAAAATTCAAGCTATCGTAACAATGAGGAAGCCAACAAAGTTGAAAGAAATACAACAGTTAACTGGGCGAGTCGCAGCTTTAAACAGATTCGTCGCCAGGCTGGGAGAAAAGGCGTTACCGTTCTACGCTTTAATCAAGCAAGGAGAGAAGTTCCAGTGGAACGGAGAGAAGTTCGAGGATCTCAAACGCACAATTGCGACACCACCAATCTTGGTGGCGCCTAAAGAGAAGGAACCCCTCCTGTTATACATTGCAGCCACAACTCAGGTGGTCAGCACGGCACTTGTTGTCGAAAGAGAAGAGGAAGGAAAACTCCATGGAGTGCAGAGGCCGGTATATTTCATCAGTGAAGTTTTATCGCCTTCAAAACAGCGGTACCCGCAGTACCAGAAGCTAGCATATGGAGTGTTTACAACCGCAAGAAAATTGCGGCACTATTTTTCGACGCATCCGATAATAGTGGTCAACGAGGCGCCTTTATCCAACATATTAAACAATCCAGAAGCTGCGGGTCGTGTCTCCCTTTGGGGAATAGAACTTTCCCCTCGGGACATCACGTATGAAAAAAGAAAAGCAATAAAGTCGCAAATTCTACCAGATTTCATTGCAGAGTGGATGGAGCTACAAAATACAGGACCCCCGGATCTATCGAGAACCTGGACTATGAACTTTGACGGGTCCAAGAGATTAGAGGGAGCTGGAGCAGGCGTGATACTAATATCACCTGAAGGCGACAAATTAAAGTATGTCTTACGGATGACGTTTCCAAACGCGTCTAACAATGAGGCAGAATACGAAGCTCTTATACACGGGATGAAGATGACGAAGGCTTGTGGTGCAACTCGACTAAAAATATTTGGCGACTCAGAATTGGTGGCTCAGCAAGTCATGAACCAATGTGATGCAGTCAATGATAGCATGGTAGCATACAAAGAAGTGTACAACGAGCTGGAGAAGCTATTTGATGGATGCGAAGTAAATCACATCAGCAGGCTGAGCAATGATGAAGCTGATGTTCTTGCAAACATCGGGTCGCAGTGCCTCGCAATTCCACCAGGCGTATTATGGGAAGAGATAGCTGAGAGATCTACAAAGCCGAAAAAAGCACAAAAGAAGCAGAAGGATGAGAAACCCTCGGGGGCTCCTAAAGAAGCACTAGAAGAAGAAGAGGAACATGAACTAGTAATGATGGTGCAGATTCCATGGATGCAAGCGTACATATCATACATCCTGAGGAAAGAAATACCCGACGACCCAGTTGAAGCAAGGCGAGTTATTAGACGATCTAAAGCCTTTACTGTGGTCAAAGGGGAGCTGTACAAGCGAAATATTTCGGGTGTGTTACAAAGGTGCGTCACACCCGAAGAAGGAAGGATAATTTTGAAGGACGTGCACGAAGTAATATGTGGTCATCACGCAAGCAGTCGAGCTATCGCGGCCAAGGTTTTCAGAGCAGGATTTTATTGGTTGACAGCAATCGAGGATGCGAAGGAGATAGTACGAACTTGCGACGTGTGCCAGAGATTTGCCGCAAAGCCTCATTCTCCGGTAGCAGAGTTGATGCCAATACCGTTGTCTTGGCCCTTTGCTCAATGGGGCCTCGATATGGTGGGAAAGTTACACAAGGCCTCGCCAGGAGGATACGAGTATATGCTCGTCGCTGTCAACAAATTCACCAAGTGGATAGAAGCAAAGCCGATAAATTCACCAGACGCAGCGTCGACAATCAAGTTCGTGAAAAGCATTGTCTTTCGGTTTGGAGTACCTCATAGCATCGTCACGGACAATGGTAGTAATTTTACATCCAAGGAATTCAAGGCATACTGTGCAGAGGTAGGCATCAAATTGCACTTCGCGTCAGTTGGGCACCCGCAGACCAATGGTCAAGTCGAGAAAGCCAATGGTATTATCTGCAACGGTATCAAGAAGCGCTTGTTAGGACCATTGGAAAAAAGCTCGACATACTTGGCCAGAAGAGTTGCCGAGTGTATTATGGAGTATTCGAACAACAACAAATACAGCGATACAGGAGACTCCGTTTTTTCTGGTCCATGGAGCCGAGGCAGTACTGCCGATAGAAATAGAGCATGATTCTCCAAGAGTCACGGAATACGATGAAGAAGCTTCCATAAAAGCATTAGAAGACGATGTCGACGCACTTGACGAAGCTCGAGATGAAGTATTATCACGGGTCACTAAGTACCAGCAAGACTTGAAAAACTACCACAGTCGACGTTTGCGACCAAGATCCTTTCAGGTTGGAGACTTAGTTCTACGACTCAATCAAAAAAGCACTGAAAAACTCGAGTCGCCGTGGCTTGGCCCTTACATCGTCACAGAAGTAATCGAAGGAGGAGCGTACATGATAAAGGACAAGAAGACGGGGGTTCCCGAGCAAAACCCCTGGAATGTGGCGCAGCTAAGGCGTTTTTACGCCTAGAGTCGAAATATAGTCCTCCTTGTAAAAATATAATGTACTGAAACGCCCGCGAGTTTTCAAATGCACTCTTTTCCTTTCAGGGCACCGAGTGGGGCTGAAATGTTTTTAATGAGGCGGGCTCGCGGTGCTGCAATATAGTAAAAGATATTGGTGATATGCATCTTTCTTCATCGACAGGCTCGGGGGATCGTAACCCGTGGCAACAAAATATATATATACTCTCGCAAAATAGTAAATCCGTCGAGACGCAAAAATAGCTTGAGCTCCGGCCAAAGGCTCGGGGGCTTTACAATATATATTATACTTTACAATATAGACAACTTCATCATCAAGATAAATTCGACAAGGAAAAAATATACACGAATTCCCGCAATATAGTAAATCTCAGTGGCTACCTAATATATCATCTATGTTTATCCTGTCATTGTTTGCAGCACCAGTAGTATGTTCAGCATAGCTACCTTTTACAAAGAATTCTGAGTCCATCCGAAGAAGTTCGTCCATCATTTCTTCGGCTACAGGGGTTACAGTGTCATTGATTTTATCGATGTTCCTCTTTCACTTCGATTGCTTGGCCAGACACTTGGTGACAATCTTTGTCAGATCTAATTTCGGGTACCAGATCTGTATCATAATCATGGCGAATCTTGCCCCAGCAGATAGCTGAGCCCGTACAAAATTATGGATACGAGGGGCATCTCGGAACTTCTCCATCAGAGCAGGCAGAGTGTCTGGAATCTTGTTACGAGGAAACATGGTACTATAAACTAGAGACAAGGTTCGTGTGCAGAAGTCAAGAAAATCGCGGACCTGACTCGCGCGATCTTGAAATCTGATTATTTGGCGAGTACGCTCAGGAGTAACCCAGAAATTGGAACCATGTTGACGAGCAAGCCTGAGAAGCACATTGGTTCGGGCTTCCACGCGTTGATCTTCGGCAGCAGTATCCAAAAAAGAACCTATTTCAGCGAGAGCATCAGGAAGGAATCAAGACAGTAAGAACAAGAGACAACATGACTACGTTTGCAAAGCATACCTGTCATATCCAAACTTGCTTCAGTCATCAACTCGAGCATAAAATTCTCTCAGGTGGTAGCCTGTGCAGCTTCAGCAATATCAGTTTCTTTGGCAGCTATGGCCTCCTGAGCCTGCTGTAGAGCAACTTTCTCTTTTTCTGATGATTTTCGAGACTGATCCATCATTATAAGTGCATGTTTCTTCATATATTGAAGCTGTTGACGGAGTTCTTCCAAGTCTTGGGCTGAACCCTTACCCGAGGAATCTTCAATGAATTCATCATCTACAGGTGTTTTCTTCGAGTGGGAGGAAGCAGGAAAAGCATCGGAAGGACGAGGAGTTGAAGTGTAGTTATCAAATATCAACTGAAAATAAAAAGTTTCGACATCTATCATCAAGCAAAATAGACTTCCATTGATTTTCAAAGTATTTACAAGGCATTACAAAAGGAGGATACCCTACTGAACTAGTGAGGTAGGTGTCGCCAAAGCTACTCTAGCGACAGCATCAAAAGAAAAGAAAAAAAACAAAAGAAAGACAGAGTGGTCTACTTGACCTCCGGCTTCGACGAGATGGGAGCGGGAGTTGGCTTGCAGCCAAGGAAGGTAAGGATTGGCTTTGAGTTTGGCTTGGCAGCCTTAGTCAAGGATTGCCATTTCTTCGTCTCCGTCTCCTTTATATCGCCAACTTTAGCCCAGTCGGCGTCTTGTTGGCTGTCAGCAACCAAAGCAATGGTGCCTTCAACACCAATCTTCAGGCCTTCTTGTCGCAGATTGAGCCCAAGATCTTCCTTCGAGTTGAAGCATTTGGCGAGAGCAGTAAAAGTCTTGGGCTCTTCTTTCTTAGCAAAGAAGTAGGGGAAAAGCTTCAACAGACCTGCTTCGGCGTCAGCAAGGCCTTCGCGTGCCTCCTCTCCATGAAATTAAAGGAGATAAAGCGTGTCAAGAAGCCGATCACCTTCAGGACATTCCAAGTCAAAATCTTGATGCGTTTTCCCTAAAAACAAGCAAAAGGAAGCTCATCAAAAAGTGCGCCAGGAAAAATATGAAAACCCGAAGAAATAGCAAGGATTTGAGTACTTACTAAGAAAACATCGACTCTGTGATTGCACGCGACTGAGGATTTCTTTTTCACGAGCAGCTTGCTCAACCACGTTGTCGCTCAAAGAAGTTTCCGCATCATGAAGTCTTTTTCGAAGATCTTCGATAGCGGCAGCATTTGCTTCAGCTTTCTTACGAGCCTTTTCACTTTGCTCCAATTTAAGAGCAAGAGAATCAGCGCGCTTGTTGGCTTCAGCAAGAGCCTCTGGCAAAGTAAATGACAGTAAAATGTCATGACGAAATAATAAAGGAGTCTATTCAACAGAAGAGGCACCAGTAAAAATAGTACCTTCGAGCTTTTCAGCATGGTCACGGTACCCGATGAACTGGGTACCGAGACGGACAAACTCCTTCAGCAAAGGCTACAAGAAAAAAATAGAAAGAAACATCAATAAGGTAAAAAGTTCGACAGCAAAAAGTAGAAGAGAAGCGAAAAACAAAGAAGAGTTGTCAGCATTGAAATATTCGGCACATAAGAGAAGAAGTGAACAACTTACATCATCCAAAGAAGGAGTCGTGGAGCTACCAAGTAGTAAGGTAGGCTCCTTGGCCGGCTCGACCCTATCCCTCTTTGGCGAAGGGGCACGGGGGCTTGCAGGTGGAGTAGGATGCTCGATGTTTTGCTGAGGAGGCGAGGTTTCATCTCCATCAGGCTGAGCTTCAGAGACAACTAAAGTGCGCGATGTACTCGTTCGAGCAGTCGCGTCAATAGGTTGATCTTCATCCTCGTCACCACTACAATAAAAGGTGACAATATAAGAATCAACATAGACAAAAACATCAAGAGCAAACAACAAAGAGTAATAAGAACTTACGAGCTGACAAGGGCATCCTCATAAGGGTTGAAAGTTGTCTTCTTTTCAGAAGGACCAACTTCTTCGGTAGGAGATGTGCCGGCTTTGGTGGCGCTGGAATCGGCGACTTCGTCCCTTTTCCTCTTGTTCCTTGGAGAAACAGCGGAAGGAAGGGAGCGTGTCGAGGCAGTAGCCTCAGACTCGACTTCTTTTTCAGAGGAAGCCGCGGATTTCTGAGAACCCGCGACTTCACTCTTAGGGCAAGAAGTACCCTGGTTGTCATCGGTGATAACAGTCCGTTCTTCGACTTCTCCACCTTTAGGAAGAGGAGGAAGAGAAGCTAGAACAGGGTGGTTCTGCAAAAAAACAAGGAGTATCGACAAAAAAGTTATGCAAAGGACGCTAGCAAGATAGTAGTCGACAAATACTAAAAAATTGAGAAGACAAGATAGTAGTCGAGGGAAAAATTACCTCGGGAAGGGCGTTGGTGCCACTATATGGCTTAACGCGGCAAGAGGATGGAATAGTATCCTTCTTGCTGAGCGACGAAATTCTTCGGATCAGTTTCTCCAAATCCTTCACAGGAAGGTCTTTGGAGAGCCTGTCGACGTCTTCTTCACCAGCATACATCCAAAGGGGATTTTTGCGAGCTTGTAAAGGTTGCACTCTAATCCTAAGGAAATAGGCTGTGATCTGGATACCCGACAATTCCTTGCCACGGGTGTTCTGGAGCTCATGGATGCGAGTCATCAGCGCCTCTGTTGCCGACTTCTCTTCTTTGGTGGCTTCAGCGTCCCAGGTGAAGGAGATATGCCCTAGAGGCAATAATAAAGTGGTTATTATTTATATCTTTATGTTTATGATAAATGTTTATATATCATGCTAGAATTGTATTAACCGAAACATTAGTACATGTGAGATATGTAGACAAACAAGAAGTCCCTAGTATGCCTCTTAAACTAGCTTGTTGATTAATGGATGATTAGTTTCATAATCATGAACATTGGATGTTATTAATAACAAGGTTATGTCATTGTGTGAATGATATAATGGACACACCCAATTAAGCGTAGCATAAGATCTCGTCATTAAGTTATTTGCTATAAGCTTTCGATACATAGTTACCTAGTCCTTATGACCATGAGATCATGTAAATCACTTATACCGGAAAGGTACTTTGATTACACCAAACACCACTGCGTAAATGGGTGGCTATAAAGGTGGGATTAAGTATCCGGAAAGTATGAGTTGAGGCATATGGATCAACAGTGGGATTTGTCCATCCCGATGACGGATAGATATACTCTGGGCCCTCTCGGTGGAATGTCGTCTAATGTCTTGCAAGCATATGAATGAGTTCATAAGAGACCACATACCACGGTACGAGTAAAGAGTACTTGTCAGGAGACGAGGTTGAACAAGGTATAGAGTGATACCGAAGATCAAACCTCGGACAAGTAAAATATCGTGAGACAAAGGGAATTGGTAATGTATGTGAATGGTTCATTCGATCACTAAAGTCATCGTTGAATATGTGGGAGCCATTATGGATCTCCAGATCCCGCTATTGGTTATTGGTCGGAGTGAGTACTCAACCATGTCCGCATAGTTCTCGAACCGTAGGGTGACACACTTAAAGTTGGATGTTGAAATGGTAGTTCTTGAATATGGAATGGAGTTGGAATATTTGTTCGGAGTCCCGGATGAGATCCCGGACATCACGAGGAGTTCCGGAATGGTCCGGAGAATAAGATTCATATATAGGATGTCATTTTATGTGAATAAAATGTCGCGGAAGGTTCTATGGAAGGTTCTAGAAGGTTCTAGAAAAGTCCGGAAGAAACCACCAAGGAAGGTGGAGTCCACAAGGGACTGCACCTCCATGGCCGGCCAGCCCTAGTGGGGGTGGAGTCCCAAGTGGACTCCACCATAGGGGGCCGGCCACCCCCCACATGGGAGGTGGGAATCCCACCTTTGGGTGGGAGTCCTAGTTGGGCTAGGTTTGCCCCCTCCTATGGAAGGTTTTGGTTTCGGGTCTTATTCGAAGACTTGGACACCAACACTTGGGATCCACCTATATAATGAGGGGCCAAGGGAGGGGGCCGGCCACCCCAAGACCATAGCTTGGCCGCCCCCCTTGAGTGGCAGGCCACCCCCTCCCAAACCCTAGCTTTGCTCCTCCACTTCATATTTCCCGCGTAGCTTAGCGAAGCTCCGCCGGACTTCTACACCGCCACCGACACCACGCCGTCGTGCTGTCGGATTCAAGAGGAGCTACTACTTCCGCTGCCCGCTGGAACGGGGAGGTGGACGTCGTCTTCATCAACAACCGAACGTGTGACCGAGTACGGAGGTGCTGCCCGTTCGTGGCGCCGGAACCGATCGTGATCAAGATCTTCTACGCGCTTTTGCAAGCGGCAAGTGATCGTCTACCGCAGCAACAAGAGCCTCATCTTGTAGGCTTTGGAATCTCTTCAAGGGTGAGACTCGATACCCCCTCGTTGCTACCGTCTTCTAGATTGCATCTTGGCTTGGATTGCGTGTTCGCGGTAGGAAAAATTTTGTTTTCTATGCAACGTTATCCTACAGTGGTATCAGAGCCGTGTCTATGCATAGATGGTTGCACGAGTAGAACACAATGGTTTGTGGGCGTTGATGCTCTTGTTATCTTTAGTTTGAGTACTTTGCATCTTTATGGCATAGTGGGATGAAGCGGCTCGGACTAACTTTACATGACCGCGTTCATGAGACTTGTTCCTCGTTCGACATGCAACTTGTATTGCATAAGAGGCTTTGCGGGTGTCTGTCTCTCCTACTATAGTAGAGATTCAGTTTACTCTTCTATTGAAAACATTAGTATCAACGTTGTGGTTCATGTTCGTAGGTAGATTAGATCTCTCTCGAAAACCCTAAACCACGTAAAATATGCAAACCAAATTAGAGACGTCTAACTTGTTTTTGCAGGGTTTGGTGATGTGATATGGCCATAATGTGATGATGAATATGTATGAGATGATCATTATTGTATTGTGGCAACCGGCAGGAGCCTTATGGTTGTCTTTAAATTTCATGTTGAGTAGTATTTCAAAGTAGTTGTAATAGTTGCTACATGGAGGACAATCATGAAGACGGTGCCATTGACCTTGGTGCTTCGCCGACGATGATGGAGATCATGCCCGAAGATGATGGAGATCATGTCCGTGCTTTGGAGATGAAGATCAAAGGCGCAAAGACAAAAGGGCCATATCATATCACATATGAACTGCATGTGATGTTAATCCTTTTATGCATCTTATTTTGCTTAGATCGCGACGGTAGCATTATAAGATGATCCCTCACTAAAATCTCAAGATAATAAAGTGTTCATCCTTAGTAGCACCGTTATCAAGTCTTATCGTTTCGAAGCATCTCGTGATGATCGGATGTGATAGATTCGATAAGTACATACAACGGGTGCAAGACAGTTTTGCACATGCGGATACTAAGGTGGCCTTGACGAGCCTAGCATGTACAGACATGGTCTCGGAACACGTGATACCGAAAGGTAGAGCATGAATCATATGGTTGATATGATGAACACTTTGAGTGTTCGCCATTGAAATCACACCTTTTCTCGTGATGATCGGGTTTAGGTGCGGTGGATTTGGTTCGTGTGATCACTAAGACAATGCGAGGGATATTGTTTTGAGTGGGAGTTCACCTAGGGTTTTAATTATGTTGAATTAAAATTTGAACTCAATTTGTCATAAACTTAGTCTAAACTATTGCAAATATATGTTGTAGAGATGGCGTCCCCAATCAATTTTAATCAGTTCCTAGAGAAAGAGAAACTTAAGAGCAACGGTAGCAACTTCACCGACTGGTTCCGTCATGTGAGGATCTTCCTCTCTGGCGGAAATCTGCAATTTGTGCTTGATGCACCGCTAGGTGACCCTCCTGCAGAAGATGAATCCGATGAAGTAAAAGCTGTTTACGCGACTCGGAAAACTCGGTACTCTCAAGTTCAGTGTGCCATCCTGTGCAGTCTGGAATCCGATCTTCAAAAACGTTTTGAGCACCATGATCCTCATGAGTTGATGAATGAGCTGAAAGCTATATTCGAGACTCATGCGGCAGTGGAATGCTATGAAGCATCGAAACATTTCTTCAGCTGTATGATGGAAGAAGGCAGCTCCGTTAGTGAGCACATGCTCGCCATGACCGGGCATGCGAAGAAACTCAGTGACTTGGGAATAGTGATTCCTAACAGACTGGGGATTAATCGTGTCCTTCAATCACTGCCACCAAGTTACAAGAACTTTGTGATGAACTACAATATGCAGAACATGAACAAGGAGTTACCTGAACTCTTTGGCATGCTAAAAGCTGCTGAGATTGAGATCAAGAAAGAGCACCAAGTGTTGATGGTCAACAAGACCACCAGTTTCAAGAAACAGGGCAAGTCTAAGGGAAAATTCAAGAAGGGTGGCAAGAAAGCTGTCACGCCTCCTATGAAACCTAAGAACGGCCCTAAGCCTGATGCTGAGTGCTATTACTGCAAGGAGAAGGGACACTGGAAGCGTAATTGCTCCAAGTATTTGGCAGATCTGAAGAACTGAGCGTAGGAGCAAAGCGCGAGCGTGGTTGAGCTCAAGAAGCGCGCGCGGTGGCATCAACAATGGCGTAGGAGCAAAGCGCGAGCGTGGTTGAGCTCAAGAACTGTGGGGCGCAATGGAGGATTTTGGCAGAGGAAAGCAGAGGAGCGGCGCGAGCGAAAGTGTGGAAGGAGGAAGACGATGACCTTAAGTAGAGGTGCGGTGAATCGACACACCGTTGGATGGAGAAATTGTGAGATAGATGGTTTACATGTGGACAAGGGGTAAAAACGAAATTTCACTGAGAAGGGAAGGAACAGGCGCTACAGTGCGTGTGCCAGGAAAAGTGGAGGACGTGTGTCCCCCACTTGCACGACGTGTCAACTTGATAAGAAATTTGGGCCCGCAAGACAGAGAGAGAGCAGTTCTCGCGTTTTCCCGATACAGTGATCGTGGCTATCGTCAGCAATGATGTCACCTTGGAAAGAGAAAATCTCGGCTATGAAGCTTCATAAGAATGGCGACAGCGGAAGATTATTGATTATTTCGAGAGCCTTTGGTCAAATACAAGTTTTTGATCAAATGCTCGGGGGCTACTTGGGAAAAATGAAAAATTCGAGTATGACAAAATAGAAATGGCGAGAGCCTATGATCAAATACAAGCATTTGCTCATAGCCTCGGGGGCTAATCCCATCGGGAGCGCTGGTCGCGCACCCGATAGATATGAAAACCTCGAGAAAGAAGGAAAATATAGCAACATAAGGCGTTGAGCCTACAACCAAGCACAAGTCCTTGGCTGTAGCCTCGGGGGCTACTCCCATCGGGAACGCTGTTCGCGTGCCAGATGAAATTATAAAAAAGAGAGAGAGAGAGAAGAAGAAAAAGTGAGCATATTTCGAGTTATGTAAATAACTCTACATGTACTCCCATCGGGAGGGCAATATAAGTCATCCGTTGACTCAATAAAATGTGCTATTCCAACAGCCGAAAAAGCACTCGACAATATATTCTCAGAGCGTCAAAGTTGCGAATAATATATGAATGCCGCAAAACTTTGCGAAGGTAAGACCCCAGATCCGTTCTGAGTGGCGTGGCGCCGTCTCTGACGTCGGTTTGCTACTTTTTTCCGTATCAACAGATACGAAGAAAAATCCTAATGGACGCGTTAGGTACCCGATAAAATATGACTGGGACTCGACAGAATGGTAAGACCTTAAGTGGCACCTCTCAAAGTTTACACCAGTATCCCGAGATCATGTCCAGGGACGTGATCTTGAAGTAGGTTTTTGCGGATTGCCACTAGAGCAGTTAACTAGTACCTGATCTGTCAGATGAACTAGCCCCAACTACCATTATCCCTGTACAATATATAATTGCATATCTAAAGATATGTGATAAATTCGACATAGTTATTGAATGATTAAAATTGGAGATTTTCCCTGATTCTTCGATTCAAGCAAAATCTCGGGGACTACTGACATAGGCGTCCCCAATGGGCCTGCCGAAGATGGTACCCGGGGTTTACTGAAGGCCCATGACTCGAAGGATAAGAAGATTCGGAAGCCCAAGTTATTATTAAGGAAAGCTAGAATTTTATTAGGAGATATTACTTGTAAACTTGCGGGACGGGTTGGAAACCCTCCCGGACTCTGTAACTTGTGTATTGTGAAATCCCTCGACTCACCTTCGAGATCTACTTGCCCTCTAATTCCGACTAAAACCCTAGTCTACAACTTGTAGGCATTGATAAGTTAATCCCTTGTCAGCTGCAAACCTCAGGAGGGGCCTCACAAAGGAGTTTGATTCGCCGGAAACCATCATCGGCATTTGGATAGGCCATGGAATGGCCTTGGATGTCGGACGGAAACCATGTGCCACCGAAGAGCTGCTCAAGAAAGTTGCTTCCCACACAGAGACTCCGTAGCACCTTTGAGGCTGAAGTCGATGAAGACGGTCCGGGAGAGGCTCGCCGTCACCTATCTTCTTGCCACCATGGCAAGGAAAAATACGCCATAGCCTAGACCTCTAGGCACCAGCTGCACCGATACAGATGACCGGGTATTGTCCCTCGATCCAGCACCGGCACGCCATGCTTCAGCTCCTTGATGTCTACGCACGCTTCTATTCATGTAGACAGTGTTGGGCCTCCAAGAGCAGAGGTTTGTAGAACAACAGCAAGTTTCCCTTAAGTGAATCACCCAAGGTTTATCGAACTCAGGGAGGAAGAGGTCAAAGATATCCCTCTCAAGCAACCCTGCAATCACGATACAAGAAGTCTCTTGTGTCCCCAACACACCTAATACACTTGTCAGATGTATAGGTGCACTAGTTCGGCGAAGAGATAGTGAAATACAAGTAATATGGATGAATATGAGTGGTAATAGCAATCTGAAATAAAGATGGCAGCGAGTAAACATGCAACACAACAGTAAATAAGCGGAGATTCGATGTTTGGAAACAAGGCCTAGGGATCATACTTTCACTAGTGGACACTCTCAACATTGATCACATAACTAAAACTACTCTACACTCTCTTGTTGGATGACAAACACCATTCATTGTGTAGGGCTACAAGAGCACCTCAATGCCGGAATTAACAAGCTCCACAACATTCGATGTTCATATTTAAATAACCTTAGAGTGCATGATAGACCAACGCAATTATACCGAGTACTAACATAGCATGCACACCGTCACCGACAGGCTATGAAAGGGGGAATAGATCACATCAATACTATCATAGTAATAGTTAACTTCATAATCTACAAGAGATTACAATCATAAACTACGCCAAGTACTACATGATGCACACACTGTCAACATTACATCATGGAGGAGGGATAGAGTACTTTAATAACATCACTAGAGTAGCACATAGATGATATTCAACTAGATCACAAAGAGAGAGAGATGAACCACATAGCTACGGTAGAGCCCTCAGCCCCGGGGGAGAACTACTCCCTCCTCATCATGGGAGACAGCGATGGCGATGAAGATGGCGGTGATGTCGATGGAGATGACTCCGGGGGCAATTCCCCATCCCGGCAGGGAGCCGGAACAGAGACTTCTGTCCCCCGAATTGGAGTTTCGCGATGGCGGCGGCTCTGGAAGGTTTTCTTGAGTTTCGTCAATCGGTGTCGAAGTTTTAGGTCAGGACGGCTTAAATAGGCGAAGAGTCGGAGTCGGAGGGGCCACGGGGCCCCCTCACAGTAGGGGGGGCGCGCCCCCCTGGGCCGCGCCGCCACCATGTGTGGGGCCCCCAGGGCTCCCCTCTGGCCCCACTCTGGCTCTCTGGAAGCTTCCGGGAAAAATAAGGTTCTGGGCGTTGATTTCGTCCAATTCCGAGAATATTTTCTTAGTAGGATTTCTGAAACCAAAAACAGCAGAAAACAGGAACTGGCACTTCGGCATCTCGTCAATAGGTTAGTTCTGGAAAACGCATAAAATCATCATAAAGTGTGAACAAAACATGTAGGTATTGTCATAAAACAAGCATGGAACATCAGAAATTATAGATACGTTGGAGACGTATCAGCATCCCCAAGCTTAGTTCCTACTCGTCCTCAAGTAGTTAAACGATAAAAAGAATAATTTCTGTAGTGACATGCTACTTACATAATCTTGATCATACTATTGCAAAGCATATGAGATGAATACAGTGATTCGAAGCAATGGTAAAGACAATGGTTAAACAACTGAATCATATAGCAAAGACTTTTCATGAATAGTACTTTCAAGACAAGCATCAATAAGTCTTGCATAAGAGTTAACTCATAAAGCAATAGATTCAAAGTAAAGGCATTGAAGCAACACAAAGGAAGATTAAGTTTCAGCGGTTGCTTTCAACTTGTAACATACATATCTCATGGATAATTGTCAATGCAAAGTAATATGATGAATGCAAATATGCAAGCATGTAAGAATCAATGCACAATTAACACAAGTGTTTGCTTCTAAGACAGAAAGAAGTAGGTAAACTGACTCAACATAAAAGTAGAATAATGTCCCTTCGAAGAGGGAAGCATGGATTGCTATATTTGTGCTAGAGCTTTTATTTTGAAAACAAGAAACAATTTTGTCAACGGTAGTAATAAAGCATATGTGTTATGTATAAGATATCCTATAAGTTGCAAGCCTCATGCATAGTATACCAATAGTGCCCGCACCTTGTCCTAATTAGCTCGGATTAACATGGATTATCATCGCATAACATATGTTTTAACCAAGTATCACAAAGGGGTACCTCTATGCCGCCTGTACAAAGGTCTAAGGAGAAAGCTCGCATTGGATTTCTCGCTTTTGATTATTCTCAACTTAGACATCCATACCGGGACAACATAGACAATAGATAATGGACTCCTCTTTAATGCATAAGCATTCAACAACAGATAATATTCTCATAAGAGATTGAGGATTGTTGTCCAAAACTGAAACTTCCACCATGGATCATGGCTATAGTTAGCGGCCCAATGTTCTTCTCTAACAATATGCATACTCAAACCATTCAACTCATGATAAATCACCCTTACTTCAGACAAGACGAACATGCATAACAACTCACATGATATTCAACAAAGGATAGTTGATGGCGTCTCCAGGAACATGGTTATCGCTCAACAAGCAACTTATAAGAAATAAGATACATAAGTACATATTCAATACCACAATAGTTTTTAAGCTATTTTTCCCATGAGCTATATATTGTAAAGACAAAGAATAGAAATTTAAAGGTAGCACTCAAGCAATTTACTTTGGAATGGCAGAGAAATACCATGTAGTAGGTAGGTATGGTGGACACAAGTGGCATAGTTTTTGGCTCAAGGATTTTGGATGCACGAGAAGTAATCCCTCTCAATGCAAGGCTTAGGCTAGCAAGGTTGTTTGAAGCAAACACAAGTATGAACCGGTACAGCAAAACTTACATAAGAACATATTGCAAGCATTATAAGACTCTACACTGTCCTCCTTGTTGCTCAAACCCTTACTAGAAAATATCTAGACTTTAGAGAGACCAATCATGCAAACCAAAATTTAGCAAGCTCTATGTATTTCTTCACTAATAGTGCAAAGTATATGATGCAAGAGCTTAAACATGAGCACAACAATTGCCAAGTATCAAATTATTCAATACATTATACCATTTACCACATGTAGCATTTTCTGTTTCCAACCATATAACAATTAACGAAGCAGTTTCAACCTTCGCCATGAACATTAAAAGCTAAGAACACATGTGTTCATATGAACCAGCGGAGCATGTATCTCTCCCACACAAGAATGAATTTATTCAAACAAAACAAAAATAAAAACAAACAGACGCTCCAAGTAAAGTACATAAGATGTGACGGGATAAAAATATAGTTTCAATAGAAGAAACCTGATAAATTGTTGATGAAGAAGGGGATGCCTTGGGCATCCCCAAGCTTAGACGCTTGAGTCTTCTTGAAATATGCAGGGATGAACCACGGGGGCATCCCCAAGCTTAGACTTTTCACTCTTCTTGATCATATATCATCCTCCTCTCTTGACCCTTGAAAACTTCCTCCACATCAAACTCAAAACAAACTCATTAGAGGGTTAGTGCATAATCAAAAATTCACATGTTAAGAGGTGACACAATCATTCTTAACACTTCTGGACATTGCACAAAGCTACTGAAAGTTAATGGAACAAAGAAATCCATCCAACACAGCAAAAGATGCAATGCGAAATAAAAGGCAGAATCTGTCAAAACAGAACAGTCCGTAAAGACGAATTTTTTAGAGGCACCAGACTTGCTCAGATGAAAATGCTCAAATTGGATGAAAGTTGCGTACATATCTTAGGATCACTCATGTAAATTGGAAGATTTTTCCGAGTTACCTACAGAGAATACTACTCAAATTCGCGACAGACAGAAATCTGTTTCTGCGCAGTAATCCAAATCTAGTATCAACCTTACTATCAAAGACTTTACTTGGCACAACAATGCAATAAACTAAGATAAGGAGAGGTTGCTACAGTAGTAACAACTTCCAAGACACAAATATAAAACAAAGTTGCTGTAGTAAAACAAAAACATGGGTTATCTCCCAAGAAGTGCTTTCTTTATAGCCATTAAGATGGGCTCAGCAATTTCAATGATGCACTCGCAAGAAATATGAGTTGAAGCAACAGAGATCATCAAGAAGCAAATAAGAAACACTTTTAAGTCTAACCCACTTCCTATGAAAAGGAATCTTGTAAATAAACAAGTCAATGAAGAACAAAGTGACAAGCATAGGAAGATAAAACACGAGTAACTTCACAATTTTCAGCATATAGAGAGGTGTTTTAGTAACATGAAAACTTCTACAACCATATTTCCCTCTCTCATAAAGATTTTCAGTAGCATCATGAACAAACTCAACAATATAACTATCAAATGAAACATTCTTATCATGAGCTATATGCATAAAATTATTACTCTCCACATAAGCATAATCAATTTTATTAGTAATAGTGGGAGCAAATTCAACAAAGTAGCTATCATTATTATTCTCATCAAGTGTAGGAGGCATAGTATAATCATAATAAAATTTATCCTCCATAGTAGGCGGCACCAAAATACTACTATCATTATAATCATCATAAATAGGAGGTAAAGTATCATCAAAGTAAATTTTCTCCTCCATGCTTGGGGGACTAAAAATATCATGCTCAACAAAACCAGCTTCCCCAAGCTTAGAATTTTCCATATCATTAGCAACAATGGTGTTCAAAGCGTTCATACTAATATCATTGCTACTAGCATGCAAATAAGATTCCATAGGTTTTTTAATTTTCGCAGCAAACAATCCATGTCTTAACTCAGGAAATAGATTAAAAAGCTCATAGTTGCTTTCCATTATGCCAAACTAGTGAAATAAAAACAAGAAACAAAAAGATGCAATTGCAGGATCTAAAGAAAATAGCTTCGAGCACTTACAACGGCGCCAGAAAATAGCTTAGTTGCCTGGGACCAGAGTATGAGTGCCTTTTACCTTTCCTCCCCGGCAACGGCGCCAGAAAATAACTTAATGTCTACGCACGCTTCTATTCCTGTAGATAGTGTTGGGCCTCCAACAGCGGAGGTTTGTAGAACAGCAGCAAGTTTCCCTTAAGTGAATCACCCAAGGTTTATCGAACTCAGGGAGGAAGACGTCAAAGATATCCCTCTCAAGCAACCCTGCAATCACGATACAAGAAGTCTCTTGTATCCCCAACACACCTAATACACTTGTCAGATGTATAGGTGCACTAGTTCGGCAAAGAGATAGTGAAATACAAGTAATATGGATGGATATGAGTGGTAATAGCAATCTGAAATAAAGATGGCAGCGAGTAAACATGCAACAGAACAGTAAATAAGCGGAGATTCGATGTTTGGAAACAAGGCCTAGGGATCATACTTTCACTAGTGGACACTCTCAACATTGATCACATAACTAAAACTACTCTACACTCTCTTGTTGGATGACAAACACCATTCATTGTGTAGGGCTACAAGAGCACCTCAATGCCGGAGTTAACAAGCTCCACAACATTCGATGTTCATATTTAAATAACCTTAGAGTGCATGATAGACCAACGCAATTATACCGAGTACTAACATAGCATGCACACCGTCACCGACAGGCTATGAAAGGGGGAATAGATCACATCAATACTATCATAGTAATAGTTAACTTCATAATCTACAAGAGATTACAATCATAAACTACGCCAAGTACTACATGATGCACACACTGTCAACATTACATCATGGAGGAGGGATAGAGTACTTTAATAACATCACTAGAGTAGCACATAGATGATATTCAACTAGATCACAAAGAGAGAGATGAACCACATAGCTACGGTAGAGCCCTCAGCCCCGGGGGAGAACTACTCCCACCTCATCATGGGAGACAACGATGGTGATGAAGATGGCGGTGATGTCGATGGAGATGACTCCGGGGGCAATTCCCCGTCCCGGCAGGGTGCCGGAACAGAGACTTCTGTCCCCCGAATTGTAGTTTCGCGATGGCGGCGGCTCTGGAAGGTTTTCTGGAGTTTCATCAATTGGTGTCGAAGTTTTAGGTCAGGACGGCTTAAATAGGCGAAGAGTCGGAGTCGGAGGGGCCACGGGGCCCCCTCACAGTAGGGGGCGCGCCCTCCCTGGGCCGCGCCGCCACCATGTGTGGGGCCCCCAGGGCTCCCCTCTGGTCCCACTCTGGCTCTCTGCAAGTTTCCGGGGAAAATAAGGTTCTAGGCGTTGATTTCGTCCAATTCCGAGAATATTTTCTTACTAGGATTTCTGAAACCAAAAAAAGCAGAAAACAGGAACTGGCACTTCGGCATCTCGTCAATAGGTTAGTTCTGGAAAACGCATAAAATCATCATAAAGTGTGAACAAAACATGTAGGTATTGTCATAAAACAAGCATGGAACATCAGAAATTATAGATACGTTGGAGACGTATCAGCATCCCCAAGCTTAGTTCCTACTCGTCCTCAAGTAGTTAAACGATAAAAAGAATAATTTCTGTAGTGACATGCTACTTACATAATCTTGATCATACTATTGCAAAGCATATGAGATGAATGCATTGATTCGAAGCAATGGTAAAGACAATGGTTAAACAACTGAATCATATAGCAAAGACTTTTCATGAATAGTACTTTCAAGACAAGCATCAATAAGTCTTGCATAAGAGTTAACTCATAAAGTGATAGATTCAAAGTAAAGGCATTGAAGCAACACAAAGGAAGATTAAGTTTCAGCGGTTGCTTTCAACTTGTAACATACATATCTCATGGATAATTGTCAATGCAAAGTAATATGATGAATGCAAATATGCAAGCACGTAAGAATCAATGCACAATTAACACAAGTGTTTGCTTCTAAGACAGAAAGAAGTAGGTAAACTGACTCAACATAAAAGTAGAATAATGTCCCTTCGAAGAGGGAAGCATGGATTGCTATATTTGTGCTAGAGCTTTTATTTTGAAAACAAGAAACAATTTTGTCAACGGTAGTAATAAAGCATATGTGTTATGTATAAGATATCCTATAAGTTGCAAGCCTAATGCATAGTATACCAATAGTGCCCGCACCTTGTCCTAATTAGCTCGGATTAACATGGATTATCATCGCATAACATATGTTTTAACCAAGTATCACAAAGGGGTACCTCTATGCCGCCTGTACAAAGGTCTAAGGAGAAAGCTCGCATTGGATTTCTCGCTTTTGATTATTCTCAACTTAGACATCCATACCGGGACAACATAGACAACAGATAATGGACTCCTCATTAATGCATAAGCATTCAACAACAGATAATATTCTCATAAGAGATTGAGGATTGTTATCCAAAACTGAAACTTCCACCATGGATCATGGCTATAGTTAGCGGCCCAATGTTCTTCTCTAACAATATGCATACTCAAACCATTCAACTCATGATAAATCACCCTTACTTCAGACAAGACGAACATGCATAGCAACTCACATGATATTCAACAAAGGATAGTTGATGGCGTCTCCAGGAACATGGTTATCGCTCAACAAGCAACTTATAAGAAATAAGATACATAAGTACATATTCAATACCACAATAGTTTTTAAGCTATTTTTCCCATGAGCTATATATTGTAAAGACAAAGAATAGAAATTTAAAGGTAGCACTCAAGCAATTTACTTTGGAATGGTAGAGAAATACCATGTAGTAGGTAGGTATGGTGGACACAAGTGGCATAGTTTTTGGCTCAAGGATTTTGGATGCACGAGAAGTAATCCCTCTCAATGCAAGGCTTAGGCTAGCAAGGTTGTTTGAAGCAAACACAAGTATGAACCGGTACAACAAAACTTACATAAGAACATATTGCAAGCATTATAAGACTCTACACTGTCCTCCTTGTTGCTCAAACCCTTACTAGAAAAAATCTAGACTTTAGAGAGACCAATCATGCAAACCAAATTTTAGCAAGCTCTATGTATTTCTTCACTAATAGGTGCAAAGTATATGATGCAAGAGCTTAAACATGAGCACAGCAATTGCCAAGTATCAAATTATTCAAGACATTATACCATTTACCACATGTAGCATTTTCTGTTTCCAACCATATAACAATTAACGAAGCAGTTTCAACCTTCGCCATGAACATTAAAAGCTAAGAACACATGTGTTCATATGAACCAGCGGAGCGTGTCTCTCTCCCACACAAGCATGAATTTATTCAAACAAAACAAAAATAAAACAAACAGACGCTCCAAGTAAAGTACATAAGATGTGATGGGATAAAAAATATAGTTTCAATAGAAGAAACCTGATAAATTGTTGATGAAGAAGGGGATGCCTTGGGCATCCCCAAGCTTAGACGCTTGAGTCTTCTTGAAATATGCAGGGATGAACCACGGGGGCATCCCCAAGCTTAGACTTTTCACTCTTCTTGATCATATATCATCCTCCTCTCTTGACCCTTGAAAACTTCCTCCACATCAAACTCAAAACAAACTCATTAGAGGGTTAGTGCATAATCAAAAATTCACATGTTAAGAGGTGACACAATCATTCTTAACACTTCTGGACATTGCACAAAGCTACTGAAAGTTAATGGAACAAAGAAATCCATCCAACACAGCAAAAGATGCAATGCGAAATAAAAGGCAGAATCTGTCAAAACAGAACAGTCCGTAAAGACGAATTTTTTAGAGGCACCAGACTTGCTCAGATGAAAATGCTCAAATTGGATGAAAGTTGCGTACATATCTTAGGATCAGTCATGTAAATTGGAAGATTTTTCTGAGTTACCTACAGAGAATACTACTCAATTTCGTGATAGACAGAAATCTGTTTCTACGCAGTAATCCAAATCTAGTATCAACCTTACTATCAAAGACTTTACTTGGCACAACAATGCAATAAACTAAGATAAGGAGAGGTTGCTACAGTAGTAACAACTTCCAAGACACAAATATAAAACAAAGTTGCTGTAGTAAAACAAAAACATGGGTTATCTCCCAAGAAGTGCTTTCTTTATAGCCATTAAGATGGGCTCAGCAATTTCAATGATGCACTCGCAAGAAATATGAGTTGAAGCAAAAGAGATCATCAAGAAGCAAATAAGAAACACTTTTAAGTCTAACCCACTTCCTATGAAAAGGAATCTTGTAAATAAACAAGTCAATGAAGAACAAAGTGACAAGCATAGGAAGATAAAACACGAGTAACTTCACAATTTTCAGCATATAGAGAGGTGTTTTAGTAACATGAAAACTTCTACAACCATATTTCCCTCTCTCATAAAGATTTTCAGTAGCATCATGAACAAACTCAACAATATAACTATCAAATGAAACATTCTTATCATGAGCTATATGCATAAAATTATTACTCTCCACATAAGCATAATCAATTTTATTAGTAATAGTGGGAGCAAATTCAACAAAGTAGCTATCATTATTATTCTCATCAAGTGTAGGAGGCATAGTATAATCATAATAAAATTTATCCTCCATAGTAGGCGGCACCAAAATACCACTATCATTATAATCATCATAAATAGGAGGTAAAGTATCATCAAAGTAAATTTTCTCCTCCATGCTTGGGGGACTAAAAATATCATGCTCAACAAAACCAGCTTCCCCAAGCTTAGAATTTTCCATATCATTAGCAACAATGGTGTTCAAAGCGTTCATACTAATATCATTGCTACTAGCATGCAAATAAGATTCCATAGGTTTTTTAATTTTCGCAGCAAACAATCCATGTCTTAACTCAGGAAATAGATTAAAAAGCTCATAGTTGCTTTCCATTATGCCAAACTAGTGAAATAAAAACAAGAAACAAAAAGATGCAATTGCAGGATCTAAAGAAAATAGCTTCGAGCACTTACAACGGCGCCAGAAAATAGCTTAGTTGCCTGGGACCGGAGTGTGAGTGCCTTTTACCTTTCCTCCCCGGCAACGGCGCCAGAAAATAACTTAATGTCTACGCACGCTTCTATTCCTGTAGACAGTGTTGGGCCTCCAAGAGCAGAGGTTTGTAGAACAGCAGCAAGTTTCCCTTAAGTGAATCACTGATGTCTACTTCCCCCTCCTTTTCCTGTAGACAGTGTTGGGCCTCCAAGAGCAGAGGTTTGTAGAACAGCAGCAAGTTTTCCCTTAAGTGGATCACCCAAGGTTTATCGAACTCAGGGAGGAAGAGGTCAAAGATATCCCTCTCATGCAACCCTGCAACCACAAAGCAAGAAGTCTCTTGTGTCCCCAACACACCTAATAGGTGCACTAGTTCGGCGAAGAGATAGTGAAATACAGGTGGTATGAATAAGTATGAGCAGTAGCAACGGTGCCAGAAAATAGCTTGCTGGCATGTAGTTGATGGTGGTAGTATTGCAGCAGTAGTAACGCAGTAAAACAGTAAACAAGCAGTAGTAACGCAGTATTTAGGAACAAGGCCTAGGGATTACACTTTCACTAGTGGACACTCTCAACATTGATCACATAACAGAATAGATAAATGCATACTCTACACTTTTGTTGGATGATGAACGCATTGCGTAGGATTACACGAACCCTCAATGCCGGAGTTAACAAGCTCCACAATTTGTTCATATTTAAGTAACCTTATAGTGTAAGATAGATCAACATAACCAATAGATCACATCAATACCATCATAGTAATAGTTAACTTCACAATCCACAAGAGATCATGATCATAGCCTACGACAAGAACCACATGGTGCACACACTAGTCACCTTTACACCATGCAGGAGGAATAGAATACTTTAATAACATCACTAGAGTAGCACATAGATGAATTGTGATACAAAACTCATGTGAATCTCAATCATGTAAAGCAGCTCATGAGATTATTGTATTGAGGTACATGGGAGAGAGATGAACCACATAGCTACAGCGGAGCCCTCAGCCTCGGGGGTGGATTACTCCCTCCTCATCATGGAGGCAGCGATGGCGGTGAAGATGGCGGTGGAGACGGCGATGGAGATGGCTCCGGGGGCAATTCCCCGTCCCGGCAGGGTGCCGAAACAGAGTTCTGTCCCCCGAATTGGAGTTTCGCGATAGCGGCGGCGCCCCTGGAGTCTTTCTGGAGTTTCGTCAATTGGTGTCGAGGTTTTAGGTCACGACGGCTTAAATAGGCGAAGAGTCGGAGTCGGAGGGGCCACGGGCTGCCCAAACCATAGGGGGGCGCGGCCCCCTGGCCGCGCCGGGGTGTGGTTCGGTGGCCATGTCCCCCTTCTCTGGCGGTTCTCGTGTGTTCTGGATGCTTCCGGGTAAAATAGGAACCTGGGCGTTGATTTCGTCCGATTCCGAGAATATTTCGTTACTAGGATTTCTGAAACCAAAAACAGCAGAAAACAGCAACTGGCACTTCGGCATCTTGTTAATAGGTTAGTTCCAGAAAATGCACGAATATGACATAAAGTGTGCATAAAACATGTAGATAACATCAATAATGTGGCATGGAACATAAGAAATTATCGATACGTCGGAGACGTATCAGCATCCCCAAGCTTAGTTCTGCTCGTCCCGAGCAGGTAAAACGATAACACAGATAATTTCTGGAGTGACATGCCATCATAATCTTGATCATACTATTTGTAAAGCATATGTAGTGAATGCAGCGATCAAAACAATGTATATGACATGAGTAAACAAGTGAATCATATAGCAAAGACTTTTCATGAATAGCACTTCAAGACAAGCATCAATAAGTCTTGCATAAGAGTTAACTCATAAAGCAATAATTCAAAGTAAAGGCATTGAAGCAACACAAAATAAGATTAAGTTTCAGCGGTTGCTTTCAACTTGTAACATGTATATCTCATAGATATTGTCAACATAGAGTAATATAATAAGTGCAATATGCAAATATGTAGGAATCAATGCACAGTTCACACAAGTGTTTGCTTCTTGAGGTGGAGAGAAATAGGTGAACTGACTCAACATTGAAAGTAAAAGAATTGTCCTCATAGAGGTAAAGCATCGATTGCTATATTTGTGCTAGAGCTTTGATTTTGAAAACATGAAACAATTTTGTCAACGGTAGTAATAAAGCATATGTATCATGTAAATTATATCTTACAAGTTGCAAGCCTCATGCATAGTATACTAATAGTGCCCGCACCTTGTCCTAATTAGCTTGGACTACCGGATCATCGCAATGCACATGTTTTAACCAAGTGTCACAATGGGGTACCTCTTTGCCGCCTGTACAAAGGTCTAAGGAGAAAGCTCGCATTGGATTTCTCGCTATTGATTATTCTCAACTTAGACATCCATACCGGGACAACATAGACAACAGATAATGGACTCCTCTTTTATGCATAAGCATCTAACAACAATTAATAATTTTCTCATATGAGATTGAGGATATATGTCCAAAACTGAAACTTCCACCATGGATCATGGCTTTAGTTAGCGGCCCAATGTTCTTCTCTAACAATATGCATGCTTAACCATAAGGTGGTAGATCTCTCTTACTTTAGACAAGACGAACATGCATAGCAACTCACATGACATTCAACAAAGAATAGGTGATGGCGTCCCCAGAAACATGGTTATCGCACAACAAGCAACTTAATAAGAGATAAAGTGCATAATTACATATTCAATACCACAATAGTTTTTAAGCTATTTGTCCCATGAGCTATATATTGCAAAGGTGAATGATGGAATTTTAAAGGTAGCACTCAAGCAATTTACTTTGGAATGGCGGAAAATACCATGTAGTAGGTAGGTATAGTGGACACAAATGGCATAGTGGTTGGCTCAAGTATTTTGGATGCATGAGAAGTATTCCCTCTCGATACAAGGTTTAGGCTAGCAAGGCTTATTTGAAACAAACACAAGGATGAACCGGTGCAGCAAAACTCACATAAAAGACATATTGAAAACATTATAAGACTCTACACCGTCTTCCTTGTTGTTCAAACTCAATACTAGAAATTATCTAGACCTTAGAGAAACCAAATATGCAAACCAAATTTTAGCATGCTCTATGTATTTCTTCATTAATGGGTGCAAAGCATATGATGCAAGAGCTTAAACATGAGCACAACAATTGCCAAGTATCACATTACCCAAGACATTATAGCAAATTACTACATGTATCATTTTCCAATTCCAACCATATAACAATTTAACGAAGGAGAAACTTCGCCATGAACATTAAAAGCTAAGAACACATGTGTTCATATGCAACAGCGGAGCGTGTCTCTCTCCCACACAAGCATGATGTAATCCAATTTATTCAAACACAAACAAAAATAGAAACAAACAAACAGACGCTCCAAGTAAAGCACATAAGATGTGACCGAATAAAAATATAGTTTCAAGAGAAGGAACCTGATAATTTGTCGATGAAGAAGGGGATGCCTTGGGCATCCCCAAGCTTAGATGCTTGAGTCTTCTTGATATATGCAGGGGTGAACCACCGGGGCATCCCCAAGCTTAGACTTTTCACTCTTCTTGATCACATTGTATCATCCTCCTCTCTTGACCCTTGAAAACTTCCTTCACACCAAACTTCTCATAAACTTCATTAGAGGGGTTAGTACATAATCAAAAACTCACATGTTCAGAGGTGACACAATCATTCTTAACACTTCTGGACATTGCTCAAAGCTACTGGAAGGTAATGGAACAAAGAAATCCACCCAACACAGCGAAAGAAGCAATGCGAAATAAAAGGCAGAATCTGTCAAAACACAACAGTCCGTAAAGACGAATTTCTAATAAATACTTCCGTTGCTCAGATCAGAAAACTCAAAACTAATAAAAGTTGCGTACATATCTGAGGAACACGCACGTAAATTGGCATATTTTTCTGATTTTTCTACAGAGGAAACAGCCCAGATTCGTGACAGATAGAAATCTGTTTCTGCGCAGAAATCCAAATCTAGTATCAACCTTCGATTAGAGGCTTCACTTGGCACAACAAAACACAAAACTAAGATAAGGAGAGGTTGCTACAGTAGTAAACAACTTCGAAGACACAAATATAAAACAAAGTACTGTAGCAAAATAACACATGGGTTATCTCCCAAGAAGTTCTTTTCTTTATAGCCATTAAGATGGGCTCAGCAGTTTTAATGATCCACTCGCAGGAAATAGTATTCGAAGCAAAAGAGAGCTTCAAGAGGTGAATTCAAAACAAATTTAAGTCTAACATGCTTCCTATGAAGAGGAATCTTGTACACAAATGAATTCATGAAGAACAAAGTGATAAGCATAAGAGGATAAAACACGAGTAACTTCAAGATTCTCAACATAAAGAGGGGAAGCTTAATATTATTAAGATGCATATAACCATATTTCCCTCTCTCATAATAACTTTCAGTAGCATCATTGATGAAATCCACAATATACCCATCACTTAAAACATTCTTATCATGGTTCATATGCATAGAAGTATTATTAATTTTGGCATAAGAAGAGTTATTCTCATTAATAGTAATTGGAGCAAGATTATTATCAAGAATTTGATCATGGTAAACAAGTTGCATACTAAGGGAATTGTTCTTGGTAATCCAATCATGACTATGACAAGTTTCATAAGGATAGTTATAACCTATATCATAGCATTCTTTATAATAATCATCAAAGGTCGGAGGCACAGTGTCATCATAAGAAATAGAATAATTATCTTTCACAGTTGGTTTATCTGTGTCCATACCATCATTGTTATTAGAAGGAGATGTATCAAACACATAATGATCAGTAGCAAAAGGATTTTCAAACACCTCCTCCCCAAGCTTAGAGCTTTCTATATCATTATGGGAGGAAGCATGGATAGCACTGACACTATGGCAATTATTATCATCATCATTTTCAGAATTAGTTTCCCAGAGATTTGCAATATCAAAAGTAGTGCGCTCATTCAAATCATGATTGCTAATATATGTAAAGGGCATAGGAAGATCATCGTATTCAGATTCATTATCACAATAATCATTAGGAGCAACATACTTACGGTTACTTAGCGTTATCTCATTCACGCGGGGATACGCCGTTACCTCTTTCTTTTTATTCTCCTTCTTCTTCTTCTTCTTCTTCTTCGTTCCCTTCTTCTTCTTCTCTTCCTTCTCCTCGTTCCCTTCTTTAGGAGGAAGAGGCTTGAAGGGTAGCTTGTCCGCATAACCTGATTTATTTTCAGAAACAATAGAAGAAACTTGGGAGGATCCCTCCTTTTCATTAATTAGTTGAAAACACACAGCGGTCCTATCATATTTTGGCAAGGTGTCATCTTCTAAAATATTTTGTATGTAAGTATTTGTATGGCTATTATCAATGCAATAAGAAAAACACCCATGCAGGACATCATCAATATCAAGATCACTCATATGTAACAAAGAGATTTTTCTCGACAGTTCTTCACACCCCAAAAATAAAGTAAGTTCATCATGCTGATTAGGAGTAATTTCATCATCACAATGCAAATTTGCAGCACTCATTGGGTTCAAATTATCATCGGAGGAGCATTGAAAATTAAAATGACCCACTTCATGGCAAACTTCACAAATAAAAGGATAGAGGGCACAAACTTTTTTACCAAGATCATCTAGAGCCCTAAACCACTTTCTAGTTTTTTCATTAATATGATGGATGCAATATTCATCTTTGACTTGATTAATTCCACAAGGTCTATGCATTCCACAAAAATTAACATGCTTATAAGAAATAGCATTCTTAGGAGTTTGAGCATGCTTATTGCAATAATTAACAACAATTTGATTCTTCATGCAAGCCTCTTTAAAAGGTTCATGATACTTATCAAAATTCTTCTTAGGCAATTCAAAATGAGAAGCAAAGGATTTATAAAGATTTGCAGCAACTTGAGAGTCAAGACCATAAGTAGCACTCATATTTCGAAATTTATCGGTATCCATAAAAGCTTCAATGCATTCATAATCATAATTTATACCTGACTCTTTACCTTCATCGTTCTCCCATCCTTCAGCGTTGTCCTCAATCCGATCAAGAAGATCCCACCTAGCTTCAACCTCTTTGCTTGTGAAAGATCCTTCCGAACAGGCATCCAGATAGTCCTTGTGTTGTCCTGAAAGCCTCGCATAAAAATTATTAACAATAACATTACGGGGGAGCTCATGAATGGGACATTTGAGCATTAGTGATTTCAATCTCCCCCACGCTTGAGAAATACTCTCTCCATCACGAGGATAAAAGTTATAAATATAATTCCTATCAATATGCACTTCATGAGGAGGATAAAATTTAGAATAAAAGAGAGATGCAATTTCCTCCCAACCAAGAGAATGTCTATTCTCCAACAATTTATACCAATGCGCCGCTTTACCAGACAGTGAAACAGAGAATAGCTTCTTCCTCACTTCATCCATAGAGATACCTGCACACTTGAATAACCCGCATAATTCGTGCAAAAACAGTAAATGATCTCTAGGATGGACTGTTCCATCCCCTTTATAGTGGTTGTCCATAACACGTTCAATAATTTTCATAGGTATTTTATACGGAATACTTTCAGCAGGTGGATCTAAAATATCAGAAGCATCATTAGAGTTATCGCATATGGGAGATAAAGAATTATCAGAACAAATTTTCTCCCCTAAAGATGGGAAGCTAAAAAGATCACAAAAACTAGCTTCCCCAAGCTTAGACTTCTTCATAGCATTAGCAGTAATTGCATTCATACTAATAACATCGCTACTAGCATGCAAATAAGGTTCCATAGGTTTTTTAATTTTCGCATCAAACAATTCTAAATCAGGAAAAAGACTAAAAAGCTCACCAATTTTTTTGTTGTTTTCCATTATGCCTAACTAGTGTAAACAAGAAACAAAAAGATGCAATTGCAGGATCTAAAGGAAATAGCTTCGAGTACTTACAACGGTGAAAATAGCTTAGTAGCCGAGATCCGGAGTGTGAGTACCTTTTACCTTTCCTCCCCGGCAACGGCGCCAGAAAATAGCTTGATGTCTACTTCCCCCTCCTTTTCCTGTAGACAGTGTTGGGCCTCCAAGAGCAGAGGTTTGTAGAACAGCAGCAAGTTTTCCCTTAAGTGGATCACCCAAGGTTTATCGAACTCAGGGAGGAAGAGGTCAAAGATATCCCTCTCATGCAACCCTGCAACCACAAAGCAAGAAGTCTCTTGTGTCCCCAACACACCTAATAGGTGCACTAGTTCGGCGAAGAGATAGTGAAATACATGTGGTATGAATAAGTATGAGCAGTAGCAACGGTGCCAGAAAATAGCTTGCTGGCGTGTAGTTGATGGTGGTAGTATTGCAGCGAGTAACGCAAAGAAACAGTAAACAAGCAGTAGTAACGCAGTATTTAGGAACAAGGCCTAGGGATTACACTTTCACTAGTGGACACTCTCAACATTGATCACATAACAGAATAGATAAATGCATACCCTACACTTTTGTTGGATGATGAACGCATTGCGTAGGATTACACGAACCCTCAATGCCGGAGTTAACAAGCTCCACAATTTGTTCATATTTAAGTAACCTTATAGTGTAAGATAGATCAACATAACCAATAGATCACATCAATACCATCATAGTAATAGTTAACTTCACAATCCACAAGAGATCATGATCATAGCCTACGACAAGAACCACATGGTGCACACACTAGTCACCTTTACACCATGCAGGAGGAATAGAATACTTTAATAACATCACTAGAGTAGCACATAGATAAATTGTGATACAAAACTCATGTGAATCTCAATCATGTAAAGCAGCTCATGAGATTATTGTATTGAGGTACATGGGAGAGAGATGAACCACATAGCTACAGCGGAGCCCTCAGCCTCGGGGGTGGATTACTCCCTCCTCATCATGGAGGCAGCGATGGCGGTGAAGATGGAGGTGGAGACGGCGATGGAGATGGCTCCGGGGGCAATTCCCCGTCCCGGCAGGGTGCCGAAACAGAGTTCTGTCCCCCGAATTGGAGTTTCGCGATGGCGGCGGCGCCCCTGGAGTCTTTCTGGAGTTTCGTCAATTGGTGTCGAGGTTTTAGGTCACGACGGCTTAAATAGGCGAAGAGTCGGAGTCGGAGGGGCCACGGGCTGCCCAAACCATAGGGGGGCGCGCCCCCCCTGGCCGCGCCGGGGTGTGGTTTGGTGGCCCTGTCCCCCTTCTCTGGCGGTTCTCGTGTGTTCTGGATGCTTCCGGGTAAAATAGGAACCTGGGCGTTGATTTCGTCCGATTCCGAGAATATTTCGTTACTAGGATTTCTGAAACCAAAAACAGCAGAAAACAACAACTGGCACTTCGGCATCTTGTTAATAGGTTAGTTCCAAAAAATGCACGAATATGACATAAAGTGTGCATAAAACATGTAGGTAACATCAATAATGTGGCATGGAACATAAGAAATTATCGATACGTCGGAGACGTATCAATCACCCAAGGTTTATCGAACTCAGGGAGGAAGACGTCAAAGATATCCCTCTCAAGCAACCCTGCAATCACGATACAAGAAGTCTCTTGTGTCCCCAACACACCTAATACACTTGTCAGATGTATAGGTGCACTAGTTCGGCGAAGAGATAGTGAAATACAAGTAATATGGATGAATATGAGTGGTAATAGCAATCTGAAATAAAGATGGCAGCGAGTAAACATGCAACAGAACAGTAAATAAGCGGAGATTCGATGTTTGGAAACAAGGCCTAGGGATCATACTTTCACTAGTGGACACTCTCAACATTGATCACATAACTAAAACTACTCTACACTCTCTTGTTGGATGACAAACACCATTCATTGTGTAGGGCTACAAGAGCACCTCAATGCCGGAGTTAACAAGCTCCACAACATTCGATGTTCATATTTAAATAACCTTAGAGTGCATGATAGACCAACGCAATTATACCGAGTACTAACATAGCATGCACACCGTCACCGAAAGGCTATGAAAGGGGGAATAGATCACATCAATACTATCATAGTAATAGTTAACTTCATAATCTACAAGAGATTACAATCATAAACTACGCCAAGTACTACATGATGCACACACTGTCAACATTACATCATGGAGGAGGGATAGAGTACTTTAATAACATCACTAGAGTAGCACATAGATGATATTCAACTAGATCACAAAGAGAGAGAGATGAACCACATAGCTACGGTAGAGCCCTAAGCCCCGGGGGAGAACTACTCCCACCTCATCATGGGAGACAGCGATGGCGATGAAGATGGCGGTGATGTCGATGGAGATGACTCCGGGGGCAATTCCCCGTCCCGGCAGGGTGCCGGAACAGAGACTTCTGTCCCCCGAATTGGAGTTTCGTGATGGCGGCGGCTCTGGAAGGTTTTCTGGAGTTTCGTCAATTGGTATCGAAGTTTTAGGTCAGGACGGCTTAAATAGGCGAAGAGTCGGAGTCGGAGGGGCCACGGGGCCCCCTCACAGTAGGGGGGCGCGCCCCCCTGGGCCGCGCCGCCACCATGTGTGGGGCCCCCAGGGCTCCCCTCTGGTCCCACTCTGGCTCTCTGGAAGCTTCCGGGAAAAATAAGGTTCTGGGCGTTGATTTCGTCCAATTCCGAGAATATTTCCTTACTAGGATTTCTGAAACCAAAAACAGCAGAAAACAGGAACTGGCACTTCGGCATCTTGTCAGTAGGTTAGTTCCGGAAAATGCATAAAATCATCATAAAGTGTGAACAAAACATGTAGGTATTGTCATAAAACAAGCATGGAACATCAGAAATTATAGATACGTTGGAGACGTATCACTCCTCCTCGCCACCAAGGCCGGCCAGGAGCAAAGAAAAGGCATACCTTGCAGCTTCGCGAAGAAACCCCACCTCGCCTCCACGGCCGGCCAGGGAAAATTCGGCAGTGCTGCCAAGATAGAGAGGAGAACCCGTCTCCGCAGATTCGTTGAGGAAGAAGACGGTGCCGCTTCTTACCCCTTCTCCCTCCGACCACCGGAGTAGAGTGAGGGCAAGCATCAGCCCTAGCCTGGTCAAGACCTAGCGGCTCAGATCTTGACCACCGCCTCCACTACAGGGCACCTTATTGCTGGAGTAGCCGCCGAACACCACCCGCGTCCCTCCGACGAGGACGAACAGCAAGAAGAACAGCAGCCATCGCCAGATCTGGCCCAAGGCGACCGGCGAACTCCACTCGACATCAAGCCAGCTACTGGCACAGAGGCCACACCTACACCTAATATTTACACTACAAAGGCCGCCACCTTCCCTTAGCTCATCTCGACCGGCAGTGCCGGCGAGAGTGGCCTCGGGTCGGCTCGGCGAAAGAGTGGGTCCTCTCATAGTACTGTAGCGCGAGGATAGCAAGGGAGGGGGAAAGTGAGCCAGTCCCAGACGGGATAACAATCTACACTCTGAGGGGTTTGTATCGGCAATGGTTCAACGGTCTCAAATCACCACGACTTGTGGTGGATGGATATTAAAACTATTAGAGCTTTGTCAAGCTTTTGCAAGTATGATCTTCCACGAATTCCTTGCTAGATGCTCGGTATGTATGAGGATGGTACTTTATGCCCGTGTTCTTGCTCCCAATTTCACTTTGACAAACTTATACTCCCTCCTTTTTTTATTACTTTGCGTTCTAGCTACTTTTGAAGTCAATCACTATCAAGTTTGACCAAAATTGTAATGAAATATGATGGGATACGTAGCATAGAAAACAAAAAAATTCCTACCGCAAGAACGAAAACCAAGCCAAGATGCAATCTAGAAGATGGTAGCAACGAGGGGATCACGAGACTAACCCTTGAAGATTTCCAAAGCCTACGAGATTAGATCTCGTTGTTGCAGAAGATGATCACTTGCCGCTTTCAAAAGCGCGTAGAAGATCTTGACGGTGCCACAATCGGGCAGCACCTCCGTACTCGGTCACACGTTCGGTGTTGATGAAGACGACGTCCTCCTCCCCGTTCCAGCGGGCAGCGGAAGTAGTAGATCCTCCTCGTAATCCCGGCAGCACGACGGCGTGGTGGCGGTGGTGGTGGAGAACTCCGGAAGGGCTTCGCCTATGCGCTGCGGGAGTATTATGTGGAGGAGGAGAGGCTAGGGTTTGGGGAGAGGGGAGGGGCACTTGGGCGCCGGCCCTTGGATGCCCTAGGTGGTGCGGCCAAGTGATACGTCTCCAACGTATCTATAATTTCTGATGTTCCATGCTTGTTTTATGACAATACCTACATGTTTTGCTCACACTTTATAATATTTTTATGCGTTTTCCGGAACTAACCTATTAACAAGATGCCGAAGTGCCAGTTCCCGTTTTCTGTTGTTTTTGGTTCTAGAAAGGCTGTTCGGGCAATATTCTCGGAATTCGACGAAACAAAGACCCAGTATCTTATTTTCCCCGGAAGACCCCAGAACACCGAAGGAGAGTCGGAGGCGGGCCAGAGGGCCACCACACCATAAGGCGGCACGGCCCCAGGCCTGGCCGCGCCAGCCTATGGTGAGGGGGGCCCAGGCGCCTCCCTGCGCCGCCTCTTCGCCTATAAGACCCCTTTCGACCTAAAAACGCGAGACGAATTGACGAAACTCCAGAAAGACTCTAGGGGCGCCGCCACCATCGTGAAACTCCAATTCGGGGGACAGAATCTCTATTCCGGCACGCCGCCGGGACAGGGAAGTGCCCCCGGAAGCCATCTCCATCGACGCCACCGCCTCCATCATGCTCCGTGAGTAGTTCCCCCATGGACTACGGGTTCTAGCAGTAGCTAGTTGGTACTCTCTATCCCATGTACTTCAATACAATGATCTCATGAGCTGCCTTACATGATTGAGATCCATCTGATGTAATCGGTGTTGTGCTTGTTGGGATCCGATGGATGATACATTATGATTAGTCTATCTATAAAGTTTGTGAAGTTATTGTTGCTGCAATCTTTTTATGCTTAATGCTTGTCACTAGGGCCCGAGTGACATGATCTTAGATTTAAGCTCTATAATTATTGCTTAGATTGTATCTACAAGTTGTTTGCACATATTGCTGTCCGAAACCTGAGGCCCCAAAGTGATAGAAATTGGGACAACCGGAGGGGAAGGCTGTGATATGAGGATCACATGTTTTCACCAAGTGTTAATGCTTTGCTCCGGTGCTCTATTAAAAGGAGTACCTTAATAGCCAGTAGATTCCCTTGAGGCCCAGCTGCCACCGGCTGGTAGGACAAAAGATGTTGTGCAAGTTTCTCATTGCCAGCACGTACGACTATATATGGAAAACATGCCTACATGATTAATAATCTTGATGTTCTGTCTTAATGATATTTCAATCCTATAATTGCCCAACTGTAATTTGTTCACCCAACACTTGTGTAATGTCCCAGGTTTAGAGACAATCGAGGGGTATATTTTAGAAAGGGATGTGCATTGCATCGTAAATTCCGGGAAATTTCGCGCTTTTAAAACAAAACTGCATCGAAGGGGGGCAGGTTTCTCTCTCGACATCTTACAGGGTTAGGGTTTCGAGAGTGCGACAAACTTGTTCCTACTAAACTACATTAGGGTTTTGAGAAGACAGAAGAGATATTGCATTATAATCTTAAGTTGCATGATTGAATTCAAAATTAAGTTGCATGATTGAATTCAAACCAAATTTGAATTTGAATTTCAAATTCAAACATCAAATGGATATTCCATAATTCAAACTTGAGTTAATTTAATAAATAATTATAAGTAATCAAGAATATAAATAATATAACACTTAGATAAAGCTCATTAAGTAAAACTTGAGCTTTATTGATAATCACACATAATACAATGTCATTTACAATATCCAGATAGGTAATATGAAATATTACAACACATTACATAAATTGACAAAATGGAAGAAAGAAAATAAAGGAAAATTACAAGAGAATGGTTCTATCCTAAATACTACAAAGTAATCTTCACTTGAACTTGGATTGGATGATCTTCGTATCCATCTTGATCAATTGCTTGATCCCTGCACACAAACAACACAAACATAACATTATGCCAAGTGGCAATGCCACTTGGCAGGTCAGAAATCAAATGTAATAGAGAGGATATGATCAAAGCTGCCGAGCTGATCCATCTCACAAACAAGTTCCAAGTCCAAGTGCACAGCACCAGGCTACACACACACACAGCCTGCTCACAAGGCTGTGTGCATGCAGCACACACACACAGTGAGTCACCAAGATGAGATGGTGGAGCTGTCGACCAGAGAAGCTAGGGCCAGGCATATAAAACCTTTTCACAGTAACCCTAGCTCATTCATCGACAGGATTGCACTGGGTAAGTTCATCAGAAAACCAAGAACAGCAAGAACAGGAAGAACAGCCAGAGCTGTTCAACCTGTCCAAAATCACCACAGAACCAAATCAAGCTTCACAAGCTCACAAGGAGGAGCAGGACAAGCACCAGATCATCACTGAAGCAAACCAACCAATCATAAGCCATCCTCTACACCAACACCCAATTTCTAGGAGCTGGAGAGAGGTATACCACAAATCATGAGCAAGCAGGGTTTTGCTCATACAATCCATCATTTGCACAAGTCACAGAAAGCAAAGTGGGTAGATACCCTATATGTGAGTCATCATCTGGCTACTAGCCAAATTGGTGCAAGAAAACAAGAGGAAAACCAATAGGAAGGCACCACAGAACATTGGCTATGCCAAACCAGTGACATAATCAAAGAAATCCAACATGGGATGATCCTATCTAGCTAGCCAGATTTACTTAGCACCTATGGCCACTACACCATCAGACATGATAGACTATCATGTGTCTATCCAGGTTTGTCAACATCAAAAGCATCTGGCAACCAAATATGGTCATGCCAGTGAGCAACAATTCACTACATCAAGCCAACATGGGTGGGAGCTACCCTAACAGCAAAGATTTGCTGTCGGGGCCACCTCAACCACTTCACCAAATCCCACAGAGAAGCCAGCACATATATCATTACCCAGAAGGGTTCAAATGGAGCTAGGGTCCCCAATAAATGATTGGCATCCCTCTAGCTCTACTAAATCCACTCATATGATCATCACTGCAAAGCAGTTCACATCATTTATCTATTTAATGAATCAAAACTACACAGACAAATGAAACAGAGAAGTAAACTATGCACCAGGCCTTGCAGATGATCCAATGGATCATTACAGACAGTAGCAGAGGCTTGAGCAAACACAAATGTATACCAGCACAAGCCAGGGTGTCACACAGACACCAGGATGAGCACCAGATAGGCATAGGCAATGAGCAAGCATGCAAGCAACAAGCAAGTGGTGATCAATTGATCACCAGAGCCTGCTAGAGCATGCCAAAGCATGCTAGAATCAATCACTGGCATCACACTGGAATTATATGAATACAAAGTCACAGATAATCAATAGATGCTTCACAGATAATTAAATAATAATCCATGATTGCATCCAGAGCACATCAAAGGCAGGATGAGCCACTGGATCAAGATGCACAAGCAAGGCACATATCTAATCCTTATTTAATCACACTGTTAAGCCACAGCAATGCTCAATTGAGCACAATCATACATCTGAGCACCAGAGTAAGCCACAATGGCTCTGGCACTTGCAAATTTGCAAGAAATTGCACACTACAATCAAGCTAGGATATCACACATGAATACACCTGAACTCTGGCAACTGTAGCAATTAGAATAGAGGTACAGAATAGGAATTCAGAAAGAATAGCAAGTACAAGCATGGCAGTAGCAGCACAGCCAGCAAGCATGGCAGTAGCAGCACAACAAGCAGCACACGCATGGCAGTAGAGCTCGGCACAGCTTAGGCACAAGGAACAGCAGGCAGTGGCCAGAGCTAGCTTAGAAGGAAAGGAGAAGAGGAAGAACAAGCAGTAGAGCAGTAGGGAGGCGGTGAGAGCTTACCAGTTAGACGGAGAAGGGCACGGCCATGGCGGCATGGCAGCACACGCCGGGCGAACGGCGGCGCCAAGCCATGGCCAAGCCAAGCCAGTTCGTCGCCAGGCGCAGGAGCCCAGCATCACCACTGCGTGGCACACGGCCACGCCACGCCACCAGGAACAACGGCGGCGACGAGGTCGCTGTGGATCAACCGACCAGGCCGCAGAGACGTTGGGGAGGAACGGTAGCGGCGAGGAAAAGCGGATCGACGCGGATCAATCAGAGCGCCGTCGAACGGCGGTTCGATTGATACCAACCTCGCCGGCGGGGATGGCCGGTGGCGGCCGGAATATTTCGGCGAAGGCGGCGGCGACCGCGGCATCGCGAGAGAGAAAGGGGATTAGGGTTCTGCGCGAGGAAGAGAGAAAGGGGCGCGTGGGCCGACCGAGCCCAAGTGTGGCTCGGGTTAGGGTTAACCCACTGGGCCACCCTGACGGGTGGGCCCAGGGGTAAATGTGTCATTTCACATTTTAAAATAAATAAGAAACTTTGAAAATGAATAGAAAATGATTCAAAGCTCTAAAAAAAATTAAAAATATGAAAATTGATCAGCATAAAATTCTCTATCTGAATAAAATATCAAAGAGAATTTTTGAAGAAAACTAAGAATAACTCTTAATTTGATGATTTAAATAATCATTTAAATCACACATATTATTTTCAATAATGAAAATAAGTCCATTAATGCATTTGGACTTTAAAAACACCTTGACAACATTTCAAGGTTGTATTTACCCTAAATAGAGTGTCTCCAAATCAATCTTAGTATTAACCTCTTACATGAAATAATAATGTCGTCGGAAGGGGGGAAACAAACCCTAAAACTGGAATCATGCATAATTGCTTCTTTAACCATTGCCCTTATCGGACAATGATGCTATTTTTCAGAAACAGAGGACAAGGGTCAGTCCACACCATCCAACTGCAAAACTTTGCAGTGTTCAGGCAAGTTCATCGCTTGCTCATACCATTTGAGTATCTTTATCAAATTACTTGCAAAGTACTATGATTATCACTATTGCATAAAAACCAAAACCACTATTTTCATAACTATGAATATGACTATGTGGTGGGCACTGGAACCATGGATTGTGTGGATATGGTGGAGGTTCCATTGCAAGGGTTAATATCCATCTAGGATTAACAACAAATGTCGTCCAGTGATTCTTGTGCCGTAATACCCGTGTTAACCATAAGATCCGGAGTGGGACGGAGTAGTCAAAAGTGTTTCCACCTCTCGTACATCAACGGATGCGCTCTACCGTAGACACTTGTATCTGTCGGGGGCGAGCGGTTGGCTGGGGAAGCCTTAAGTCCCCACGGCATAGTCCGTAGACACTTGTCGCCCGAAGAACAAGCGGTTGGCTGGGGAAGCCTTAAGTCCCCACGGTATTGCGGTCTATGATGGGTTGCAGCTACCGGAGAAGGAGTTTGGTTAACGAGTCCCAAACTGTTGTCGTGGTCGGGGTCCACCCGTGAGTGGGAATAATGGGACCGGCGAGGACCCAGGGTCGGTGTATGCAACAAAGGGTGGGTGTGCGAGGTAGCGGAGGAACATGATTGGCTAGACCTTATACCGGGCCTCACACCATAGGAAGTGTGGACGGGAAAGCTGCCCGGTTGGCACCAAGGTTAAGATCTCTTATGGGTAAAGCAACACACCTCTGCAGAGTGTAAAGAACCGTGACCTGTCACTCCCTGTTCCGGGATATGGAACTACGAACGCGGCCGGAAAGGAGCTCCATGAAGTTCTAGTAAACCGGTGAAGGCTGACGGACATAGCTCTTTGAAATAAAAGCAATCTCTTGAAGAAATGTTTATCAAAACCTGCATTGGTATTAGACTTTCTGGTCTAATATCGTAGCTAGTGCATTAAACACCTCTTATCTATAATGAACTTGTTGAGTACGCTCGTACTCATCCCACTCTTAAATCCCTTGCTTAGATTGTCTGAATCGTCTGGAGGAGGACTACGACAACCCTGAAGGAGCCGAGATCATCGGCTATGAAGAACCAGACCTATCTGGAGGTATTGAAGGTGTAGACTACCTCATAGTCTACGGAACCGGGGAGGCTTCCGGAGGAGATCAGGCCTAGAAGCACCGAGTAGTCGTAGTAGCCGAGCAGCGCAAACTCTTAGTATTTAGCTGCTCGAGGAGATAAATGTATAACTTAATTAGACTTCTATATTGTAAGTTAAGTTGGGTGCGCCTCGAACCCAGGAGTATTCCTCTTAGGACCCAAGAGGAGCTCCAAGACGATATGTGTATTATGCTTGTAATAATAAATGAATGAGTTATGGACCTGCTACGTTCTGTTGTACTACTCTGAGGGATGTAATATTTGCGGAATGGTACTTCGTGAATGTTATATCAATGACTGACATACTACAACATGCAGTGGTATGCAGGGTCACCACAACTTGTCACTTGTTATTGGAGAGTTACCACTAGTGTAGATCGCTGGGAACCCCGGTCCATCTCTCATCATCATATACTCGTTCTATATGACATTGGAAGTAGTATCAACTATTTTCTGGTGCCATCGCCTCTGTGTTATTGCTACTGCTGCTGTGTTACTATTACCACTGCTCTCATATTACTGCTACTTTCACATCACCCCTGTTACTAGTGCTTTTCCAGGTGCAGCTGAATTGACAACTCAGTTGTTAAGGCTTATAAGTATTCTTTACCTCCCCTTGTGTTGAATCAATAAATTTGGGTTTTACTTCCCTCAAAGACTGTTGCGATCCCCTATACTTGTGGGTTATCAAGACTATTTTCTGGCGCTGTTGCCGGGGAGGCATAGCTCTACTCATAAGTTCACCTGGGGAGTACACTCTACCTCTCTGTCTGTTTTTATTTTATTTTATTTTGTTTTGCCTAGTTTACTTTTGTCTAGTTTCTTTTTGTCTTGTTTTACTTTTCTCATATACCCAAAAATCCATAAAAATTTGAAAAACCTAAAAATTAAAAACTGTTGTTATGGGAGAACCCACAACCTATTTGGAGCTCATAGAATTATATAATAATTATAGAGAATCAAGAGCTGGTAAAGTAATGAGTGATGTGATAGAAAAATTGAATACAATTGCTAAAATCTTGCTTAAACGCCATGATATAAACTGTTGCTCTCAACAGGATACTAAAAATCTCAAATTCCAATCTGGCTTTAGTGAAGAAGCTTTAATTAAGAACTATAATTGGAATAACTATATTCATTTTGGGTTCAAAGAGGTAGAACAATTTGTCTTATTTATGGGAGCTTCTGAGATCGAATCCTTCATGGCTAAAAATTATGAAACTTGTGTTGTTTGTAAGGATCTTAAAGATTATGTCTCTTCTATCCTTAATTTTTGCATAGAAAGTTACAGTGATAATCCTTATATCATTGATTATAAAGAGAGACTCATTAATGCACAAGAATGCACTCACAATTTGCAGGGACCTGTGGAAGAAGAAATTGATGAACCTGAAAGCTCATTGGATGAAAAAGAGGAAGAAATTGATAAACCTGAAAGCTCATTGGATGAAAAAGAGGAGAGTGATGAACAAAAGGAGGAAGAATGGATTAGCTACCCATGCCAACCTTCTAATGAGAGTAACTCTTTATCTCTTACACTATTTGATTGTCCTCCATGCTTACCGAAGAAGGATGAATGTTATGTTCCTGTGGATTCTCTTGAAATATTTCCTATGAGTAAAACTTGTGAGAATAATTATGCTACTGTTGTCTATGATAATTCATGCTATTTTGATAAATCTTATGATAATGTTTTGTTTGTGCCTGATGTCGAAATGCATGGTACTAAAGAGTTTTGTGTAGCAAATGGTTATGATAAAGCTTTAGATGATGGTCCTATGATACTTGATAATATTAATTGTACTACTAATGAAAATGGGATTGGAGAGTTCTTGAATTTATGTAGGAGTCCCATATCTTTTGAGATTGATCAATCATCTTGTTGTATTATTGATAAAAGTGGGTTTGAAAGTTTTAATCCCACTATTCTTGAGCTTGATAGAAATTATGTGTTTATGGATCATGAAAAATATGCTTTATATGATAGTTGTATTGTTGAGTTTATTCATGAAGCTACTGAAAATTACTATGAGAGAGGAAAATATGGTTGTAGAAATTTGCATGGTACTAAAACACCTCTCTATATGCTGAAACTTTTGAAGTTACTCTTGTTTTATCTTCCTATGCTTGTCACTTTGTTCTTCATGAATTTATTTGTGTACAAGATTCCTATGCATAGGAAGTGGGTTAGACGTAAATGTGTTTTGAATTTGCTTTTTGATGCTCTCTTTTGCTTCAACTCTTATTCCTTACGAGTGCACCATTAAAATTGTTGAGCCCATCTTAATGGCTATAAAGAAAGCACTTCTTGGGAGATAACCCATGTATTTATTTTGCTACTGTTTTGTTGTGTCTTGGAAGTTGTTACAACTGTAGCAACCTCTCCTTATCTTTATTTTATTGCAATATTGTGCCAAGCAAAGTCTCTAATAGAAGGTTGATACTAGATTTGGATTTCTGCGCAGAAACAGATTTCTATCTGTCACGAATTTGGGCAGGGTTCTCTGTAGGTAACTCAGAAAAATCTGCCAATTTACGTGCGTGTTCCTCAGATATGTACGCAATTTTCATTAGTTTTGAGTTTTCTGATTCGAGCAACGGAAGTACCACTTAAAAATTCGTCTTTGCTGGCTGTTCTGTTTTGGCAGATTCTGTCTGTGTTTTTTGCATTGTCTCTTGTGGATTTTAAGCAAGGCTTTCTAGACATGGAGAGCTGTAGCTAATGTTTTATTGAGTTCTTGCAATGTGTCACTACAGGACTAAAGTGGATTAAAGTTTTTTTTGAGTACTAACCCCTCTAATGAAGTTTATGAGAAGTTTGGTGTGAAGGAAGTTTTCAAGGGTCAAGAGAGGAGGATGATATATGATCAAGAAGAGTGAAAAGTCTAAGCTTGGGGATGCCCCCGTGGTTCATCCCTGCATATTTCAAGAATACTCAAGCGTCTAAGCTTGGGGACGCCCAAGGCATCCCCTTCTTCATCAATAATTTATCAGGTTTCTTCTACTGAAACTATATTTTTATTCGGTCACATCTTATGTACTTTACTTGGAGCGTTTGTATGCTTTTATTTTTGTTTGTGTTTGAATAAATTCGGATCCTAGCAATCCTTGTGTGGGAGAGAGACACGCTCCGCTTTTTCATATGAACACTTGTTCTATGTTTTACTTTTAATGTTCAATGACAAAAGTTGGAAGCTACAGCACTTATTGTTATTTGATTGGAAACAGAAAATGCCTCATATTGTCTTGGATAATTTGACACTTGGCAATTGTTTTGAGCTCTCAAGTAGATCATGTTTAATTTCATGCACCATGTAGTTTAAACCTATTAATGGAAAACTACCGTAGAGCTTGTTGAAATTGGTTTGCATGATTGGTCTCTCTAAGGTCTAGATATTTTCTGGTAAAAGTGTTTGAGCAACAAGGAAGACAATGTAGAGTATTATAATTCTTGCAATATGTTTTATGTAAGTTTTGATGTACCGGTTCATACTTGTGTTTGCTTCAAATAACCTTGCTAGCCAAAGCCTTGTACTGAGAGGGAATGCTTCTCGTGCATCCAAAACCTTGAGCCAAAACCTATGCCATTTGTGTCCACCATACCTACCTACTATGTGGTATTTCCTGCCATTCCAAGTAAATACTTCATGTGCTACCTTTAAACAATTCAAAACGCTTCTCAATTTGTGTCAATGTTTTATAGCTCATGAGGAAGTATGTGGTGTTTTATCTTTCAATCTTGTTGGGCAGCTTTCACCAATGGACTATTGGCTTCATCAGCTTATCCAATAATTTTGCAAAAAGAGCTGGCAACGGGGTTCCCAGCCCCAATTAATCACAAATAGACACTCCTCCATGGTATATGAAATGTTGGAAGGCACCCGAGGATTCGGTTAGCCATGGCTTAAGAAAGCAAAGGTGGGGAGGAGTGATGCGCGTGGTTGACGTATTGTCTTTCCGTTCGACACGCGTCCGTTGGGAACCCCAAGAGGAAGGTGTGATGCGCACAACGGCAAGTTTCCCTCAGTAAGAAACCAAGGTTTATCGAACCAGTAGGAGTCAAGAAGCACGTGAAGGTTGATGGCGGCGAGATGTAGTGCGGTGCAACACCAGAGATTCCGGCGCCAACGTGGAACCCACACAACACAAACCAAGTACTTTGCCCCAACGAAACAGCGAGGTTGTCAATCTCACCGGCTTGCTGTAACAAAGGATTAGATGTATAGTGTGGAAGATGATTGTTTGCAGAAAATAGTAGAACAAGTATTGCAGTAGATTGTATTTCAGTATAGAGAATTGGACCGGGGTCCACAGTTCACTAGAGGTGTCTCTCCCATAAGATAAATAGCATGTTGGGTGAACAAATTACGGTTGGGCAATTGACAAATAGAGAGGGCATGACCATGCACATACATATTATGATGAGTATTGTGAGATTTAATTGGGCATTACGACAAAGTACATAGACCACTATCCAGCATGCATCTATGCCTAAAAAGTCCACCTTCAGCTTATCATCCGAACCCCTTCCAGTATTAAGTTGCTAACAACATACAATTGCATTAAGTATTGCGCGTAATGTAATCAATAACTACATCCTCGGACATAGCATCAATGTTTTATCCCTAGTGGCAACATCACATCCATAACCTTAGAGGTTTCTGTCACTCCCCCAGATTCACGGAGACATGAACCCACTATCGAGCATAAATACTCCCTCTTGGAGTTACTAGCAAAAACTTGGCCAGAGCCTCTACTAATAACGGAGAGCATGCAAGATCATAAACAACACATAGACATGAATTGATAATCAACATAACATAGTATTCTCTATTCATCGGATCCCAACAAACACAACATATAGCATTACAGATAGATGATCTTGATCATGTTCGGCAGCTCACAAGATCCGACAATGAAGCATAATGAGGAGAAGACAACCATCTAGCCACTGCTATGGACCCATAGTCCAGGGGTAGACTACTCACACATCACTCCGGAGGCGACCATGGCGGCGTAGAGTCCTCCGGGAGATGATTCCCCTCTCCGGCAGGGTGCCGGAGGCGATCTCCTGAATCCCCCGAGATGGGATTGGCGGCGGCGTCTCTGGAAGGTTTTCCGTATCGTGGCTCTCGGTACTGGGGGTTTCGCGACGAAGGCTATTTGTAGGCGGAAGGGCAGGTCAAGGGGCATCACGAGGGGCCCAGGAGACAGGCCGGCGCGGCCAAGGGCTGGGCCGCGCCGCCCTACCTCCTGGCCACCTCGTGGCCCCACTTCGTTGACTCTTCGGTCTTCTGGAAGCTTCGTGTGAAAATAGGCCCCTGGGCGTTGATTTCGTCCAATTCCGAGAATATTTCCTTACTAGGATTTCTGAAACCAAAAACAGCAGAAAACAGCAACTGGCTCTTCGGCATCTTGTTAATAGGTTAGTTCCAGAAAATGCATAAATATGACATAAAGTATGCATAAAACATGTAGATATCATCAATAATGTGGCATGGAACATAAGAAATTATCGATACGTCGGAGACGTATCAGCATCCCCAAGCTTAGTTTCTGCTCGTCCCGAGCAGGTAAACGATAAAAAAGATAATTTCTGGAGTGACATGCCATCATAACCTTGATCATACTATTGTAAAGCATATGAGCTGAGATCAAATCATTCAAAGCAAGTATCTATATTGATATAAGAGATGATAATGCAAGAGTTAGACAAGCTAGAAGTTTTCATGAACTATTGCTTTAAAGACATGCAACCGTACAAAGTTCATTAAAGATGTATTAAGTATTCAGCATAGAAGTTCTATCCTTCATTCCAAGCATCAAGTAAATTTTCACAACATAAGAAGGATTCAGTCAAGTAAACATAAACATGAACGTCATGAATCAACTGTTTCGAAGGCTACTCAACCGGTGAGCGCAAGCATTTGGTATTAGCACCAGGATGTTATGGCATAAAGAACGTTAATGGGGGTTTGGAAGGCCAAATGGAAGAAAGGCTTGCAAAGCTGTAAATGACCATTAGACAAGAGGAAGCCTTATGATCGAAGCTATGCAAGGAGTAGTGATTGCCATGCAACAGATGCACATAGAGCTATATGTGTATGAAAGCTCTCCAATGGAACTAGTGGGGGTGCATTCAACTTGGTTGCTCACGAAGACCTAGAGCACTTTTGAGGAGGCTCATCATTGGAATATACAACCCAAGTTCTATAGTGTAAATTCCCCACATAGTTATACTAGTAAAACATGAAAACTCTCTCATATGAATGTAGGTGCTAAACATGAGCACAAATGATGACTATGAATAATGCGGGTGCTAAAACATGAGCACAAGTGTGGATAAAAGATAGTAATGTTGCCCCCTTTTTCTTTATTCTCTTTTTTCCTTTTTTCTTTTTTTTTCTTTTTTTTTCTTTCTTTTCATTTTTTTCTTTCTCTTTTTTTTTTCTTTTTGATGGCCTCCACGGCTCTTTTCATTTTTTGGGGCAACATCCTAATATGACAACACACTTTTTGGTACAAATAACTCATAATGAATGAAACATGAAACTGTATGCCTCTGCCAGTGTAGCAGGATGTGCAATGATCTAGCGTAACATGGGTAACCACACATCAGCTGTATATGATCATGCAAAGCGATATATAAATAATAAATGACAACATGACATGTAATGTAAAAATGGATGTCGCATGGCAATATATCTCGGAACAGCTATGGAAATGCTGTGGTAGGTAGGTATGGTGGCTATTTTGAGGAGATGTATGGGCTTATGTGTAGGAGAACAAGAGAAAGTTCTCCCACGGGTTTGGATGTACCGGCGAAGTATGCACAATTCTCAATGTGAGCAAAAGGCAATGCACAGTACCGAAGAGGCTAGCAAATTTGGATGGTGGAAGTGCCAAAAACCGTAGCTTAACATTAGTCAAAAAGAACTCACAAGCTTATTGCAAACAACTAGCAGGTTCATCATTAAGAGCATGATTAAAATTTACTCCAAGGAGGGCCGTTCACGGTGGCACAAGTACCCCACTAGCTCCCTCGACCTTCAGCACAACTTAGTTATTACGATGAACTCTCAGACATGGAAAGCTATCAAGTCCAACTACGCCTTCAACTATTTAAATAGAGTTTGTAGTACGGCACAAGCTTAAAGACAACAATCCAATACTAATTTTAACTTATTTATCCAGCAAGCCTTACCATCTAAATACCTCAAAACATTTGCAAAGAATCAAGTTATCAAAGCTCAATGTTCTACAAGTATTTTATTATACACTACCACATGCAACATTTCCCGTTTCCAACCATACAACAATTTAACGAAGAAGAAACTTCGCCATGAATACTATGAGTAAAGCCTAAGGACATACTTGTCCATATGCAACAGCGGAGCGTGTCTCTCTCCCACACAAAGAATGCTAGGATCCATTTTATTCAAACAAAACAAAAACAAAAGCAAACCGACGCTCCAAGCAAAGCACATAAGATGTGATGGAATAAAAATATAGTTTCAGGGGAGGAACCTGATAATGTTGTCGATGAAGAAGGGGATGCCTTGGGCATCCCCAAGCTTAGACGCTTGAGTCTTCTTGATATATGCAGGGGTGAACCACCGGGGCATCCCCAAGCTTAGAGCTTTCACTCTCCTTGATCATGTTGTATCATCTCCCTCTCTTGATCCTTGAAAACTTCCTCCACACCAAACTCAAAACAACTCATTAGAGGGTTAGTGCACAATCAAAATTTACATGTTCAGAGGTGACATAATCATTCTTAATACTTCTGGACATTGCAAAAAGCTACTGAAAGTCAATGGAATCGAAATATCCATCGAGCATATCAAAACAGGCAATGCGAAATAAAAGGCAGAATCTGTCAAAACAGAACAGTTCGTAAAGACGAATTTCATTGAGGCACCAGACTTGCTCAAATGAAAATGCTCAAATCGAATGAAACTTGCGTACGTATCTGAGGATCACTCACGTAAATTGGCATAATTTTCTGAGTTACCTACAGAGAATTTTGCCCAGATTCGTGACAGCAGAGAAATCTGTTTTTGCGCAGTAATCCAAATCTAGTATGAACCTTACTATCAACGACTTTACTTGGCACAACAAAACACTAAACTAAGATAAGGAGAGGTTGCTACAGTAGTAAACAACTTTCAATACTCAAATATAAAACAAAATACTGTAGTAAAAACATGGGTTGTCTCCCATAAGCGCTTTTCTTTAACGCCTTTCAGCTAGGCGCAGAAAGTGTGTATTAAGTATTATCGAAGGATGGTGCATCTACAGCGGGGTTTGGAGTTTTCTCAACCATGCATAGTATATTGGATACATAAGTTTTAGCGGCTCCCTTTTCATTAGTCTTGGGCTTGCTACTCTTCATCGAACAAATTTTCAGGAACAAGCCAAGCATAGTTATTTTCTAGTGCGTCATTCATCGCTAGGAGTTTACATGGTATTGGTGCTTTGATCTCCCCACCATCATTAATATTATTAGTGTACCTTATTCTCTCCATGTCCATCTTTTCAAGGAGACTAACAAAATTGGTATAAGAACCAAGCATCTTATATTTAATAAAGACCTTTCTAGCCTCTCTTGCTATACCACCAAATTCTCTAAGAAGGGTTTCTAAAACAAAATCTTTCTTTTCCCCTTCTTCGATATCACCGAGTGTAAGAAACATGTGTTGGATTATAGGATTGAGATTAACAAATTTAGTTTCCAACATGCGAACTAAAGCAGCAGCAGCAATTTCATAAGTAGGAGCAAGTTCTACCAAGTGTCTATCTTCAAAATCTTCAACGGTACTAACATGATTGAAAAATTCTTCTATATTATTTCTTCCAATTATAGACCCACGTCCTACCGGCATGTCTTTTACGGTAAAATTAAAAGGAAACATGTTGAAACAAGTAAAGCAAATGCAAGTAACTAATTTTTTTGTGTTTTTGATATAGCAAACAAAATAGTAAATAAAGTAAAACTAGCAACTATTTTTTTTGTATTTTGATTTAATGCAGCAAACAAAGTAGTAAATAAAACTAAGCAAGACAAAAACAAAGTAAAGAGATTGGGATGTGGAGACTCCCCTTGCAGCGTGTCTTGATCTCCCCGGCAATGGTGCCAGAAATTTGCTTGATGCGCGTGGTTGACGTATTGTCTTTCCGTTCGACACGCGTCCGTTGGGAACCCCAAGAGGAAGGTGTGATGCGCACAGCGGCAAGTTTCCCTCAGTAAGAAACCAAGGTTTATCGAACCAGTAGGAGTCAAGAAGCACGTGAAGGTTGATGGCGGCGAGATGTAGTGCGGCGCAACACCAGGGATTCCGGCGCCAACGTGGAACCTGCACAACACAAACCAAGTACTTTGCCCCAACGAAACAGCGAGGTTGTCAATCTCACCGGCTTGCTGTAACAAAGGATTAGATGTATAGTGTGGAAGATGATTGTTTGCAGAAAATAGTAGAACAAGTATTGCAGTAGATTGTATTTCAGTATAGAGAATTGGACCGGGGTCCACAGTTCACTAGAGGTGTCTCTCCCATAAGATAAATAGCATGTTGGGTGAACAAATTACAGTTGGGCAATTGACAAATAGAGAGGGCATGACCATGCACATACATATTATGATGAGTATTGTGAGATTTAATTGGGCATTACGACAAAGTACATAGACCGCTATCCAGCATGCATCTATGCCTAAAAAGTCCACCTTCAGGTTATCATCCGAACCCCTTCCAGTATTAAGTTGCTAACAACATACAATTGCATTAAGTATTGCGCGTAATGTAATCAATAACTACATCCTCGGACATAGCATCAATGTTTTATCCCTAGTGGCAACAGCACATCCATAACCTTACAGGTTTCTGTCACTCCCCCAGATTCACGGAGACATGAACCCACTATCGAGCATAAATACTCCCTCTTGGAGTTACTAGAAAATACTTGGCCAGAGCCTCTACTAATAACGGAGAGCATGCAAGATCATAAACAACACATAGACATGAATTGATAATCAACATAACATAGTATTCTCTATTCATCGGATCCCAACAAACACAACATATAGCATTACAGATAGATGATCTTGATCATGTTCGGCAGCTCACAAGATCCGACAATGAAGCATAATGAGGAGAAGACAACCATCTAGCTACTGCTATGGACCCATAGTCCAGGGGTAGACTACTCACACATCACTCCGGAGGTGACCATGGCGGCGTAGAGTCCTCCGGGAGATGATTCCCCTCTCCGACAGGGTGCCGGAGGCGATCTCCTGAATCCCCCGAGTAGGGATTGGCGGCGGTGGCGTCTCTGGAAGGTTTTCCGTATCGTGGCTCTCGGTACTGGGGGTTTCGCGACGAAGGCTATTTGTAGGCGGAAGGGCAGGTCAAGGGGCGTCACGAGGGGCCCAGGAGACAGGCCGGCGCGGCCAAGGGCTGGGCCGCGCCGCCCTACCTCCTGGCCACCTCGTGGCCCCACTTCGTTGACTCTTCGGTCTTCTGGAAGCTTCGTGTGAAAATAGGCCCCTGGGCGTTTATTTCGTCCAATTCCGAGAATATTTCCTTACTAGGATTTCTGAAACCAAAAACAGCAGAAAACAGCAACTGGCTCTTCGGCATCTTGTTAATAGGTTAGTTCCAGAAAATGCATAAATATGACATAAAGTATGCATAAAACATGTAGATATCATCAATAATGTGGCATGGAACATAAGAAATTATCGATACGTCGGAGACGTATCAAGGAGTGTCATCTAAATAAAACTAAAATAAATAGACACTCCTTCATGGTATGTGATTGATGGAAGGCACCCGAGGATTCGGTTAGCAATGGCTTGTGAAAGCAAAGGTTGGAAGGAGTGTCACCCAAAAATAAAAATAAACTACATCATGGGAGCCGCTCTTCGAAAGTTTGTTTGGCAAGGGGGTTAGAGTGCCCACTACCATTCGTTGACAACAACAAACACCTCTCAAAACTTTACTTTTATGCTCTCTTTATGATTTCAAAACTTGAAAAGCTGTAGCACATGATTTTATCCCTGCTTCCCTCTGCGAAGGGTCTTTCTTTTACTTTATGTTGAGTCAGTTTACCTACTTCCTTCCATCTTAGAAGCAAATACTTGTGTCAACTGTGCATTGATTCTTACATACTTGCTTATTTGCATTCATCATATTACTTTGTGTTGACAATTATCCATGAGATATGCATGTTGAAAGTTGAAAGCAATTGCTGAAACTTAATCTTCCTTTGTGTTGCTTCAATGCCTTTACTTTGAATTTATTGCTTTATGAGTTAACTCTTATGCAAGACTTTCGATGCTTATCTTGAAAGTACTATTCATGAAAAGTTTTGCTATATGTTATCTATTTGTTAGCAACTATAGATCATTGCCTTGAGTCACTTCATTCATCTCATATGCTTTACAATAGTATGATCAAGGTTATGTAAGTAGCATGTCACTACAGAAATTATTCTTTTTATTGTTTACCTACTCGAGGACGAGTAGGAACTAAGCTTGGGGATGCTGATACGTCTCCAACGTATCTATAATTTCTGATGTTCCATGCTTGTTTTATGACAATACCTACATGTTTTGCTCACACTTTGTAATGTTTTTATGCATTTTCCGGAACTAACCTATTAACAAGATGCCGAAGTGTTTAAAGATAGCTCTCAAGCAATTTACTTTTGGAATGGCGGAGAAATACCATGTAGTAGGTAGGTATGGTGGACACAAATGGCATAGTGGTTGGCTCAAGGATTTTGGATGCATGAGAAGTATTCCCTCTCGATACAAGGCTTAGGCTAGCAAGGCTATTTGAAACAAACACAAGGATGAACCGGTGCAGCAAAACTCACATAAAAGACATATTGTAAACATTATAAGACTTTACACCGTCTTCCTTGTTGTTCAAACTCAATACTAGAAATTATCTAGACCTTAGAGAGACCAATTATGCAAACCAAATTTTAGCATGCTCTATGTATTTCTTCATTAATAGGTGCAAAGTATATGATGCAAGAGCTTAAACATGAGCACAACAATTGCCAAGTATCACATTATCCAAGACATTATAGCAAATTACTACATGTATCATTTCCCGTTTCCAACCGTATAACAATTAACGAAGCAGTTTCAACCTTCGCCATGAAAATTAAAAGCTAAGAACACATGTGTTCATATGAACCAGCGGAGCGTGTCTCTTTCCCACACAAGCATTTATTCAAACAAAAACAAAAACAAAAGCACACAGACGCTCCAAGTAAAGTACATAAGATGTGACCGAATAAAAATATAGTTTCAAGAGAAGGAACCTGATAATTTGTCGATGAAGAAGGGGATGCCTTGGACATCCCCAAGCTTAGATGCTTGAGTCTTCTTGAAATATGCAGGGGTGAACCACCGGGGCATCCCCAAGCTTAGACTTTTCACCCTTCTTGATCGTAGTATATCATCCTCCTCTCTTGACCCTTGAAAACTTCCTCCACACCAAACTCAAAACAACTCATTAGAGGGTTAGTGCATAATCAAAAACTCACATGTTCAGAGGTGACACAATCATTCTTAACACTTCTGGACATTGCTCAAAGCTACTGGAAGTTAATGGAACAAAGAAATCCATCCCACATAGCAAAGGAAGCAATGCGAAATAAAAGGCAGAATCTGTCAAAACAGAACAGTCCGTAAAGACGAATTTTATTGAGGCACCAGACTTGCTCAAATGAAAATGCTCAAATTGAATGAAAGTTGCGTACATATCTGTGGATCACTCACGTAAATTGGAATAATTTTCTGAGTTACCTACAGATAATTTTTGCCCAGATTCGTGACAGCAAAGAAATCTGTTTCTGCGCAGTAATCCAAATCTAGTATGAACCTTACTATCAACGACTTTACTTGGCACAACAATACACAAAACTAAGATAAGGAGAGGTTGCTACAGTAGTAACAACTTCCAAGACACAAATATAAAATAGAGATACTGAAGCAAAATAAACACATGGGTTATCTCCCAAGAAGTTCTTTCTTTATAGCCATTAAGATGGGCTCAGCAGTTTCAATGATGCACTCGCAAGAAATAGTATTTGAAGCAAAAGAGAGCATCAAGAGGCAAATTCAAAACATATTTAAGTCTAACATGCTTCCTATGCATAGGAATCTTGTACACAAACAAGTTATGTAGGCATAATGCAACAAGCATAGGAAAACTAGACAAGCGAAATTTCAAGATTTTTAGCATATAGAGAGGTGTTTTAGTAACATGAAAATTTCTACAACCATATTTTCCTCTCTCATAATAACTTTCAGTAGCAACATGAGCAAACTCAACAATATAACTATCACATAAAGCATTCTTATCATGAGTCTCATGCATAAAATTATTACTCTCCACATAAGCATAGTCAATTTTATTAGTTGTAGTGGGAGCAAATTCAACAAAGTAGCTATCATTATTATTCTCATCATCAAATGTAGGAGGCATACTGTAATCATAATCAAATTTATCCTCCATAACAGGTGGCACGAAAAGACCACTATCATCATAATCATCATAAATAGGAGGCAAAGTATCATCAAAGAAAATTTTCTCCTCAATGCTTGGGGGACTAAAAAGATCATGCTCATCAAAACCAGCTTCCCCAAGCTTAGAATTTTCCATAGCATTAGCAACAATAGTGTTCAAAGCATTCATATTAATAACATTCCCATTAGCATGCATATAAAGTTCCATGGGTTTTTTAATTCTCTCTTCAAACACATCATGTCCTAATTCAAGATAAAGTTCATAAAGATCTCTCATATTTTTGTTGTTTTCCATTATGCCTTACTAGTGTAAACAAGAAACAAAAAGATGCAATTGCAGGATCTAAAGGAAATAGCTTCGAGCACAAACACAATGGCGCCAGAAAAGTACTGTTACCTGGAACCGGAGTATGAGTGCCTTTTACCTTTCCTCCCCGGCAACGGCGCCAGAAAAGTGCTTGGCGCGTACAGTTGACGAGGGAGGAAATGGTGTAGCTTTCCTTCGTTCCCCGGCAACGGCGCCAGAAAAGTACTTGATGTCTACGGGAGCTTCTATTCTTGTAGACAGTGTTGGGCCTCCAAGAGCAGAGGTTTGTAGAACAGCAGCAAGTTTCCCTTAAGTGGATCACCCAAGGTTTATCGATCTCAGGGAGGAAGAGGTCAAAGATATCCCTCTCATGCAACCCTGCAACCACAAAGCAAGAAGTCTCTTGTGTCCCCAACACACCTAATAGGTGCACTAGTTCGGCGAAGAGATAGTGAAATACAGGTGGTATGAATAAATAGTAGCAGTAGCAACGGTGCCAGAAAAGTGCTTGCTGGCGTGTAGTTGATGGTGGTAATATTGCAGGCAGTAGAAACGCAGTAAAATAGTAAACAAGCAGCGATAGCAGTATTTAGGAACAAGGCCTAGGGATCATACTTTCACTAGTGGACACTCTCAACTTTGATCACATAACAGAATAGATAAATGCATACTCTACACCCTCTTGTTGGATGATGAACACCATTGCGTAGGATTACACGAACCCTCAATGCCGGAGTTAACAAGCTCCACAATTCAATGTTCATATTTAAATAACCTTAGAGTGTAAGATAGATCAACACAACTACACCAAGTACTAACGTAGCATGCACACTGTCACCTTCACGCTACGAAAGGAGGCATAGATCACATCAATACTATCATAGCAATAGTTAACTTCATAATCTACAAGAGATCACAATCATAGCCTACGCCAAGTACTAACACGGATGCACACACTGTCACCTTTACACCGTGCAGGAGGAATAAACTACTTTAATAACATCACTAGAGTAGCACATAGATAAATTGTGATACAAAAAACATTGCAATCATAAAGAGATATAAATAAGCACTTCACTATGCCATTCATAACAGTGAATAAGTATTCTGTGAAATATAGCCTAAGAGACCCACACAGTGCACACACTGTCACCTTTACACACGTGGGACAAGGAATCTCCGGAGATCACATAAGTAAAATTCACTTGACTAGCATAACGACATCTAGATTACAAGCATCATCATATGAATCTCAATCATGTAAGGCAGCTCATGAGATTATTGTATTGAAGTACATAGGAGAGAGATTAACCACATAGCTACCGGTACAGCCCTTAGCCTCGATGGAGAACTACTCCCTCCTCATGGGAGACAGCAGCGGTGATGAAGATGGCGGTGGTGTCGATGGAGAAGCCTTCCGGGGGCACTTCCCCGTCCCGGCGGCGTGCCGGAACAGAGACTCCTGTCCCCCAGATCTTGGCTTCACGATGGCGACGGCTCTGGAAGGTTTCTCGTACCGTGGCTTTTCCGTGTCGAGGTTTTTGGTCGAGGGCCTTTATATAGGTGAAGAGGCGGCGTCAGAGGGTCGAAGAGGCGGCGAGGAGATAGGGGGGCGCGGGCCACCCCCAGGCCGCGCCGGCCACCCTCCTGGTGGGCCTGTGGCCCCCCTCTGGCGACTCTCGGGTGTTCTGGAAGCTTCATGGAAAAATAGGATGCTGGGCGTTGATTTCGTCCGATTCCGAGAATATTTCCTTACTAGGATTTCTGAAACCAAAAACAGCAGAAAACAGGAACTGGCCCTTCGGCATCTCGTCAATAGGTTAGTTCCGGAAAACGCATAAATATGACATAAAGTATGCATAAAACATGTAGATATCATCAATAATGTGGCATGGAACATAAGAAATTATCGATACGTCGGAGACGTATCAGCATCCCCAAGCTTAGTTTCTGCTCGTCCCGAGCAGGTAAACGATAACAAAGATAATTTCTGGAGTGACATGCCATCATAACCTTGATCATACTATTGTAAACACATGTAATGAATGCAGTGATCAAAACAATGGTAAATGACATGAATAAACAAATGAATCATAAAGCAAAGACTTTTCATGAATAGTAGTTCAAGACAAGCATAAATGAGTCTTGCATAAGAGTTAACTCATAAAGCAATAATTCAAAGTAAAGGTATTGAAGCAACATAAAGGAAGATTAAGTTTCAGCGGTTGCTTTCAACTTGTAACATGTATATCTCATGGATATTTGTCAACATAGAGTAATATAACAAGTGCAATATGCAAGTATGTAGGAATCAATGCACAGTTCACACAAGTGTTTGCTTCTTGAGGTGGAGAGAGATAGGTGAACTGACTCAACAATAAAAGTAAAAGAATGGCCCTTCAAAGAGGAAAGCATCGATTGCTATATTTGTGCTAGAGCTTTGGTTTTGAAAACATATAGAGAGCATAAAAATAAAGTTTTGAGAGGTGTTTGTTGTTGTCAACGAATGGTAGTGGGTACTCTAACCCCCTTGCCAGACAAACCTTCAAAGAGCGGCTCCCATTTTATTTTATTTTTGTGTGGCACTCCTTCCAACCTTTCTTTCACAAACCATGGCTAACCGAATCCTTCGGGTGCCTGCCAACAATCTCATACCATGAAGGAGTGCCTTTTTATTTTAGTTTTATTATGATGACACTCCTCCCAACCTTTGCTTACACAAGCCATGGCTAACCGAATCCTTCGGGTGCCGTCCAACAATCACATACCATGGAGGAGTGTCTATTTTTGTTAATTAATTTGGGACTGGGAATCCCATTGCCAGCTCTTTTTGCAAAATTATTGGATAAGCGGATGAAGCCACTAGTCCATTGGTGAAAGTTGCCCAACAAGATTGAAAGATAAACACCACATACTTCCTCATGAGCTATAAAACATTGACACAAATAAGAGGTAATAACTTTTGAAGTGTTTAAAGATAGCACTCAAGCAATTTACTTTTGGAATGGCGGAGAAATACCATGTAGTAGGTAGGTATGGTGGACACAAATGGCATAGTGGTTGGCTCAAGGATTTTGGATGCATGAGAAGTATTCCCTCTCGATACAAGGCTTAGGCTAGCAAGGCTATTTGAAACAAACACAAGGATGAACCGGTGCAGCAAAACTCACATAAAAGACATATTGTAAACATTATAAGACTTTACACCGTCTTCCTTGTTGTTCAAACTCAACACTAGAAATTATCTAGACCTTAGAGAGACCAATTATGCAAACCAAATTTTAGCATGCTCTATGTATTTCTTCATTAATAGGTGCAAAGTATATGATGCAAGAGCTTAAACATGAGCACAACAATTGCCAAGTATCACATTATCCAAGACATTATAGCAAATTACTACATGTATCATTTCCCGTTTCCAACCGTATAACAATTAACGAAGCAGTTTCAACCTTCGCCATGAAAATTAAAAGCTAAGAACACATGTGTTCATATGAACCAGCGGAGCGTGTCTCTCTCCCACACAAGCATTTATTCAAACAAAAACAAAAACAAAAGCACACAGACGCTCCAAGTAAAGTACATAAGATGTGACCGAATAAAAATATAGTTTCAAGAGAAGGAACCTGATAATTTGTCGATGAAGAAGGGGATGCCTTGGGCATCCCCAAGCTTAGATGCTTGAGTCTTCTTGAAATATGCAGGGGTGAACCACCGGGGCATCCCCAAGCTTAGAATTTTCACCCTTCTTGATCGTAGTATATCATCCTCCTCTCTTGACCCTTGAAAACTTCCTCCACACCAAACTCAAAACAACTCATTAGAGGGTTAGTGCATAATCAAAAACTCACATGTTCAGAGGTGACACAATCATTCTTAACACTTCTGGACATTGCTCAAAGCTACTGGAAGTTAATGGAACAAACAAATCCATCCCACATAGCAAAGGAAGCAATGCGAAATAAAAGGCAGAATCTGTCAAAACAGAACAGTCCGTAAAGACGAATTTTATTGAGGCACCAGACTTGCTCAACTGAAAATGCTCAAATTGAATGAAAGTTGCGTACATATCTGTGGATCACTCACGTAAATTGGCATAATTTTCTGAGTTACCTACAGATAATTTTGCCCAGATTCGTGACAGCAAAGAAATCTGTTTCTGCGCAGTAATCCAAATCTAGTATGAACCTTACTATCAACGACTTTACTTGGCACAACAATACACAAAACTAAGATAAGGAGAGGTTGCTACAGTAGTAACAACTTCCAAGACACAAATATAAAATAGAGGTACTGTAGCAAAATAAACACATGGGTTATCTCCCAAGAAGTTCTTTCTTTATAGCCATTAAGATGGGCTCAGCAGTTTCAATGATGCACTCGCAAGAAATAGTATTTGAAGCAAAAGAGAGCATCAAGAGGCAAATTCAAAACATATTTAAGTCTAACATGCTTCCTATGCATAGGAATCTTGTACACAAACAAGTTATGTAGGCATAATGCAACAAGCATAGGAAAACTAGACAAGCGAAACTTCAAGATTTTTAGCATATAGAGAGGTGTTTTAGTAACATGAAAATTTCTACAACCATATTTTCCTCTCTCATAATAACTTTCAGTAGCAACATGAGCAAACTCAACAATATAACTATCACATAAAGCATTCTTATCATGAGTCTCATGCATAAAATTATTACTCTCCACATAAGCATAGTCAATTTTATTAGTTGTAGTGGGAGCAAATTCAACAAAGTAGCTATCATTATTATTCTCATCATCAAATGTAGGAGGCATATTGTAATCATAATCAAATTTATCCTCCATAACAGGTGGCACGAAAAGACCACTATCATTATAATCATCATAAATAGGAGGCAAAGTATCATCAAAGAAAATTTTCTCCTCAATGCTTGGGGGACTAAAAAGATCATGCTCATCAAAACCAGCTTCCCCAAGCTTAGAATTTTCCATAGCATTAGAAACAATAGTGTTCAAAGCATTCATATTAATAATATTCCCATTAGCATGCATATAAAGTTCCATGGGTTTTTTAATTCTCTCTTCAAACACATCATGTCCTAATTCAAGATAAAGTTCATAAAGATCTCTCATATTTTTGTTGTTTTCCATTATGCCTTACTAGTGTAAACAAGAAACAAAAAGATGTAATTGCAGGATCTAAAGGAAATAGCTTCGAGCACAAACACAATGGCGCCAGAAAAGTACTGTTACCTGGAACCGGAGTATGAGTGCCTTTTACCTTTCCTCCCCGGCAACGGCGCCAGAAAAGTGCTTGGCACGTACAGTTGACGAGGGAGGAAATGGTGTAGCTTTCCTTCATTCCCTGGCAACGGCGCCAGAAAAGTACTTGATGTCTACGGGAGCTTCTATTCTTGTAGACAGTGTTGGGCCTCCAAGAGCAGAGGTTTGTAGAACAGCAGCAAGTTTCCCTTAAGTGGATCACCCAAGGTTTATCGATCTCAGGGAGGAAGAGGTCAAAGATATCCCTCTCATGCAACCCTGCAACCACAAAGCAAGAAGTCTCTTGTGTCCCCAACACACCTAATAGGTGCACTAGTTCGGCGAAGAGATAGTGAAATACAGGTAGTATGAATAAATAGTAGCAGTAGCAACGGTGCCAGAAAAGTGCTTGCTGGCGTGTAGTTGATGGTGGTAATATTGCAGGCAGTAGAAACGCAGTAAAACAGTAAACAAGCAGCGATAGCAGTATTTAGGAACAAGGCCTAGGGATCATACTTTCACTAGTGGACACTCTCAACTTTGATCACATAACAGAATAGATAAATGCATACTCTACACCCTCTTGTTGGATGATGAACACCATTGCGTAGGATTACACGAACCCTCAATGCCGGAGTTAACAAGCTCCACAATTCAATGTTCATATTTAAATAACCTTAGAGTGTAAGATAGATCAACACAACTACACCAAGTACTAACGTAGCATGCACACTGTCACCTTCATGCTACGAAAGGAGGCATAGATCACATCAATACTATCATAGCAATAGTTAACTTCATAATCTACAAGAGATCACAATCATAGCCTACGCCAAGTACTAACAAGGATGCACACACTATCACCTTTACACCGTGCAGGAGGAATAAACTACTTTAATAACATCACTAGAGTAGCACATAGATAAATTGTGATACAAAAAACATTGCAATCATATGAATCTCAATCATGTAGATTACAAGCATCATCATATGAATCTCAATCATGTAAGGCAGCTCATGAGATTATTGTATTGAAGTACATAGGAGAGAGATTAACCACATAGCTACCGGTACAGCCCTTAGCCTCGATGGAGAACTACTCCCTCCTCATGGGAGACAGCAGCGGTGATGAAGATGGCGGTGGTGTCGATGGAGAAGCCTTCCGGGGGCACTTCCCCGTCCCGGCGGCGTGCCGGAACAGAGACTCCTGTCCCCCAGATCTTGGCTTCGCGATGGCGGCGGCTCTGGAAGGTTTCTCGTACCGTGGCTTTTCCGTGTCGAGGTTTTAGGTCGAGGGCCTTTATATAGGCAAAGAGGCGGCGTCAGAGGGTCGAAGAGGCGGCGAGGAGATAGGGGGGCGCGGGCCACCCCCAGGCCGCGCCGGCCACCCTCCTGGTGGGCCTGTGGCCCCCCTCTGGCGACTCTCGGGTGTTCTGGAAGCTTCGTGGAAAAATAGGATGCTGGGCGTTGATTTCGTCTGATTCCGAGAATATTTCCTTACTAGGATTTCTGAAATCAAAAACAGCAGAAAACAGGAACTGGCCCTTCGGCATCTCGTAATAGGTTAGTTCCGGAAAACGCATAAATATGACATAAAGTATGCATAAAACATGTAGATATCATCAATAATGTGGCATGGAACATAAGAAATTATCGATACGTCAGAGACGTATCAGCCATCTCCATTGACGCCACCGCCTCCATCATGCTCCGTGAGTAGTTCCCCCATGGACTACGAGTTCTAGCAGTAGCTAGTTGGTACTCTCTATCCCATGTACTTCAATACAATGATCTTATGAGCTGCCTTACATGATTGAGATCCATCTGATGTAATCGGTGTTGTGTTTGTTGGGATCCAATGGATGATACATTGTGATTAGTCTATCTATAAAGTTTGTGAAGTTATTGTTGCTGCAATCTTGTTATGCTTAATGCTTGTCACTAGGGCCTGAGTGGCATGATCTTAGATTTAAGCTCTATAATTATTGCTTAGATTGTATCTACAAGTTGTTTGCACATATTGCTGTCCGGAACCCGAGGCCCCAAAGTGACAGAAATTGGGACAACCGGAGGGGAAGGCTGTGATATGAGGATCACATGTTTTCACCAAGTGTTAATGCTTTGCTCCGGTGCTCTATTAAAAGGAGTACCTTAATAGCCAGTAGATTCCCTTGAGGCTCGTCTGCCACCGGCTGGTAGGACAAAAGATGTTGTGCAAGTTTCTCATTGCGAGCACGCACGACTATATATGGAAAACATGCCTACATGATTAATAATCTTGATGTTCTGTCTTAATGATATTTCAATCCTATCAATTGCCCAACTATAATTTGTTCACCCAACACTTGTCACTTGTTATTGGAGAGTTACCACTAGTGTAGATCGCTGGGAACCCCGGTCCATCTCTCATCATCATATACTCGTTCTATATGACATTGGAAGTAGTATCAACTATTTTCTGGTGCCATCGCCTCTGTGTTATTGCTACTGCTGATGTGTTACTATTACTACTGCTCTCATATTACTGCTACTTTCACATCACCCCTGTTACTAGTGCTTTTCCAGGTGCAGCTGAATTGACAACTCAGTTGTTAAGGCTTATAAGTATTCTTTACCTCCCCTTGTGTCGAATCAATAAATTTGGGTTTTACTTCCCTCGAAGACTGTTGCGATCCCCTATACTTGTGGGTTATGACCAAGCCATGGGCAGCCCCCTCCCTCTCCTCCTCATTATATAGGTGGAACCCCAAGGGTTTTCCCAAAGTCTTCGAATAAGACCCCAACAGAAAAACTGCCTTATGGACGAAACCTAGAGGGACAAGGACTCTCCCCTTCCCCCTTTACTTGGCCGGCCAAGGAGGTGGAGTCCACCATGGACTCCACCCTCCCACTTGGTTGGCTAGTTAGGGTTTGTGGAGTCCCTTCGGGACTCCTCCTTCCATAGTGATTTATTCCGGATAATTCTAGAAACCACCTTCCATAAATTCACCGGATCATTTCCAAACTTGGAAAGTGACTTCCTATATATGAATCTTATTCTCCGGACCATTCCGGAACTCCTCGTGATGTCCTGGATCCCATCCGAGACTCCGAACAAAACTTCGAACTCCATTCCATATTCCATATCTACTTAAACGACATCAAACCTTAAATGTGTCACCCTACGGTTCGCGAACTATGCAGACATGGTTGAGACTTCTCTCCGACCAATAACCAATAGCGGGATCTGGAGATCCATAATGGCTCCCACATATTCAACGATGACTTAGTGATCGATTGAACCATTCACATACGATACCGATTCCCTTTGTCAAGCGATATATTACTTGTCCGAGGTTTGATCATCGGTATCTCTATACCTCGTTCAACCTCGTCTCCTGACAATTACTCTTTACTCCTACCGTGATATGTCATCTCTTATGAACCATTCATATGCTTGCAAGCTAATTAGATGACATTCCACCGAGAGGTCCCAGGGAATATCTATCCGTCATCGGGATGGACAAATCCCACTGTTGATCCATATGCCTCAACTCATACTTTCCGAATACCTAATCCCACCTTTATAACCACCCATTTACGCAGTGGCGTTTGATGTAATCATAGTACCCTTCCGGCATAAGTGATTTATATGATCTCATGGTCGAAGGACTAGGTAACTATGTATCGAAAGCTTATAGCAAATGAACTTAATGACGTGATCTTATGCTACGCTTAATTGGGTGTATCCATTACATCATTCACATAATGACATAACCTTGTTATTAATAACATCCAATGTTCATGATCATGAAACTATGATCATCTATTAATCAACAAGCTAGTTATACAAGATGCTTACTAGGCACTCCTTATTGTTTACATAACACACATGTATCAGTGTTTCGGTTAATACAATTATAGCATGGTATGCAAACATTATCATAAACACAAAGATATATTATAATAACCATTTTATTATTACCTCTTGGGCATATCTCCAACAAAATATATCAACAACTATAATACCAAATGCATATAGTATGAAAATATAGCTTATGGTGATTCAAATACTATAACTTTTACATTGTGGATGTTGATATTTTTTCCTAAATATTTAGTAAACTTTACAAAGTTTAACTTTGACTAAGTCCAGAACCACGAATTAATTGTAACTGCAGGGAGTATGCACTTTTTTTTTTTGCATGGAGGGTGTACTTTAAATTTTATTATGTTTTCATCTATTGTAGTGTGGCTTATTTTCCTATTAGTTTTTTCCCAAATATATTATTACTTTTAGAATGAATAAATATTTATTTTCTGATGTATGGACTCTACTGTCTGAAGCACACCTATTTTTCATATCTAATTTTTGGACACATAAATTTTTACATGTGGGAGCATGAATATTTGGTTATTAATTTTGATTTTTTAAAATTTTAATGCATGAATATATTTTTATGATATATACACGTTTAATTTGAAACAAATTTTCATTATATTACATTTCAACTGGCCGTTGTTTTAAACATATGAACAATTTGCACGAACCAGAACTTTGTTTGATGCACATACTCTTTTTAATGCATGAATATTTATATTAACATACATGACTATTTTTTATGCAACACAAAAAATGATTTCATTTTTGTACTAACAAAGAAAGTAAGTAGATGGTAAAAAAAAACTATTAGCTATGTTACAAATAGAAAATTATAAAAATAAAACAAATGTTACTGGCCTCTCAGAATACAGCTCATGTGACAAATTGATACTTCCGTATTGCCCGTTGTGAGAGAGGTGAATAGTAGCTCACAAATCAAAACCTGTGGCAATAACTCGTGCTCTTCATGCATGCCACAAATAACACACGAGAAAGAAAAATATCCTAGAATAAAATGAGAAGTTGGTAACAAACTTCGAGAGGTTAATCAGCCCATGCTGAATATTTTTTAAGCAGGCAGAGGATAATTATATTAAGTTAGAGGGCTTCAACAAATTGTGATTCATTTAGCTACCGATTTTTATCTTCCGCCTAAAACACAATTACATAATTCTTATATTTTATTAATAGGTGAAACTACTATGTCTTGGATATAAGAAAACTAAAAAAAAACACTAGAGATTCTAAGGGTTGCAAATATAAAATAAATAATTTAGAAAAAACCCACCTACTGCCAACACATATCTTCTTTCTTTTCATTTTTGTAAATGTAACTTTTTATTGTAATTTCTTTGATTGAATTTTTTATTGTATATTGTTGAATCGGTTCAATTCTTGTCCATCTTTTTGACAATCAATCCCACATATATTTACAGTAGCAAGTAGTACATTGTAGATATACATGAGCTCGAGCAATTACATAATAAAATTTAAAAAAACTAGCAAATCTTCAAGGTATAAAGTCTCTCTTCTTTCATGGCACAATATAGTACTTTTTAGAAGGCAGCTGAATGTAGATACCAAACCAATGATGTGTAAGAGCATCTCCACCAGCGGCCCCGATAGCATTTTGGGCGTCGGCATCGAAAATGGGCTCGCACCAGCGCGCCCCAAATAGCACCGGAAGTTTTCCGAGCCCAATAGAAGCGTTGGCAACCCTGTGCCGGCCCCTTCGTGAAGGGCGCGAATCAGGCGTGCCGGCGCCTTGCGGCACGACGGTTTTTGCGGGTGGGGGCGTCTTGTCAGCGAGAGGACACGACGGTTCGCATCGGAAGCAACACGGGAAGGTTGGTCATCGGCGTTTAATGGTCTTTCGTGCGGAAACTGAGGCGGCGATGAGGGCAGCAACTGGCCACGCGGCAACCACTCGCCTACGCCGCCGTAAATGCGGGTAGTTGGCACTCGTATTAGTACGTACGCCATCCACCGCCGCGGTGCTATCCTCTCATCTCCACCACCGTAGCCGCGTTGTTCTCTCTCGTCTCCACCATCGTCGCCGCGCCATTCTCTCCTCTCCACCTCAAAAATTCCGCGCCATCTTAAAACGGAGTACTCCATGCTTGGCTTCAACGGTCGCGCGCTGCCTGCGGCGCCTCAACCACCACCGCAGCCTGACGCCAACTACAGCTCCGACGACGCAGTCGACCCACGGTTTGTGGTGTGGCACGAGGCCTACGTCACAGACGCAGAAGCTGAGGAGGCGACACAGTGGGGCGATCAGCCGCAGGCCCCCGACGACCCGGAGCAGGCGGCGATCCTGGCGTTGTTGAACGCGCAGCGCTTCTGGAGGTTGAAGGAGGAGGAGCGGCAGTTTTTCAATGACGCGAACTTCGAGCATGCCCTCGAGATCTCGCGCCAACGAGCGGCCACGGAGGAGGTGGGACGCCTCCTCATGGAGGCGGAGCGACAGAAGCTCATCGAGCTGAACGCTCATCGCCATGCCGAGGCGTTCGCCCGCCAGCAAGCGAGGCGCACCGAGAACGAGGCTTCTCGACAAAGGCTGGCAGTGCGGGGACAGCGCCGCCGACAAGCTCCTACGACACCGACCACCATGCTCCACCGCCAGATCGATGCACGAAGCAAGGACCGAGAGGTGGGCACGGATGCATGCGGCAAAGGGGAAAAAACGATGATGAGGCAGGCCCGCCGCGCACCCCAACCGACGGCCAGTAGCTGCCTTGTCAACGTCGTTTTGTAGACAATTATATGAAACACCATTATCGGAGACATAACATCCGGGACAAAAAATTTGAGAACCATACTTCTCTTGATAACCTTGATGCCCTGTTTGGATGCACAGACTTGGGCTTGGTATAGGGGAATCTGGAATTGTGGCCCCAATTCCGCTGTTTGGACGTGTTAGATATTGGGTTCTGGAATCATGGGCCAATTCGGGGCAAACTAACCCGTCGCTCGATTCAGAGGTGAAGAGGTCCGTATTCGCTCTGAATTGGCTCACATCTTCTCTCTCCCGAAAAACTGTGCGAGTACCGGGGATGCTCGCTCGCGTCGCTTGCTGGTGAAGGCGACCCGGCGGTGCTGCTAGGTAAGCTCTAACACCCGCCCTCTCCCCATCCGTTTCTCACTCATGGTGCCCCTGCCCTTCCTCTTCCCCTTCCCCCCTTCCCCCTGGCTGCCCCCTCCCCGCACGCCCCGAACCCTAACTCTAGTTGACTGATGGCGGGAGGTGGTCGACCGGCAGCCTTCCTTCTCATCTGTGTGTGGCGGCGGCCGGAAGCGGTGGTCGACCGGTGGCCTCTCCTCTCCTCTGTGTGTGGAGGCAGCCCGAAGTGGTGGTCGACCGGCGGCCTCCCCTCTCCTTTGCGTACTATTAGTTGATCTAATGCATTTTTTTGATTTCGATTTTGCAGAAATTGATTTTGATTTCAATTTCAATTTTTTGATGTGATGTGAAAGTTAACATTGAGAAACATCTGAAATATAGAGGTTATTGTTCAAAGTCAAAAAAACCTTTCAATTCCACACATTGTACATCCAAACAAGATTTGGTATTCCACTGAAACCTTAATTCTACAGGTGAATACCACGCGCATCCAAACACCCAAAATGGTATTCCATTGAATTGGTTGATTTGGTATTCCATTGCCAATTCAATAGGGAGGTCAATTCTGTGCAACCAAACAGGGCATGATAGAAATTCTAAAATAGATATGGTGAAGCACGTTTCGAAAGACCGTACCTGTGAAGCCTTAATCTTTCCACACCACCATTGATTTTAAAAGAGATATCTCGCCATGAAACGAAATGAGCGAAGGTTGCTTATTGTAGGCGATGCCATCTCCATTGACGTGCAGACAAGAAATAGGAAAACTGCCAAGATTCTAAATTAATCCCTTAAAACACTACTTTTTTTGACAATCAATACCACATATATTCATAACAACAAATAGTACATAGTAGAGATACATGAACTGACTCCAATGATTACAAAATAAAGTCTAAAAGATAGTAACAAATCTTCGAGATCTTCAATTTCTTTCTTCTTCCATAACACAATCTTGTACTCTTCTGAAGGCAGCCAAAGATAGATAATAAAACACAGACCTGTAGATACCGACGAAAGTTCTTCCATAATTTTTTGAGCCGCAATGCCAAGGCTACGTGCACGCACGCATCCATTAAAGCAGTCATACAACATCGGCAAGAGTACCAACACCAGTATGTCAGGGAATAATAACCGACTAGCTTTGTCGTCGTCGTCGATGAAGAGCCGAGAGTACGAATCACCATTGTCGAGGACGTAGCAGCTGGGACAAAAACTGCAAGGATAATCCTCCTCGCGGAAACAACAACAAAAGATCCAAAATCGATCTGGCGAAGTAAGATCCGAAAGCCCATACCTAGAAAATTGTGATAGTTCAACACCATCATTGACGCCGGGAAGAAGATCTCGTCGCCGAACGAAAGGCCGAAGATCACTTATTGCAAACGATGCCATCTCCATTGAGGGGAAACCAACAAGAAGGCGGTTACCAAAATTCTAACATAATCTAATGAAAACAATACTTTTATTCGAAACTCCACGCATAGATCGGGTTCCCTACTCCTCCTAACACCGGCGAAGCCGACCGGAGGAGGAGGAACCAATCTATGGTGGAGGATGAACTGGAGGCGGCTAGGGTTGAGGCGGCGGCTCTTAAAACACGACTTTTATTAAAAACTCAACTCATAGATCGAGTTTCTCATCTCTCCTAACAACGATAAGGCCAGTAAGAGCATCTCTAACAGAGCCCGTAAAAACGCGAACTGAAAAAGTGAAGTTCAGTTCACCGAACTCGTGTATTCGGGTCGTAAAATGACCGGCGCAGATCAGAACCCGAGACTAAAACTGCAAAAAAGCATATTCCTGAAGATGCCACTGGACCCACATGTTAGACTCTTTTTTTCCTTTTCTCCTTCTTCTTCTACCTCCAACCTGTCTGGCCACGCACTCTTCCGGTCGAGGTCCATGTCGGCCGCCCCGCCCGCTCCTGCTCCGCCCCGGCCTCGCCTACCCCGGCTCCGCCTGCGCCTCCCTGGCCTCCCCGCGCCGCGCCGCCCCCGGCGCCCGCTCTCGCTTCGCCTCGCTTCCGCGCCGCCCAAGCTCCGCCACGCCCGACCCCGCCAGCCCCACGCCACCCCGGCCCCGCCTCACGCCGTCGCGCTGCCCCCGTCTCGGCTCGACCCCGCTCGCGCCGGCCCGGCTCCGCCATGCCCTGGCCCGACCACGACCGCGCCGCCCCGCCTCGGCTCCGGCTGTGCCCGCTCCGTCCCGAGCCGCAGCGAGCTCGCCCCTCCCCACCCCGGCCACGCCCGCTCCGCCCCAAGCCGCCCCGCAGCGAGCTCACCACGCCCCGCACCGCCCCACGCCGCAGAAAGCTTGCCCCGCCCCGCACCGTCCCATGCCGTCGCGAGCTTGCCGGAATTTGGTTGGATTCCAGCAAATTTAGTTGGATTCCGGCTACTGTTTCGGCGGAAGCAGTTAGCTCGAGCTGAAATTTCAGCGCGCCACGAGTAAAAGCCTCGTGTTCAGTTCGCACTTTCAGCCCCTACAAATACAACCCGTAAATTAGCAGTTATTTTTCGATTTTGGCCAGTTTACGGGCTCTGTTAGAATGCTCTAAGGGAGACCGAGAGAGAGAAAGTTGGAGGCGGCGGCTGTTTAGGAAGAGGCCCGCTGGGGCTGGGAGTATCTCGGTATAGAGATTGTCCTGGTATTGAAATGGATCGAGGCCTTTGTCTCTGCGCTTATTTTCCTCTTTCCAGGACTGGGCTGTTGGGCTGATATGATTTTATTCTTGGGCTGTGTCTGTTCTGTTTCCTGAAAAAACAAACCGATTCTCTTCCAAGTTACTGTAGAATTCTTTCCTCCGGCTCGCATCCCTTCCAAATCGGCATTTGCTTCCTAAGATAAGATACTAGTGTGAGGATGAAGTTTTGCCACTTTCGCTGCCTCATAATATCTTAATATACATAGCTACAAATAAGTCGGTGATTTGGTCGCACACATTTTGCATGGAAAGCCGTAAATGCGGCCACCCTAAAAAGGAAAATAGTGATACACTCGATCGCCATTTGCCATCCTATCAGCTGCTGGCTGGGATCTGACGAATAAGCTTGATTCCCCTTTCAAGATTTACCATAGACAAACTCAATACCGTGCGCATCCATGCTGGCCTATATATAGTGCCAGTCTAGCGCATGGTATAGCCAAAGAAACATACCCACTGAAATCAAGAAGTATAGACACGCAGCGTTCCCTGCCAGTTGTCAGTCCACCGATGGCAATTCGCGTCTTCCTAGTTTTCCTCGCCGTGCAGGTGTGCCTGGTGCTGCTGACGATGATGGCGGCGGCGCCGACGGTCCAGGCCGCCAGACCCGGCCCCTCCGGGCCGTGGATCTGCTGCCTCAACAACCCCATGTGCTGCGCCCCCAACGACGTCGGCCCCCTCGCAGGCGTCATCGCCGCCAAGCCTTGACCGTCGTTGCTTCGCTCCATCGATCTCCTCCCAGCGCTAGTAATCCGGCCGGTGAACGTGTGTCTTCCGAGTAATGTCATTTGTAATGGTTTACTTTGCTAATAAAACGGGAGGAGCTTCTTATATGATTCAATCTGCTTTCGAATCTCGATTGTGCTGCCAAGATATTCAGGACGTGTTCTGAACTTCTAATACTTCAACTATTCGAAAACTAATGAGTTGGATTTTACTAGATTCATCAGGTTCACGGCCTTGGGGCTAGTGTGTTCGTCGGAGTGGCGGCTCCGGTGTGGTAGGGTGATGATGGCTTGGACAATAGAGCCGGTGGATCAGTTGGTGTGTGGTTTCAAGACCCATGTGTGCCGCAAATGTATTAATTTTCAGCACGTTTTTCATGGTTAACCGGCATGTGACTTTTCCCTCTCGCCAAGATCAGTCACGACGCTTGTGCGGGCACCGATCCTGGTCCAAAACCAACGTTGCATGACTGATCAATAACGGAGGGTACATTAAGCCAAGGATGATCGCCTTTATGAAGAGGAAAACTAAGTATTGGCCTAATACAAAAATTACTACTAGATTTTGTTTTCCATTTTTAATTCACATAAATAACTCCAACGAGGTCTTCCTCCTTGACTCCACCTCCACGGCTCCATTGTGGCTGTTGAGTCGTCCACAGACCACAGTTGTGTCTCCCTATCCTAACACCTCTGGCGAGGTGTCCTTCCTCAGCTATGTTGCCATATATGATAGAAAGTCTTCCGCCTCGGAATTCGCTGGGCCTTGACAATAGAAAAGAAGTAGCCTAAGCTATATATAACAAGTACACAGTTCTCTTATTTTGTGGATTAAGTCAAAACTGGGTAGTAATGAGAAAAGACTGAAGTAGAAAATAGTTCAAATCTCTCTGAAGCATATTCCAAACAAGACAAATAATATCTCCTTCCATTTTATTCATTAGCAGTACAAAAGTTATGAGAATTAGGGGGTACATGCTCTAGCTTATTACTCGAAGGAGAATGAAACCAGATATCAGTTCCCAGTGGAGGAAACGGATCCATTGGCCACCAAGCCACAACAGTAGAGATATCCCTAGGGCAGCAAACTGGATTATATCCCAAAGGCCTGGCAGCTGCCTGAGTTACCGGTGCTGCTATCATCATGAGCAAGCAGACTTGCGCCACGAGGAAAACAATGAAGATTTGTAGGATGCTAGTGTTATTTGCCATCGCCGAAGTGTACAGAGCAAAAGAGACGAAATATGAACTACTCCTTTCCCCGGTATATTTTGTTTGGTCATAACAAGTATGGTTGAATTGCTTTATATAGATGCTATGGCAGGAAGGGTTGTGCTTATCCAAATAAATTCAATTAAAACTAAATATCGTCTTTACAATAGCCGTGGTGTTACTGTCTTAGAATTGGAAAGATAATTTATTCGGTGAATATTAAATACTAAATATATCCAGTACAAAAAATATATGAAATTTAAGGGGGGGATTAACATGGACACGTTCACTGTATCTAGTCAACATCTTTGCATACAAAAAAGTTTGTTTTATTCGAAGAAGAGGGAATAAAAAGTATCTACACAATATGGTAAGTATTTATAAAAATCTGATAACAAATGGGAAAATTAACTAGGCAAAATCTAGTGTATCTTGCTTTGCATACTAGAAAAAAAATGTACAAAAAGGCTAATTAAGGCGGAATCAAGTAAGATTTTGATAATAAATTCCACTAATATTCACATTTATAAGACGTTTTGGCAAGACTACGTCTTATAACAGGAACAAAGGTTGTACAAAATATCAACCTTCATCATAGTATCTTGTGGATGTGTAACACGAAATCCACAAAGATATGCAATGAGATCTTCCGTTACCATAGCGAAAAATGGTAGACCTTGCTATTTGGGCCACGTTCCAACCACACAGTAGTATTTAGATGTGGGGTTTATCGCCACAAAGACCAAAGGCCTTGGGTCACAAACACCGGCGGCTCTTTCGACGCACATGTTCGTGGAGAGATTTCTCGCGGACTTGAAGATTCTGGCGCCTGCGCCTGTAGCTGTAACAGCGGAACGGATGTTAGTCCCAAAGTGGATTCCGCCTCCGGTGGGTTTCGCTAAGGTAAATGTTGACGCAGCCCTATCGAAGAACTCCTCGACTGGGGCGATCACGGCAGTGGTTCGAGGATCAGATGGACTGTTCCTTGGCGCCTCTTCGGTGGTGATCATAGGAGTGACGGATCCGGAGATGTTGGAAGCCATGGCATGTCGTGAAGGAATGGCTCTGGCAGCAGACATTTCGCTTCAGAGGTTTATACTGGCTTCTGATTGTAGCAACGCCATTAGCAGTATCAGAGGAGAGGGAATGGGATCATATGGGCATATCGTCCAGGAGATTAAGGCGCGCGTCATGGAGTTTCAGACGGTGCAGTTCGTCCATGAGGGAAGAAAGTCAAATGTTGATGCTCATGTTCTAGCTCGCAGTTCGATTTATCTAGTGTTAGGTAGACATGTTTGGTTCATTGATCCACCCCAGGGAGTTTGTAAGCAGCAGACTATCATTTAAATAAATGGGTGGTGATTTCTCAAAAAAAAAACAACAATAAAAAAACATTCCTACTACAACAAGCTCTACTACGACAAGCTTTGTCCGGCTCCGGTGATGAAGAGGCTAGGACAACGGCGCGCCTTCGGCTTGCGTCAGTGTTTGTAGTCGTCGCTAGATGGTCGAAATATCTACTTGTAATTTTTATTACTTTTAGGTTAGTTTGTACTGCCATTGATGATTATTAATAGATCGGTGGAATATTCGCAAAAAAAAAACTACATGAAATCTTTCGACTTCACAGGAATCACAGATATTGTCAATTTCCAACACTATATCACCATGAAAACATCACAACTGTAGCTATGTAAATATGATAGTACAGAATACAGGTGACACCTAGAGCATTGGAAGAGCAACTGTAATATCTTGTACTGCTCACCGAGCAACAATATATAGACAATAATAGTGTATATTTGTATGTGGCATGAGTTCATGAACCAGCCGAAGAAACAAATGGTATGATTTGATATAAAAACAAATTTCTAAAACAAACTGCTAGTCTAAAAATAAAAGGACAAGGAAAGGATTCCAGAAGTACTGAAATAACCATTACAAGTCTGTTATACTAGATACTTTTCAATGTCGAGGCGTGCTACTGCCTGCAGCGAAAAAACTTGAGAACGGGTGGATAGTGGAGGTCGTACATTCGGCAAAAGGATTGCGGTCAAAGATTTTCTTAAACTGCATTGTCTCGAGATGAACCATGAAGGCGCCTCTGTTTGTCGACACGAATATCACGTTGTCGTCCCCAGCAACCCCCATGACGGTCTGGAGATTCGTCCACTCCCCAGGCCGCAGCGGGAGAAGCTTGCCCAACTCAATCGCTTGAGCCGGCATCCATTCAGCGGCGCCATCAAAACAGGTGGTCCTCAGCCATAGCTGAGCCACGTAGACGTCCGACACGGTGATGAAGCCAACCCCGCCGCCCAGCGTGCTCAGGTACAGGCCGTGGTGGCCATCAATGGCGTCCTCTGGGAGCTCCACCGCAGCTGGGATCTGCGTGTCCAGATCAAGCTCGAGCATGCCGGTCCCGGAGCCAAAGATGAGCCAGTGGAGCGAGTTCCCGACCAGGATGCTTCGGCTGCCGATGCATGACATGGTGTGGTGCTGAACCTTGGTTGACATGGTGCTGCCCCAGGAGCCGGTCTCGGAGGAGTAGACGCAGGACCGGGCGACGTGCTTCTGGGCGCTCACCAGGACCACCTTGAAGGGGGTCGAGTGGCAGGCGCCGTGCACGTGGCCGTCGTCGCCGCCGGTTCTTGTGGCGGCGACGCAGAGCACATCCGCCTGCACGTGGGCGTTGCCCCAGTCGTGGTCCGGCTGCGGCGGCGGGCCGGCTATGAAGCGCTGCTCGCCCGTGACGGGGTCCCAGACCAGGACCTGGCGGCAGCCCCTGCCGAGGTGGTCCCCGCCGGTGAGGACGACGAGGCCGTGGCGGCAGCCGCGGAAGGACCAGGTGCCGGTGTTGCTCTTGCAGCCGCCCTCGATGCCGTCGAGCCGCAGGGAGAAGCGGGGGGTCGGGATCCGGTCCGGCGGGTCCAGGACGGACCGGAATGAGAGCTCGCCGCGGTAGAAGTCGAGGAAGACGCCGATGATGGGGGCCTCCCGGTGGTGGGCGCAGAAGCGGCGGAGGAATTGCGGGTCGGCGGCGACCTGGCGCCAGCGCTTGCAGACGAGGGAGGCGCGGGGCAGAGAGGAAGGGCGCGCGGGGAGGCGGAGGAGTAGCTCGGGGAGGAGGTTCTCGTCCTCCGTCGGGGAGGCCGTGTCCGGCGGCGGCGACGCGGAGCGGCGGCGGCTGCGAGGGTTCATCCCGTCGCCCCCCTCAATCTGATCTGATTTCCTAATCTGATCGATACGCGCGGTGGCCTCAATATCCTCGTCGGGACTCGGGGGTATTTATTTATTTTGGTTCTACGGGCCTCTTCCGATTCCGAGTACAAACACGATCGCGTATACGTACACAAAAAGAACTGAAAACGAAAAAACAAATTATGATGGTTTTTCAAGGTGCTCCTTATTTTTTACATGTAACACAGCTATTGCATTAACTTTTTTTTTTTTCACTACGACTGCATCTCCATTAACTTTCTTTTTCATTACGACTGATCCTGATAGAGATCCAATCGCATAAGGGAACAAGAGAACATGAATTGAGTCGAGCCGAGGCGAGGAAAAGCAAGAAACAAAATGGAAACTAGATTGAACATACTAGCAGTCATCCTGAATCTCTCGGCAGCACAAATCAAAGCACATTGAGTCAAATGCAGCTAAAAAAATTACTCCCTCCATCCCATGAAACATGTCAGTGTCATGATATCCAAATTTAAATAAATCTAAAACTTCTTTCTGAGGACAGAGGGAGTATTTGATGTGGGTCACAGCAATGTATGAAGAAATGGCAACTCTAGAACGCATAACATCATCCGCAGGCATCACTTTTTTGGTCAGATATTGCTGAATAACATGGGATGCATGCGTCCAAGTTTGCCAGTAGTAGGATTATAGAAAGAAAAATCAAGTTTATCCATGACATGTTAAGACGAAAGGCTTTTTACAGCACCCTAATTATGCTAACAGCAAAGACAGAGACAAGAACTGTACGAGGGTTTACCCCCTTACATCTTCCAGCATCACATATGTTACACTTTTACACATATAAGAGAAAACACATAGAAAGATCCCGTAAACCCTAATATCAAGAAGTCCCAGATTGGCTTCCATCATGCGCTTCAGAGACGATACGTCGACCAAAATCCACAGGATCAGTATTCTAAGGGGTTGTGCCACCGACTCCAACTTCATCTTGTCCTATTCCGTCACGAAGTTTACCAATTCCTGCATGAAGAACGAAATGGTTTACAGGAGAACAGTAGTGTAATAAATATGTTTGTTTTCAGTAGCCATTTTATACTGATATTCCATACAGACCACACACTAGCTGCAAGACCGGTGGGCAGTTAGATAAAACCATCGACAGGGACTATCAAAGATGAATTCGGACTATGCTTTGTCGGTTGAAGAAGGTGTAGCTGGAAGTGGAGGAGCAGCCCAAGACACTGCGTCTTTCTTAGGAGCATGGTGCAGGGTGTATCCAGGTCTGTCGGATCCTCTAACCATCGAAGCTGTAGCCCAGCGAGATGCTTGTCTTTCGCGGTGGACAGGAACTACAGTAGGGTAGTCTTTGAGGTGGACTGAGCTGATTTGGTGCGTATCTGGAAGGAGTGGCGTAAAGATCGCTCGATTATTTTGCCAATCCTAGATGATATTCGTGAGCTAGGTTTTTGCTTTGAAGCTTTTAGTATTAGTTTAGTTCGCCCCACAGCCAATCATCCAGCTCACAGTTGCGCAATATTTGCTTGCAATAATGTGTCGTCTAATGTTTGGTTGGGGACAAGTCCTTAGTTTTTAGAACACAACCTCTTGGCTGATTTGTAACTCTGTCTTTGAACTAATAAAGCTCACGAGTTCTCCAAAAGGAAAAAAAAAGTAGCTGCAAACCTAAAGATCATTGTTAGGACTCCTATGATCATATCCCTCACACTCAGACCAAAAGAATAAAGCCAAAGTACAGTCAAAAAAAGCTCACGAGTTCTCCAAGAGAAAAAAAAAATGTAGCTGCAAACCTAAAGATCATTGTCTAGGACTCCTAAGATCCTATACCTCACACTCAGACCAAAAGAATAAAGCCAGAGTACAGTCAAAAAGAAGATGTTAGCCACCAAACACAATGATAAATGGGTAATTTATCTTGCACAACAATTTATTCTTCCAAAGAAACAACTTTCATATATTTCTCAAAATGATATTTCCAATCTAATGTATCTTGCACAGTTTATTGCCAAAAGCCCAAAACCAGTTCTTTAGCAAGGGTAGGGTTTTTCCTAGGGCTTCCAGCTAGCTAGTGCGTTTGTTTGTATTAGCTCAGGCTAAGGTCATTGTCTCCCAGGTTTTTTCTGGAGTCTGAAACCTCAGGCTAAGGTCATTGTCTCTCTAGTGGCCATTGCTTGTTGATAGCAAGCTTGAGGTTTTAGACTCCAAAAGACACTGCCACCCCGAATCAGAACTATTTGAAGAATGCCCTCACATGAAGTTTAGTGTTCAGCCATGTTGTTACTGTGTGTTTGTTTGCACCAAGTTAGAGAGCTCTTACTTCAATTCTGTATTCGGGCCAACAGAGCCTTTCCTATGATGTTTTTGTTCCACTGATTGCTGCTAGGAGCAGGGTTAGTGGAGGGTGCATACCTGTTTATGCGTGGACTACAACTGATAGAGCTAGAGCATGGACCTAAATTACACAAATTTTCAGATGTTTATGGCTGCCATTTGAGTAGCACAAGCCTCCATTTGCAGTTTGAGACTTCTGACTCACAATGTAGTCATTATTTTAACTTGTTCAGTTACAACATCCAGTACTTTTTTTACCAATAGACAATATTAGTAGTTCAATTTCCAACTGTTGTGTATCTCATGCATGCCAAAATGATGTGTACTATACCCACACCAATATGAACTTACATAATACAGGTTGCAAATAGCAGCAATAGACAAGTGAGTTCACAATGATTTAAAATGTTGCGTTATTGTTCTGGCAAATAATATCAAATGCAACAAGAGATGAAGCAGCGAAAGAAGCAATTGCTTTACTGGAATTTAGATTGCTAGCCAACACTCGGGAAACAAAACCATAAGTAAGGAATATAAAAATTGCGGTGTAAATTAATGTATGTTATTACCTGCAGCACAGAAACTTGCGAATGGATACGGAAAAACGGAGGATCGCCGATGCTCAGGGAAAGGGTGGCTTTTGAAGATCTTCTCAAACTGCAACGACTCGAGATGGAACATGAAAAGGCCATAGCATGTTGACACGAATACCATATTATCCTCACCAGCACCCATTACTTTCTCGATATGTTCCCCTGGTTCCAGGGGGAGAAGCTTGTCCAGTTCGATTGTTTGTCCTGGCATCCACCGAGCGACACCGTCAAAATCAATCGTACTCTGCCACAGCTGAACTCTGTATAGATTGGACACAAAGATGAAACTAAGTGCACCACCCAGGGTACTCAGGTAGAGGCCAAGGTGGTCGTCATGGGCATCCGGTGGCACCTCGATCACGGCTAGGCTCTGGCTATCCAAATTAAGCTCTAGGATGGCAACCTCAAGACCAAAAAGAAACCAGTAGAGAGAATTCCTAACCAGGATGCTTCGACTGCCAACAATAGAGATAGGTCGATGGTGAGCTGGTGCCCAGATTAGATTGTCGCCCCATGAGATGAGATTGCCCCATGAGTTGGTCTCTGATGAGTAGACGCAGGCTCGGGCGACTTGGTTGTTGCCGCACACCAACACCACCTTGAAGGGGCTCGAATGGCAGGCACCGTGCACGTGGCCCTTGTCGGCGGCCACACAGAGCACATCCGCTTGGACATGGTACTTGCTCCAGTCGTGATCCAACTGCGGTGGACTGCCTATGAAGCGGCGATCGCCTGTGACGGGGTCCCATACCAAAACCTGGCTGCAGCCCTTGCCGGAACGATCCCTGCTGGTGAAGACGACGCGGCCGTGGCGGCAGCTGCGGAAGGACCAGATGCCGCCGCCATCGATGCTACCGCCGCCGTCGATGCCATCGAGGCGGGCCGAGAAGCGCTCGGGCGGGATGAGGTCAGGTGGATCCAGAATCGACCTGAACGGGGATTCTTTGAGTTCGGGGTTGAACTTGAAGAACACGCCGACGATGGGCGGTTCCCGGTGGTAGTCGCAGAATCTGCGGAGGAATTGGGCGTCGGCGACGATGCGGCGCCAGCGCTTGCAGACAAAGGAGACGCGGGGGAGAGAGGAAGGCCGCGGGGGCAGGCGCAGGAGTACCTCTATGAGGAGGTCGTCGTCGTCCATCGGCGACGCCGGCGGCGAGTTCATGTCGTCGTTCCCCTCGCACGCCAAAACCGTGTTTTTTTTACGGCGTATGGTAATTTCGGTGGATATGGTTTTCTTTATGATTTTGAAAACAGAGGACTCTAGCTTACTTTTTTTTTTGAAACGAGCCAAAAGCTTTGCCTTTCATTGATATATAGGAGAAAAGAGTTGACCTGTTTATGAGGAAAACTGGCCGAAAAAACCATTACAACACGACACCACATGCCAGCCCCGAGGCTGCGCTCCACACGGGTCGACGACCAGCCAGGCCGACACCACACCTCAACGCAACAGGCGGAGGCGAAAGACCGGAGCCACCGCTCCAACTACCACGCCGGCCCCGAGGCCGCGCCCCGCCTGGCCGAAGACGAACCCGCCTCCGCCGAAACCACCAGAACACTTCACAAGTCCCATTGTCCGGTGGACATCCAAAGCGAGGCCTCAAGAGGCAAAGCGACGCAAGAGCGCCGCCCACGCCCGATCCCGAGAGGGATCTAGGGTTTCCCCCGGAGAGCCCGAGCGGAGAACAAGAAACACCCGCTACGACGACGCCTTCAAGAAGTATGCGGCGCCCACAGGCGTCACCATCGTCGGTCCTGGCCGGCCGCCAAGACAGAGCTTTCGCCCAGCGAAGAGTTCCAAGACCTCGCGCCCGCCAACAAGGACCGGCACAAACCACCACCTTCAACCGCCTGTATCCGCCGACGCGCAGAGGGCAGAACAGCCTGAAGCCAACGGAGTACCACCGAAGATCACCGTGGGCGCCGCCGGAACGCCACATAGAGGGGACGCCGACCAACACCGGCACGAGGCTCGAGGACGAACGTCGAAGACAACCTCTGCACACACCCACCAACACGCCGCCGCTGCCCGGGGTCGCCGCCCCGGCAACACATCAGAACCCCTCGCAGCCCCCAGGAGCACCTCGCCACGGCCACCGCCGCTGCCCGGGGGCACCGCCCCGGCACACCACCACCTGTTATCACCAGAATTTGACCGAATCAGAGGTGTGCCGCGATCAAGATGGGCTTGAAGAATATACATGGAAGAAATACGTGAATCGGCCTTATATGCAAAGTTTGGGCTAGTTTGCCCGTGTATCTGTAATATAGTAGGATACGTGTTAATTAGATAGAGTTTGGCCCGTGCCCGGTTGGGATTATTCCCACGTTAGAAAGTCTACGGACTATAAATATGTATCTAGGGTTTATGAAATAAACAACAATCACGTTCACCACAAACCAATCTAGGCGCATCGCCAACTCCCTTGTCTCGAGGGTTTCTTCCGGGTAAGCATCATGCTGCCTAGATCGCATCTTGCGATCTAGGCAGTACAAGTTTATTCGTTGTTCATGCGTTACTCGTACTGAAGCCTTTTTGATGGCGAGCAACGTAGTTATCTTAGATGTGTTAGGGTTAGCATTGTTCTTCGTATCATATGCTGTCGCCGTGCAACCCTTAGACATCTAGCCGCCCTTACACCTATCTTAGGTGTAGGGGCGGCACCCCGCTTGATCATTATTTAGTAGATCCGATCCGTTATGGTTGCTCCTTGTTCTTCAAGGATTAGTTTAATATCTGCATAGTTAGGCCTTACAAAGGGTTGAAGGATCCAGTGGCACGTAGGGTGTAGTTTGCTAGCCCTAGACAGGATGTTCCGAGGATCAGCTTCGTGTTGGTTTTTAGGCCTTGTCTAGGATTGGTTTACGATCACCGTGCGTGGCCGCGAGGCTCAATCACGAGTAGGATGTTCCGATTATGTGGTGAAAACCCTAAATCGTAGTAGGTCGTTTTAGCTTTATTCTGATCAAGCAGGACCACCATATATTCGTACACCTCGTGCGAATCATGGGTGGATCGGCTCTTTGAGCCGATTCACAGGACAACCTGAGAGCCGATCGAGGCTCGTATTTAATGTTTACGTGTATGCCATGCAGGAAACTAAGCGAGGCACATCCATCACCTTCCTGACCAGGTATAGGTCAGGTGGCACGCCCTGCACCGGCATCGGACGTGCGTGCCGAATCTTTGCGGGCCGTCGCTCGGAGGGACCAGGGCCAGCCGCGATCTGGGAGCCTCCCGGCTCTACTGTGTTGCCCGTCGCTGCTCGCCGGTGGGTTTCTGACCGCAACACATTCTGGCACGCCCGGTGGGACCATCTTCGACATCAACCACCTCGCCATCTACATCTGAGATGGCGGACGGCACTCCAGTCACGTCCGAGGATTTGACCGAGGAGCTCAAGAAGAAGTATGACGAGGTCAAAGCAATCCTCGAAGCCGACCTCATCGGCTCTTTTCACAGAACCCGCTCACATGGCATCAGGTGGAAAGGGTTCTCACCTGAAGGCGCGCTCGATGGAGTGGACCTGTCCGCCCGTCGAAGAACGCACCAGGTCCCTGCGTCAGAGATTAACTTCATGGTAGCTCACTCGCCGCACCGCCACTCGAGAGCCTGGTGAACACTTTGGAGCGTGTCGCTCTTCGGGTGATCCAGGAAATCATGAGGCATCAGTACTCTCCGTCAGGACCAGCTCTCGGGACTTACCAAGGAGAGATGCCACTCCAGTCCTGTCCACCGCTGCCATTCGCGTTGGCAGCACCAGAAGTGCCGAGCTCACCTGCATACGTCGTCTACAAGATCGGTGGTGACCCTAGTGACTACCAGTTCTTGCATGAGGCGCCTAAGGAGATCCCTCACGGATACACGTGCACATACGTGCCAGACTGTAGTAACTGAGCACTCACAAACCAGACTGCAACAGCAGGGACTTCTGGAACAACAGGGGGAGCTTCGGGAACAGATCTTGAGAAGCAGACGTGGCTAGCCAAGTATGCCACTCCGACAAACCTCCAGAGCTCAGCTCCTGCAGTTGGCTCAGAGCTGGAAAAGCAAGCATGGCTGGCTAAGTATGCCACTCTGGCGAATCTTCAGAGTTCGACTCCTACAGCCAGCACCGCGGATCGATCGATACCATCTGAGAGACCAGTTCGGCATGGTGCCGAAAAGGAGGACAATCGGCTATTCCAAGCCGTACCCCAACGAGTACGAGTTGATCCCGCTACCACCCAAATATCGGCTCCCTGATTTCTCCAAATTTAATGGATCAGATGGTTCCAGCTCCATCGAGCATGTGAGCCGATATTTGGCACAGCTGGGCACGATCTCAGCATCAGATCCACTACGCGTGAGGTTCTTCGCACAGTCCCTCACAGGATCGGCTTTCGGGTGGTACACTTCGTTGCCACCAGACTCGATCCGGACTTGGAAGCAGTTGGAAGAACAGTTCCACATGCAGTATCACTCAGAGGCTTCCGAGTCTGGCATTGCCGATCTAGCACAAGTACGTCAGAAGCGTGGAGAAACCGTGGCAGAATACATCCAGCGCTTCAGAACTGTTAGGAACCGATGTTATTCGGCTCGTTTGACTGAAAAGAAGCAGTCGAGTTGGCGGTGGTGGGCCTTGCATCACCAATCAAGGATATGGCCTCCCAAGCAGACTACCCTTCACTGGCGCACATGGTTCAGAAACTGTCGTTATATGAAAACGCCACCCAGACTTGTACCAGGACAAATTCAAGCGTGCGGTAGTCCTGGTTGAAACGGAAGAAGATGAAGGGTCTGCGGGAGATCAAGAGGTAGCAGTGGCTGAATGGACTCGGGGGGCAACCCCCATATCCTGCAAATGGGTTAAGCCACCAGGTCCGCCCAGAGGGTTTGATTTCGACGTAACTAAAACTGAGCAAATTTTTGACCTCTTACTTAAGGAGAAGCAGTTGAAGTTACCCGAAGGCCTCAAAATCCCCACGGTACAGGAGCTGAACGGAAAGCCATACTGCAAATGGCATAACTCGTTCTCCCATACTACCAACGACTGCAGGGTGTGGCGTCAGCAGATCCAAATGGCGATAGAACAAGGACGTCTAATTTTCAACCAGTACGCCATGAAAGTCGACACGCACCCCTTCCCCGCCGTTAACATGGTGGAGTACACTTACCCTGGAGGGTGCCAGCCAGGATTCTCGTTCAGCATCAACATGGTAGGACCTGGACACCACTCTGGTAGGGACGGAGACGAGGGCAGCTGCTCTCGTAGCAAGGACACAGAGGAAGCCGTTCCACGCGATCGGTGATACGTCCAAAACGTATCTACTTTCCCGAACACTTTTGCTATTGTTTTGCCTCTAATTTGTGTATTTTGGATGCAACTAACACGGACTAACGCTGTTTTCAGCAGAACTGCTCTGGTGTCTCGTTTTTGTGCAGAAATCCAACTTTCGGGAAAATCCTCGGAATTTATGCAGAAGGCCCTATTTTCCCAGAATACTGACGGAGCCAGAAGGTCAAGTAAGGTGGAGGCCCGAGGGCCCCACACCATAGGGCGGCACGGCCCAGGGGGGGCCCGCGCGGCCATGTGGTGTGGCCCCCTCGGCCGGCCTCCGACGCCCTCCTTCGGACTATTTATCGGTCTCGACCTAAAAACGCACGGAGAGAAGAAAAAGTCGCCAGAAACCCTCCAGAACGCCGCCACATCGCGAAACTCCGTCGCGGGAGCCAGAAGTCTCCGTTCTGGCACTCCGCCGGGACGGGGAATTGGAGGAGATCATCGCCGCCATCACCGCCAACGCCTCTACATCAACCAGCCATGTTTCCCCCATCCATGTGTGAGTAATTCCCCCGCTGTAGGCCGAAGGGGATGGTAGGGATTGGATGAGATTGGTCATGTAATAGCATAAGATTGTTAGGGCATAGTGCCTAGTGTCCGTAATTGGTACTTTGATGATATTGTTGCAACTTGTTATGCTTAATGCTTGTCACTAGGGCCCGAGTGCCATGATCTCAGATCTGAACATGTTATTGTTTCATCAAGATATTCATTGTTTATGGTCTTACCTATAAGTTGTATACACATGTCGCTGTCCGGAACCAATGGCCCCGAAGTGACAAGAATTGGGACAACCGGAGGGGATGGTAGCGATGTGAGGATCACATGTGTTCACGGAGTGTTAATGCTTTGCTCCGGTACTCTATTAAAAGGAGTACCTTAATATCCAGTAGTTTCCCTTGAGGCCCGGCTGCCACCGGCTGGTAGGACAAAAGATGTTGTGCAAGTTTCTCATTGCGAGCACGCACGACTATATATGGAGCACATGCCTATTGATTGCTTTGTACTTGGACACCGTTTTATTATTATCTGCAAATGCCCTGCTATGATTGTTACATGAGTTTCTCTCATCCATGCAACGCCCGTTCATCCGTCCCCGTGCCTACAGTATTTTAATCCTGCTGTTTACTAAAATCACTACTGCTATCTTTGTTACTCTGCTGCTGTTATTTCACTATCGCTCGCTATAAAACTGTTACTACTGATAAACCCTTGCGAGCAAGTCTGTTTCCAGGTGCAGCTGAATTGACAACTCCGATGTTAAGGCTTTCAAGTGTTCTTTGTCTCCCCTTGTGTCGAATCAATAAATTGGGTTTTACTTCCCTCGAAGACTGTTGCGATCCCCTATACTTGTGGGTCATCAAGACTATTTTCTGGCGCCGTTGCCGGGGAGCATAGCTTTATTTGGAAGTTCACTTGGATTGATATTGTTCGCTGCAAATTCTCCTTCATGGGTAAACCTCGCGATTCTAAAATCGCCATATTACCATCCACTACAAGAAAAGGTACAATTCTGAGTACCTCCGCTACACTTGATTCACCATCTGTGATTGATAAACTTGTTTCACCGCCACATGCTTCACATGCGGGTACTTCTGCTGAATCTGAAAACTCTCATAATATTCATAATATTTCTGATGTGCTTGATGATAGTGGTTCATTGGGATCCTTTCTAGATGCTACAATTGCTAGGTCTAGACAAATTGAAAATACTGAAACTCCTAATGCTACTACACCTGTTAATTCACCTGAACTTGATTATTTTAGTGATGATCCTGATGAAGATTATGTGGAGCTTAATAATGATTTTATTAAAAAATGCAATGCTACTACTGATGCAAGAAAAATTAAAAAGTTGCTTGCAGAACATGCTGTTAGATATAAACTGTCTCCTGATCCTAAGTTTGCCACATCTCCTATAAACATTAAGGATAAAGATTATGATTTTTCTCTTGATCTATCTCATATAGCTATTGTTGAGAAAACACCCTTTTGTGGTACTGAAAAAGAAAGTGTTGTTGAACACATGATTGAGTTATCTACTCTAAGTAGCTTGTTTTCTGATGATGTCAAGATACGTACTTACTTTGTTGCTAAAATCTTTCCATTCTCATTAAAGGATGACGCTAAAACTTGGTATAATAGTTTGCCACCTAATTCTATTAAAAGTCCAAAAGAATTGCTTGATGTTTTCTTTCGGAAATACTTTCCTGCTAGTGCTCAACATATTGCTTTGCAGAGAATTTATAATTTTGACCAGGGAGATGGAGAGAAATTGCCTGAGGCTTGGGCGAGATTTTGCTCTGTTATTAGAGCTCGGCCTGACCATGATTTGGAAAAGCATGATTTACTTGATATATTTTATAGTGGACTAACCATTGAGTCTAGGGCATACCTGGATAGTTGTGCTGGTTGTGTTTTCAGGAAAAGAACTCCAGACGACGCTGAAGAATTATTGGCTAAAATAGGCCGGAATCATGATGATTGGACTACGCCTGAACCAACCCCGACACCGATACTAAAGAAGAGGGGTATGATTAAATTAAATGATGAAGATATGAGGGAAGCCAAGAAGTCTCTCAAGGAGAAAGGTATTAAATCTGAAGATGTGAAGAATCTTCCTCCCATAGAAGATATATGTGAGATAATTCCCCCTTCATCCATGATTGAGGTAAACTCCCTTCAACGTTTTACTAGGGACGATATTCCGTATTCGAAACCTCCTGCACAATGCTTAGATGAGTTTGATAATTATATTGTTAAGCAAGAAAATTTTAATATGAGAGTAGAGAATCATTTAATGGAAAATTCTCGAGCTATTAGTGAATTGCATGATATTGTAGAGAGAACCTCCAATGATGTTAAGATGCTTGTTAAACATTTTCATATGGTTCAAACTCAAATTGATCAACTCACTAAAGTGCAAAATGACTTGTTGGGGAATAATTCTAAAGAAAAACATGCTTATGAAGTAACAACTAGAGGTGGTGTCTCTACCCAGGATCCTCTATATCCTGAAGGGCATCCCAAAAGAATTGAACAAGATTCTCAACGCATTGAACCTAGTGCTCCTTCTAAGAAAAAAAAGAAGAAGAAACATAAAAATGTTGTAGAATCCTCTGAACCTGCTAATGATCCTAATAGTATTTCTATTTCTGATGCTGAAACTGAAAGTGGTAATGAACATGATAAAGATAATGATAAGAATGATGCTTCTGATAAAGAAGATGTTGAAGAAGAACCTGAAAAGCATGCTAAAAATAAAAAGTACACTAAAGAAGATTTTATTGCTGAGAAACATGGTAATGAAAGAGAACCTTGGGTGCAAAAGCAAATGCCTTTTCCTGCTAAGAAACTAAAATCAAAGGAAGAAGAACACTATAATAAATTTTGTGATTGGATGAAACCTTTATTCTTGCAAATCCCTTTGACTGATGCTATTAAATTGCCTCCTTATTCAAAGTATATGAAAGATATTGTGTCTAACAAAAGGAAAATCCCCAATGAGGAAATTTCCACTATGCTTGCTAATTACTCTTTCAATGGCAAAGTTCCAAAGAAGTTGGGCGACCCAGGTATACCTACCATTCCTTGTTCTATTAAGAATAATTATGTTAAAACTGCTCTATGTGACTTGGGAGCCGGTGTTAGTGTTATGCCTTTTTCTCTTTATAAGAGACTTTACTTAGATAAGTTGATACCTACTGATATATCTTTGCAAATGGCTGATAAATCTACTGCTATTCCTGTTGGTATATGTGAGGATGTTCCTGTTCAAGTTACTACTAACTGCTTGATATTAACTGATTTTGTTGTGTTGGAAATGCCTGAAGATGATAATATGTCTATTATTCTTGGGAGACCCTTTCTTAACACCGCAGGGGCTGTTATTGATTGCAATAAAGGAAAGGTTACTTTCAATGTTGATGATAAAGAGCATATCGTCTATTTCCCCAAGAAGATTGATAAAGTATGTGGAGTCAATACTATTTTTAATGTGAGAACTATCAAAGTTGGAACTATTGATTGTCCTATATATGAGCCTAAAGAAGAATATCAAACTCTCGTGATTGGATCCATATCAATACAATTCAAGGTAACATGATTGATTTGAGGTTTATTTCTTCTTATGCTATGTAAAATTTATTTGGTGGCAAGACTTGATCAACCTTGTTAACAAATACTTTTTATATGCATAGAGGAGGTAAACAACATCTCTTTCTCACTCCATTTGCTCTAGTTGCTGTAGCACTTTTAATTTGCAAAGTTCCTTAGTTAATTGGAGATTTCAAAATTTTCCTTGCCAGTAATAATAAACTAAATACCCAGAAATGCTCATTTTTCAAAGTTTTCAAAAATTCACAAAAATTATACCGTTGGTCCTATTTTTCGTCGAGGCACCTGGGAGCACCAGAGGATGACCTGTGGGGCACCACAGGGTGCCACACCACAGGCCGGCGCGGCCAAGGAGGGGGGCGCGCCACCCTGTGGTGTGGGCCCCTCCTTGCCCCACTACTTCATCTCTTTCTCCTAGCATCTTCTCTCTCCCGAAAAAACTCGCACCAGGTTCCTCTCACTCGCATTTTTGCTCAAGAACTCCAGATTTCTCGATCTCTTTGCTCAGCCCAGATTTCTGTCTGAGATTTGGCACATTTGCTCTTCGGTATGTGACTCCTCCGATTATCCAAGTAGAATTTTGTTTGGTGGAGTATATCTTGAATATTTTGCTGCTGTAGGTAACATATTTAGTGAGCTTGCATGCTTGTTCTAAGTAGTAGAAACTAGTTTTGATGCATGATTAGTACTCTAGCAAGTTCCTATAGTAGTTTCCCTCAATTATATGTCACCAAATCAAATTTTATATTGTTTGTTGAAAATTTCAGAAAATGGAGTCGAGTAGATATCAACTTAACCAACAAGAATTGGAGGTCCAACAAGTTATGAGAGTGAATCGTGAAGAGGGAGTATACCCCTCTTACTACCCATGCGTGGACTTTATGAGAAGTGCGGGGATTTTACAAGATGTTCAAACTCTAATCTCTCGTGCAGGGCTGAGTGATTTTGTTGAAGGAGAGCCAAGACAATATGCAAAATTAACTATGTCTTTTGTGCAGGACTTTAAGTTCAATTGGTCGCGATCTAACCCCACGGTTCAGTATAAAATTTACAATAAAGCTGTCAACTTGCCATTCAGTGATTTTTGTGCAGCAATTAGAGTACCGCAATGGGGATCATGCGAGAAGATAAGGGGATCGCCTCAAGAACTCTTAAGCCTCTTCAAGATGATTTGCTGTGGAAGGAGTTTCTCAGAGGATAGTGGTAAAATCACTAGTATTCAGTTCCCAGCTATCCGCTACTTTGCTTATTTCGTTACTAAATGCGTTCTTGCTAGAAAGATTGGTGGTAGACTTTCTATCCCGGATTTAGCTTTTCTAGCTGCGGCACTACAAGGCAGTAGGACTTATAATTTGGGGGCATTAATAGCTTATAGACTTGCTACTAACCGTGAGAAAGGTGGAATTTGTGGAGGTCTCATTGCCTCTCGTTTACTAGCTTTGCATAATGTAGAACCTCATCATCTTGACATTCCACTTTCCATAGAAAAACTTGACATAGCCTCTATGATTAAACATGAATTTGTTTCTAATTCCTCCAAGTTGGGTAACCTGTATTACAAGATGACATTTTATAAGAAAGTCTGGAGAATAACTAAGAAAACTGAGAAATTAGTAAGGTTGCCTGCGCCTGTTCTGTTTAACCTTGATTCCAGGGAGGATTGGTCGGTCGCAGAAAGTGCGCTGAATGCACACATAGAGGGAGGAGGCCATCATGCAAGAGACGACACGGAGGTCGAGGAACACCTCGACTCATCATCCGATGCAGCAAGTTCCTCGCATCAACATGTTGGGCATATGGAGCCTCCACGCTTTTCTTCTGCATCGGTACCTTATTATGACTACTCCATGTACGATCCATCGGCATGGAACCCAGACCCTCGATGGGGTTGATCTCCACTTAGGCCAAAAGCCTAAGCTTGGGGGGAGGTATACCGGCATCACTCATTCTTTGCATATTATGATTGCTGGATACTTGTACATATTTGTTTTGTTCGTTTGAGTGGTTTTCTAATGAGAGGAAGATGAAATTTGGGGAAGTGCTGCCTGAAAACAGATTCTGGACTGTTACTAGAAAAATTCCTGCACACAGCCAGAACGTTATTTTGAGCTGCCAATTTTTGTGCAGGTTCCCCAGGTTGTTATCTAACTTTCATTAGTTGAACACTTTTCGAGCTGAGGAACGTAAGATTTTTGTAAAAATCGATTTCTGTACTGCTGTCAGGTTTTGGCAGATTTCTGCCATCTCGCTTTTTCTGTATTTCTTTTAGTTTGCTATTTCTTGTTTTTGCTTTGTTTCCTTTCCAAAACACAAAAAGACCAAAAATATTTCTGTTGTTTCTCTTCATAATTTGTTTGCTTTGGTTTCTTGTATTTGTTTCGCTTTATTTGCTATTGCTAGTTTACTATAAGAAAACCCAAAAAGATTTTGCTTTGTTTGTTTGTTTCCTTTTGTTCTTGTTCTCAAATTCGAAAACACCAAAAATATTTGCTGTTCTTCTTTGATTTTGTAAAGTCCTTTATGAGTTCAATGGTCTTCGGTGGCTGGAGCGTGGTTTTCATTTCATATTATCCAAGTTGCACAAGTGAAAAGGCAATAATGACGATCTACGACAATTGGATTGTGGTGAGAGGCTGGTATGAACTCTATTTGTTTTCATTTTTGTACATATACTCATCCATGTGAGCATGCTTAGTTGGTTCATGTGAGGGATATGTTATTTGAGAAAGTCTAGTAGTTTATGATCTCTCATGTTTAGCTCCAATCTATTAATATGAGTAGCATGTCATGGATGTTTGCTTGCATTGTTTTATTCATAAGTAAGTATGGCATTGTGGTATCCTCCTCTGAATAATTCATTTATATCGACTTGGCACATGCTCACGCATGCATATGACTGAACAAAAAGTCAATTAAGCCTCGATGATCTATATTGCTTCAGAGTTCTTGTATCACTTTTATGCCTCCGTTAATTTATTTTGCCGCAAGCATGATTATGACAGTTACTGCTCTCTTGATTTGTCGCTCCCTAGTCTATTGCTAGCCTTCACTTGTACTGAGCGGGAATGCTGCTCGTGCTTCCAAACACATGAAAACCAAGTTATTCCAGAGTGTCCACCATAAATACCTATGCATGGCATTTCAAACCATTCCAAGTGAATTCTCATGCGCTACCTTTAAAACCTTCAAAATGCTTCTCAATTTGTGTTTATGTTTCATAGCTCATGAGGAAGTATGTGGTGTTTAGCTTTCAACCTTGTCATTTACTTCTGACGGGCTCTCATATGGACTAGTGGCACATCCGCTTATCTAATAATTTTGCAAAAAGAGCTGGCAATGGGATTCCCAGTCCCGAATTAATTAACTTAAATAGACACTCCTCCATGGTATGTGATTGTTGGATGGCACCCGAAGGATTCGGTTAGCCATGGCTTGTGTAAGCAAAGGTTGGGGGGAGTGTCATCATCATAATAAAACTAAAATAAAAAGGCACTCCTTCATGGTATGAGATTGTTGGCAGGCACCCGAGGATTCGGTTAGCCATGGTCTGTGTAAGAAAGGTTGGAAGGAGTGCCACATAAACATGCAAATAATTCATGGGAGCCGCTCTTGAAAGTCCGGTTGGCAAGGTAGTTAGTGTACCCATTACTATTCGTTGACAACAACAAACACCTCTCAAAATAATTTTACTCCTGATTTCAAAAAAATGAAAAGCTCTAGCGCATGTTAATCCCTGCTTCCCTCTGCGAAGGGTCAATCTTTTACTTCTATGTTGTGTCTCCATTATTTCTTTGAGCACTATCTTGAGAGCACAACTGTCATTCTTAGTATAATATGCTTGTCTCAAAATATTATTGATTGTGGTATAACTTTGATGCGTTTATCTTTGACAATCTCTATTTCTAGTCTTTCTATGAACCTCAGAGGTGCCTGAGCATTTATGTTTTGCCAATCAAATACAGGCAAGCGAGATATCACTTTATCATACTTTCTTATGAACATTGCAATCCTGCTTATATACATGATTCATGATGCTTATTATTAATTGTTGGTACCTCTTCATGATTGACATAGCTGTTAGATGATCTTATTTGCATGTATCTCATTATGAACTGCTTAAGTATTAGACATAGCATGAGAATATATACATCATATGAGCAAATGTGTTCGTGAAAGTTCTTTTATCGCTCAGTTGTTAACTGAATTGCTTGAGGACAAGCAATAAGCTAAGCTTGGGGGGAGTTGATACGTCCAAAACGTATCTACTTTCCCGAACACTTTTGCTATTGTTTTGCCTCTAATTTGTGTATTTTGGATGCAACTAACACGGACTAACGCTGTTTTCAGCAGAACTGCTCTGGTGTCTCGTTTTTGTGGAGAAATCCAACTTTCGGGAAAATCCTCGGAATTTATGCAGAAGGCCCTATTTTCCCAGAATACTGACGGAGCCAGAAGGTCAAGTAAGGTGGAGGCCCGTGGGCCCCACACCATAGGGCGGCGCGGCCCAGGGGGGGCCCGCGCGGCCATGTGCTGTGGCCCCCTCGGCCGGCCTCCGACGCCCTCCTTCGGACTATTTATCGGTCTCGACCTAAAAACGCACAGAGAGAAGAAAAAGTCACCAGAAACCCTCCAGAACGCCGCCACATCGCGAAACTCCGTCGCGGGAGCCAGAAGTCTCCGTTCTGGCACTCCGCCGGGACGGGGAATCGGAGGAGATCATCGCCGCCATCACCGCCAACGCCTCTACATCAACCAGCCATGTTTCCCCCATCCATGTGTGAGTAATTCCCCCGCTGTAGGCCGAAGGGGATGGTAGGGATTGGATGAGATTGGTCATGTAATAGCATAAGATTGTTAGGGCATAGCGCCTAGTGTCCGTAATTGGTACTTTGATGATATTGTTGCAACTTGTTATGCTTAATGCTTGTCACTAGGGCCCGAGTGCCATGATCTCAGATCTGAACATGTTATTGTTTCATCAAGATATTCATTGTTTATGGTCTTACCTATAAGTTGTATACACATGTCGCTGTCCGGAACCAATGGCCCCGAAGTGACAAGAATTGGGACAACCGGAGGGGATGGTAGCGATGTGAGGATCACATGTGTTCACGGAGTGTTAATGCTTTGCTCCGGTACTCTATTAAAAGGAGTACCTTAATATCCAGTAGTTTCCCTTGAGGCCCGGCTGCCACCGGCTAGTAGGACAAAAGATGTTGTGCAAGTTTCTCATTGCGAGCACGCACGACTATATATGGAACACATGCCTATTGATTGCTTTGTACTTGGACACCGTTTTATTATTATCTGCAAATGCCCTGCTATGATTGTTACATGAGTTTCTCTCATCCATGCAACGCCCGTTCATCCGTCCCCGTGCCTACAGTATTTTAATCCTGCTGTTTACTAAAATCACTACTGTTGTCTTTGTTACTCTGCTGCTGTTATTTCACTACTGCTACTGCTATAAAACTGTTACTACTGATAAACCCTTGCGAGCAAATCTGTTTCCAGGTGCAGCTGAATTGACAACTCCGCTGTTAAGGCTTTCAAGTGTTCTTTGTCTCCCCTTGTGTCGAATCAATAAATTGGGTTTTACTTCCCTCGAAGACTGTTGCGATCCCCTATACTTGTGGGTCATCAATCGGCTCCGTCACGATGGCAAGCGTTACATCACAGAGGGAGAAGTAAGGAATGTGAGATATCAGCGACCTCTCTCTGATCACCTCCTCAACAAGTATGTGAGTCAATATGACCAACGCCGACGACCCAACGACGATGATGAAAGAGATCGTCTGGCTAGGGACGCCAGGAGACATCGTCGGTATGATCGCGATGAGGAGGAGTACGAGCGCCGTGCCAAGGAAAAGTCAAGAGAGCAAGACGACGAGGATAGGCACTGGGACTGTCCCTTCTTCAGACACTGCTGGGATTCAGGAATGAGCCGATTGCCTACAATCGGCAACTGCCCAGAATGTAGACAGAAGAAGAAGGATGCAGCTAACGTGTCCGTGTTCCAACGTCTAGGGCCTCTCCCGCCTCGGAACAAGCACGCTGAGTCCCCTCGGGTGGAAGATCTCGAGGATTTGGAAGACGATGATGGGGAAGAAGAAGACAGGTACCACCGTCCAAGGTGGTGCCCTGATGGACTCAGCCGTTCCCAAAAGCGTAGGGTTCAGCGACTGCGTGGCTTGGAGGAAGCCGAAAGGTTATACCTGCACACGCTAAGGAAGGCGCGGCCTGATCTGGCTGCGAAAATTCAACGAACCCTGGATGAATAGGGTCGACCACACAAAATGGAGTGGCGCCCCAAGCAAAGGAAAGCCGATGATGAAACATCGGCTGGCACAAACATGGTGTTCATCCTTCCGACGGAGTTTAGCGCTCCAGGATTAGACGAAGCACCTGTGGCACAACTTGACTGCGGCCCACGGCCGGTTATCTTTGAGAAGCCACGAGAAAGAAGCTACAGACATCTGAAGGCCCTGTACTTGCGAGGTTATATCGATGGGAGGCCTGTCAACAAGATGCTGGTGGACACCGGAGCGGCAGTCAACATTATGCCATACTCCATGCTACGTCGGTTGGGACGCTCTAGCTCGGATCTGATCAAGACCAACGTGACATTGAGCGATTTCAATGGCCAAGCGTCTGACGCACAAGGTGTTCTGAACGTGGATCTGACCGTAGGAAGGAAAACCATCCCTACGACGTTCTTTATTGTCGATAGCAAGAGCACCTATGCTGTCCTGCTGGGAAGAGATTGGATCCACGCCAACTGTTGCATTCCATCCACGATGCACCAATGTGTTGGGGGGATAACCCCCGGTATGCCAAAGGCATGCCAAACCGGATGGTTTGAGACATCGAGATACCGGTTTAATATTCTTACCGGAACACAAGGTAAGAGTTTGGGCTAAGTGAAGCTAAGCCGGAATCCCCAAGGGGGTATGCCGGAACCCGGTAAAGAAGATACCGGAGAGAAGGGCCTGTCGGCAGGACTGGTCAAAGATTCTCTTCAGAGCAAGAAGACAAGGATGAGCTAAGCAAAGCGGCTTTAATCAGAGCCCTGGCGCCAAAGAGAGAGATGACGCTGAAAGAAGCCGGAGGACGTCAGCGTCCCTGATTAAAGAAGACTCCGGCGTCATCCCTGATTAAAGTAGCTTTGTAAAGTAGTTTGTCCAGTCAAAGATGCCATTAGGGTTTCTTGTTCTGTAAGCCACCCTCTCCCCTATATAAGGAGAGGGGGTACTGCCTCATACAGGCGCGTGACCACAGAGGAGATTAGACGATAGAGCTTGTATCCAAGCACCTGTAATCGTGTTGAGATCAATGAAGCAAGCGATCTAGTAAAGAGTTCTTCCTCTTGTCTCTCTTCTTGCATACCGGCCTTTGGTTGTGTTCTTGAGGAAAGCATCCGGAAGTTCATCCCATCTAGTCGCAAACCCTCCCCCGAATCCTCTAGCGTCCATTCGGCCCCAATCTAAGCCATCCTATGGCATCTGTCTGTTCACCACGACGACAGTTGGCGCCCACCGTGGGGCATGAAGTGGCGCTTGCAGGAGTTCACATTCGGGCGGGCATCCTCGAGGTCGCCGGCGAGCGTACGGTGTCCGCGCTTGTGCAGCGCATCTACGACATGGACTTCATCAACGACAACGCGGGCTGCTTCGCCAACGGCGGCATCTTCCCCAAGAACGGCCGCACCATCGAGTTTGGTAGCCACCGCGTCTACTTTGGCACCGTCCCTGTGCGCCAGCGCCTCTCGCCGGTGCTGGTGGCACCGGACCCGCCAAGGTGGCTCTGTGCTGGCCGCGCCGCCGGCAGCGTCGAGGTAATGATGACCGGCGTGGTTGGTGCAGGAAAAGAAGCTGTGGGTGAAGGTGCTGGTCGTGCGGCTTCGACCCGTGCGGCCAAGCCATCACTGGAGCGCGACGCTGGCGCAGCGGGAGCATCATCCGCGCTACCGGAAACACCGCTCCAAGCAGCGATGAACGTCCTCGCCACCCCCATCGCGCAGAACATCGACCCGGCAGCGGCTCAGGCGGAGCTGGAGGCGCAGCGCCAGAAGGTGCTCGAGAGCGGCAAGGACATCGTCCGGGCGCAGCGCGAGCTGAACCTAACCCTACGTGAGTATAACGCTGCCCATGGCTTTGCTTCTGTTAGCGCGCATGCTGCTAGGATACCGGAAAACCGGCTAAAAGCTCGAAACCTAGATCAAGATTTGCGCAAAGAAGTTCTTGCCGGCAAAAGTACCTCTGCATCTGTTAGCATCGTGGAAAAACCTAAGTACAGTAGCCCGGATAAAACTATAAAAGCTGCTAAAGCTGCAGTAGAGCTATGCGAATCGCTTTCCGGAGATGCTTTGGCGAAACAGCAAGAGCGTGTTAGAGAGCTGCTGGAAACTATTGAGCATCAGAATGCTGAGCAACTGGCTAAGCTGAACAAGGCCGCGGCCTCAAAGTCCGCGCGTTCAACAAAGAATGCCGGAAGCAAGTCCCATGGGCAGGCATCGTCCCCCCTTCCGGACAGAAGAAGAGAAAAAGAGATGAACGCACAGCAGATGACTGTGTACGATCCGGTTCTTGCCAGAAAACAACAAGTCGGGCAACACGATGCCGGTAGAAAAAGCCAAGGGGCAGGTCGAGGCTACGCCAGAGGAGGCTGTGCCGGAAACAATCGTGCCGGTAGATATGAAACCGGGCAAAATTATCGAGCTGCAAGGGCAGCGTATGAGGAGATGCCACCACCAAGGTACCGGCAGGCAAGAGCCGCGGAACCGGAAAGATACGGAGAGGGAGATTCCGAAGTAGAACGAACAAGAGTCTACCGGAACCCCTTGGGGGATCGCCTGGGGGAAAGATGTTTGCCAGACCAGGATGCGAGGCACAGGCTGGACAGAGTACATCTTTCCGAAATGATCGAGTCTGAGGGTCCTCCTGGCCCAAAATGTTTTGGCCCACGGATCATGGGAGAAGAGCCACCGGTACGCAATTTCCAGCTGCCCCGAGACACTAAAACGTATGATGGCACGACCAAGCCGGAAGATTGGCTGGCGGATTATGTCACAGCTGTTTATGTAGCTGGTGGTGGAGTAAACCGGCGTTGGGCGGTGAGAATCATACCGTCCTACCTGGTAGGCCCTGCACGGATTTGGCTTAACAACTTGCCGGCAGGAAGCATTAACGGATGGCTGGACTTTGAGGAAGCCTTCGTGAACAACTTCAGTAGCACTTACAAGAGGTCAAACCGGCCCCAACAGCTCGCTTTATGCCAGCAGCGTGCCGGTGAGACAGACAGGGATTATCTTACCCGATGGAACTCAACAAGAAACACGTGTGAAGGAGTGATTGAAGCACAAGCAATTGCTTGGTTCAGTCAAGGATGCCGGAGAGGGTCACCGCTGTGGCAAAAGCTGCAGAGAAGCATGCCAGCAACCTTGGCAGAGATGATACGCGTGGCGGATAGCTATGCATTGGGAGACCCATTGCAACCAGCAGTACAAGCTGAGCCGGAGCAGCGACAGGAACAATACCGGGACAACCGGAACAACAAGAGAAGGGAAGATTTCCCGGATCGAAGGTACGCTCCGCAGCACGTTGCTGCCGTGCAAGAAAATTATGATGCCGGCGGTAGCCAAAGGCAAAAAACCGGACCGCAGCCATGGGCGGGTCCAAAAAAGCAGTGGGTCGAAAAGAAACCCTGGGGCCAGAAAAAGAATTGGCAGGAACCCGTAAAATACACCATGGAGGCCGCCATGGATCAACCTTGCCGGTGGCACACGCCAAACCCGGATCACCCGTCAAATCACCTGACGAAGGATTGTTCTTGGACCAAGTACTTGATGCAAAAGGGAGCGGTAAAAGATGCGCAAGCACAAGGGTGCTCAACAGTGTTGCCACCGACACAAGATATGTTGCGTCAGCAACAACTACCACCACCGCCACCACTCACCGGAGCAAATGCTTTACCGGTACAGCATCAGCCAAATAGGCAACAATACCAGCAAGTTAACCGGGTGGAGCAAAACGATGATCAACCACCCCCACCGGCACCTTTAGGCCGGAATGTTTACGAGGGCCCGCATATGTGCTGTGTTGTCTTTGTCACTGAGCCGACAGACAGGCAAAGTGTGCATCGCCGCTCTATGGAGGTAAACGCCGTGATGCCGGCGGTTCCCAGATACATGCTGTGGTCAGATCAGGAAATTACCTGGTCATTTAAGGATCACCCCAAAATCATGCCGAATCCGGGTGGATACGCTCTTGTTGTGGACCCAATCATGAAAGGGCCGCAAACTCGAGTAAAATTCAGCAAGGTGCTGATAGACAACGGTAGCAGCATAAACATCATGTACAAGCATACCATGCATACGCTGGGCATAACAGAAAACATGCTTCAGCCAACGCGTACAACGTTCCACGGAATCGTTCCGGGCTTGTCCTGTGCTCCGGTAGGAAAAGTTCAGGTGGACGTAGCGTTTGGAGGACGTGACAATTGCCGGGTTGAAAATGTTGAGTTTGAGGTGGTGGACCTAGACAGTCCTTACCATGCGTTGCTGGGAAGACCAGCATTGGCAGCTTTCATGGCTACGACTCATACAGCTTACCTCAAGATGAAGATGCCGGCACCTCGTGGACCCTTAACTGTGGTGGGGAACTATAAGGTCTCACTGGAAACTGCATCTGCCGGATCAAACCTAGCGGAATCGCTGGTGATCGCGGAGGAAAAAAGAAGAATGCAAACCGCGGTTGCGCTGGCTCAGTCCTCACAATTGAGTTTAGCGGCAATGAGTGGAAGCTTGGGCTCACTGGCATTCAAGCCGACAAATGAAACAAAGGACATTGTGCTGGATCCGGCTTACCCAGAGCGCACCGTTCGCATCGGTGCCGGACTCGATCAAGCATAGGAAAACGCGCTCGTCAGCTTCCTCCGTGAGAATCGGAATATCTTTGCCTGGTCAACTGATGACTTGGTGGGTGTTCCGAGGGAGCTGGCTGAGCACTCTTTAAATGTCCGGAAAGACGCCAAGCCGGTGCGGCAACCCTTGCGCCGGTTCGCTGAAGATAGGAGGAAGATTATTGGAGAAGAAGTGACTAAACTGCTCGTTGCCGGATTCATTATGGAGGTCACGCACACAGAGTGGCTGGCCAATCTGGTAATGGTTGAAAAGAAAAAAGATGAGAACTTGGAGGCAAAAGCTCCAAAGGTATGGCGCATGTGCATCGACTACACCAACCTAAACAAGGCTTGCCCAAGAGATCCATTCCCTTTGCCACGGATCGATCAAGTGATTGCTTCAACTGTTGGGTGTGAGTTGTTGTCCTTTCTGGATGCGTATTCCGGTTTCCACCAAATTCCCTTGAAAAAGGAAGATCAAATAAAAACTGCGTTCATTACCCCGCATGGGGCTTATTGCTATGTCACTATGCCCTTTGGTTTGCGCAACGCTGGTGCAACGTACCAGCGCTGTATGCAAAAATGCTTGTTTGATCAAATCGGAAAGAATGTGCAAGTCTATGTAGACGACATTGTGATAAAAACTAAGGTAAAGAACACCTTAATCGATGACATCCGGCAAACATTTGATAACCTAAGACGGTTCCAGATGAAGCTTAATCCGGCAAAATGCACTTTCGGTGTCCCTGCCGGCAAGTTGCTCGGTTTCCTTGTGTCAAGCCGGGGCATTGAAGTCAATCCGGTAAAAATCCGGGCAATAGAAAGAATGACTATCCCACGAGAACTAAAGGATGTGCAAAAATTTACCGGAAGCTTGGCATCGCTAAGCCGGTTCATAAGCAGGCTAAGAGAGAAAGCTTTGCCATTATACGCTCTAATGAAAAAATCCGATACGTTCGTCTGGACCCCTTAGGCAGACGCGGCATTTAAAGAGCTAAAAACCATGCTTGCAACGGCCCCAATATTGGCCTCGCCCTTAGAAAGGGAACCTATGTTGCTTTACATAGCAGCAACAAACCGGGTGGTTAGTGTTGTAGTTGTGGTAGAACGAGAAGAGGAAGGAAAAACCGTGCAGAGGCCGGTATACTACCTGAGCGAGGTGCTCTCCCTCTCAAAACAAAACTACCCTCACTTCCAAAAGATGACTTATGGCGTGTACATGGCCGCCACAAAACTCAAGCATTACTTTGAAGAACATCCTATGAAGGTGGTGAGTGAAGCACCAATCTCCGATATCATGTGCAACAAGGACGCTAGCGGAAGGATTGCAAAGTGGGCAATCCAGATATCACCATATGTACCAGCGTACGAAAGAAGAGATGCCATAGAATCACAGGCTTTGGCTGATTTCCTCGTCGATTGGGCGGAGATGCAATACAAACCGCCAGATCAGAGGACAGAATACTGGAAAATGCACTTTGACGGATCCAAACTTAATGAGGGTCTAGGTGCCGGTGTGGTGCTCACCTCACCAAAAGGAGATCATCTTCGGTATGTTTTGCAAGTACATTTCAGGGCATCAAACAATGTCGCTGAATACGAAGCTTTGATCCATGGGCTTAAGGTCGCAAAGGAAATCGGTGCGCACCGGATCATTTGCTATGGAGATTCAGATCTTGTGGTACAGCAGTGTTCCGGGGATTGGGATGCAAAAGATGCCAACATGGCCTCGTACAGGTTTCACGTGCAAAAGATTGCCGGATTTTTCGAAGGATGTGAGTTTCACCATGTGCCGCGCGCAGAAAATGAAGCCGCGGATGCTTTGTCCAAGCTGGGCTCATCCAGGCAAGAAATTCCTCCCGGAATAGCTTTAGCTCACTTAAGAGTACCATCGATCAAACCAAGCCCAGAATCGGAATCAATTTTCGTACCGGAATCGCATGTAGTACCCATGGATATCGATGAAGGAAACTCGGGGACTGCTCCGGCAAGCTCGGGGACTGCTCCCGCAAGCTCAGGGACTGCTGCAACCATACCGGAAGAAACGATGCTGGTAGATAGCATGGAGATAGATGCACCGGTGTTTTTGGTTCGAGAGACACCGTCGTGGGTTAAACCTATTAAGGAATTCCTGATCAACGGCACCTTGCCGGATGATGAAAATGAATCAAGGAGAATCCAAAGAAGGTCCAAAGCATATACATTCATCAATGGTGAGGTGTACAAGAGAAGCGTTACCGGTGTCCTTCAAAGATGTGTGGAACCGAAAGAAGGGAAAGAAATGCTTGAGGAGATTCACCAAGGAGAATGTGGCCATCATGCTTCATCAAGGGCGCTGGTAGCAATAGTATTCCGGCATGGGTTTTATTGGCCCACTGCTTTGGAAAACGCTGAGGATTTAGTAAGAAAATGCAACGGGTGCCAGAGGTACGCCAAGCAAAATCATACCCCAGCGTCCGGGTTAAAAACAATACCATTAACAAGGCCGTTTGCCGTTTGGTGCCTCGATATGGTTGGCCCATTCAAAACTGCAAGGAGCAGCATGACTCACATCTTGGTTATGGTGGATAAATTCACCAAATGGCTAGAAGTGAAACCTATCGCAAAATGTGATGGGCATACAGCGGTGAAGTTCTTGAAAGATGTCATTTTGCGGTATGGATACCCGCACAGCATCATCACTGACAATGGAACCAACTTTGCTCAAGGTGAGTTCAAAAGGTTTTGTGAGGACAACAACATCCGGTTGGATTTGTGCTCAGTGGCACACCCACAAGGCAATGGCCAAGTGGAAAGAATGAATGCTTTGGTACTTTCCGGTATCAAACCAAGGCTCGTTGATGCGGTGGAAAAGTCACCGGGATGTTGGCTCGATGAGCTATCATCAGTACTGTGGAGTATAAGAACAACTCCAAACCGGTCTACCGGATACACTCCATTCTTCATGGTTTATGGAGCAGAAGCGGTCATACCAACTGACATCATTCATGATTCACCAAGAGTACAACTCTATACCGAAGAAGAGGTAAAGGAGGCCCGAGAAGATGATGTGGACTTGCTAGAAGAAGCAAGAGAATTAGCATTGGCAAGAACAGCCATTTACCAGCAAAACCTCAGACGCTATCATAGCCGGAAGGTTAACCCGAGAGTTTTCCGGGAAGGAGATCTGGTGCTATGCCTAGTGATACGTCTCCGACGTATCGATAATTTCTTATGTTCCATGCCACATTATTGATGTTATCTACATGTTTTATGCACACTTTATGTCATATTCGTGCATTTTCTGGAACTAACCTATTAACAAGATGCCGAAGTGCCGATTCTTTGTTTCTGCTGTTTATGGTTTCAGAAATCCTAGTAAGGAAATATTCTCGGAATTGGACGAAATCAAAGCCCAGGGGCCTATTTTCTCACGAAGCTTCCAGAAGTCCGAAGGAGAGACGAAGAGGGGCCACGGAGGGGCCACACCCTAGGGCGGCGCGGCCCCCCCTTGGCCGCGCGGCCCTGTGGTGTGGGGCCCCCGTGCCGCCTCTTGACCTGCCCTTCCGCCTATAAAAATCTCCGTGACGAAACCCCCAGTACCGAGAACCACGATACGGAAAACCTTCCAGAGACGCCGCCGCCGATCCCATCTCGGGGGATCCAGGAGATCGCCTCCGGCACCCTGCCGGAGAGGGGAATCATCTCCCGGAGGACTCTACGCCGCCATGGTCGCCTCCGGTGTGATGTGTGAGTAGTCTACCCCTGGACTATGGGTCCATAGCAGTAGCTAGATGGTTGTCTTCTCCCCATTGTGCTATCATTGTCGGATCTTGTGAGCTGCCTAACATGATCAAGATCATCTATCTGTAATTCTATATGTTGCGTTTGTTGGGATCCGATGAATAGAGAATACTTGTTATGTTGATTATCAAAGTTATGCTATGTGTTGTTTATGATCTTGCATGCTCTCCGTTACTAGTAGATGCTCTGGCCAAGTAGATGCTTGTAACTCCAAGAGGGAGTACTTATGCTCGATAGTGGGTTCATGCCTGCATTGACACACAGGACAGTGAGAAAGTTCTAAGGTTGTGTTGTGCTGTTGCCACTAGGGATAAAACATTAGTGCTATGTTCAAGGATGTAGTCACTAGTTACATTACGCACCATACTTAATGCAATTGTCTCTGTTGTTTGCAACTTAATACCGGGAAGGGGTTCGGATGATAACCTGAAGGTGGACTTTTTAGGCATAGATGCAGTTGGATGACGGTCTATGTACTTTGTCGTAATGCCCAATTAAATCTCACTATACTCATCATGATATGTATGTGCATGGTCATGCTCTCTTTATTTGTCAATTGCCCAACTGTAATTTGTTCACCCAACATGTTGTTCGTCTTATGGGAGAGACACCTCTAGTGAACTGTGGACCCCGGTCCAATTCTCTTTACTGAAATATAATCTACTGCAATACTTGTTCTACTGTTTTCTGCAAACAATCATCTTCCACACAATACGGTTAACTCTTTGTTACAGCAAGCCGGTGAGATTGACAACCTCACTGTTTCGTTGGGGCAAAGTACTTTGGTTGTGTTGTGCAGGTTCCACGTTGGCGCCGGAATCACTGGTGTTGCGCCGCACTACATCTCGCCGCCATCAACCTTCAACGTGCTTCTTGACTCCTACTGGTCCGATTAAACCTTGGTTTCTTACTGAGGGAAACTTGCCGCTGTGCGCATCACACCTTCCTCTTGGGGTTCCCAACGGATGTGCCAACTACACGCATCACCTAGTGCAGCACACTGAAGGCCGACATAAGCTCTCACCACCATGGGAAGGTCCCTTCATTGTAAGCAAAGTGCTTCACAATGATGCATACTACTTGATCGATGCACAGGAGTGGAAAAAAGGAAAGGCGGACAGGTCCGGAGAGGAGAGCAAGCGTCCATGGAACGTAGCTCTGTTGCGTCCTTTCTACTCTTGAAGTTGTGGTGTAAGAAGTTCCTTTTTGTACCTTACATGCTATGAATAAAAGATGCCGGAACCTTGAATGAATCTCGGGGACTACCCCAATAAGGTTGCATGTAACTTGTTTATTTTTTCAGTTTACCGGTTGATTATTGAACGTTTTTTCTTTCCGGTTTAGTAGTGTGCTAAACCCTACCGGAGTCTTCGACTCTGCTGCTGTCCGCAACCCGGCTTCATGGCAAGCAAGATAAACCGGTAGGGGATAAGCACATGAACTGCGAAGAGGGAGAGCAGGAAAGAACAATCCGGAAAATTTAACTAACCCCGGTTAAACCGGTTTTTTTGCAAAATTTAGAAGTTATTTCTAAGTTCAAGAAAATGCTTGTTTGGTGAAAGAACCTTGCGCTCATATGCCAAAGAACGCCCAGAGAAGGCAGGCAGAGCCAAGGCAAAAGAACCAAGTGTGCATCGAATTGGATGCGGAAACAATTTGGAAATCTTTGCAGTGCAGGATAAAAGCAAAACCAAATGCAAATATGCTAAGGCAAACTTAAGATAATTAACTACCGGTATAACTTACCGGCATAAACTGTTATACGGCAACCAAAAGCGAACTTAGAGTTTTACATCATAAACCCCGGCATACCGGGGTAGAATTTAACGAGGCATTGTTTTGAGTCAAACAGGACAACCAGATATTTCACAGGCAAACATTGAACAGTAGGGGATCAGGCAGCAGGGGCTTCTGGAGGAACATCGCCAGCACCAGCATCGCCCAGAGGCTCCTCCTCGGCTTCATCCTCCTCCTCGTCGAGATAATCTTGGACGTCAGGAGGGGGAGGGATGAAGGTGCGCATATCGGCGTACTCCGCGATGTGGTACGCGCGATCCTGCCGCTTAGCGGTAAGAATCGGGTCCAGATCGGTTTCCGCGCCTTCACGCACTCCGGTGAGGGCATCCAAGTTCAGCTCCGGATACCATGAGCAAGCGACGCGGAGGGCAGAGTCTGCTCCAGCGTGGGCAGCAGAGCACTGCCACTCGCGGATCCTCTTGCCGGCGCCCTTAAGGCGGTCGCTGATCAGTGAGAAAGTATCCGGCACCTCCTCGCCAGGCCATAGAGTCCTGAAGAGCTGGGTAGCTACATCAGGAATATCAGACAGGTTGCGATCTATGGCGCGCATATGAGACGCCCGCGCACTCAGCGCGACCAGATGGTCATAGGGGGTCCATGGCACGCCAAGATTCTCTTGGCCCTGGGCAGTGCGGCGCTCATCAACTTTCTTGACAGCAAACCTCTGAGAGTCCGGGAAGAGGCCTGTGCAAAGAAAGAAAAAGGCTAAGGAAAGGAATCCGGAAGAAAAGGCAACCGGAAGAAAAAAGGCTTGTGGGCAGTAATCAGAAAGTGCAAAAGGAAAGGACTTACGGTAGGCATGTGTGTCAGTTTGCAAGACCAGCCGGTTGCACTCCTTCTGCTCCGCCTCCAGCCGTGCAGCTTTTTCCTCGGCACCCTTCCGGGCTTTGGCCAGCTCCTCCAGCTCAGCTAGCAACACCATGTTGGCGTTGCCGGCATCTTCAAGAGCCTCATCCATCTTGGCCGCTGCATCAGCTTCAGCAGCTTTGAGAGCCTTGGCATGATCAAGCCCCAGTTGGATGAACTGGGACTTGAGCTCCTGGTAGCTAGTCTTTTGGGCGCTCAGCTCCTCCTGATGCTGCCGGATGAGCTGGTCCTTCTCCCCTGAAACCCGGAAAAGAGGATGTTAACAAAATTGTGCTGGTTAAGATGAAAAGAAAACCAAGCTAACAGGAAAGAGGAAAAATTGTACGTTGGGCAGCGGCGAGCTGCTCCTTGAGAGCATCAATGGAAGCTTCCGGGATCACTGTTAAGCAAAAATTATAAATGTTAGGAGGAAAAAAGGTTTCCGGTAAGAAGATGCCGGTGGTACAAAAACTTACCTTGGCACTTATCATGTGCCTCAGCGAGGTCCCGATGTTCCCATAGAAGCTCCTCAAAGAGGGCCTTCCGAGCATCAGCCGTGAGCTATTCAAGAAAAAGAGATTAGCTAAGTTTGGCGCTAAGGACAAGGTTCTTAACCCGAAACTCGGGGACTGGCAGTGCTAGTTTCGCGCGTTTTAAGCCAAATTTCGCGCTAAGAACAAGGTTCTTAACCCGAAACTCGGGGACTGGCAGTGCTAGTTTCGCGCGTTTTAAGCTAAGTTTTGCGCTAAGAACAAGGTTCCTAACCCGAAACTCGCGGACTGGCAGTGCTAGTTTCGCGCGTTTTAAGCTAAGTTTCGCGCTGAGAACAAAATTCTTAACTCGAAGCTCGGGGACTGGCAGTACCGGTTTCACGCTAAGTTATTAGGTTAAAGTTTTGTGCTAAAAGCTGCGCTCTCACCACAAAACTCGGGGACTGGGAAGATAGACAAGAGAGGAACCGGCATGAAACTAAAGAAAAGATAGAAAAAATCCGGAAGCAAGGAAACCGGTAAAAGTTGAAAAGAGTTAGTAAAGCGTACCATCAAGTTGTTCGTGGCATCATACCCCGCGCTGTCGAGCTCCTTCACGGCGCAGCGAAGCCGCATGAAGTGCTCCTCGGAAGACCGGTCCCCAACGGGGTCAGGTGCCGGCAGCCTGTCCTTGCCCATACCGCGGGTCGCCGGAGTCATATCTGCGGCGTTCCACTTCTGGGCGTAGGGCAGCAGATGCCCCAGCTCCCGGCCCCCGTGCTGGAACTCAGTGATACGGCCAAGTAGGCCGGTGGCCTTCTTGCTAGCAGCACTGGCGGCCTTGGAGACGTGCAGCACCAGGGGCTGCTGGCCGCCGGAAGGGGCGTTGGAGGCCGTCGCCTTCCCCTTGATAAGCTTAGAGATCTTGGGCGGCGGCGCAGTTGGAGCAGCCCCGGAGGGCTTGATGCGAGGAGCATCTGGCGGAGGCATTAAAATGGTTCGTGGAGAAGGGGGAGCGCTAGGCGCGTCACCCAGGTTGGAACTTTCCAGCGCGGAAGTTTCCGGCGCGGAAGTTGTCTTCTTTTCAAGGACGGGAGGAGCCGAAGGCTCCGCCCGCCCGGCAGCTTCTTCCTCGGCGCCGATGTTGCTGGCGCCGGTATCCTGTTTCTCTGGAAGGAAGGAAAGATCCTCCTCCGTGCGGTGTTCTGGCGATGTAGGGGCCGCACGCCCCAAACTTGTTGTGCCCCCCGAAGAAGGCGGAGATATTCTTGGCACCAGATGGTGCCGGGCTTGAGCGAGGAGGAGGGGTTGAGGTCCTTGCGGAACCTTCAGAGCCCGCTGGCCCTGAGCCAAGCTTGAGTGCAGGGCTGAGAAAAAGAAAGAAAAACAGTTGGAGAAAAGCAACCGGATGAAGAACTTGGCAAAAAGAGGCAAGCAAGAAAACAAGAAACTTACCCGGAGGCAGTCGGCATCTTCTTGCGCTTGTAGCGACGCATGCCCACTTCCTTCTCCCCCAAGGGCTCAGTCCGGAAGCGCTTGGAGGGAGGGGCCTAACTGGAACCGGCATCAGATGCCGGCAGCTTGTTCTTTTGGCCCTGGGCCATGAGTTTGTCCACAAACTCGGAGCCAGCCTTGGCGCGCAAGGGCGGCACGTGCTCATGGACCTATGAGTTAAAAATGGCTAAGAAGCGATTCGCGAGAAAGCAACAATGAAAAAAGAAGAAGAAACCGGAAAAGAAAAATACCTCAAGCATGGTCAGATCATCCGAAGAACCGGTTGGCTCCGGCGGAGACCTGCCAAGGCGCGAGGCTGGGGTCTTGCCCATCTTCAGATCTTTCCAAAAAATGTAGGGATCTGGGTCGACGGAGTCAAGGGCGCGCTTCACGCAGATCCCACGCCGCTCTGCTTGAATGAGAGGGAAGCGGTCCTTGGCCTGAAACACGAAAAAAGAGGGTTAACAAGAGCAAAAAAGTTACCGGCAAAACCGACCCTGGTTGCGTAATCTCTTACTTCTTGGGTCGGAGGGTTAGTAGTGCTGAGGGGGAGGAGGCCCCATTCCCAGTCAAATGGCATGGCAGTTTGGCAGATCTGCTTAGCCTTGCGGACGACGTCCTTCTTGCTAAGGGGACGGCCTGTGATCTTGGTGGGATCGCCAGGACCGTACATCTCGCTCATCCTATGCATCAGGCGCTTAAGAGGAAGCACCCGGCGCGAAATAAAAGTGCGGATGATATCATCCGAGCAGATGTTGGTCTCCTTCTTCAAAGAGGCCATGAAGCGTACCACCTGGTTGGTTTCGATGTGATCCGTCTTCGGGTTATAGCTCCAGTTGGCTCTACTGGGTGGCCCCACTTTGAACGGTGGAAGATCAATGAGATTCGCGCGGCCGTTGTTCTTCACGTAGAAGAAAGTTCCTTGCCAGGCGCGACAAGACTCGAGGCCGGTGAACTTAAAGAAAGGACTCCCCTGGCGGGAGCCAACGATGCAGGACCCGCACTCCACAGGCGGCTTGGGCTTAGGAATTTCCTTGCCCTGAACGGAATTAATCCGCAGAGAAAAGAAGCGGGCAAATGTCTCACGAGTGGGACGAATGCCGATGTAGGCCTCCATGAAGGTGGCGTAGCAGGAAAGGTAAAAGATGGCGTTGCCAGGAAGGTGATGAGGTTGGAGTTCATAGAAATCTAAGAACTCCTGGAAAAAAGGCGAGGCGGGAAGGCCGAAACCACGCTCAAAATGAGCAAGGAAAACAACATGTTCACCGGGCTGGGGCTCCGGTTCAATTTCGTCACCGGGAAGCCGGCAGGTTACTCCTTCCGGAATCCTGCGGGACCGGTATAGCCAATCGATCTCGAATTCGGTAACATTGGAGCCCATCCAGGCTCCACGAGTGATGGGGGAAGGCTCTGCGCCGGATGCTTGGCTAGAGCTACCGGATGCTTGGCTAGAGCTACCGGATTCTAGGTGGCTACCGGATTCTTGGCGGCTACCGGATCCCTGCTGGTTGCCGGAATCGGTATCCATCAGATCTAAAGCCGTAGATCCACCGGAAGATTGCCTACGCTGGCTACCGGAGAAGGAAGAAGACGAAGCAGAGGAAGATTCCTCTCTAGACATGGGTTTGGAGGCGAAAAAACAGAAATCCCACAGTTGAACCCCGCGCGAAGATCTACGAGTAAGAAGAAAATCAAAGAAAAAGAGGAAATAAGAACACTATCGACCCAAGATCTAGAAAACAAGCAAATAGCAAGCAAAGTGAAATTGGCACTAACCTCGAGCGGCGCAGTCGTTGGGGAAGATGTTCGCCGGTGAAGAGCGGACCTACTGTCGCCGACGAGCACCATCGACGGTGGAGCGGAGAAGGACGCGAAGAAGCAAGAATGCTGCGGACGCGACGGAGGTGCTGCGGAAGATTTCCGCACGGCGAGGTCCGGCGGAAACGCGGCGTGAGTTCGCCGGGCGACAGAATTCAAGCAAACGACGGTGGATGAAGAGCGGCGAAGGCGCAGAGGCGAGGAGTACTGTGCGCGAAGGTTGGGGAATGCAAGAAGAGGAAGAAGAAAGGGCAGTTCTCCTTATAAAGAAGAGAGAAGGTGGGCCGAAAACCGCCGGGCCGCGGCGGTTCGCCTCACGGCCCGCGACGGTTCGCGCCACGGGCCGCCACGTGGCGAGGAAGTACACGCGAAAAAATAAGAAGCCACACGGAGGCTCACACGAGATCCGAAGTGGCTAGTGGGATCCGCAGTGCTGCATTTAATGAACGCGCGGGAGTCGAAGCGAAGTGACATCTGACACTGGCGCGCCAGTTAACAATGCGCATGTCACTGACAGGCGCGGGGTGTCGTGGTATCGTCACGGCATATGCCATAGGGTGGCTAATCGAAGGTGGTTCCTGAGAGATCTCACGGCGGTATCCGGAAGCGGGTATGGGGACGAGCGACACGGCGACGTACCCAGGCTCGAGGCCCTCCGATGGAGGTAACACCTCTACTCCTGCTATGAGTGTATATGATGATCACACAGTACAATGGTGCTCCTAGAGCTGTGTCCGGCTGCTCCTGGGAGGCTAAGGGAGACGATGGTCTCTCTCACAGGGCAGCGCTAAGGGTGGAATGAACTGAGAATGATCGATCCCCTGCACGAGAGGGGGTAGTGCGGCTTATATAGGCACCGGCACTTTACATATAAGACCCTATAGTTTACTGGCCGGCTTGGCCGGCTCCAGCTTCCGCTCCTTCCCAAGGCAGTGACGTCAGGAGCCGTTGAGGCCTCATGGCCTGTCCCATCCGGCTGCCTCGGTCAGCGGTATGGAGAGGAGTCCCTGTCGCCATCAGCCACTGTAGCCAGTACGGATCGACGTAGACCATGATGGCCTGTCCGGTGCGTGGCACTATTGCTCTACAGTGCCCCGCGCTTTACGGAGGATGAAGTCAGCGTGGACTTTGGGAACCCGGATCACCAACCCGGTTCCTTCCAGTGCAAGACTCGCCAGCCTCGAGTCGGTCTGAGGTACAAACCCCCAGTCGGATATGGCTTGTAGAAGCCGGCCCAGCTACAGCATTGGCGGCCGTAGCCAGGCCGACTAGGACCTAGAGCCAGCCGGCTTCCGGACCAGCCGGCCTTTGCCGCGAGCCGGCCAGAGGCCAGCCGGCTGCTCTGCGTCCATTGCCCTACCCGGGGTCTTCCCCCCGACACGGGGCCCGAAATATTCTCGACTTCGCCGAGGAAGGAGTAAATGCGAATGATACCGGAGAAAAGAGATGCCGGGGAATGCCTTGCAAAGAGAGAAAAGACAAATAAGGGCAAAGATGCTGGATCCAAGTTCGAAGCCGGAGAGATTAAACCGGTATCCTAAAAAGATAAAAACCTGGCATGGTCTGTAGGATAGAATCCGCCAGACTATACCAGCTTCGGGGACTAATGTTGGGGGGATAACCCCCGGTATGCCAAAGGCATGCCAAACCGGATGGTTTGAGACATCGAGATACCGGTTTAATATTCTTACCGGAACACAAGGTAAGAGTTTGGGCTAAGTGAAGCTAAGCCGGAATCCCCAAGGGGGTATGCCGGAACCCGGTAAAGAAGATACCGGAGAGAAGGGCCTGTCGGTAGGACTGGTCAAAGATTCTCTTCAGAGCAAGAAGACAAGGATGAGCTAAGCAAAGCGGCTTTAATCAGAGCCCTGGCGCCAAAGAGAGAGATGACGCTGAAAGAAGCCGGAGGACGTCAGCGTCCCTGATTAAAGAAGACTCCGGCGTCATCCCTAATTAAAGTAGCTTTGTAAAGTAGTTTGTCCAGTCAAAGATGCCATTAGGGTTTCTTGTTCTGTAAGCCACCCTCTCCCCTATATAAGGAGAGGGGGTACTGCCTCATACAGGCGCGTGACCACAGAGGAGATTAGACGATAGAGCTTGTATCCAAGCACCTGTAATCGTGTTGAGATCAATGAAGCAAGCGATCTAGTAAAGAGTTCTTCCTCTTGTCTCTCTTCTTGCATACCGGCCTTTGGTTGTGTTCTTGAGGAAAGCATCCGGAAGTTCATCCCATCTAGTCGCAAACCCTCCCCCGAATCCTCTAGCATCCATTCGGCCCCAATCTAAGCCATCCTATGGCATCTGTCTGTTCACCACGACGACACAATGCGTAATACAGTGGGATGGAGATGAGGTAGAGGTCATCCAGGCAGATGACTCAGCCGAGATTTCAACGGCTGGCATGAACGCTTGGGAAACAGCAGGCCAAGAGCCACTCTCAGGCATCAATTTGGACGACTGCGAGCGCATCGACGTGACGAAGGATGGGGTTAGGCTGGTCTTATCCACCGGCCTGACCGTGTAGCAAGAACAAACCTATGGACAAATGTGGCGAGGCCGATCCTTGGGATCGGCCCCAAAGATCTATGGAGGGACATTGCAAAACCTTCATTGAGCGCTTCGATCAACATGGAGGCCGATTCCAGCAATCGGCCAAAATTAGCCTCACCATACGTTCTGCCTGTGTTCAACGTCGATCTAATGGGCAGCGGTTTTACGTCGGCTGGTGAGAGTCAACATAAGTCCTAACGGAGCCGACGTTCAAATACAGTGCCTTGGCTAACTACAGAGCCGATATCTACAGTTACCTGACAGATTCGGCTCGGGGGGCACCTAATCAGAGGGACATGTGCGATACATGTGCAGTGAAATATTGGGGGCCGATAGAAAATCGGCCAGTAAAAAAAAATTCTCATGGTATACAGCCGATGCACGAGCATCGACTTTAGAGCTAAGAAACAAAGCCGATGTGCAGCCATCGACTCTAGTACAATTACACAGGATCTACCTGCTGCATGTTCAAGACGCGGATTTTCACCAAGTCCAGTTCAGCCGTGAGGCCTTCTGCTTCCTCGAGGGAGAGAACAATGAGAGCTTCCTCAGCTGCAAGGAGCCGATTTTGGTGCCCGAACCTCCTCTTCAAGGACTTCCAACCCTTTGCGCCAGTTCAGCAGTACTGTCAGAAGCATCAGTTTTGGCATGCAAGGCAGCCTCTTTCTCATTAAGCGGTTGGTGTTTCGTCTGCAACATCGGCTTTCAGCGGAAGAAAGGTGATCGATGGGGGCAAGTTTGGCTGACTCTGCATAATGGTTGTCTCAGAATTACATGAGTTCAAAGCCCTTTGTCGAATCTGTGCATCATCACCGCTATTCTCGCCTGGACTGAGGCTCGGGGGGCAGCTGGCCTGGTAGATGCTCTGTTTTTTAGGAGCCGATTGGGGTGTCATCGGCTGGTCCTTCGTCGCAACCTTCTTTAAAAATGGTGAGTTCTTGCAGAAGAGATCACTGGAGCTGGCGGGAGGAATTTAAAGGCTCTCTGGAAAGCAAGGGTCTTCTACATTATCCACCAGAGCTTGAAGTCATCAGTCGAAGAGTTGAAGGATAGTTTGTGAAGGACCGATGCGTTGCCATCGGCTCATTGAGCATTGGCTAAGGAACAATCGACAAAATCAGTATGAGAGGAAATCGGCTAAATTAGCTTAAAGGAAATTGGCAAAATCAAATTGGGGGAAATTCTTCATTGATAAACAGGATTTCTTACATAAAGAGCTGATTACTCTCAAAAGGAAGTACTAGGGGATACATTGCCCCATCTACTACTGCTGATCTTATGCTAAGGATCCTATCTACGGGCCGTCGCTGCCCTCGTCGTCGCCGTCGTCGCCGCTGTCGGCGCTACTCCCGGCGGGCTCGTCGTCGCTGCTGAAGCGGCCGCCGGCGGGGCCCTCGTTGTCCTCATCCTCCTCGTCAGCGTCGTCGTCGTCGCTGTCGAAGTCGCTGAGGTTCCCCGGCCAGGGACAGAAGCGCTTGGCCGGCGGTTCGTCGGAGGAGGTGTCGTCCTCCTCCTCCTTCTCCTCCTCCTCCTCCTCGGGGGAGGTGAAGTCATCACAGGAGAAGCGATCGTCATCACTCTCCTCCTCCGTTTCCCCGTTGGCGAGGAAGCGGAGGTCACTTTCCCCGTCGGTTGAAGACTTGTCGTCCTCAGACCAGACGGAGAAGTCGTGACTGGACTCTTCCCCGGCTTCGATGGCGCGGCGGATGTTGGCCGCGTGGGCCTCCTCCGGGTTCCACTCTGGCGTCGGCTCGCGGGAGGAGGAGGATTGGGTGGAAAGACCCGATGAGGCAGAGGAGGAAGAAGACATGGTGGCGCAGGAGGGCTTTTGGAGTGCTAATGCGAAGGGGATGAAAAAGCAGACTGTTTGGAGCGGTTAAATAAAAGGGGATATAGTAGAGATTCAATGCCGCAGCAGTTTGCGAGGAGATGGTGCCCAACAAAAAAAAACTGCCAAGTCACGCAGAGAAGTTGAGAAGGCAAGGCATCATGATGAAGGATACTGCGACGGTTTTGCTCTGCCACGACATGACCCGACGAAGAAAAGCAGAGTGATTTTGGAATTATCAATTCCAAAACCAGGGGGGCATGTGTTATCACCAGAATTTGACCGAATCAGAGGTGGGCCGCGATCAAGATGGGCTTGAAGAATATACATGGAAGAAATACGTGAATCGGCCTTATATGCAAAGTTTGGGCTAGTTTGCCCGTGTATCTGTAATATAGTAGGATACGTGTTAATTAGATAGAGTTTGGCCCGTGCCCGGTTGGGATTATTCCCACGTTAGAAAGTCTACAGACTATAAATATGTATCTAGGGTTTATGAAATAAACAACAATCACGTTCACCACAAACCAATCTAGGCGCATCGCCAACTCCCTTGTCTCGAGGGTTTCTTCCGGGTAAGCATCATGCTGCCTAGATCGCATCTTGCGATCTAGGCAGTACAAGTTTATTCGTTGTTCATGCGTTGCTCGTACTGAAGCCTTTTTGATGGCGAGCAACGTAGTTATCTTAGATGTGTTAGGGTTAGCATTGTTCTTCGTATCATATGCTGTCGTCGTGTAACCCTTAGACATCTAGCCGCCCTTACACCTATCTTAGGTGTAGGGGCGGCACCCCGCTTGATCATTATTTAGTAGATCCGATCCGTTATGGTTGCTCCTTGTTCTTCAAGGATTAGTTTAATATCTGCATAGTTAGGCCTTACAAAGGGTTGAAGGATCCAGTGGCACGTAGGGTGTAGTTTGCTAGCCCTAGACAGGATGTTCCGAGGATCAACTTCGTGTTGGTTTTTAGGCCTTGTCTAGGATTGGTTTACGATCACCGTGCGTGGCCGCGAGGCTCAATCACGAGTAGGATGTTCCGATTATGTGGTGAAAACCCTAAATCGTATTAGGTCGTTTTAGCTTTATTCTGATCAAGCAGGACCACCATATATTCGTACACCTCGTGCGAATTATGGGTGGATCGGCTCTTTGAGCCGATTCACAGGACAACCTGAGAGCCGATCGAGGTTCGTATTTAATGTTTACGTGTATGCCATGCAGGAAACTAAGCGAGGCACATCCATCACCTTCCTGACCAGGTATAGGTCAGGTGGCACGCCCTTGCACCAGCATCGGACGTGCGTGCCGAATCTTTGCGGGCCGTCGCTCAGAGGGACCAGGGCCAGCCGCAGTCCTGGGAGCCTCCCGGCTCTACTGTGTTGCCCGTCGCTGCTCGCCGGTGGGTTTCTGACCGCAACACCACCCAGCTGTAGCAGCATGCCGCATCACCTCCACGGCCAGGGGCCCCCGCGCCAGCTGTAATATCCCAGGTTTAGAGGCTATAAAATGAGAGAACACCGAAGTGTGCATTGCATTCATGCATAGAAAATCCGGAGAATTTTCGCGCTTCAAATAAAACTTACCACAGTAACTGAAGTTTCACTTGACTTGCTGGAATTGAAGTAGATCATCAAGTCAAGCGCTATAAACTTCACTGTGATCTTTGCTAAAACCTTGTTTTGGGTAGAGATGATTTGATCTATGGGCTAGATCAAATAGAAGTAGATTTACAACAACCAACACCTTAAGTAAGGATCAACTACAAGATCTTATAAAGGATCTCAACATGCCATTCCTTACAACAACACATGAATAATTATTCAATCCTAAATCAAGGAACACAATTAATTAAGAAACTATTCTATACTTATCTTATACATGTTTTCTACTAAATAAATGTTCCTACCATGAGTCACATGGTATATCTTTTCCACTACAATACTTGAATCCATGTCAAGAACATTCATATTCATTCTTCATTAAACCTTGACCATTCCAATCTTGTTTCTCAACTCATATCATTAAACCTAGAGAAAGGAGAGAATCATTCATGTGCTTATTCTATCCATTGAATAAAACCTAGATTACTATTTAAACCTTATCCAATTGAGGTACTTGTTGATACTAACCCAATGATACAAGAAATGTAAGTCAAGTTCTAAACCCTATTTGACCTAGCTAAAACTTGATAGTAAGTAAGAACCTATTCTTCTAGTAATTATAGAGATGGCAAGTGTTGTGATCATTACAACTTGGTAATGATCATAAACCCTAGAGAAACCCTACCTATTTAGAATAGCTCAACCTTAAGAGGTATACTCAAGTATATGTACCACTGTTCAAAAAATCGGCCGAGATACCGATTTATCGGCCGATTTATCGTGATTCGGGTGGTAACCGATAGGATTTTGGCATCTCGGCTAATTTATCACCGCACCGATATTTCGGCCGATTTTCAGCCCGATCACCGATATTTTAGCCGATTTTGAGTGAAAGTTTGCCGAAATTCGGTTTGACAGTCGATATTTTCGTTCTATAGTCTTGTAGAACTATGCATTAGCTCAAAATTTCCATTTTTATTGATTCAAATGCAAGGAATCAAGGTAATACTTCTGTTCAATGCTTCAATATTATCTATACATAGCATATTATAGAAAATTTATTGCCGAAAATTAGAATTTACAAAAAATTAAGCCGATAAATGATCGACCGATAAAATCGATTAATCGTTCGATAAGTGATTAATCTCCATTTTGAGGCTGACCGATAAGTTAGCGATTCACGATTTCTTGAACATTGATATGTACTTATGCTTGATCTTGGAAAGAGAACTATAATTCACCAATGAATTGTTATGAGGCCAATACTTTGATCATTAAAATTGGGTGATGATCATAAACCCTAAGAATCTAAGTGAGTGTGTTGAGAGAAGTATTATAGAAGAGAGATTAGTGAGGGATAAGTGGATCATGTCTAATGCATGATCTTACCTTATAAATTGAGATGCTAAGTTAAACCTCTACAAGTGATCCGTAGATCTCATTCTTCTCATGAAATAATAAGTGAATCAATAGTAGTTAATCCAGACCAATACTCATGCCTTGTATGGAGTAGTTATGACATTAGTGGTAAACCCTGCCTATCTAAACACTTAAGACAAACCTAGCATTGCCTTGATACATTAATTCTACCTAAGTAAGGAAGATAACCCTAGCCACTAAAATATGATCAAAGCTTATACCATACCCTAAACCTAGTTGTGTATCACATTGGTGATCAGAACTAAAACCCTAGGCCATATTTGAATTCCAATCCAAGCATTACTTTGGATTATAAATAGAACCCTGCTGATGACCCACAAGTATAGGGGATCGCGGCAGTCTTCGAGGGTAGTATAACCCAAATTTATTGATTCGACACAAGGGGAGGTAAAGAATACTTATAAGCCTTAACAACTGAGTTGTCAATTCAGCTGCACCTGGAAAAGCACTAGTAACAGGGGTGATGTGAAAGTAGCGATATACGAGAGCAAATAACAAGAATACAGCAGTAATAGTAACACAGAGGTAATGGCACCAGAAAATAGTTGATACTACTTCCAATGACATAGAGAACAAGTATATGATGATGAGAGATGGACCGGGGTTCCCAGCGATCTACACTAGTGGTAACTCTCCAATAAGTGACAAGTGTTGGGTGAACAAATTACAGTTGGGCAATTGATAGGATTGATAAAGCATTAAGAAAGAACATCAATTCATTAATCATGTAGGCATGTTTTCCATATATAGTCATACGTGCTCGCAATGAGAAACTTGTACAACATCTTTTGTCCTACCAGCCGGTGGCAGCCAGGCCTCAAGGGAAACTACTGGATATTAAGGTACTCCTTTTAATAGAGTACCGGAGCAAAGCATTAACACTCCGTGAAAACATGTGATCCTCACATCACTACCATTCCCTCCGGTTGTCCCGATTTCTGTCACTTCGGGGCCTTTGGTTCCGGACAGTGACATGTGCATACAACTTGTAGATACAATCTAAGCAACAATATAGAGCTTAAATCTAAGATCATGCCACTCGGGCCCTAGTGACAAGCATTAAGCATAACAAGATTGCAGCAACAATAACTTCACAAACTTTATAGATAGACTAATCATAATGTATCATCCATCGGATCCCAACAAACACAACACCGATTACATCAGATGAATCTCAATCATGTAAGGCAGCTCATGAGACCATTGTATTGAAGTACATGGGGGAGAGTATACCGACATAGCTACTGCTAGAACCCGTAGTCCATGGGGGAACTACTCACGGAGCATGGTGGAGGCGGTGGCGTTGATGGAGATGGCTTCCGGGGGCACTTCCCCGTTCCGGCAGGGTGCCGGAACAGAGTTCTGTCCCCCGAATTGGAGTTTCGCGACGGTGGCGGCGCCCCTGGAGTCTTTCTGGAGTTTCGTCAATTGGTGATGCGTTTTTAGGTCGAAAGGGATTATATAGGCGAAGAGGCGGCGCAGGGGGGCACACAGGGCGCCACACCCTAGGCCGGCGCGGCCTAGGCCTGGCCCGCGCCGCCATGTGGTGTGGTGGCCCCCTGGCCCCTCTCCGACTCTTCTTCGGTGTTCTGGAGCCTTCCGGAGAAAATAGGAGGTTTGGCGTTGATTTCGTCCAATTCCGAGAATATTGCCCGAACAGCCTTTAAGGAACCAAAACCCGCAGAAAACACGAACTGGCACTGTGGCATCTTGTTAATAGGTTAGTTCCGGAAAACGCATAAAAACATCATAAAGTGCAAGCAAAACATGTAAGTATTGTCATAAAACAAGCATGGAACGACAGAAATTATGGATACGTCGGAGGCGTATCAGCATCCCCAAGCTTAGTTCCTGCTCGTCCCGAGCAGGTAAACGATAAAAAGAATAATTTCTGTAGTGACATGCTACTTACATAACCTTGATCATACTATTACAAAGCATATGAAATGAATGAAGTGACTCAAGGCAATGATCTATAGTTGCTAACAAGTAGATAACATATAGCAAAACTTTTCATGAAGAGTACTTTCAAGACAAGCATCAAAATTCTTGCATAAGAGTTAACTCATAAAGCAATAAATTCAAAGTAAAGGCATCGAAGCAACACAAAGGAAGATATAAGTTTCAGCGGATGCTTTCAACTTTCAACATGCATATCTCATGGATATTGTCAACACAAAGTAATATGATGAATGCAAATATGCAAGTATGTAAGAATCAATGCACAGTTGATACAAGTGTTTGCTTCTAAGGTGGGAGGAATTAGGTAACTGACTCAACATAAAAGTAAAAGAATGGCCCTTCAGAGAGGAAAGCATCGATTGCTATATTTGTGCTAGAGCTTTGGTTTTGAAAACATAAAGAGAGCATAAAAAAGTAAAATTTTGAGAGGTGTTTGTTGTTGTCAACGAATGGTAATGGGTATACTAACTACCTCGCCAACCGGACTTTCAAGAGCGGCTCCCATGAATTATTTTTATGTTTATGCGGCACTCCTTCCAACCTTTCTTTCACAAACCATGGCTAACCGAATCCTCGAGTGCCTGCCAACAATCTCATACCATGAAGGAGTGCCTTTTTATTTTAGTTTTATTATGATAATGACACTCCTCCCCACCTTTGCTTACACAAGCCATGGCTAACCGAATCCTTCGGGTGCCGTCCATCAATCACAAACCATGGAGGAGTGTCTATTTAAGTTAATTAATTTGGGACTGGGAATCCCATTGCCAGCTCTTTTTGCAAAATTATTGGATAAGCGGATGTGCCACTAGTCCATATGAGAGTCCGTCAAAAGTAAATGACAAGGTTGAAAGCTAAACACCACATACTTCCTCATGAGCTATGAAACATTAACACAAATTGAGAAGCATTTTGAATTGTTTAAAGGTAGCACTCAAGCAATTTACTTTGGAATGGCAGGAAATACCACATAATAGGTAGGTATGGTGGACACAATTGGCATAGTGGTTGGCTCAAGGATTTTGGATGCATGAGAAGTATTCCCTCTCGATACAAGGCTTAAGCTAGCAAGGTTGTTTGAAGCAAACACAGGTATGAACCGGTACAACAAAACTTACATAAGAACATATCGCAAGCATTATAATACTCTACACTGTCTTCCTTGTTGCTCAAACACTTTACCAGAAAATATCTAGACCTTAAGAGAGATCAATTATGCAAACCAATTTTAACAAGCTCTACAGTAGTTCTCCACTAATAGGTTTAAACTACATGCAAAAACTTATGATCTACTTGAGAGCTCAAAACAATTGCCAAGTGTCAAATTATCCAATACATATGAGGCATTTTCTTTTTCCAACCAAATAAAGATAAGTATTGTAGCTTCCAACTTTTATCATTGAACATTAAAAGTAAAACGAAGAACAAGTGTTCATATGAAAAAGCGGAGCGTGTCTCTCTCCCAAACAAGGGTTGCTAGGATCCGAATTTATTCAAACACAAACAAAACGAAAATAAAAGCAAACAGACGCTCCAAGTAAAACACATATGATGTGACCGAATAAAAATATAGTTTCAGGGGAGGAACCTGATAAGTTGATGAAGAAGGGGATGCCTTGGGCATCCCCAAGCTTAGACGCTTGAGTCTTCTTGAAATATGCAGGGATGAACCACGGGGACATCCCCAAGCTTAGACTTTTCACTCTTCTTGATCATATATCATCCTCCTCTCTTGACCCTTGAAAACTTCCTTCACAACAAACTTCTCATAAACTTCATTAGAGGGGTTAGTACTCAAAAAATTTGAATCCACCTTGGTCCTGTAGTGGCACATTGCAAGAACTCAATAAAACATTAGCTACAGCCCTCTACGTCTAGAAAACCTCGCTTAAAGTCCGCAAGAGACAATGCAAAAAATAGAGACAGAATCTGCCAAAACAGAACAGCCAGTAAAGACGAATTTTAATAAAATACTTACGTTGCTCAAATCAGAAAACTCAATACTAATGAAAGTTGCGTACATATCTGAGGAACACGCACGTAAATTGGCATATTTTTCTGATTTATATACAGAGAAAACAGCCCAGATTCGTGACAGATAGAAATCTGTTTCTGCGCAGAAATCCAAATCTAGTATCAACCTTCGATTAGAGGCTTCGCTTGGCACAACAAAACACAAAACTAAGATAAGAAGAGGTTGCTACAGTAATAAACAACTTCCAAGACACAAATATAAAACAAAGTACTGTAGCAAAATAACACATGGGTTATCTCCCAAGAAGTTGCTTTCTTTATAGCCATTAAGATGGGCTCAGCAGTTTCGATGATGCACTCGCAAGAAACAGTATTTGAAGCAAAAGAGAGCATCAAAAAGCAAATCCATAACACATTTAAGTCTAACATGCTTCCTATGCATAGGAATCTTGTACATAAACAAGTTCATGAAAAGCAAAGTAACAAGCATAGGAAGATAAAACAAGAATAACTTTGAGATTTTAAGCATATAGAGAGGTGTTTTAGTACCATGCAAATTTCTACAACCATATTTTCCTCTCTCGTAATAATTTTCAGTAGCTTCATGAACAAACTCAACAATATAACTATCACATGCAGCATGCTTCTCATGATTTCCAAACACATAATTTTTATCAAGTTCAAGAATAGTGGAATTAAAACTTTCAAACTTACTTTTATTAATAATATAACAAGGTAGTTGATCAATCTCAAGAGATATGGGACACATAGATAAAGTTAAATCCTCTCCAATCCCATTTTCATTAGTAGTACAATTAATATTATCAAGTAACATAGGACCATCATCTAGAGCTTTATCATAAACATTCGCTAAGCAAAATTCTTTAGTACCATGCATTTCGACATCAGGCACAAACAAAGCATTATCATAAGATTTATCAAAGTAGCATGGATTATCATAAATAACAGTAGTATAATTATTCTCACAAGTATTACTCATAGGTACTATTTCAAGAGAATCCACAGGAACATAACATTCAACCTCTTTCGGTAAGCATGGAGGACAATCAAATAGTGTAAGAGATGAAGAGTTACTCTCATTAGAAGGTTGGCATGGGTAGCTAATCCATTCTTCCCCCTTTTGTTCGTCGCTCTCCTCTTCTTTTTCATCCAATGAGCTTTCAGGTTCATCAATTTCCTCCTCTTTTTCATCCAATGCACTTTCAGGTTCATCAATTTCTTCTTCCACCGGTTCCTGCAAATTGTCAGTGCATTCTTGTGCATTAATGTGTCTCTCTTTATAATCAAGGATATAAGGATTATCACTGAAGCATTCTATGCAACAATTAAGGATGGAAGAGACATAATCTTTAAGGTCCTTACAAACAACACAAGTTTCATAATTCTCAACCATGAAGGATTCGATCTCAGAAGCTCCCATAAATACGACAAATTGTTCTACCTCTTCGAACCCATAATGAATATAGCAATTCCGATTATAGTTCTTAATTAAAAATTCCTCACTAAAGCCACATTGAAATTTAAGATGTTTAGTATCCTGTTGAGAGCAACAGTTTATATCATGGCGTTTAAGCAAGATTTTAGCAATTGTATTCACTTTTTCTATCATAGCTCTCATTACTTCACCAGCTCTTGATTTTCTATAATTATTATAACATTCTATGAGCTCCAAGTAGGTTGTTGGTTCTCCCATAACAGCAGTTTTTAATTTTTAGATTTTTCAAATTTTTATGGATTTTTGGGTATATGAGGAAAATAAAACAAAACTGAAATAAACTAGACAAAAGTAAACTAAGCAAAGTAATACTAGACAAAAATAAACTAAGCACAAGTAAACTAGGAAAAAGTAAACTAAGCAAAATAAAATAAAACAGAGAGAGAGGTAGAGTGTACTCCCCAGGTGAACTTATGAGTAGAGCTATGCCTCCCCGGCAACGGCGCCAGAAAACAGTCTTGATGACCCACAAGTATAGGGGATCGCGGCAGTCTTCGAGGGTAGTATAACCCAAATTTATTGATTCGACACAAGGGGAGGTAAAGAATACTTATAAGCCTTAACAACTGAGTTGTCAATTCAGCTGCACCTGGAAAAGCACTAGTAACAGGGGTGATGTTAAAGTAGCAGTAATACGAGAGCAGTAGTAACAGTAACACAGCAGCAGTAATAGTAACACAGAGGTAATGGCACCAGAAAATAGTTGATACTACTTCCAATGACATAGAGAACAAGTATATGATGATGAGAGATGGACCGGGGTTCCCAGCGATCTACACTAGTGGTAACTCTCCAATAAGTGACAAGTGTTGGGTGAACAAATTACAGTTGGGCAATTGATAGGATTGATAAAGCATTAAGAAAGAACATCAATTCATTAATCATGTAGGCATGTTTTCCATATATAGTCATACGTGCTCGCAATGAGAAACTTGTACAACATCTTTTGTCCTACCAGCCGGTGGCAGCCAGGCCTCAAGGGAAACTACTGGATATTAAGGTACTCCTTTTAATAGAGTACCGGAGCAAAGCATTAACACTCCGTGAAAACATGTGATCCTCACATCACTACCATTCCCTCCGGTTGTCCCGATTTCTGTCACTTCGGGGCCTTTGGTTCCGGACAGTGACATGTGCATACAACTTGTAGATACAATCTAAGCAACAATATAGAGCTTAAATCTAAGATCATGCCACTCGGGCCCTAGTGACAAGCATTAAGCATAACAAGATTGCAGCAACAATAACTTCACAAACTTTATAGATAGACTAATCATAATGTATCATCCATCGGATCCCAACAAACACAACACCGATTACATCAGATGAATCTCAATCATGTAAGGCAGCTCATGAGACCATTGTATTGAAGTACATGGGGGAGAGTATACCGACATAGCTACTGCTAGAACCCGTAGTCCATGGGGGAACTACTCACGGAGCATGGTGGAGGCGGTGGCGTTGATGGAGATGGCTTCCGGGGGCACTTCCCCGTTCCGGCAGGGTGCCGGAACAGAGTTCTGTCCCCCGAATTGGAGTTTCGCGACGGTGGCGGCGCCCCTGGAGTCTTTCTGGAGTTTCGTCAATTGGTGATGCGTTTTTAGGTCGAAAGGGATTATATAGGCGAAGAGGTGGCGCAGGGGGGAACCTGGGGGCGCCACACCCTAGGCCGGCGCGGCCTAGGCCTGGCCCGCGCCGCCATGTGGTGTGGTGGCCCCCTGGCCCCTCTCCGACTCTTCTTCGGTGTTCTGGAGCCTTCCGGAGAAAATAGGAGGTTTGGCGTTGATTTCGTCCAATTCCGAGAATATTGCCCGAACAGCCTTTCTGGAACCAAAAACAGCAGAAAACAGGAACTGGCACTGTGGCATCTTGTTAATAGGTTAGTTCCGGAAAACGCATAAAAACATCATAAAGTGCAAGCAAAACATGTAAGTATTGTCATAAAACAAGCATGGAACGACATAAATTATGGATACGTCGGAGGCGTATCACCTGCCATACCTCATGCCTACTTAATACTTCAATTAGTGAAGTATTCCCAAAACCCTAAACCTTTCAAGTAGAATTCACCCCACATAGAATATTGTTTCCTAACTTGTGTATCATGTATCACAAATAATAACCCAAGCCATATATACCTTTAGACTAGATTCCATTGGGTGAGTAGAGTGAAACCAATAACCAATTCCACTTTGATTTCCAATCACCTTGTTTAGTTGCCCAAATGGAATATTGTGTCATAATTAAACCAACACTTTAACAAGTGAGTCAACCATAATTAGCTTAGGATCTATCTTAAATAATTCAAGTCAGTAGTTTGCTAAGCAAGATTATTTAACATAGAGTGAAGTCAACCATATTCTTAAACCTTTGGAAACAATTCTTCACATAAAATCATGAACCAATCCATTCCCATTGCCATTTATTTTAAACTCTAGCTATAATTATAATATGTGCACAATCCATATTATGATGTACAAGTCAAACTTAACAAAGTGTTCACCAAGCACATGTTATAATTTTCAACCATTCAAACAGAGTGGTTCCTAAATAAAAGGAATAGAGATAAACATTTAAAACCATGTTCATTTTCAATTTAAAATGCATTTCACCAGAACACCAAATTACTCAATTATGAAATGGTTGTTTATCAACAAAACAATACAACAGGTAGCATTATCAAATTGTTCTGATATTAAAATATTTTAGAATCTCCATAAACCCTAATTTGCAAATTACCATTTACCATTTTCTTTAAATAGTAATAAAGCAAGAAAATATTAAAAGCCAATATCATTTTGGTAGCTCAACAATTATTTACTTAAACATCTTTAGTTAACAAGTTAATTATTTTAAACCCTAATAACAATTATTAAACCCTGATTCTTAATTAAACTAAAATAGGAGTTACTCTAATTATTAAATCTTGTGAAAATTAATAAAATGTCAAACCATTTCTAATTTTGATTCAAAGTAATTAGTAACCAAAACTCTATTATTAATCAGCATTCTAGGAGTTGTACCATAATTTAGAAACCCTAGTTTTAATTTAAGTAAGACATTGATCTCATTATTTCATGTGTTCATCCATAGTAATTGCAAACCTAAAACCCTAAGGATTTAACCCATGTGATCATTACACTTTAGTAGTAACACTAAAACCCTAGTTGCTTATCACATGTGATCATGTGAATTTCAACTTTACTTGTAGAACCTTGATAAGTAACCAATGAATGCATAATCATGATCCATCAACCTAAAACCAATTCACATGAGCTTGTCATTTCATGTTCCTATTCTTAATTAAAACCTATATGATTCACTAGTATCACCTAGGTATAAACCCTAACTTATTAATTGAATTAGTAGCATTGAACACTATTCTATATACCACACCATTAGGATCAACCTCAATCATCAAACCCTAGTTGAACCATAATGATAAACCCTAATACCGATCTTGTGTAGTAATGCACATCACATGTTCCTATTCCACTCAACCCTACTTAGGAAATGATAAGTCACTTAGCTTAGGAATTACTAGTGATTACTTAATGAAGTAAATGTGAAGCCATAATAAACCCTAACTCAAAGCAAAACCTTGACCATCATCTTTGATATGATACCATAATCAACCATCATAATAAACCTGCTAATACTTGCTATATAGAAACCCATTCAACTTAAGAATCCAACTAGTTCCTATTAATGAACTAAATGAATTCAATAGTAAACCCTAGAAAGCCATAGCTCCTATGTGTTATCACCAGAATTTGACCGGATCAGAGGTGGGCCGTGATTAAGATGGGCTTGAAGAATATACACGGAAGATATGCGTGAATCGGCCTTGTACACGAAGTTTGGGCTAGTTTGCCCGTGTATCTGTAAATATAGTAGGATACGTGTCGGTTAGGTAGAATTTGGCTCGTACACGGTTGGGATTATTCCCACGTTAGAAAGTCTACGGACTATAAATATGTACGGATGAAGCTCGGTGATCACATGGGTACGTGAGCACGCGTTAGCTGTTCGACACGTGTCTAACGCCGTTTAAAAAAACGTTAAGGGGGAGAATCACATGTACTAGCATGGCTCGCCTTTTGACCATATCCCACCTCTTGTACAGTAACCTGGATCGTCACACACACACACACACCAACGCTAGACTGCTCGTCCATGAATCCAGCACCACCACCGCGGCTCGCTAGCTAGCAGAAGCAGAATTCCTGCGCAGCCCCGTCTCCATCAACGCTTGTGTGCGCACAAACCCTAAATGAGGTCCGGGAGGGATTTCCGTCACCAGCGCCCAGCCGACGACGAGGTCCAGGAGAGAGGCAGGGGCACGTCGACGGCCAGGATCCTCATCGCCTCATGGAGCTTGGGCGGGTCCGCCGCGCCTCGATTCCGCCCACACGAAGAGTCCCCCCTCCCCTCTCCTCGCGACTCGACGGCCCGCCCGCTCGCCGTCGTCGCTGCAGCCGCCGCGCCTCGATTCCGCCCCAATCGCCGATTCTAACCCCAAAAAATCCGCCGCGCGCAGGCTGCTCTGCAGGGTTCCGTCGCGGAGGGCGGCTACGCGTGCGCCTGCGCCTCCAAAGACTGCGAGTACCGCCGCCGCGGCAAGGTACGTGCGCACGCCCGCCCGCCTCCAGACGAGTCCGGACCCGATTCGGCCGAAAATTGATGGGGCCGTTCGTTCGGCGATCCCGCGCACTGGACGCCGGCGGCCGGAGTGGGGCGGCAAGGCAGGGGACGACTGGGGAGGGCTGCTCCGCGGCGCCTCCCACGGCGGGGAACCAGCGTGCTGGACGGCAGTAGCCGGAGCGTGGCGCGTTGGACGCCGGCGGCCGGAGCGGGGCGGCGAGGCAGGGGACGACTGGAGAGGGCTGCTTCGCGGTGCCTCCCACGCCGAGGAACCAGCGCGCTGGACGGCGGCGGCCGGAGCGTGGCGGCGAGGCCGGGGACGACTAAGGAGGGCGGCGAGGTGGCGGAGCCGTCACCGGAGACAGTCGGTGGCGGCGGCGAGGCAGCGGCTCGAGGGGATTGTCCCAGGAATGGTTGGTACGAGCTGGGCAGGTTGGGGATAGGAGAGGTGCTAGTTGATTTGAGACCTTGACGGCCAATAAACGTCGTTTGACACATGAGCCAGAAAAAGGAATCTCAGTGTTGATCCAACGGCAGCTAGGGGGTGCTCACGTACCCCCCTGAACACCAAATCCACTCTCTAAATATGTATCTAGGGTTATTGAGAAAGACAACAATCACGTTCACAACAAACCAATCTAGGCGCATCGCCAACCCCTTGTTTCGAGGGTTTCTTCCGGGTAAGCATCATGCTGCCTAGATCGCATCTTGCGATCTAGGCAGTATACGTTTATTCGTTGTTCATGCGTTGCTCGTGCTGAAGCCTTGTTGATGGCGAGCAACGTAGTTATCGTAGATGTGTTAGGGTTAGCATTGCTTTACCACGATATATGCTTTTATCCATGCTGCCCTTAGACATCTAGCTGCCTTTACATCTATCTTAGGTGTAAGGGCAGCACCTTGCTTGATCCTTGTTTAGTAGATCCGATCCGTTATGATTGCTCCTTGTTCTTCAAGGATTAGTTTAATATCTACATAGTTAGGCCTTGCAAACAGGTTGAAGGATTCAGTAGCACGTAGGGTATAGTTTGCTAGCCCTAGATAAGATGTTCCGGGAATCAACTCCATGTTGGTTTTTAGGCCTTATCTAGGGCTGGTTTATTATCATCTTGCGTGGCTGCCAGGCTCAATCACGTGTAGGATGTTCCGATTATGTGGTGAAAACCCTAAATCGTCGTAGGTCGTTTTAGCTTTATATCGATCAAGCAGGACCACCATGTTATCGTAGACCTCATACGAATCATGGGTGGATCGGCTCCCTGAGCCGATTCACAGGACAACCTGAGAGCCGATCGAGGCTCGTATTTAATGTTTACGTGTATGCCATGCAGGAAACTAAGCGAAGCAATCCATCACCTTCCTGACCAGGTATAGGTCAGGTGGCACGCCCTTGCACCAGCATCGGACGTGCGTGTCGGAGCTTTGCGGGCCGTCGCACGAGGGACCAGGGCCTACCGCAGTTCTGGGAGCCTCCTGGCTCTACGTGTTGCCCGTCGCTACTCGCCGGTGGGTTTCGGACGCCAACACATTCTGGCACGCCCGGTGGGACAGTCTTCGACATCAACTGCATCGCCATCTGCATCTGAGATGGCGGAAGATCCAGTCACGTACGAAGATCTGACTGAGGAGCTCAAGAAGAAGTATGACAATGTCAAAGCTATCTTCGAAGCCGACCTCATCGGCTCTTTCCAGAGGACTGATGCGTGTAGTTGACACGTCCGTTGGGAACCCCAAGAGGAAGGTGTGATGCGCACAGCGGCAAGTTTCCCTCAGTAAGAAACCAAGGTTTAATCGAACCAGTAGGAGTCAAGAAGCACGTTGAAGGTTGATGGCGGCGGGATGTAGTGCGGCGCAACACCAGAGATTCCGGCGCCAACGTGGAACCTGCACAACACAACCAAAGTACTTTGCCCCAACGAAACAGTGAGGTTGTCAATCTCACCGGCTTGCTGTAACAAAGGATTAACCGTATTGTGTGGAAGATGATTGTTTGCAGAAAACAAGAAACAAGTATTGCAGTAGATTGTATGCGATGTAAAGAATAGGACCGGGGTCCACAGTTCACTAGAGGTGTCTCTCCCATAAGATAAAAGCATGTTGGGTGAACAAATTACAGTCGGGCAATTGACAAATAGAGAGGGCATAACAATGCACATACATGTCATGATAAATATAGTGAGATTTAATTGGGCATTACGACAAAGTACATAGACCGCTATCCAGCATGCATCTATGCCTAAAAAGTCCACCTTCAGGTTATCATCCGAACCCCTTCCAGTATTAAGTTGCAAAACAACAGATAATTGCATTAAGTATGGTGCGTAATGTAATCAATAACTACATCCTTAGACATAGCATCAATGTTTTATCCCTAGTAGCAACAGCACATCCACAACCTTAGAACTTTCTCACACGTCCCTGCATTCAATGGAGGCATGAACCCACTATCGAGCATAAATACTCCCTCTTGGAGTTAAGAGCAAAAACTTGGCCAGAGCCTCTACTAATAACGGAGAGCATGCAAGATCATAAACAACACATAGGTAATAACTTGATAATTAACATAACATAGTATTATCTATCCATCGGATCCCGACAAACACAACATATAGTATTACAGATAGATGATCTTGATCATGTTAGGCAGCTCACAAGATCCAACAATGAAGCACAAGGAGGAGAAGACAACCGTCTAGCTACTGCTATGGACCCATAGTCCAGGGGTGAACTACTCACTCATCACTCCGGAGGCGACCATGGCGGTGAAGAGTCCTCCGGGAGATGAATCCCCTCTCCGGCAGGGTGCCGGAGGAGATCTCCAGAATCCCCCGAGATGGGATTGGCGGCGGCGGCGTCTCAGTAAGGTTTTCCGTATCGTGGCTCTCGGTACTGGGGGTTTCGCGACGGAGGCAATTTGTAGGCGGAAGGGCAGGTAAAGAGGCGGCACGAGGGGCCCAGATGACAGGCCGGCGCGGCCAGGGCCTGGGCCGCGCCGCCCTGGTGTCTGGCCACCTCGTGGCCCCACTTTGACTCTCCTTCGGTCTTCTGGAAGCTTCGTGGCAAAATAGGACCCTGGGCATTGATTTCGTCCAATTCCGAGAATATTTCGTTACTAGGATTTCTGAAACCAAAAACAGCAGAAAACAACAACTGGCTCTTCGGCATCTTGTTAATAGGTTAGTTCCAGAAAATGCACGAATATGACATAAAGTGTGCATAAAACATGTAGATATCATCAATAATGTGGCATGGAACACAAGAAATTATCGATACGTCGGAGACGTATCAGCATCCCCAAGCTTAGTTCTGCTCATCCCGAGCAGGTAAAACGATAACAAAGATAATTTCTGGAGTGACATGCCATCATAACCTTGATCATACTATTTGTAAACATATGTAATGAATGCAGCGATCAAAACAATGGTAATGACATGAGTAAACAGGTGAATCATAAAGCAAAGACTTTTCATGAATAGCACTTCAAGACAAGCATCAATAAGTCTTGCATAAGAGTTAACTCATAAAGCAATAAATCAAAGTAAAGGTATTGAAGCAACACAAAGGAAGATTAAGTTTCAGCGGTTGCTTTCAACTTATAACATGTATATCTCATGGATAATCGTCAACATAGAGTAATATAATAAGTGCAATATGCAAGTATGTAGGAATCAATGCACAGTTCACACAAGTGTTTGCTTCTTGAGGTGGAGAGAAATAGGTGAAGTGACTCAACATAAAAGTAAAAAGAATGGTCCTTCAAAGAGGAAAGCATCGATTGCTATATTTGTGCTAGAGCTTTTATTTTGAAAACATGAAACAATTTTGTCAACGGTAGTAATAAAGCATATGAGTTATGTAAATTATATCTTACAAGTTGCAAGCCTCATGCATAGTATACTAATAGTGCCTGCACCTTGTCCTAATTAGCTTGGACTACCGGATCATCGCAATACACATGTTTTAACCAAGTGTCACAATGGGGTACCTCCATGCCGCCTGTACAAAGGTCTAAGGAGAAAGCTCGCATTTTGGATTTCTCGCTTTTGATTATTCTCAACTTAGACATCCATACCGGGACAACATGGACAACAGATAATGGACTCCTCTTTAATGCATAAGCATGTGGCAAAAATTATTATTCTCATATGAGATTGAGGATATATGTCCAAAACTGAAACTTTCACCATGAATCATGGCTTTAGTTAGCGACCCAATGTTCTTCTCTAACAATATGTATGCTCCAACCATTAAGGTGGTAGATCTCTCTTACTTCAGACAAGACGGACATGCATAGCAACTCACATGATATTCAACAAAGAATAGTTGATGCCGTCCCCAGAAACATGGTTATCGCACAACAAGCAACTTAATAAGAGATAAAGTGCATAGGTACATATTCAATACCACAATAGTTTTTAAGCTATTTGTCCCATGAGCTATATATTGCAAAGGCGAATGATGGAATTTTAAAGGTAGCACTCAAGCAATTTACTTTGGAATGGCGGAGAAATACCATGTAGTAGGTAGGTATGGTGGACACAAATGGCATAGTGGTTGGCTCAAGGATTTTGGATTCATGAGAAGTATTCCCTCTCGATACAAGGTTTAGGCTAGCAAGGTTATTTGAAACAAACACAAGGATGAACGGTGCAGTAAAACTCACATAAAAGACATATTGTAAACATTATAAGAATCTACACCGTCTTCCTTGTTGTTCAAAACTCAATACTAGAAATTATCTAGACTTTAGAGGGACCAAATATGCAAACCAAATTAGCAAGCTCTACTTCATTAATGGGTGCAAAGTATATGATGCAAGAGCTTAAACATGAGCACAACAATTGCCAAGTATCAAATTATTCAAGACATTTTAGAATTACTACATGTAGCATTTTCCAATTCCAACCATATAACAATTTAACGAAGAAGAAACTTCGCCATGAATACTATGAGTAAAGCCTAAGGACATACTTGTCCATATGCAACAGCGGAGCGTGTCTCTCTCCCATACAGTGAATGCTAGGATCCATTTTATTCTAACAAAACAAAAACAAACCGACGCTCCAAGCAAAGCACATAAGATGTGACGGAATAAAAATATAGTTTCAGGGGAGGAACCTGATAATGTTGTCGATGAAGAAGGGGATGCCTTGGGCATCCCCAAGCTTAGACGCTTGAGTCTTCTTAGAATATGCAGGGGTGAACCACCGGGGCATCCCCAAGCTTAGAGCTTTCACTCTCCTTGATCATATTGCATCATACTCCTCTCTTGATCCTTGAAAACTTCCTCCACACCAAACTCGAAACAACTCATTAGAGGTTTAGTGGACAATAAAAATTAACATGTTCAGAGGTGACACAATCATTCTTAACACTTCTGGACATTGCATAAAGCTACTGGACATTAATGGATCAAAGAAATTCATCCAACATAGCAAAAGAGGCAATGCGAAATAAAAGGCAGAATCTGTCAAAACAGAACAGTCCGTAAAGATCGATTTTATTGAGGCACCAGACTTGCTCAAATGAAAATGCTCAAATTGAATGAAAGTTGCGTACATATCTGAGGATCACTCACGTAAATTGGCATAATTTTCTGAGTTACCTACAGAGAATTTTGCCCAGATTCGTGACAGCAAAGAAATCTGAAACTGCGCAGTAATCCAAATCTAGTATGAACTTTACTATCAAAGACTTTACTTGGCACAACAAAACACAAAACTAAGATAAGGAGAGGTTTCTACAGTAGTAAACAACTTCCAAGACTCAAATATAAAACAAAAATACTGTAGTAAAAACATGAGTTGTCTCCCATAAGCGCTTTTCTTTAACGCCTTTCAGCTAGGCGCAGAAAGTGTATATCAAGTATTATCGAGAGACGAAGCATCAACATCATAATTTGTTCTAATAATAGAATCATAAGGTAACTTCATTCTCTTTCTAGGGAAGTGTTCCATACCTTTCTTGAGAGGAAATTGATATTTAATATTACCTTCCTTCATATCAATAGTAGCACCAACGGTTCGAAGAAAAGGTCTTCCCAATATAATGGGGCAAGATGCATTGCATTCAATATCCAAGACAACAAAATCAACGGGGACAAGGTTATTGTTAACCATAATATGAACATTATCAACTCTCCCCAAAGGTTTCTTTTTAGCATTATCAGCGAGATTAACATCCAAATAACAATTTTTCAATGGTGGCAAGTCAAGCATATCATAGACTTTCTTAGGCATAACAGAAATACTTGCACCAAGATCACATAAAGCATTACAATCAAAATCATTGACCCTAATTTTAATGATGGGTTCCCAACCATCCTCTAGCTTTCTAGGAATAGAAGTTTCAAGTTTTAGTTTCTCTTCTCTAGCTTTTATGAGAGCATTCGTAATATGTTTTGTGAAAGCCAAGTTTACAGCGCTAGCATTGGGACTCTTAGCAAGTTTTTATAAAAACTTTATAACTTCAGAGATGTGGCAATCATCAAAATCTAAATCATTATGAGCTACAGCAATGGGATCATCATCCCCAAGGTTGGAAAAAATTTCAGCAGTTTTATCACAAGCAATTTCAGCAGTTTTAGCAATTTCAGGCAGTTTTGTACGCTTTGCACTAGGAGTAGAAACATTGCCAACACCAATTATTTTACCATTAATAGTAGGAGGTGCAGCAACATGTGAAGAATCAACATTACTTGTGGTGGTAATAGTCCAAACTTTAGCTACATTTTTCTCTTTAGCTAGTTTTTCATTTTCTTCTCTATCCCACCTAGCACGCAATTCAGGATATTGAAAATAAAATTGTTACTACAGCAAATGCCATCCAAGTTAGAATTAATGAGAATATAAGATTAATGGCTATTAGGCATAACTTTCGATTTCAAAAGATCAACATCAGAGGCAAGACTATCAACCTTAGAAGCGAGAATATCAATTTCATTGAGTTTTTCCTCAACAGATTTGTTAAAGGCAGTTTGTGTACTAATAAATTCTTTAAGCATAGCTTCAAGTCCAGGGGGTGTGTTCCTATTATTATTGTAAGAATTCCCATAAGAATTAGCATAACCGTTACCATTATTATAAGGATATGGCCTATAGTTATTACTAGAATTGTTCCGATAAGCATTATTGTTGAAATTATTATTTTTAATGAAGTTTACATCAACATGTTCTTCTTGGGCAACAAATGAAGATAATGGAACATTATTAGGATCAACATTAGTCCTATCATTCACAAGCATAGACATAATAGCATCAATCTTATCATTCAAGGAAGAGGATTCTTCAACAGAATTTACCTTCTTACCTTGTTGAGCTCTTTCCGTATGCCATTCAGAGTAATTAATCATCATATTATCAAGGAGCTTTGTTGCCGCCCCCAAAGTGATGGACATAAAGGTACCTCCAGCAGCTGAATCCAATAAATTCCGCGAAGAAAAATTTAGTCCTGCATAAAAGGTTTGGATGATCATCCAAGTAGTCAGTCCATGTGTTGGGCAATTTTTAACCAAAGATTTCATTCTTTCCCAAGCTTGAGCAACATGTTCACTATCCAATTGTTTAAAATTCATTATGCTACTTCTCAAAGATATAATTTTAGCAGGGGGATAATATCTACCAATAAAAGCATCCTTGCATTTAGTCCATGAATCAATACTATTCTTAGGCAGAGATAGCAACCAATCTTTAGCTCTTCCTCTTAATGAGAAAGGAAACAATTTCAATTTAATAATATCACCATCTACATCCTTATACTTTTGCATTTCACATAGTTCAACAAAATTATTAAGATGGGCAGCAGCATCATCAGAACTAACACCAGAAAATTGCTCTCGCATAACAAGATTCAGTAAAGCAGGTTTAATTTCAAAGAATTCTGCTGTAGTAGCAGGTGGAGCAATAGGTGTGCATAAGAAATCATTATTATTTGTGGTTGTGAAATCACACAACTTAGTATTTTCAGGGGTGGCCATTTTAGCAGTAGTAAATAAAGCAAACTAGATAAAGTAAATGCAAGTAACTAATTTTTTTGTGTTTTGATATAATGCAGCAAACAAAGTAGTAAATAGAATAAAGCAAGACTAAAACAAAGTAAAGAGATTGGGAAGTGGAGACTCCCCTTGCAGCGTGTCTTGATCTCCCCGGCAACGGCGCCAGAAATTTGCTTGATGCGTGTAGTTGACACGTCCGTTGGGAACCCCAAGAGGAAGGTGTGATGCGCACAGCGGCAAGTTTCCCTCAGTAAGAAACCAAGGTTTAATCGAACCAGTAGGAGTCAAGAAGCACGTTGAAGGTTGATGGCGGCGGGATGTAGTGCGGCGCAACACCAGAGATTCCGGCGCCAACGTGGAACCTGCACAACACAACCAAAGTACTTTGCCCCAACGAAACAGTGAGGTTGTCAATCTCACCGGCTTGCTGTAACAAAGGATTAACCGTATTGTGTGGAAGATGATTGTTTGCGTAAAACAAGAAACAAGTATTGCAGTAGATTGTATGCGATGTAAAGAATAGGACCGGGGTCCACAGTTCACTAGAGGTGTCTCTCCCACAAGATAAAAGCATGTTGGGTGAACAAATTACAGTCGGGCAATTGACAAATAGAGAGGGCATAACAATGCACATACATGTCATGATAAATATAGTGAGATTTAATTGGGCATTACGACAAAGTACATAGACCGCTATCCAGCATGCATCTATGCCTAAAAGTCCACCTTCAGGTTATCATCCGAACCCCTTCCAGTATTAAGTTGCAAAACAACAGACAATTGCATTAAGTATGGTGCGTAATGTAATCAATAACTACATCCTTAGACATAGCATCAATGTTTTATCCCTAGTAGCAACAGCACATCCACAACCTTAGAACTTTCTGTCACTGTCCCAGATTCAATGGAGGCATGAACCCACTATCGAGCATAAATACTCCCTCTTGGAGTTAAGAGCAAAAACTTGGCCAGAGCCTCTACTAATAACGGAGAGCATGCAAGATCATAAACAACACATAGGTAATAACTTGATAATTAACATAACATAGTATTCTCTATCCATCGGATCCTGACAAACACAACATATAGTATTACAGATAGATGATCTTGATCATGTTAGGCAGCTCACAAGATCCAACAATGAAGCACAAGGAGGAGAAGACAACCGTCTAGCTACTGCTATGGACCCATAGTCCAGGGGTGAACTACTCACTCATCACTCCGGAGGCGACCATGGCGGTGAAGAGTCCTCTGGGAGATGAATCCCCTCTCCGGCAGGGTGCCGGAGGAGATCTCCAGAATCCCCCGAGATGGGATTGGCGGCGGCGGCGTCTCGCAAGGTTTTCCGTATCGTGGCTCTCGCACCGGGGTTTCGCGACGGAGGCTATTTGTAGGCGGAAGGGCAGGTAAAGAGGCGGCACGAGGGGCCCAGACGACAGGCCGGCGCGGCCAGGGCCTGGGCCGCGCCGCCCTGGTGTCTGGCCACCTCGTGGCCCCACTTCGACTCTCCTTCGGTCTTCTGGAAGCTTTGTGGTAAAATAGGACCCTGGGCGTTGATTTCGTCCAATTCCGAGAATATTTCGTTACTAGGATTTCTGAAACCAAAAACAGCAGAAAACAGCAACTGGCTCTTCGGCATCTTGTTAATAGGTTAGTTCCAGAAAATGCACGAATATGACATAAAGTGTGCATAAAACATGTAGATATCATCAATAATGTGGCATGGAACACAAGAAATTATCGATACGTCGGAGACGTATCAAGGACCCGCTCACACGGCATCAGGTGGAAAGGGTTCTCACCTGAAGGCGCGCTCGATGGAGTGGATCTGCCTACCCCTTCAGAAGAACGCACCAGGTCTCTGCGTCAGGAGGTTAATCACATGGTAGCTCATTCTCTACACCGCCATTCTGAGAGCCTGGTGAACGCCTTGGAGCGTGTCGCGCTTCGCGTGGTCTAGGAAATCATGAAGCATCAGTACTCTCCATCAGGACCTGCTCTAGGGACTCACCAAGGAGAGATACCACTCCAGACCCGACCATCGCTGCCGTTCGCGCTGGCAGCACCAGAAGTGTCGAGTTCACCGGCATTGATCGTCTACAAGATCGGTGGCGATCCTAGTGATTACCAGTTCTTGTATGAGGCGCCTAAGGAGATCCCGCACGGATACACGTGCACATATGTGCTGCATCGCAGAATCGGGCACTCACGAACCAGTCTGCAACAGCAGGGATTTCTGGAACAGCAGGAGGGGCTTCTGGATCAGATCTTGAGAAGCAGGCGTGGCTAGCTAAGTATGCCACTCCAACAAACCTTCAAAGCTCAACTCCCGCAGCTAGCTCAGATCTTGAGAAGCAAGCATGGCTAGCCAAGTATGCCACTCCAACGAATCTTCAAAGCTCGACTCCTGCAGCTAGCACCGCGGATCAGATCAGTACAATCTTGAGAGACCAGTTCGGCATGGTGCCGAAAAGGAGGGCAATCGGCTATTCCAAGCCGTACCCCAACGAGTACGATTTGATCCCACTACCACCCAAATATCGGCTCCCTGAATTCTCCAAGTTTAGTGGGTCAGATGGCTCCAGTTCAATCGAGCATGTGAGCCGATATTTGGCGCAGTTGGGCACGATCTCAGCATCAGACGCACTACGCGTGAGGTTCTTCGCACAGTCCCTCACAGGATCGGCTTTCGGGTGGTACACCTCGCTGCCACCAGATTCAATCCGGACTTGGAAGCAGATGGAAGAGCAGTTCCACATGCAGTATCACTCAGAGGCTTCCGAGGCTGGCATTGCCGATCTAGCACAAGTACGACAGAAGCACGGAGAAACAGTGTCAGAATACATCCAGCGCTTCAGGACCATCAGGAACCGATGCTATTCGGCTCGTTTGACTGAAAAAGAAGCAGTCGAATTGGCGGTGGTGGGTCTCGCATCGCTGATCAAGGATATGGCTTCCCAAGCAGATTACGCTTCACTGGCGCATATGGTTCAGAAACTGTCATTATATGAACAGCGCCACCCAGAGTTATACCAGGACAAGTTCAAGCGTGCGGTAGTCCTGGTTGAGACAGAGGAAGGTGAAGTCTCTGCGGGAGATCAAGAGGTAGCAGTGGCTGAATGGGCTCGGGGGGGCAAGCCCCGTTTCCTGCAAGTGGGTTAAGCCATGATGTCTACGTTCCCCCTCCTTTCCTGTAGACAGTGTTGGGCCTCCAAGAGCAGAGGTTTGTAGAACAGCAGCAAGTTTTCCCTTAAGTGGATCACCCAAGGTTTATCGAACTCAGGGAGGAAGAGGTCAAAGATATCCCTCTCATGCAACCCTGCAACCACAAAGCAAGAAGTCTCTTGTGTCCCCAACACACCTAATAGGTGCACTAGTTCGGCGAAGAGATAGTGAAATACAGGTGGTATGAATATATATGAGCAGTAGCAACGGTGCCAGAAAATAGCTTGCTGGCGTGTAGTTGATGGTGGTAGTATTGCAGCAGTAGTAACACAGTGAAACAGTAAACAAGCAGTAGTAACGCAGCAGTATTTAGGAACAAGGCCTAGGGATTACACTTTCACTAGTGGACACTCTCAACATTGATCACATAACAGAATAGATAAATGCATACTCTACACTTTTGTTGGATGATGAACACATTGCGTAGGATTACACGAACCCTCAATGCCGGAGTTAACAAGCTCCACAATTTGTTCATATTTAAGTAACCTTATAGTGTAAGATAGATCAATAGATTAAACCAAGTACTAACATAGCATGCACACTGTCACCTTCATGCATATGTAGGAGGAATAGATCACATCAATATTATCATAGCAATAGTTAACTTCGCAATCTACAAGAGATCATGATCATAGCATAAACCAAGTACTAACACGGTGCACACACTGTCACCTTTACACACGTGCAGGAGGAATATAACTACTTTAATAACTTTGCTAGAGTAGCACATAGATAGTAGTGATACAAAACTCATATGAATCTCAATCATGTAAAGCAGCTCATGAGATTATTGTATTGAGGTACATGGGAGAGAGATGAACCACATAGCTACAGCGGAGCCCTCAGCCTCGGGGGTGGATTACTCCCTCCTCATCATGGAGGCAGCGATGGCGGTGAAGATGGCGGTGAAGACGGCGGTGGAGATGGCTCCGGGCAATTCCCCGTCCGGCAAGGTGCCGAACAGAGAGTTCTGTCCCCCGAATTGGAGTTTCGCGATGGCGGCGGCGCCCGGAGTCTTTCTCGGAGTTTCGTCAATTGGTACTGCGTTTTTAGGTCGAAAGGGCTTTTATAGGCGAAGAGGCGGCGCAGGGGGCACTGGGGGCGCCACACCCTAGGCCGGCGCGGCCTAGGCCTGGCCCGCGCCGCCATGTGGTGTGGTGGCCCCCTGGCCCCTCTCCGACTCTTCTTCGGTGTCTGGACGCTTCCGGGAAAAAATAGGAGGTTTGGCGTTGATTTCGTCCAATTCCGAGAATATTGCCCGAACAGCCTTTCTGGAACCAAAAACAGCAGAAAACAGGAACTGGCACTGTGGCATCTTGTTAATAGGTTAGTTCCGGAAAATGCATGAAAATGATATAAAGTGTGAACAAAACATGTTGGTATTGTCATAAAACAAGCATGGAACATCGGAAATTATAGATACGTTGGAGACGTATCAGCATCCCCAAGCTTAGTTCCTACTCGTCCTCGAGTAGGTAAACGATAAAAGATAATTTCTGAGGTGACATGCTACCAACATAATCTTAATCATACCATTGTAAAGCATATGAGATGAATGCAGCGATTCGAAACAATGTAAATGCAATGAGTAAACAAGTGAATCATATAGCAAAGACTTTTCATGAATAGTACTTTCGAGACAAGCATCAATAAGTCTTGCATAAGAGTTACTCATAAAGCAATAAATTCATAGCAGAGACATTGAAGCAACACAATGGAAGATTAAGTTTCAGCGGTTGCTTTCAACTTGTAACATGTATATCTCATGGATAGTTGTCAATGCAAAGCGATATAACAAGTGCAATAAGCAAGTATGTAAGAATCAATGCACAGTTCACACAAGTGTTTGCTTCTTGAGATGGAGAGAAATAGGTGAACTGACTCAACAATGAAAGTAAAAGAATGGTCCTTCAAAGAGGAAAGCATCGATTGCTATATTTGTGCTAGAGCTTTTATTTTGAAAACATGAAACAATTTTGTCAACGGTAGTAATAAAGCATATGTATCATGTAAATTATATCTTACAAGTTGCAAGCCTCATGCATAGTATACTAATAGTGCCCGCACCTTGTCCTAATTAGCTTGGACTACCGGATCATCACAATGCACATGTTTTAACCAAGTGTCACAAAGGGGTACCTCTATGCCGCCTGTACAAAGGTCTAAGGAGAAAGCTCGCATTGGATTTCTCGCTATTGATTATTCTCAACTTAGACATCCATACCGGGACAACATAGACAACAGATAATGGACTCCTCTTTTATGCATAAGCATGTAACAACAATTAATAATTTTCTCATATGAGATTGAGGATATATGTCCAAAACTGAAACTTCCACCATGGATCATGGCTTTAGTTAGCGGCCCAATGTTCTTCTCTAACAATATGCATGCTTAACCATAGGGTGGTAGATCTCTCTTACTTCAGACAAGACGGACATGCATAGCAACTCACATGAAATTCAACAATGAATAGTTGATGGCGTCCCCAGTGAACATGGTTATCGCACAACAAGCAACTTAATAAGAGATAAAGTGCATAATTACATATTCAATACCACAATAGTTTTTAAGCTATTTGTCCCATGAGCTATATATTGCAAAGGTGAATGATGGAATTTTAAAGGTAGCACTCAAGCAATTTACTTTGGAATGGCGGAAAATACCATGTAGTAGGTAGGTATGGTGGACACAAATGGCATAGTGTTGTTTGGCTCAAGGATTTGGATGCATGAGAAGTATTCCCTCTCGATACAAGGTTTAGGCTAGCAAGGTTGTTTGAAGCAAACACAAGCATGAACTAGTACAGCAAAACTCACATAAAAGACATATTACAAGCATTATAAAACTATACATCGTCTTCCTTGTTGTTCAAACATCTTACTAGAAAATATCTAGACTCTAGAGAAACCACTCATGCAAACCCAAATTTTAACAAGCTCTATGTATTTCCTCACTAATGGGTGCAAGGTATATGATGCAAGAGCTTAAACAAGAGCACAACAATTGCCAAGTATCACATTATTCAAGACATCACACCAATTTCTACATGTAGCATTTTCCAATTCCAACCATATAATAATTTAACGAACAGTTTCAACCTTCGCCATGAATATTATGAGCTAAGAACACATGTGTTCATACGAACCAGCGGAGCATGTCTCTCTCCCACACAAGCATTTATTCAAACACAAACAAAAACAAAAGCATACAGACGCTCCAAGTAAAGCACATAAGATGTGACCGAATAAAAATATAGTTTCAAGAGAAGGAACCTGATAATTTGTCGATGAAGAAGGGGATGCCTTGGGCATCCCCAAGCTTAGATGCTTGAGTCTTCTTGAAATATGCAGGGATGAACCACCGGGGCATCCCCAAGCTTAGAGCTTTCACTCTTCTTGATCATAGTATATCATCCTCCTCTCTTGACCCTTGAAAACTTCCTTCACACCAAACTCGAAACAACTCATTAGAGGGTTAGTGCACAATAAAAATTAACATATTCAGAGGTGACACAATCATTCTTAACACTTCTGGACATTGCATAATGCTACTGGACATTAGTGGATCAAAGAAATTCATCCAACATAGCAAAAGAGGCAATGCGAAATAAAAGGCAGAATCTGTCAAAACAGAACACTTCGTATTGACGAATTTTAAAATGGCACCAGACTTGCTCAAATGAAAATGCTCAAATTAAATGAAAGTTGCGTACATATCTGAGGATCATGCACGTAAATTGGCTTAATTTTCTGAGCTACCTACAGGGAGGTGGACCCAGATTCGTGACAGAAAAGAAATCTGGAACTGCGCAGTAATCCAAATCTAGTACTTACTTTTCTATCAACGGCTTAACTTGGCACAACAAAACACAAAACTAAGATAAGGAGAGGTTGCTACAGTAGTAAACAACTTCCAAGACACAAATATAAAACAAAGTACTGTAGCAAAATAACACATGGGTTATCTCCCAAGAAGTTCTTTTCTTTATAGCCATTAAGATGGGCTCAGCAGTTTTAATGATGCACTCGCAAGAAATAGTATTTGAAGCAAAAGAGAGCATCCAGAGGCAAATTCAAAACACATTTAAGTCTAACATGCTTCCTATGCATAGGAATTTTGTAAATAAACAAGTTCATGAAGAGCAAAGTAACAAGCATAGGAAGATAAAACAAGTATAGCTTCAAAAATTTCAGCACATAGAGAGGTGTTTTAGTAACATGAAAATTTCTACAACCATATTTTCCTCTCTCATAATAACTTTCAGTAGCAACATTAGCAAACTCAACAATATAACTATCACATAAAGCATTCTTATCATGAGTCTCATGCATAAAATTATTACTCTCCACATAGGCATAATCAATTTTATTAGTTGTAGTGGGAGCAAATTCAACAAAGTAGCTATCATTATTATTCTCATCAAGTGTAGGAGGCATAGTATAATCACAACAAAATTTACTCTCCATAGTAGGTGGCACCAAAAGACCACTATCATTATAATCATCATAAATAGGAGGCAAAGTATCATCAAAGAAAATTTTCTCCTCAATGCTTGGGGGACTAAAAATATCATGCTCATCAAAGCCAGCTTCCCCAAGCTTAGAATTTTCCATATCATTAGCAACAATGGTGTTCAAAGCGTTCATACTAATATCATTGCTACTAGCATGCAAATAAAATTCCATTGGTTTTTTAATTTTCGCATTAAACCATTCATGTCTTGACTCAGGAAATAGAATAAAAAGCTCACAGATGTTGTCCATTATGCCTTACTAGTGTAAACAAGAAACAAAAAGATGCAATTGCAGGATCTAAAGGAAATAGCTTCGAGCACAAACACAATGGCGCCGAGAAAAGTACTTTACCTCGGAACCGGAGTATGAGTGCCTTTTACCTTTCCTCCCCGCAACGGCGCTTAAAAGTGCTTGATGTCTACGTTCCCCCTCCTTTCTCAGAGATGTTGTTGGGCCTCCAAGAGCAGAGGTTTGTAGAACAGCAGCAAGTTTTCCCTTAAGTGGATCACCCAAGGTTTATCGAACTCAGGGAGGAAGAGGTCAAAGATATCCCTCTCATGCAACCCTGCAACCACAAAGCAAGAAGTCTCTTGTGTCCCCAACACACCTAATAGGTGCACTAGTTCGGCGAAGAGATAGTGAAATACAGGTGGTATGAATATATATGAGTAGTAGCAACGGTGCGTAAAATAGCTTGCTGGCGTGTAGTTGATGGTGGTAGTATTGCAGCAGTAGTAACACAAAGAAACAAAGAAACAAGCGATAGTAACGCAGCAGTATTTAGGAACAAGGCCTAGGGATTACACTTTCACTAGTGGACACTCTCAACATTGATCACATAACAGAATAGATAAATGCATACTCTACACTTTTGTTGGATGATGAACACATTGCGTAGGATTACACGAACCCTCAATGCCGGAGTTAACAAGCTCCACAATTTGTTCATATTTAAGTAACCTTATAGTGTAAGATAGATCAATAGATTAAACCAAGTACTAACATAGCATGCACACTGTCACCTTCATGCATATGTAGGAGGAATAGATCACATCAATATTATCATAGCAATAGTTAACTTCGCAATCTACAAGAGATCATGATCATAGCATAAACCAAGTACTAACACGGTGCACACACTGTCACCTTTACACACGTGCAGGAGGAATATAACTACTTTAATAACTTTGCTAGAGTAGCACATAGATAGTAGTGATACAAAACTCATATGAATCTCAATCATGTAAAGCAGCTCATGAGATTATTGTATTGAGGTACATGGGAGAGAGATGAACCACATAGCTACAGCGGAGCCCTCAGCCTCGGGGGTGGATTACTCCCTCCTCATCATGGAGGCAGCGATGGCGGTGAAGATGGCGGTGAAGACGGCGGTGGAGATGGCTCCGGGGGCAATTCCCCGTCCGTGTGGTGCCGGAACAGAGAGTTCTGTCCCCCGAATTGGAGTTTCGCGATGGCAGCGGCGCCCCTGGAGTCTTTCTGGAGTTTCGTCAATTGGTACTGCGTTTTTAGGTCGAAAGGGCTTTTATAGGCGAAGAGGCGGCGCAGGGGGGCACCTGGGGGCGCCACACCCTAGGCCGGCGCGGCCTAGGCCTGGCCCGCGCCGCCATGTGGTGTGGTGGCCCCCTGGCCCCTCTCCGACTCTTCTTCGGTGTTCTGGACGCTTCCGGGAAAAATAGGAGGTTTGGCGTTGATTTCGTCCAATTCCGAGAATATTGCCCGAACAGCCTTTCTGGAACCAAAAACAGCAGAAAACAGGAACTGGCACTGTGGCATCTTGTTAATAGGTTAGTTCCGGAAAATGCATGAAAATGATATAAAGTGTGAACAAAACATGTTGGTATTGTCATAAAACAAGCATGGAACATCGGAAATTATAGATACGTTGGAGACGTATCAAGCCACAAGGTCCTCCAAGAGGGTTTGACTTCGACGTGACCAAAGCTGAGCAAATTTTCGACCTCTTACTCAAGGAGAAGCAGCTAAAGTTACCCGAAGGCCACAAGATCCCCACGGCACAGGAGCTGAACGGAAAGCCATACTGCAAGTGGCATAACACGTTCACCCATACCACCAATGACTACAGGGTGTGGCATCAGCAGATCCAAATGGCGATAGAACAAGGGCGTCTAATTTTCAGCCAGTACGCCATGAAAGTCGACACGCACCCCTTCCCCGCCGTTAACATGGTGGAGTGCGCTTACCCCGGGAGGTGCCAGCCAGGTTTCTCGTTCAGCATTAACATGGTCGGGCCTGTGCACCGCCCTGGTAAGGACAGAGACGAGGGCAGCCGCTCTCGTGGTAAGGACAAAGAGGAGGCCGTTCCACGCGATCGGTCCCGACACGATGGCAAGCGCTACGTCACAGAGGGAGAAGTGAAGAATGTGCGATATCAGCGACCTCTCTCTGATCATTTCCTCAACAAATATGAGCGTCAGTATGACCAACGCCGGCGATACAACGACGACGACGAAAGAGATCATCGGTCTAGCAGGGACAACAGGAAATATCGTCGGCATGATAGAGACGATGAGAGATATGAGCGCCATGCCAAGGAAAAGTCAAGACAGCAGGACGACGTGGACAGGCACTGGGACTGTCCCTTCTTCAAACACTGCTGGGATTCAGGAATGAGCCGATTTCCCACAATCGGCAACTGCCCAGAATGTAGACAGAAGAAGAAGGGCACGGGAGACGTGTCAGTATTCAAGCGTCTAGGACCTCTCCCATCTCAAAACAAGCAAGCTGAGTCCTCTCGGGTGGAAGATCTCGAGGAGTTAGAAGACGAAGAAGAAGAAGATAAATACCACCGTCCAAGGTGGTGCCCTGATGGACTCAGCCACTCTCAAAAGCGTAGAGTTCAGCGACTACGTTGCTTGGAGGAAGCCGAAAGGTTATACCTGCATACGTTGAGGAAAGCGCGGCCTGATCTGGCCGTGAAAATTCAGCGAACTCTGGACGAGGAGGGTCGACCACAGAAGAAAGAGTGGCGCCCCAAACAAAAGAGAGCCGATGATAAGACATCGGCTGGCACAAACATGGTGTTCATCCTTCCGGCGGAGTTTTGTGCTCCTGGAACAGACGAGGCACCTGTGGCACAACTCGACTGCGGCCCACGACCAGTTATCTTTGAGAAGCCACGAGAAAGAAGCTACAGACACCTGAAGGCTCTGTACTTACGAGGTTATATCAGTGGGCAGCCTGTCAACAAGATGCTGGTTGACACCGGAGCGGCAGTCAACATCATGCCATACTCCATGCTACGTCGTCTGGGACGCTCTAGCTCGGATCTGATCAAGACCAATGTCACATTGAGCGATTTCAATGGCCAAGCATCAGAAGCACAAGGTGTTCTGAACGTGGATCTGACCGTAGGAAGGAAAACCATCCCTACGACTTTCTTCATCGTCGACAGCAAGAGCACCTACGCTGTCCTGCTAGGGAGAGATTGGATCCACGCCAACTGCTGCATTCCATCCACGATGCATCAATGCTTAATACAGTGGGATGGAGAAGAAGTAGAGATCGTCCACGCAGATGACTCGGCCGAGATCTCAACGGCTCGCATGAACGTTTGGGAGACGGCAGGCCAAGAGCCACTCTCCGGCATCACTTTGGACGACTGTGAGAGCATCGACGTGACAAAAAACGGGGTGAGGCTGGTCTTATCCACCGGCCTGACCGTGTAACAAGAGCAAAGGCTATGGACGTACGTGACAAGGCCGATCCCTGCGATCGGCCCCAAAAAATAAAAAGTGATGATCTTGTCTCAGGCATGTCACGTAGTCATAGTAAAGCACGAACGAGATGTAAACCTTCATTGAGCAATGCAATCAAAATGGGGGCCGATTCCAGCAATCGGCCCATACTATCCTCGCCATACGTTTTGCCTGTGTTCAGCGTCGATCTAACAGGTGACGGAAAGCTAGGGTATGGGTTTACATTGGCTGATGAGCTAGAAGAATTCGACATTGGTCCTGGGGATAAGCCACGACCAACTTTCATCAGCAAAAAGTTAGATCCACATCTCAGGAGCCAGATGATAGCTCTGTTAAAAGAATACCCAGATTGCTTTGCATGGGATTACACAGAGATGCCTGGGTTAGACAGGAGCATCATTGAGCATCGGCTCCCTCTCAAGAAAGGATTTCGGCCATTCCAACAACGAGCACGTCAGATAAAGGCCGAAATTCTGGAAGAAGACAAGAAAGAGATCGAGAAAATGTTGGCCGCCGGGTTCATCAGGCCATGCAGGTATGATGAATGGATCTCCAGTATCGTACCGGTAGAGAAAAAGGATGGCCGATGGCGTGTGGCCATAGATTTTCGAGATCTCAACAGAGCCACTCCAAAGGATGAATATCCAATGCCTGTGGCAGAAACATTGATCAATGCAGCTGCTGGCCACAAGGTGTTAAGCTTCATGGATGGCAATGCCGGCTACAACCAAATCTTCATGGCTCCAGAAGATATACACAAGACTGCATTCAGAGTACCAGGATCGGTGGGCTTGTTTGAATATGTGGTCATGACTTTTGGGCTGAAGAATGCCGGTGCAACATACCAACGAGCCATGAATTACATTTTTCATGATCTGATCGGCAAGTTGGTGGAAATTTACATCGACGACGTGGTGGTCAAGTCTGTCTCCATGGAAGGACACTTGGATGATTTGCGACGCATCCTAGACCGAACTCGAAAATTCGGGCTGAGAATGAATCCAAAGAAGTGTGCCTTTGGTGTGACGGCCGGTCAGTTCCTAGGTTTTTTGGTTCATGAACGAGGAATTGAGATCGGCCTGAAAAGTCAGGAGGCAGTACGTACCATGCAGCCGCCTACCACGAAGAAGGAACTCCAACGTCTTATCAGCAAGATCAACTTCGTCCGACGGTTCATCTCTAATCTGTCAGGACGAATTGAGCCGTTCATGGCATTGGTGAAGATCAAATCTGATGACGAGTTTCACTGGGGGCAGAACAGCAGCGAGCGTTTGACGAGATTAAGAGGTATCTAACAACGCCGCCTGTGCTAGTTCCACCTCAGCAAGACAGGCCGTTCTATATCTACTTATCAGTAGCTGACATGTCCATCGCTTCAGTGGTGGTGCAACTCTATGAGGGTGTTGAAAAGGTCGTTTTCTACCTCAGCAGAAGGATGTTGGATGCAGAGACAAGAAATCATCATCATATGCAAGTCAGACGTTGTCAAGCACATGCTGTCGGCTCCTGTTTTGAAAGGCCGACTTGGTAAATGGATGTTTGCGTTATCGGAATTCGATCTCCGGTATCAGCCTGCGAAAGCAGTCAATGGACAAGCGTTGGCCGATCTCATAGCTGAACGGATCAATACTAATATAGCAGCACTATCTGTACGTGCATGGGCTATGTTCTTCGATGGATCGGCTTGTGACGATGGTTGTGGCATCGGTATTCTGCTCGTGTCGCCTCGGGGGGCAACATATTCCTTCTCCATCAGGCTATCTACCCCTTGCACCAACAATGTCGCTGAGTATGAGGCGATACGCAAGGGAATGGAGTTGCTTTTGGAAGCCGGGGCAGAAGCGGTGGAACTTTTTGGAGACTCGAAGTTGGTGATCTCCCAGCTCACGGACGAATACAAGTGCGAAAGTGAGTCACTCTTCCCATATTGGATGGAATGCCGCGAGTTGATGGCACAATTTCGGTACATCAACTTCAATTGGGCCCCAAGATCTCAAAATACCGAGGCCAACGATCTCGCACAGATGGCGTCAGGCTACAAGGACATAACAGACGGGTCGGAAGTTCAGGTGCAGTTCCTGGAACAGGATGACTGGAGAGCCGATATCTTCAATTACTTGAAGGATTCGGCTCGGGGGGCACCTAAACGGATAAGGTACAAGGCCATGAAATATGTCCTTATAGGAGATGACATGTTCTACAGGACGTTGGAAGGGTTATTACTCAAATGCCTGGGACCAACTGAGTCTAATCGGCTCTTACATGAGGTGCATGAAGGCGCCTGTGGAACTCACCAATCGGCTCATAAGATGAAGTGGCTGATCAGGCGATCAGGGTTTTATTGGACCACCATGCTTGAGGACTGCTTCAAGTACTACAAAGGATGCCAAGCGTGTCAGATGTTCGGGAAGATTCAGATGGTACCCGCATCAGCAATGAACCCCATCATCAAGCCTTGGCCATTTCGAGGTTGGGGCATGGATATGATCGGCAAAATCCATCCTGCGTCGAGCAAAGGCCACGAGTGGATTTTGGCCATTACGGATTACTTCACTAAATGGGTGGAGGCCGTCCCTATGAAGAAGGTAAAATCAGAAGATGTTATCAAATTTGTGAAAGAACATGTCATTCATAGGTTCGGGATTCCTCAAACCATCACGACCGATGGAGGTTCGGTCTTCATCTCTAAAGAATTCAGAAAGTTCTGCGATGACATGGGAATTAAGCTGATCCGATCATCTCCGTACTATGCTCAAGCCAACGGGCAAGCTGAAGCGTCCAATCAGAGTCTGATCAAGCTGATTAAGAGGAAAATTGACGAGAACCCTAGGGTTTGGCATGAAACATTGTCAGAAGCTTTGTGGGCCTATCGCATGTCATGCCATGGAGCTATAAAAACTTCGCCATACCAGCTCGTCTATGGGCAGGAAGCCGTATTGCCTTGGGAAATTACGGCTGGATCGAGACGTGTCACGTTTCAGAATGATCTAACAGCTGAAGAATATGCAGCCCTGATGAGTGATACTATTGAGGATGCGACGGAACTTAGACTGTGGTCCTTGGAGAAGATTAAAGAGAACAAAGCCAGGGTAGCTCGCGCATACAATAAGAAGGTGAGACCAAAGGAGTTTCAGGTTGGTGATCTAGTATGGGAAGCCGTGTTACCATTAGGAACTAAGGATAAAGCATATGGCAAATGGTCTCCTAATTGGCACGGTCCGTACAAAGTCGATCAGGTATTGAAGGGCAATGCATACATGCTCGAGCACTTGGACGGTGTTAAATTCCCAGTAGCCGTCAATGGTCAACACCTCAAGAAATATTTCCCAAGCATGTGGGACGATGGACAGTGAAACATGGGGACAGATGTATAAAATCGGCCAGTAAAAAAAAATTTATATGCAAATCACAGCCGATGCACAGACGTCGACTTTAGGAACAGGGATACCAGTACAGTCGATGCTCGGACATCGACTTTAGAATAATGAAAAAGCCGATGCATGTTCATCGACTCTAGAGGAACAAGCTCAGTTGAGCAGGTTAACAGATCAGTTTCAGGCCAGAGTCCATGACATTTGAGATGATTCTCCCATTGGATTTGCTGAGGAGTTGAATCTGTGCGTTTGAGATTGGAGGATGGCGTGGACACGGATTGGACCTGTTGTGGCCTTAAATCGCGTTTTGGAGCAAAAGCCGATGCCCTGCCATCGGCTCTTTGCGCGTTGACTTCGTTTGGCAATCGGCAAAAATTGACAAGAAAGCAAAATCAATAGAGGAATATTTTCTTCATTAATAAAGGTGATTTCTTACAAAGGAAGAGCCGATTGCTCGAGGAAGGAAGAACAAAAGAAAGGTCTATTGACCAATCTGCTACTACTACTAGACCTATACTAGTAGATGCTACCCTACGGGCCGTCGCTGCCCTCGTCGTCGTCATCGGAGCTCTCGTCGGCGCTGCTACCGGCGGGCTCCTCGTCGCTGCTCCCATAGCCCTCTATCACTACAAGAAAAGTTTTGATAGACAACGTCTCAAAATCGTCCGCTAAGGGGTATTTTTCGTCGCCTATGGGCCTAACCCGACGATATGGGTTCTGTTGTGGAAACTGCGTCAGGCAAAGTCCTACGACGATTTTTTCGGTCCGTCGCGCTTGGGCGCCCTTCCGCCACGGAAAATCGGACCGTTGCCCAAGTGTTTCCGGGAGCCCGTTGACTGCTGACGTCATGCAACCGACACGTGGCGTACGCCGTTAGCGCGCTAACGGCGTTAACCGGCTGAAACCCCGTGGTAGATGGTAGGCCCACACGAGGCCTGCCACGTCTTAAGCGGGCCGGGCCAGCTGACATAGTTTGACCGGTCAACTATATAGCTGGGCTGGTCCATTAGTTACGTGGGCCAGGCCTAACCTCTAAGGTTGACTGGTCAAAACTTAAATGGGCCGGCCCATTTAACATGTGGGGTCCACCTTACAAAGAATCGGGCCGCCCAAGAAGCAAGTGGGCCGGGCCAACACACAGGTGGGTCCCACTTTCCTGTTAAAGGGCCGGCCCATTTAGTGTGTGGGGTCCACCATATAGCAAGTGGGCCGGGCCAAAAACACAGGTGGGTCCCACTTTCCAGTTAAAGGGTCGGCCCATTTAGTATGTGGGGTCCACCATATAGCAAGTGGGCCGGTCCAACAAGATAGTGGGCCGGGCCAAAAACACAGGTGGGTCCCACTTTCCTGTTAAAGGGCCGGCCCATTTGGGGTGTGGGGTCCACCATATAGAAAGTGGGCCGGCCCAACAAGATAGTGGGCCGGGCCAAAAGCACAGGTGGGTCCCACCTTCCTGTTAAAAGGCCGGCCCATTTAGTATGTGGGGTCCACCATATAGCAAGTGGGCCGGCCCAACAAGATAGTGGGCCGGGCCAAAAGCACAGGTGGGTCCCACCTTCCTGTTAAAAGGCCGGCCCATTTAGTATGTGGGGTCCACCATATAGCAAGTGGGCCGGGCCAAAAACACAGATGGGTCCCACTTTCCAGTTAAAAGGCCGGCCCATTTAGTATGTGGGGTCCACCATATAGCAAGTGGGCCGGCCCAACAAGATAGTGGGCCGGGCCAAAAACATAGGTGGGTCCCACCTTCCTGTTAAAGGGCCGGCCCATTTACCATGTGGGACCACCATATAGCAAATAGGCTGGCCCAACAAGATAGTGGGCCGGCCCCATAAGCATGTGGATCCCACTATCGTGTAACCGGGCCGGCCTACTAAAGAAGTGGGCTGGCCCAAAATGAAAGTGGGTCCCACACTACTGTAAGTGGGCCGGCCCAATCTGTTGTAGTGCCCTACTTGTTTGACTAGTCAACTTGCATTACATTTCATGAGCCTAAAATCTGATATCAATGATACACACAATTACATACACAAATAAAACAGGTAGGAAAATTACAAGGCAATTAATGTGCCCAAACAAAAAAATTACATAGAATCATTGAGGACTTCTATTAGCATCATCAATAACACGTTGACATTTGGCAATCTCCTTGATTGAATCTTGTGTACTCTTTGTCAACATATCAGCTACAGATCTTAAAGCAGCAATACCATGTCTTTTATAAAGTACAACCTTGAGATATTTACTGTTTGATGAAAGCAATGGTCTAGGTTGATGACGGCTATGAGAAGATGCATCGAAGAAATATCAGAACTTTTTGTGGGCCTCACTTCTAATGAAGATTGCTTCATCACAACTGCATTCTGATAATAATGCAAAGAGAGTTAAACGATGAACTATGCAAACATTTATTATGCAATGTAGATATAAGATAATAACAAGTTGCATAAATAAGACAATGTATGGAACTTGTACTAAGCACAAACTTACATCATAATGTTGCACAGGGTCGCTACAGATCCTTTTTTGGCGACTATCTTCTAATGATGATCGCTTCATTAAAATCGCATTCTCGTAACATTGCAAACATAGTTACAACAATTAACTATTCAAACATGTATTACGCAATGTAGAGATCAGATAACAAAGATGTAGCAGAAATAAGCACAAGATAAGATAAGATGCATGTACTAAGCACATACCGGCTCGCGCAGTCCTTCTCTTGCGTGCACTAGTCGTGGTCAACATGCCTCATTTTAGGTTCAGCCATCAAGTGAAATGCTAATCCTCCTGCTCCATTGTCCTTAATCTGTGTTTAGATATCACATTTAAGACCAAGTCAGCTGGTTTCAAATAACAAAAAACTTGAGCTGCCAAATGAATAAGCCAATATTTACCAGATACCAGATTAAAACTAACTAGATGTTGCTTTGCATGAGATACGAATTTCAGACATTCAGATTTAGAGTAGGGTAATGCCAAGGTTTTCCACATAAAGTAAACTGGCATTAAGAATGACCAAATGTCAGGTTCAAATCACCTTCGCAGTTTCTCCAAGACAAGCATATCAAATAGGCAGAAACATAGTAAAGCATGAATGGCATTGCTATGGCAGGGTTCCAAGTGTTAATCTCTTGCATAAGGAACAATGCATATAGGTTATAGATAATAACGGAAGTAAACTGCCAAAATTACCAACCAAGAACTCAGATTCCAACCTTCCCTAGCGTCCCCGCTGTTAATGTTGGATGTTCTAATAAGTGGTTCGCATGATCAATCCCTAGGAAAAATAACATTGACAAGTCAGTCTACGATAATACAAAGACCAGACATGCACGCAGCAATAACTATATAAGCTAAAGACGAGGTATAAGAGCAAGCAGATTGGAAATGCACATAGCATGATTATAAAAGCAGTGTGAGAATAGCAGACACGAGAAAACAGCTAGCAGCTAGCGGTGAGCTAATGACGTGGTATAAGAACAAACAGATTGGAAATGCCCATAGCATGACTATAAAAGCAGTGCGACAATAGCATGCAGTACAAAAACAGTAGGCAGCAAATGAATGGGTATAAGGCTATAAATATGTGGATGCACACAGGTGTCAGTAGAATGAACAGGATGGTAGCGACCGGATAATGCTTTTGTACTGTACAATATTTAAACAAACTTCATGCGAAGCAACACATCGAGAAAGTTAACGGCATATGAGATCTGCAAATAACTACACAAAACATGGCTAAAGAAACACCGCGATCTAACGGGCCAGCGTACTAATCAAGCTGCGGCGGGGTGGACGGGGGCGGCAACTTGCATTCCAGCGGCGGCGAACGCGGGAGACGATGAATCGACCCTGTTTCAGTAGAAGCGGGCGTTAGTGAAGCAGATCTGGTTGGCTGGCAAGGGATTCGGTGAAGTTGATACAGCCGCTGCGCCGAGGTAGTCGGTGGCGAGGTCGGCGGTGAAGCAGATCCGTCGGTGGCGAGGTCGGCGGTGAAGCAGATCCATCGGTGGCGAGGTCGGCGGTGAAGCAGATCCGTCGGTGACGAGGGCGGCGGGGGAGCGGATCAGGTGGGTGGACAGCCAACACGATCAAGGCTACGCCGTGGAGGAGTATGCCGGCGGCGGCGATCTAGTACTGTAGAGAGTCAGAGCTTTGGCGTGTGAGAGTATTTTTGAGCTAATGGGGCGAATGGTTGGTGGGTGGGTGTGGGCCTGTGGGGAGGGTTCGGGATCTAGGCAAGATATTTCATTGTTACCGAATGAGCCCTCCATGGTCGGTGGGTTGTAGCTTCCGGACCAGGGTTAAAAGGGTAAAACTGGTCACGGGATTTTCGAATGGATGCGGCGGGATGATTTGGCGCGCGGCCGAAATTTTCAGTTTCAAGCTACGAGCAGAACGACAAAAATAATGTTCTTCCCCAGGGAGCTCTCATTTCTTCCTCTTCTCTTTCTCTCTCGAGTCTCTCCCACTCCCCCGGCTCCTCTCCCCCTTCTCTCCGGCGGCCTCACCGGCCGGAGACGAGGCCGACTTCTCTCTGTATATTGTACACCCTCCGAACTAAATTAATTGATTCAACTTTCCTTAGACGTGTATGTATCTAGAGTAAAAACATGTGTGGATACATCCATATTTAGATAAGCAAAGTTGAGTCAGCTAATTTGGATCCGAGGGAGTTAGTGTTGTTGTAAGCTTAGATCCAGTGTTTCCCATGAGCAGAATGGCGCAATGGAGTCGGGGATCTCGTCATCGGCTTCAGATCTGGCCTATGGTGAATCTGGCGGATCTTGCCGGCCAAACCCCGATCTGGTGCCATTAAGGTGATGGCGCTAACGGTGAGGCTTGCTTTGGTCAGTGCTTCAGATCTGGTCAATGGGGAAGTCAAGCTGCTAAAGTTCACAAGCTCGGGGCATACGACGGCGTCATCCGTCTTGCCCGTGCACATCTTGGCCTTTCAGCGGCCCTTCTCAGAGCCAATATGCCGTTGCTGAGGCCCTTCTTCTCCTTCGTCCTGGCGACTACCGGCGACACCGTCCCAAGTGGTGCGTCCCCGGCGACGGAGTTGCTGGAAAGGATGCGGAGCAGAGATCTGATGTGCGGTCGAGAAGGACTCGATTGATTTTCTTCTATATGTTTTGGTGTCCTTTTTGTAAAGTTGCAGGTTCTATTAGTTATTGTCTAGTACTTTTGGTCCTCTATGTAATTTTTTGGACTAGTTTCCATTGGCACTGATAAACTTGAATTTTGACAAGTTCACAGGGAAAAAAAATCCTTTGCACATATGGCCTATCATGTATAAACATTCTTGGGATTTAAACTATATGTAATGTGCCATGCATTAACCCTAAACCATATATATGTAACTAACCCTAGCTGATCAAACCCAACTTAATTAAAACAAATAACCCTAAACTATATGCATGCACTTTATGCGCATAGGCGCGGGTGCCTCTAATAATGTGTGTGCGCACTCGATCGATGATCCCTAAACCTTATACAACCCTGAAACCCTAATCCCTAATCCCTAAACCCTAAACACCCTAAACACTAAACCCTATACCCTAAACCCTAACCCTAACCCTAAACCCTAATTAAACCATATATATAGGCCAACGACACTTAATTGTGCATCAAGCAGGCCAGGGGTGCCTCGCGGTCCTCTAATTAAATTAAATGTGCCATGCATTAACCCTAAACCATATATATGTAACTAACCATAGCTAATCAACCCTACTTAATGAAAACACATAACCCTAAAGTATACTAGCTATAACCCGATCTAATAAAAACATGCTCTATATATAGCAGCTAGCTAGCAAACCTTAGATTAACACCAATTAATATATACATGGCCTATATCGATCATGTTGTATAACATATCCCTGAGATTCATTAATTAATTATATAATTATCGTGATAAATTAATTAACTCTAATTTTGACAAGTTCTCTCGAATGAAAACACATTTGATTAAGTTGCCTCATAATATATATATAATTAGTGTGCATGCATGGCCTACCATGCATTCGTGCATATATTTTAATGTATATTTGAACATATTCTTGGGGATTTCAATCTCTCTCTCTCGATCATCTATATATCGTTGGTGGCCAAAAAAACACACATATATATGCATGCAATTTATGCGTAAAGGCGCGGGTGCCTCTAATAATGTGTTCGCACTCGATCGATGATCCCTAAACCTTAAACAACCCTAAAACCTTAAATCTCTAATCCCTAATCCCTAAACCTAAACACCCTAAACACTAAACCCTAAACCCTAGACCCTAAACCCTAACCCTAACCCTAACCCTAACCCTAAACCCTAGCTAACCCTAAACCCTAATTAAACCCTATGTATAGGCCAACGACACTTTAATTGTGCATCGAGCGAGCCAGGGTGCCTCGCGGTCCTCTAATTAAATTAAATGTGCCATGCATTAACCCTAAACCATATATATGTAACTAACCCTAGCTAATCAACCCTACTTAATTAAAACACATAACCCTAAACTATACTAGCTAGCTATAACCCGATCTAATAAAAACATGGTCTATATATAGCAGCTAGCTAGCAAACCGTAGATTAACACCAATTAAAATATACATGGCCTATATCGATCATGTTGTATAACATATCCCTGAGATTCATTAATTAATTATATAATTATCGTGATAAATTAATTAACTTGAATTTTGACAAGCTCTCTCGAATGAAAACACATTTGATTAAGTTGCCTCATAATATATATATAATTAGTGTGCATGCATAGCCTACAATGCATTCGTGCATATATTTTAATGTATATTTGAACATATTCTTGGGGATTTCAATATCTCTCTCGATCATCTATATATCGTTGGTGGCCCAAAAAACACACATATATACGCATGCACTTTATGCGTAAAGGCGCGGGTGCCTCGATCTAATAATGTGTGTGCGCACTCGATCGATGATCCCTAAACCTTAAACAACCCTAAAACCCTAAATCCCTAATCCCTAATCCCTAAACCCTAAACACCCTAAACAGTAAACCCTAGACCCTAGACCCTAAACCCTAACCCTAACCCTAACCATCTGCCCTAGCTAACCCTAAACCCTAATTAAACCCTATGTATAGGCCAACGACACTTAATTGTGCATCGAGCAGCCCAGGGGTGCCTCGCGGTCCTCTAATTAAATTAATTAAATGTGCCATGCATTAACCCTAAACCATATATATGTAAATAACCCTAGCTAATCAACCCTACTTAATTAAAACACATAACCCTAAACTATACTAGATATAACCCGATCTAATAAAAACATGCTCTATATATAGCAGCTAGCTAGCAAACCGTAGATTGACGCCAATTAAAATATACATGGCCTATATCGATCATGTTGTATAACATATCCCTGAGATTCATTAATTAATTATATAATTATCGTGATAAATTAATTAACTTGAATTTTGACAAGTTCTCTCGAATGAAAACACATTTGATTAAGTTGCCTCATAATATATATATATATAATTAGTGTGCATGCATGGCCTACAATGCATTCGTGCATATATTTTAATGTATATTTGAACATATATATTCTTGGGGATTTCAATCTCGATCTCTCTCTCTCGATCATCTATATATCGTTGGTGGCCCAAAAAACACACATATATACGCATGCACTTTATGCGTAAAGGCGCGCGCGGGTGCCTCTAATAATGTGTGTGCGCACTCGATCGATGATCCCTAAACCTTAAACAACCCCTAAAACCTTAAATCCCTAATAATCCCTAATCCCTAAACCCTAAACACCCTAAACACTAAACCCTAAACCCTAACCCTAACCCTAACCCTAACCCTAACCCTAAACCCTAAACCCTAGCTAACCCTAAACCCTAAACCCTAGACCCTAAACCCTAGACCCTAAACCCTAACCCTAACCCTAACCCTAACCCTAAACCCTAGCTAACCCTAAAACCCTAATTAAACCCTATGTATAGGCCAACGACACTTAATTGTACGTGCTTCGAGCAGGCCAGGGGGTGCCTCGCGGTCCTCTAATTAAATTAAATGTGCCATGCATTAACCCTAAACCATATATATGTAACTAACCCTAGCTAGCTAATCAACCCTACTTAATTAAAACACATAACCCTAAACTATACTAGCTAGCTATAACCCGATCTAATAAAAACATGCTCTATATGTAGCAGCTAGCTAGCAAACCGTAGATTAACACCAATTAAAATATACATGGCCTATATCGATCATGTTGTATAACATATCCCTGAGATTCATTAATTAATTATATAATTATCGTGATAAATTAATTAACTTGAATTTTGACAAGTTCTCTCGAATGAAAACACATTTGATTAAGTTGCCTCATAATATATATATATAATTAGTGTGCATGCATGGCCTACAATGCATTCGTGCATATATTTTAATGTATATTTGAACATATTCTTGGGGATTTCAATCTCTCTCTCGATCATCTATATATCGTTGGTGGCCCAAAAAACACACATATATACGCATGCACTTTATGCGTAAAGGTGCGGGTGCCTCGATCTAATAATGTGTGTGCGCACTCGATCGATGATCCCTAAACCTTAAACAACCCTAAAACCCTAAATCCCTAATCCCTAATCCCTAAACCCTAAACACCCTAAACACTAAACCCTAGACCCTAGACCCTAAACCCTAACCCTAACCCTAACCCTAACCATCTGCCCTAGCTAACCCTAAACCCTAATTAAACCCTATGTATAGGCCAATGACACTCAATTAATTAAATTAATTAAATGCGCCATGCATTAACCCTAAACCATATATATGTAACTAACCCTAGCTAATCAACCCTACTTAATTAAAACACAAAACCCTAAACTATACTAGATATAACCCGATCTAATAAAAACATGCTTTATATATAGCAGCTAGCTAGCTAGCAAACCGTAGATTAACACCAATTAAAATATACATGGCCTATATCGATCATGTTGTATAACATATCCCTGACATTCATTAATTAATTATATAATTATCGTGATAAATTAATTAACTTGAATTTTGACAAGTTCTCTCGAATGAAAACACATTTGATTAAGTTGCCTCATAATATATATATAATTAGTGTGCATGCATGGCCTACAATGCATTCGTGCATATATTTTAATGTATATTTGAACATATATATTCTTGGGGATTTCAATCTCGATCTCTCTCTCTCGATCATCTATATATCGTTGGTGGCCCAAAAAACACACATATATACGCATGCACTTTATGCGTAAAGGCGCGCGCGGGTGCCTCTAATAATGTGTGTGCGCACTCGATCGATGATCCCTAAACCTTAAACAACCCCTAAAACCTTAAATCCCTAATCCCTAAACCCTAAACACCCTAAACACTAAACCCTAAACCCTAAACCCTAACCCTAACCCTAAACCCTAGCTAACCCTAAACCCTAAACCCTAGACCCTAAACCCTAGACCCTAAACCCTAACCCTAATTAACCCTAAACCCTAGCTAACCCCTAAAACCCTAATTAAACCCTATGTATAGGCCAACGACACTTAATTGTACGTGCATCGAGCAGGCCAGGGGGTGCCTCGCGGTCCTCTAATTAAATTAAATGTGCCATGCATTAACCCTAAACCATATATATGTAACTAACCCTAGCTAGCTAATCAACCCTACTTAATTAAAACACATAACCCTAAACTATACTAGCTAGCTATAACCCGATCTAATAAAAACATGCTCTATATGTAGCAGCTAGCTAGCAAACCGTAGATTAACACCAATTAAAATATACATGGCCTATATCGATCATGTTGTATAACATATCCCTGAGATTCATTAATTAATTATATAATTATCGTGATAAATTTATTAACTTGAATTTTGACAAGTTCTCTCGAATGAAAACACATTTGATTAAGTTGCCTCATAATATATATATAATTAGTGTGCATGCATGGCCTACAATGCATTCGTGCATATATTTTAATGTATATTTGAACATATATATTCTTGGGGATTTCAGTCTCGATCTCTCTCTCTCTCGATCATATCATCTATATATCGTTGGTGGCCCAAAAAACACACATATATACGCATGCACTTTATGCGTAAAGGCGCGGGTGCCTCTAATAATGTGTGTGCGCACTCGATCGATGATCCCTAAACCTTAAACTTAACAACCCCTAAAACCTTAAATCCCTAATCCCTAATAATCCCTAATCCCTAAACCCTAAACACCCTAAACACTAAACCCTAAACCCTAGACCCTAAACCCTAACCCTAACCCTAACCCTAACCCTAAACCCTAAACCACCCTAGACCCTAAACCCTAACCTAACCCTAACCCTAACCCTAACCCTAAACCCTAGCTAACCCTAAACCCTAATTAAACCCTATGTATAGGCCAACGACACTTAATTGTGCATCGAGCAGGCCAGGGGATGCCTCGCGGTCCTCTAATTAAATTAAATGTGCCATGCATTAACCCTAAACCATATATATGTAATAACTAACCCTAGCTAATCAACCCTACTTAATTAATACACATAACCCTAAACTGTACTAGCTAGCTATAACCCGATCTAATAAAAACATGCTCGATCTATATATAGCAGCTAGCTAGCAAATTAAACGGTAGATTAACACCAATTAATATATACGACATGGCCTATATCGATCATATGTTGTATAACATCTCCCTGAGATTCATTAATTAATTATATAATTATCGATGATAAATTAATTAACTTGAATTTTGACAAGTTCTCTCGAATGAAAACACATTTGATTAAGTTTCCTCATAATACATATATATAATTAGTGTGCGCACTCGATCGATGATCCCTAAACCTTAAACAACCCTAAAACTCCCCTAAACCCTAAACACCCTAAACACTAAACCCTAGACCCTAAACACCCTAAACACTAAACCCTAAACCCTAGACCCTAAACACCGTAAACACTAAACCCTAAACCCAAAACCCTAAACACCCTAAACACTAATTAAACCCTAAACCCTAGACCCTAAACACCCTAAACTAAACCCTAGACCCTAGCTAAACACCCTAAACACTAAACCCTAAACCCTAAACCCTAGCTAACCCTAAACCCTAATTAAACACTATATATAGGCCAACGACACTTAATTGTGCATCAAGCAGGCCAGGGGTGCCTAGCTCGCGGTCCTCTAGTTAAATTAAATGTGCCATGCATTAACCCTAAACCATATATATAACTAACCCCTAGCTAATCAAACCCTAGTTCATTAAAACACATAACCCTAAACTATACTAGCTAGCTATAACCCGATCTAATAAAAACATGCTCGATCTATATATAGCAGCTAGCTAGCAAATTAAACGGTAGATTAACACCAATTAATATATACGACATGGCCTATATCGATCATATGTTGTATAACATCTCCCTGAGATTCATTAATTAATTATATAATTATCGATGATAAATTAATTAACTTGAATTTTGACAAGTTCTCTCGAATGAAAACACATTTGATTAAGTTTCCTCATAATATATATATATATAATTAGTGTGCATGCATGGCCTACCATGCATGCATTCGTGCATATATTTTAATATATATTTGATCGAACATATTCTTGGGGATTTCAATCTCTCTCTCTCTCTCGATCATCTATATATCGTTGTTGGCCAAAAAAACACACACATATACACATGCACTTTATGCGCAAAGGCGCGTGTGCCTCTAATAATGTGTGTGTGCGCACTCGATCGATGATCCATAAACCTTAAACCCTAATTAAATAAACCCTAATCCCTAATCCCTAAACCCCTAAACACCATAAACATTAAACCCTAGACCCTAGACCCTAAACCCTAACCTCCTAACCCTAAACCCTAAACCCTAATTAAACCCTATATATAGGCCAATGACACTTAATTGTGCATCAAGCGGGCCAGGGGTGCCTTAGCTCGCGGTCCTCTAATTAAATTAAATGTGCCATGCATATATATATGTGTTTAATTTGGGGATTTCAATCGCTCTCTCGTATGTAGATCTCTCTCTACCTCTCTCTCTCTCTGTCTCTCTCTCTCTCTCTCTCTCTCTCTCGTTAATTGGTGGCCAACAACACACACATGCACTTTGTGCGCAAAGGCATGCGCCTCTAATAATGTGTGCGCGGTCGATCAATCTAGTTTTGATTAATCATAGCACACAAATAAAGAAGTTGTATTTGAATCCACACAACCTAATCTAAAACACATAACCCCTAACATGGCCTAATTAATTAACCCCTTCTCTCTACCTAATTAGTGGAAATTGCACAAAATCAAAAGGGGTCCCTCACTAATTGTGCATATCTGCTAGATTGTGATAAACTTTTGCCCCATATATATTTGGTGGATGGGTGCATCTTGGCATGTAAAACAATTAGTGTTTGCAAATGGCGTTGTCAAAATTTATGTACAAATGATTTCTTTCCATCCAAAGTGCATAAAATGGGAGTTTTAATGAAGAAAGTACAAATAAAACAGCTCAACATGCTTCCACACCCCGATTTCCACACGAAGTAGAGCATATTTAAAGGATAATTCCGTAGTTTTACTATTTTTCAAGCAACTTTGCTAATTTTCCCCCACTCACATGACTTTATGTCGATTTAACGAAAATATGGCGAATTTAAACTACATGGGCGGGATAGTTTGAATTGTGCGCGCGGCAAAGGGAACCACCTATTCCTCAACCTTGTGCACGGCAAATTACACACGCAACTCCATTAAACGCCACCTACCGACCTTAATTATCACCCCGGCGGCCCGGCCGTATGACCCCCCACCCACCCCTACACAACTTATCCCCGTCCGTGCGAAGAGCTTCCCCTCCCCGTCCCGTCCGTGCGAAGAAGAAGCTTCCCCTCCCCGTCGTTCTTCTCGAGACGCACCGGCGGTCAAGTTGATCCACGGTAGGGCTGCTATCTCTAGCTCAATCATGTATCGGGCAAGACGGCCTAACGATTTATATTTTCTTGATGCTGCTAAAAAAATTCGTCAGTATGCTCGAACTAATTGGCACTTTATAGTTTTCCGCTCGATTTGTCATCGATCAATTTGTTCATTTGCGTGGGCATATAGAGTCAGTTCTGCACTCGATCCGTTAATTTGCTGAAATGCCATGGCAGAGTTTTGTACACGATCTGTTTGCTAAAATGTCGATGGGCATTTTTTGTTTTGTACTCGACATGATTGCTGAAATGCATAATCATGTAGTATAGTTTTGTACTCGATGGATATACATTTCCTACTTCGCCTTAAATTAATCACCAACCACTGTATCTCATAATTTAAACAGATGGACAGAACTTGGATACTGCATGGACACTTATGTCCCTCTTCATATATAAATGGTGTTCAACCCTTTATGGGGTTTATTAGAGCTCATGAAGGTCACAACCTGGACGTGTATTGCCCGCGCTGCACATGTATGAATGGTGAGAAGAGGCCTCACCCTGTAGTGGCAGATCATTTACACATTTTTGGGATGGACCGCACATATGTTAGGCGGGTTTAGCATGGTGAACCATATAATGATCCTTTAGCAGGAGAAGCAGATCTTGCTCACACTGTATGTGTGCTGGCATATGTAGTTAATTATTTATATTGATGCTGCCGCTGTTTCAATCAATAGTTTGCATTGCTGTGCAAGGTTCTGTACTCAAATTTAACTTGTTGCAGATGGATGGACGGGAAGGAGAGAAAAAGCGCTTGCTTCAGGAAACGGGTTTCAGCTCTGGGACATGTGCTGTGCCAGATGAGAAGGTAAATCTTATATTTACTAATTGGAGGCACCATAGAAGACACCACGTTAATCCACATCATCAGAATAATTAAGATAATTAGATCTAAAATTTATGGTTAGGATTAACCCTGAGAATTGTGATTTATTATGTCATCGGATGTAACGTTGACACGAGGCTTACATAGTTTGTGTCATGCAGGGTCGATTTAATCGGTGCAACGGTGCAACGCTGGGAGGAAGTTGAGATATATCTAACATCTTTTGATTAGGAGAGTCCAACATATGCACGTCATTCTCAAGATATGTACGCGCTGACAGAATCAACTTTTTATTTGACATGTACGATTCCATCTCAAAAAATAAAAAATCTCCTAACGTGTGGCCATTCTCTCTAGGGCAGAACATCAAGGTACCCTGCTTCCAATAAGATCGATCTGACATGGCGAAGTCTAGATGATACGCAACCATTCTCTGGCTGGTAGAATAAAGAGCTGCCCTACCTCCAGCACATCGTTGGTAGCCGCCGAAGAAGTTGATTACCAGGATTCACGTAGGTATTTTGCTACAGGCCATGGTGACAAGCAGATCAATCCATGCAACTTGCTTACTGTTGTTTATGGGCGAAAAGTTTTTTCCCGCAGCATCCTACCGTTCGCCGTCACGGACGGTTCATCTCCAGTTTGACACATGGTGGATTCCCGAGCACTACTATTCATACACACATGCGGATCAATCCCGAGCGTGTTTCATCTCTCTGTCATCATGGACGTTGATGGATGTGCGGGGAGAGCATCCCGGTGGTTCTTCACGCGGATGGAAGCGGACACGCAATCGTGGACATGTTGGGCGATAGAGAGGATCTCGAGGGGTGCAGGAGACCGGGAGGAAGCCGTAGTTGGTGACGTGCGGGAGTATGACATGGCGGGGTAGACGGGTGTCATGAAGCCCTGAAGCGGACGACGCATTGGCCGTAGGGAAGAGGAGGACATGGACGAGGCTGAAGCAGAGAAGGGCGCGCAGGATCTTGACACCGTCATTGACGGAGACAGAGACGCGGCTCAAGATCGTGGAGGAGGACGCATAAGAGATGATGCAGAGGCGAGGCCGATCGGGACCTTGGTGACGGGAGGTGGAACCGGCCGACGTCCAGGCAGACCCACGATGGTGTCGAGGATTTCCGCGAGCGGGTGACTTCCACGACGGCTCTCCATCTTCCTCTAATATTCTCTTTACAAATTCTCCTGATTTTCCAAGTCGTATATCTATTCCTAGATGTTTGATTGCTTGATGGAGCAGAGGAGTTGGTGATTCTGAATGTATTTTGAATAAAATCAAGAGGTTTCCCGTCGCTACTGATTAGAAGTCAGTGCTCCGGTGGCCACCGGCCACCAAAGACCCCCTTCTGTTGTTGATTCGAGGCCAGTGCTCTGGTGCATATCACATTCCTTTTTTGATTTGTTTTGCATTTGACTTTTATGGCAAAATATGCTCACACACACACTGGATCGTATTGCAGAGTACAGGGAAGTGACTGATCGGTTCAGCTAACAGCTGAAGCCCAACCGGTTCAGCTAGCTTTGGTTGTTCATACATGAATGTATTGATTGGATCCACAAGGTTTAAAAGGTGAGATATACACCACCCGGTAGATAATCTTGGAATGTCCGGCTAATGTGTAGTATATATAGTACTGAAACATCCTATGCATTTGGTAGTTGATTATTTTAGCGGTTGCAATTTCGGGTTTACTATGGTTTAGTCATGTTTTTTTCTTCCCTGCAAATGATAAATTATTTCTCCGAGTGCACGTTCTTACTTTGTAGTTTATTTAATCCCAGTGGTAGACTGTTAATAACTACTATATTAAGATGCAACAAACTTCTTTTTTGTGGTAATTTTGGAGCCTCCTTCTGAGTGAACCTCTTGGTAACACGTGTTATCCCTGTTATTTGGTCTCTGCTGCTTTTTTACTGTGTACGATTTGGTGTTGCAAAGCAATTTTAATAGATCTGTTTTCTTTACCTGGTGGACTGTTTGGGTGATTCAGTGGTGTGGCCATAGTCGGTGCATAATTGGGGATAGTGGTGGGCCACCTGAGTGTGCACTGGATGATTTCCACGTGCCTCGCACCGCTCAGCCTAACCCTCTACCTTATCTCTTCACGAGCTCTTCTGGAGTTCTGGTACAAATTTTCTTCTCCTCTTATCTGAAAAAAATCTCCTCTCTCTCCCTAAATCGTCAGGGGATACAGTAGAGCGACACGGAGGCCGCCGACGAGCGTTTTGCGGGAGGCTCCGCTAGGACGCCGCTGACAAGCGCGGGGAGCCGGGGGCGCTGGGAGGGCCACAAAAGGCCGCTCTCGCTGCCGACGAGCATGAGACGTGAGGAGGAGGCGCGCGCCACGGAGAGGACTCCACCAGGATGATGTCTACTTCGCCATGCCGTCGCCGCCGAGCTCTAGGAGGAGGCTCGATGCGGGGAGGGATGCACAAGACTCTTCCACGCCACTGCTGACGAGATTGAGGAGGAGGCTTCCGCCTCGACGGCGGAGACGCCGCCGACAACCAACTTACCAACACGCAGCAGGGATGCAGCCGTCGACTCCGCTACGCGGATGATGACGAGCGCGATGAGGAGGCTTCCACCCCCTGACTGGAGACGCCACCGACGATGAGCACCAAGCGTGAGAGTCCACCTCAAAGCGCGGATCGATGGAGGACGCCGCCGCACAACGAGCATCAGGGAAGGTCGCACGCTCGCTGCCGAGCACACACCAGGGAAGCCGTGCGCTCGCCACGGCGCCGCGTTCTTGTAAGCAACCCTCGTGCTCCACACTCTCCTCTTGCACGCTTCTCAAATTAATTGTTGATGCGCCTTTTATAATCGATTTTACAAGATACGACCGAGATCACAGATGGACTTACTGGAGTGGAGTTTGAGCTAGAAGCTACTCAAAGATGCAAGTGTGTTCTTAATGCTGTGATTGAAAGATTTGCCACAGAAGCACCTCCACAGGCGGAAACCAGTCCATGCCTGCCTCCATGTATGGTTTGGGCGAGCCGCTCCATTATGACAGACGAGAGGGACATTGACAACATGGGAACATCTTCATTGGCTTAATTGTTACATCAGTTTTGTTTTGTCGGCTCCGGAGCAGAGTCTCCGAAGATGGGAACATCGACACACAGAGCCCATATGTGTTTGCACATGCCCGAGGCTGGGCATGTGGGCGTCCTGATGCTGACGCTGGCTGGACGACCACGAAGACCGTCTTGAAGCTGGTCCTTTCCATTCCTCCCTTCTCTTCCGTTTGCAGTATGATGCTTAATCCCTTTGGTCTCTATTTTATTTGCAGAATTGCAGTACAAGACTGCTGCGGCTGGTGTCAAATACACGACAACTGCCTGATTTATCCGTGTGTATTACACGCTACATACAATCAGCTTTGCCCATGCAACTGAGGACGAAAGTGATCATGTGTAGCAGTTCGTGTCACAAATTCTGAAGAAATTGAGATGCAAAGAAGAAATAACATGTGCAGTTTGAAGTCTGAAAAATATATAGATGAGGCCTGTAGAAGATTGAGGCCCTCTTTGGATCACCACCGGAGAAGGCGGTGCTGGAATCTGGTACTTTCCATGCAAGGTTGCATGTTTTACTCCGGTGGTCATTCTCAGATATTCTAATGTGTTCTTGACATGTGCTAGCGACTACCACTAACTGGCTTATTTGTATTCTCAGCTGACACGCCATCGATCAAAACTAGAGCTGGAGGATGAAAAACATATACATGGAGCTGAAACCTCAAACATACGAGTATATTTTAATAAGCAGTTTAGATCTTTGGTGAGTTAACCACATTTAACTGAATCTGCTAGAGAGGTTTTGTGCCACAAAAGTAGTTTAGTTACTCAAGCTCTTTGTAGATTTATTCAGGTAAAAAAAAGTTGTGTCAAAACAGTGGTTGGATGAGTACCTGAACTACTGATGACAATTGTGGTTCATGCATGTATATGCAGAGTTTTAGACTCATATTGGTTACACAACACGCCCATGAAGATGCACATATTGTTTTTATTGTAGTTTCTTTCTTTTCTATTCTATTGAATAGTCATAAGAAACATTTAGGTCAAAATCAACTACGCCTAAGTCTTTTCTATTCTATTGAATAGTCATAAGAAACATTTAGGTAAAAATCAACTGCACCTAAGTGAGGAGGGGTATGTTCTGAAACTTTCTTTTCGTTTCATGCTGATTTCAGCTATAAGTTTTTCTATCCAGAGGTTGTTGCTGACCCGAGCACAAGAATTCAAGAAAGGACCAGAACAGAAGAACTATAGAGGTATATTTCTTTCCTTTCATAACTGATAAAATGTGCTTGGTTCTCTGATATTGTTTTGCATAGTATCTTGTGTTTAATACAAAAAGGTAGATTTCTGCAGGAGAAGTGAATGAACGCACCATACTGAATTCTCTCCGTTGTTTGTTGCCTCTCGACTAGCAGTGTATGCTACTCCTTTTGGCAAGTTTCTTGGGTTTGTTATTACTCTTAAGGACTGAAGGGGTGCTTTACTTCCTTTGAAGTAATAAGAAGAGAAAAAATTGAGGCCTTTCTCCTTGGTCTTATTTTAATTTTGAGATGGTTGCATTGTTCCTTAATTTTTCGGTTATACAAATTTCATATGAATTGGATGAAGATCCATAGGTATATGTGATGAGTTGGAGACTTTTTCAAAATTTCCTTTTATGCTAGGATGCAGGGGGTAATTTAGAAGGGGAAGTATTGGAGCTAGAAGAATGGAGTCAACAGGTTCGCTAGCTTTTCTTATGTTGTTCTAGATGGTGTTGAATGTAAAGTCGGATGTAGAAGTTTTGTTTTTCATGATGACTTCAGAATCTCGCTGATGTTGCTGATAGCTCAAAGTAACTTAATATTGTGTTCAAAATGTTACTACTATGGTCTATAATGTACAGTACGAACATCTTGCATGCAATCGTATGTCTCCCTTCTCCTTCCATTAAGCTCTGCAAAATGATCATTTTTATATGACACCATAATTATTTTGAAGTAAATAGCACTTCGTATGCAGCGATGGTTATTATTCTAGACTCTTATGTTTGTTAATAATGGATAATGTCAAATTAGTGGAATCAAAATGCCACACAAGAGCACCAAATAATTGAAAATGTCCAGATAAACCAATTCACGTATATGTAGATCAAGTATATAAATAGATGCTCTCATGTCATGGTCAAGTAGGTATATGCATCTTACATTTCTCCCGCTGCCCCCAAACAGCTTATTTTTGACAAGTCATCATGCTGACCTTTTCATTTCTAAATGATACAACTGTTTGTGCAAAGTTTCCTGTTTTATATTGCATATTCAACAGGACGGCTCTATCATTTATTATTTGCAGTTTAGGAAACTACTAGGATCTATATCATGGTTTAATACAACACTACTTTACAATGGGAGATCTGTTTTTGTGTCAGATGTAATTGTTGGACATGGATGTGTATTTATCAGAAAGTTTTAAAATAAAATTCAACGTCTTGGGTTAGCCCATGAGTAGGCCGCCTTGGCTCAGAGATTGAGGTCTGTCTGAATCCTGATCAAGTAGAGTACTGAGCATTGTGCATTGTGCGTTCAAAGCTTTGTAATCGATTGTAATACTCGAGTGACAGTAATATATAAGCACCTTTTCAACCTATAAATAAGAAGACATATAGAATTGACAACTATTTTCCTCCAGTCTCATAGTTGACATAGTATTTCCTAACTTCATGTATCCTCACTGTGACTTCCTTCAACAACTACTATTTTCTTTCCAGTGTTGGATTTTACTTAATCTGAATTTACTGTTCATGGTAACATAACATACTTGTGTATGTTAGCATGCTTTCTACATAACACCAACTCTCTTTCTGCTCTTGCGGTGTTTACAATGAACTAGATGACATATCCATGGCATTTCACGGATCTTGCTCTATCATTTTCATGTTTCAGATTAATACGTCAGCTAGCCATAGCACAGTGCTCTATCATTTTCATGTTTCAGATTAATACTTCAGCTAGCCATAGCACAGGTGCGGCGTGCCGCCGCGCCAGCCATTGCTAGTTTGGATAATGCCGAAACATGACCATCCTATTTTATAATGTATGTTTCACAGGAACTAAGAAATGTGGAAAGAAATAAGCTCCTAAATTATATAAGAAAGCAAGACTTGAAAGAACCGTACAGACCTAAGGCTCTAGGACTAATCAGTGTTGAAAACAGTTGAATAGCTTATTCATAGGTCTGAAAAATGGCTTTGTCTTGGTACAGTTCGTATCACACATTTTCTTCTATTTTACTTTGCAGGGTCGCTACATATACCAATGTAAGTACTGTACGATAATTTACGTGCAAATCTAATTTGTGATGCAATCTTTTGATTCAGAGCCAATAATTTTAAGCTTCAGGTCCTTTAAGTTCAAGAAAAAATGTTATTCATCGATGTCGCCCATCAGTAATAACAACGCATGATTAAATGTTGACTACTATTCTAACCATACAAGTTTGCGGAATTTGGTTACATGAAACATATTGATCAGTTGGAGAGGTTCATTACCTTGATCAGTTTGGAGGTTTTCCAGAATATTCCTATTCTCACATGTTTCAGACCAACTACATTCACGTACAAACTTTTTTAAATACTTTATTACTTCTATGTTTTTAAAATTACTAGCCCGTGCGAGTTTGCACGGGTTGATGACTAGCTTAGCCTAATTGAGATTGAAATTTATTTTTATATGTGATCAAACTAATATCGGTGCAACACCTTACAGCGATTTGTTTATCATTACCCCATATAAAACTATATATATCCTTGGTTCTTCTAAAGCACTCAGGGATATTCTTACTGTTATCCAATGATCATCACATGAATCATTCGGGTATATGCTCCTAAATTTTTTAGAGCACAGGACATCTGATTTTGTACATATTATTCGTGATCTAAAATCACTCATGTGTTTTTACTCATTGAGTGTCAAATACACTCAAGTCTTGTATGTAAAACGGCATTTGTTCAGGTTGCATCCCTTAGATGTTTGTCTAATCGGTTGATGTACTAATTGCAGAAGCATAGAGTTGAAGAGGTCTCTCAGTTTGATGGGAGATTTGAAGATGAATCTCAGTTTGAGGCACCTGTAGATAGTACTAATGACGAGCCTTTCATAGACGAAGGTCCTGCACCTGAGATTATCCAGCCTACAGAAGGAGGCCGTGGACCGAGTACACAGCTTTGCGTTGAAGTGGATGCACGCCCGGAGATCATCAGGGGCGTCCGGGTAGTCTCAAGACCACCCAGCCCTGATGCACCTGTGGATGGTACTGATGACGAGCCTCTCATAGACGAAGGTCCTGCACCTGAGATTATCCAGCCTACAGAAGGAGGCCGTGGACCGAGTACACAGCTTTGCGTTGAAGAGGATGCACACCCGGAGATCATCAGGGGCGTCCCGGTAGTCTCAGGTCCACCCAGCCCTGATGCAAAATGTTGAGCTACTTTATGATTCGTACTCTTATGTTCTGGTGCTGTAGTATGTTATGATTTGTATGCCTTTGGCGCTAGATTAAGCATTCAGTGGATGATCGCGTTGCAAAATTCGACACCCATACAATCAGTTCATCGTATGAGTAGTAGCACAATTACTTCTACAGCGATTCCTGCCAGCGCATTAGTTGGTAGCATGAAACACTTTCAGGTACTCCCCTCTGATTCATATTAATTGACTCAATTCTGTCTAGATATGGATGTATCTAGATGCATTTGTTAACTAGACTAACAAACTTGAGTCAGTTAATATGAATCCGTGTAAACCGCCCAGTCCTCGAGCAGCTAGTTTATTGACTCTGGACTCCAAGCCTCTCGCGGCAAGCCATCGACGAAGCTTTGACCAGATCTTGGCCCGCAATTTTTTGTGTGTGGCGAATAGCAAAGCTTTGACCAGTTCCTCTCGGGATGCAGCACGCCGGTGAGCTTGCACGGTTGCCATGAGCACTTTCTGGCGGAACTTCCTCTTCAGCGCCCTCAAGCCGCTGCTGCGAGACAGCACGCAGTGCCTCGAGGTGGACGGAATTCTGGATCTCAGGGCGGGGGGTCCGCATCGTCCGGGAACGATCTCCAGCGGGTTAACGAGGACATGCATGGCGGCCAGGGGATTTGTTTTTTTTTGGTTTGAGCTTGGGATTTGGGGTTTTTTCGGATAGGGGAGGAGGAACCGAGGAAGAGGAAGGAACAGCCGCGTGCTTGGCGCGTGGCGGTGTGCTTGAATTTCGAATTTTTGTGAAATGTTTCATTTCCCCGCTACAATTCGGGGGTTTCTTGACGCGCCAATGCGTCCCGCCGGGCAGCTTCAAGTGAATTTGGGGTGCCACGCTATGGGCCCTAGTTTCAGTGAGACATGTAATGACTATAGTCACATCAGTAAGTTCACTGTGTAATAAAATATGTTACCCCTCCCCTTTATGTAGCACCCCTTCTCTCCCGATCGAGTGCCGATTGCCGACGGATGCAAGCCGCTAGCTCGATCCCCTCCTTTCGCCTCCACCGTCCAGGCATCCAGCTTGGAGGGGCAAGCTGCATCTAGACCAAGCGGATTAGGTAGGACTAGTAATGTTCTTTCCTTTCTCGAGATCGGTTCTTTTTTCCTCTCCTCGATATCTTGCGCATCTCTTTCCTATTCTGGGCGAAGGGGTGTCTTTACGGGTCACCCTCGAGCTGCGAGTGATTGATCGGGGTCGTGGGCGGGGGCTACCTTTGCTTGGATTGGGGTGTTCTTCCTTTATTTGTCGACATTTGCAACCTTTGTAGTTTCTGCTGATCATCACTGTATCTTTTGTCAGCTTGTACAGGAAAGGTAAGACCTCGGCGGTGGGGGCAATGGAGCGTAAGGCCACCACGCATGTGGGCAGTTGGGCTGAGCCCGAGCTGCGTCCCAGCCCCTTGCGAAGCGGTGTACTCCGTTTGCTTATCCACTCTTTACCTTTTAAGTGTCTCTCTCGCATCCTCAATCTGTTCTGTTCTGGAATATGCTTAAAGTAGCACATGTCTTCAGGTGTTTGTGCGTAAAGCCTCTGTGACACCATGCTCTATATTCTCTGTATCAGGTTGGTACCTCCAGGTTCCGTGCTAAGGCTATGGGGAACGAGAATAGCGCCCCACCTGCTGCAGGAGCATGGCCCGATCTGCAGCACAAGAAGCGAAATGCCACTGCCGAGCTGGGTAGGGACCGCCCAGGGGTAATTTTTTTAACCAACTTACCATGATGTAGTCTGAATCTGATACTCCCTCAGATCCAAATTAATTGACTCAACTATCTGTAGATACGGATGTATCTAGATGTGTTTTAGCTCTAGATACTACTGCCTCCATCCCAAAGCTTTGGGCTTATATTATTTTTAGAAAGTCAAACTATACCATGTTTGACTAAGCTTTTACCAAAAATCAGTAACATGCAAAATACAAAATTAATATCATTAAATAGATAATAAAATATATTTTCCTACGGTATCTACACAGTATTATATTTGTTGATAGAATGTTCTAAAATTTTGGTCAAACTTTGCTTGTTTTGATTTCTCAAAAATAAATAAGGCTTAAGCTTTTGGATGGTGGTAGTACATTCATATCTAGACAAAGCTGAGTTAACTAGTTTTTTGTCTGTCCATAGCTAGTGTTCACGCTGCAAAAGGCTAAGAGCATCCACTATATGCATCAGTCTATCTCATACAGTAATTCAATATCACTGCTGAGGTCTGCTTTTTGTTTTGCTATTCATATGCAGACTGAAACTTTAGGGCCTTTACTTAAAAGGAAGATCAAAACTGCGGCTGATCAGGCTGCCAGTATGTTGATGCCGCCCCATCTTCTAAATGCCTCTACAAGCACAAGGCCACGCGCCATCTGGGTGGTGATCTTTTAATGAATATGGTATATTTTCTTAATCCACAAAACATGCCTTGATTTTTCTCTGTTTATTGTCGGTTTTTTCTATGCTTGCCAAAAGTTTACAACAACAACAACAACAACCAAGCCTTTCAGTCCCAAACAAGTTGGGGTAGGCTAGAGTTGAAACCCATAAGATCTCGAAGCCAAAAGTTTAGAAACACCAAATTCGTTTGCTTACAATCATCATACAAAGAATGTTCATCTACTCCAGTTCCCCTAACCCAACAAAAAATGATGTTAATAACGATTTTTAGATTAAAAGAGCACCATTAGGCGCTGTTAATTATGACTTTGAGATTAAAATGTCATTTGCAATTGTTAATTACAATTTTGAGACAAATGGTTAGTTTAACCTCGATCTCTTCTGCTCTCCATTTATCCCAACCGAACAAAAATTTAACCATTCCATTCCTCTGAAATGGAACCATTCCATTCCATTCCACGCTGTTTCAGAACCGAACACACCCTTGCATTGTTGTGAACTGTTGTCCATACACGGCCATACCCTTCCACTTACATCCAGCACTATATGCATCAGTCTGTCTCAGAGTCATTCAATATCACTGCTGAGATCTGTTCCCATTCTTATGCAGGCTGAAACTGCTGCGCCTTTACTCAAGTGGATGCAAAATGAGGCTAATGAGGCTGCTGTGAGGACGATGGTGCCGGCACCATCTTCCGAAAACCTCTACAAGCACGAGGCCATGGGCCAGCTGGGTGGTGACCTTTTAATGAATCTGGTATATTTTCTTAATCCACATACATGATTTCATTATTATCTGTTTAATTACTGTTGGCTTTGTCTAATGCTTACCAAAAGTTCAGAAACACTGCGTTTGCTTACAATCATCATACACTAATTTTTCACTTTTCAGTCTGTCTCATCCAAAGATATAAACCGTTGATTTCCATTGGCTTCTTTTGTAATCATTTGCATTGTTGTCAATTGTTCTCTATGCACAACCCTATTCTTCCACTTACACCCGCACTATTTGCATCAGTCTATCTCATAGATTTATTAAATATCAATGATGAGTTCTGTTGCTATTCATATGCAGGATGAAACTTCTGTGCCTCTACTCAAATGGATAAAAAATGATCCTGATGAGGCTGCTGTGAAGACGATGGTGCCGCCACCATCTTCTGAAAACCTCCTCAAGCACAAGGCCACGGGCCAGCTGGGTGGTATCCTTTTCGATAGCAGGTATATTTTCTTAATCCTCATACATGATTTGATTTTTGTCTGTTTATTGCCGGCTTTGTCTAATGCTTACCAATAGTTCGAAACACACACACCTATTCTTACACTTACATCCAGCACTATATGCATCGTTGTCTCATAGATTCATTTTATATATCACTGATGTCTGTTGCTCTTCAATTTTCATATGCATCGAAACTGCTAACCCTTCATTGGTCAAAAGGATTGCAACTGCTGCCGATGAGGCATCTCGCAGAGGCTGCCACCAAGTTCTTGTCAGCCCCTCCTTCTGGATGCTTATATAAGCTCAAGTCCAAGGACCAGCCGGGCCGTAACCATCCAAGGGTTCGGGTATATTTTCTTAAGCCACATATACATGCCATGATTTATGTCTGATATTATCACCGGCTCTGTCTAATGCTTTTTGGAATTCGGAAACACCAAATTAGCATGCTTATATTCATCATACACTAATTTTTCACTGTTCGTGTTGTAACATAGTGTTATGCACTCGCTTGTCAACATTTGCATTGCTCTGAACTATGCACTTTACACAACCTAATTCTTCCACTTACATTCAGCGCTACGCACCGCAGTACCTCCCATGTTTCCTTCACCATCCCGATGCCGAGCTTGTGGGAATATGGCGGGCCCATGTACATACCCCGCATATAACACCTCCTATGGCTCTATCTACCTTTCTAGTAGCTCCTTCACAGAGTTACAGGTATGTATTCTCAGTGGTTTAGCATGAATTGGCATAAAGTAAAGTCTTGTTTTTAGTCTTCCTGCTTCTTACATTTGTATCAATTTTCACATGCAGATCGTACCTTGTGAACTTCGTCCAATGATTAACCAGATGTGTCCGCATGAAGGGTCTTTCACTATGCATGGCAATGGCAAATTGATGAACACCTACACGGTCTATGAGGTGTATGTCTACAAGACGCAGGCCATCACATATTTGTATGGACATGATTGGAGAAAGTTTGCTTTTGACTACGGTCTGAAGAAGGGCGACGAGCCGAGGATCAGAAACTCAAACGGGCAGATATACGTAATCGCTTACGTAGTTGGAGACACTTCCAAATATATAATATGTAACTTTTTTCTACTCATATCTTTTGATAACTGTTCTGAGCAGTTGTTCTAAACCATTCCCTCTGTTCTAGCTTGCTGGGTTTAACATGATCAAAGTTGCAGATCCCCTGATGGAACATGAGCGGATGTCACAAAGGGCAACCACACCAGCACCGGCACCGGCTTCCCACTCTCCTGCATCAGCACCGGTTCCTGTACCAGCTCCGTTTCGCATCTACCAGCAGTCCCCTACATCAGCATTGGTTCCTGTAGAGGCCCCATATACTACACCTGCCCAAAGAGCCTCTGCATCAAAGATCGGTTCCTCTAGCTGCACCGTTTCTGCACACCTGCCCAACAGCTCTCCCATCAGCACCGGTTCCTCTAGAGGCACCGTTTCGCACCCGCCAGCAGTCTCCCTGCATCGCACCAGCTCGTGTACCAGCCCAGGCTCCCGCACCTGCCCCGACCAGATCACCGAGGTCTCAGCTCATTGCCGTGGCCACCCGTGTGGTGACCGGGACGCATCCGAAGGCTATGTTCATGAGTATATGACAAGATAACTGCTCTTATCTTGATGTCTTCTCTGCTCAAAGTCTCACATGGTTCAAAGGCATTGGTGCCATTGACTAATTTTTGGTGGTATCTCTTGCTTTGAATCAGAAATTGCCTAAAAGTATCTCCAAGGATCTCAATGCTGGCCGAAGGGGCAAGATATCCCTCATCATGGAGAGTGAAGGTCTCACCGTGGAGGGACGGTACTCCGTCGGTCCACGAGATGGCCGCTTGGCTGTTACTTCCAGGTGGAAAAAGTTCATTGACGGTGCCAAACTTCGCATTGGATCAAAGTTGAAGGTCAAGATCTTTCGATGCCGCCGTGACATGCTGGTCATAAAGTTCGCGGTTGTCTAGTTCTCGTTGCCCCATGAGCCCTTAGCAAATGCATTTGTAGTTATACTTATATAAGGTTATCTTATCTGAACCGCTAATTAATTGTATGGGTGGTAAAACTCTGGCAAGCTTTTGCTCTTAGCAAGTATGTATGTATGATCAGCTATTATGATAACTAATGTTTGTGTTCATCTTAATTTGCATTTCCGTTTTAGAAAAAAACTTAATTTCTATTTTGGCTGACTTTGTTAGAGAACTATCGATTGAACCCACAACATGATTCAAATAGATTCATTACACCGAGCCACATGTCTTGACCTTGCTATACACTACTTCCATTAATCAAAGGCAAGAAGGCTTACCCGAGCCGCTGAACCATGGCGGTCGAATCCACCTTATCATCTAGAAATACAACCTTTGCAGAAAGAGGATTTGCAGTATGGGGAGGCTGACATTGGGGACCCATGAGCCAAGAAAGTGTCGTCAACGTTTTAAAGGTGGCAGGAGATCGAAAGAAAAAATAAGCCAAAAATCAGTTGGTAAACAAATTCAAGAAAAGAAACATTTACCTTTACGAGAGGATGACATGCGGGACCCATGAGGCAGCAGCATCCTCAACTATTTCAAGGCGGCGGGGATCAAAAGAAAAAAGGAAATAGCCAGAAATTAATTAGGGTCAAAAATAAATCCATCAAAGGAAACTTTTATTGTTCATAGAGGATGACATGTGGGACCGACTTGCCAGCTGCGTCGTCATCGTTTCAAAGGGGGCAGGGATCAAAAGAAAAAGGCAAATAGCCGTAAATTAGGGGAAAAAATAAATCCAACAAAGGAAACTTTTATTGTTCATAGAGGATGACATGCGGGACCCATGAGCCAGCTTCCTCAACGTTTCAAAGTCGGCATGAGATTGAAAGAAAAAGGCAAGTGACATAATATCGGGAGCCAAAAATAATCCAAGAAAAGAAAATTTATTGTACATAGAGGATGACATGCGGGTCCCATTTTGTAGCAGCGGTCTCAACGCTTCCAAGGCGGCACAGACCGAAAGAAAAATGAAGTAGCCGTAAATCGTGGTGTGAAAAAAATGCAAGAAAAGAAAGATTTCAATTGGGTGTATCCGGACATCCGGGCCTTCGAACTATCCTGCTGGGCCTTTTGACTCGTACAATTTCAGCCCACTCCAAAACAGGAAAGGTCGGATTTTTCTCAAAAAAAAAACAGGAAAGTCCTATGCTTCGCAAAAACAAAAAACAAGGAGATTCAACATATAAGTTTGTTTATGTAGATATAAAGATTTAATTTATCCGTTTGCAATAGCTCAGAGCGAAATACAACGTTTATTGTCTGCAAAATAAAATATCACATGTTTCTTGTACGGGGAGGCTGACATCGGGGACCCATGAGCCAGCAGCGTCGTCAACGTTTCAAAGGCGGCAGGGGACCGAAAATAAAAAAAGCCAAAAATCAGTTGTTAAAAAAATACAAGAAAAGAAAACATTTATCATTCTGAGAGGATGACATGCGGGACCCATGAGGCAGCAGCATCCTCAACGTTTCAAAGTCGGCATGAGATCGAAAGAAAAAGCCAAGTGACATAATATCAGGAGCCAAAAATAATCTAAGAAAAGAAACTTTATTGTACATAGAGGATGACATGCGGGTCCCATTTTGTAGCAGCGGTCTCAACGTTTCCAAGGCAGCACAGGACCAAAAGAAAAATGAGGCAGCAGCATTCTCAACAATTCCAAGGCAGCAGGGGATCAAAAGAAAAAAAGGAAATAGCCAGAAATTTATTAGGGGTCAAAAATAAATCCACCAAAGGAAACTTTTATTGTTCATAGAGGATGACATGTGGGACCGACCTGCCAACAAAATGGGTCCTCATCGTTTCAAAGGGGCAGGTGATCAAAAGAAAAAGGCAAATAGCCAGAAATTAGGGGTCAAAAATAACTCCAAGAAAGGAAACTTTTATTGTTCGTAGAGGATGACATGCGGGACCCATGAGCCAGCAGCTTACTCAACGTTTCAAAGGTGGCATGAGATCAAAAGAAAAAGGCAAGTGACCAAATATCAGGAGCCAAAAATAATCCAAGATTTATTGTACATAGAGGATGACATGTGGGTCCCATTTTGCAGCAGCGGTCTCAATGTTGGTAATGCGGCTTGAGATCAAAAGAAAAAGAAAGTAGCTAGTAATTAGGGGGTGAAAAAAAATCCAAGAAAAGAAAGTTGATGGACATAGAGGATGACATGCGGGTCCCTTGAGCCAACAGCTTACTCAACGTTTCAAAGGGGGTAGGGGATCAAAATAAAAAGGCAAGCCAAAAATCAGAGGGTGAAAAAAAATCCAACAAAGGAAACTTTTATAGCACATAGAGGATGACATGCGGGTCCCATGAGCCAGCAGGTTCCTCAACGTTTCAAACGTGGCATGAGATCGAAAGAAAAAGGCAAGTGACCAAATATGAGGTGCCAAAAAAAACTCCAAGAAAAGAAAGTTGATTGCTCATAGAGGATGACATGCGGGTCCCATTTAGCTGCAGCGGTCTCACTGTTTGAGAGGCGGCAGGGGATCGAAAGATAAAGGCAAGTGACCAAATATCATGAGCCAAAAATAATTCAAGAAAAGAAAGTTTTATAGTCCATAGAGGATGACATGCGGGTCCCATTTAGCAGCAGCGGTATCACCGTTTGAGAGGCGGCAGGGGATCGAAAGAAAAAGGCAAGTGACCAAATATGAGGTGCCAAAAAATCCAAGAAAAGAAAGTTTTATAGTACATAGAGGATGACATGCGGGTCCCATTTAGCAGCAGCGGTATCACCGTTTGAGAGGCGGCAGGGGATCGAAAGAAAAAGGCAAGTGACCAAATATGAGGTGCCAAAAAATCCAAGAAAAGAAAGTTTTATAGTACATAGAGGATGACATGCGGGTCCCATTTAGCAGCAGCGGTATCACCGTTTGAGAGGCGGCAGGGGATCGAAAGAAAAAGGCAAGTGACCAAATATGAGGTGCCAAAAAAATCCAAGAAAAGAAAGTTTTATAGTACATAGAGGATGACATGCGGGTCCCATTTAGCAGCAGCGGTATCACCGTTTGAGAGGCGGCAGGGGATCGAAAAAAGGCAAGTGACCAAATATGAGGTGCCAAAAAACTCCAAGAAAAGAAAGTTGATTGCACATAGAGGATGACATGCGGGTCCCATTTAGCAAGAGCGGTATCACCGTTTGAGAGGCGGCAGGGATCGAAAAAAGGCAAGTGACCAAATATGAGGTGCCAAAAAAAACTCCAAGAAAAGAAAGTTGATTGCACATAGAGGATGACATGCGGGTCCCATTTAGCAGCAGCGGTCTCAACGTTTCCAAGGCGGCAAGGGATCAAAAGAAAAAGGAAGTAGCCAGAAATCAGGGGGTCAAAAAAATCCAAGAATAGAAAGAATTTTGGTTCATAGAGGATGACATGCGGGACCCATGATCCTGCATCGTAAACGGCTCGATCGGAGAACGTTGAATGAGATGGCGCGATCGAGAAAAAAAACAATGCCAGAGAGGCTGCCATCTGGGCCCTACATCCCTCGGCGGTGCGGATTTGCGTTGACTCAGCCGGCGAACCCGAGATTTCGAGATGCACCACGTCCCGGGCCACCATACGCGACGTTTTGGCCGCTTTCGTCGGGCTAGGTGGCCTCAAAAACGAGAAAAAAAAAGTTTTGACATGCACCACGGAGGGACCCAAAATCGTCGGCCATGGTAAACCAGCAACCACGGCGCGACTTCAACTTCGTCGGCCATGGCAACTTTTCTTGTAGTGTATGGGAGCTTCCTCCTCGTCGTCGTCGTCGTCATCCGATCCGGCGCGGAAGCGCTTCGCCGGCGGGTAGTCCTCGAGGGAGTCGTCGTCGTCTTCTTCTTCCTCCTCCTCGGAGGAAGTATAGCCGTCCCAGGAGAACGAGTCGTCCTCACTCGTCGCCTCCAGTTCCCCATCGGCAAGGAACTGGAGGTCATCGTCGCCGCTGGTCAAGGACTTGTCGTCCTCGGACCAGACGAAGGGCTCGTGGTCCTCCTTGTCCCACTCCGGTGGGGCGAGGATGTCGTGCGCCGCCAGCGAGCCCCACTCTGGCGTTGGCTCACGAGATGAAGAGGATTGGGAGAAAGATCCGACGAGGTGGAGGAGGACGAAGAGGAGAAGGACTGGGAAGAAAGATCCGATGAGGCGGAGGAGGAAGAAGAGGAAGACATTGCTACAGGAGATGGGGAATTTTTGGGTGCCGATGGCTAGAACAGAGCAAGGGGATGAAGAGGCGAACTGTTCGGCGCGGTTAAATAAAAGGGGGTATAGTGGACTTAATGCCACAGCAGTTTCCGAGGAAGTGGTGCCAAAAGAAAAAAAAAACAACTGTCAAATCACGCGGAGAAGTTGAGAAGGCAAGGCATCATGATGAAGGATACTGCGGCGGTTTTACCCTGCCACGACATGACCCAACGAAGAAAAGGCAGAGTGGTTTTGGAATTATCATTTCCAAAACCAGGGGGGCATGTGTTATCACCAGAATTTGACCGGATCAGAGGTGGGCCGTGATTAAGATGGGCTTGAAGAATATACACGGAAGATATGCGTGAATCAGCCTTGTACACGAAGTTTGGGCTAGTTTTCCCGTGTATCTGTAAATATAGTAGGATACGTGTCGGTTAGGTAGAATTTGGCTCGTACACGGTTGGGATTATTCCCACGTTAGAAAGTCTACGGACTATAAATATGTATCTAGGGTTATTGAGAAAGACAACAATCACGTTCACAACAAACCAATCTAGGCGCATCGCCAACCCCTTGTTTCGAGGGTTTCTTCCGGGTAAGCATCATGCTGCCTAGATCACATCTTGCGATCTAGGCAGTATACATTTATTTGTTGTTCATGCGTTGCTCGTGCTGAAGCCTTGTTGATGGCGAGCAACGTAGTTATCGTAGATGTGTTAGGGTTAGCATTGCTTTACCATGATATATGCTTTTATCCATGCTGCCCTTAGACATCTAGCTGCCTTTACATCTATCTTAGGTGTAAGGGCAGCACCTTGCTTGATCCTTGTTTAGTAGATCCGATCCGTTATAATTGCTCCTTGTTCTTTAAGGATTAGTTTAATATCTACATAGTTAGGCCTTGCAAACGGGTTGAAGGATCCAGTAGCACGAAGGGTATAGTTTGCTAGCCCTAGATAAGATGTTCCGGGAATCAACTCCATGTTGGTTTTTAGGCCTTATCTAGGGCTGGTTTATTATCATCTTGCGTGGCTGCCAGGCTCAATCACGTGTAGGATGTTCCGATTATGTGGTGAAAACCCTAATTCGTCGTAGGTTGTTTTAGCTTTATATCGATCAAGCAGGACCACCATGTTATCGTAGACCTCATACGAATCATGGGTGGATCGGCTCCCTGAGCCGTTTCACAGGACAACCTGAGAGCCAATCGAGGCTCGTATTTAATGTTTATGTGTATGCCATGCAGGAAACTAAGCGAAGCAATCCATCACCTTCCTGACCAGGTATAGGTCAGGTGGCACGCCCTTGCACCAGCATCGGACGTGCGTGCCGGAGCTTTGCGGGCCGTTGCACGAGGGACCAGGGCCTACCGCAGTTCTGGGAGCCTCCCAGCTCTACGTGTTGCCCGTCGCTACTCGCCGGTGGGTTTCGGACGCCAACACTATGCATAGTAGTTCATATTCTTATTTAACCTGTTCTTCAAAAGTTATTCTTTTGAAGTACAGATGTCAATCAAACCTTAGAGGCCCTATCCTTCTTTGAAATACTAAATGTTTCTTAAATAACATGTTCTTCAAAAGTTATTCTTTTGAAGTATAATATAAATAATCATCAACCATGTTCTGTAGAACTTAAAATTGACAACTGTTCTTTACATATTATTCCATCACTATTCTTATGTGTATGATTGTTATGATGCCTTACATCACTTGGTTATGATGCGAATATAACCAAACCCTAATAAGAACCTTGTTTGAGAATCATTCTAAAAGTGCAACCAACCCTAAAGAAATCTTTACAACTCATACATCCTAAATCATCGAGGTTAGGTTACGCTCGGAACGATTGCATCTCATATTATGCATTATAGCATCTTTGCCAGTTCTTTAAACATTGTCCTTACCGGACAATGATGGTATTTCAGCATTTGGAGTTATCACGTATCGAAGCTTTTGCCTGCATAATCCTGCAGTCAAGAAAGGCAAGTTCATCGCTTGCTCATGTCATTTGATTATTTGTATCAAACTATATGCAAAGTACTATACTTATCACTCATGCATTGAAAAGCAAAGTATTATTTTACAATTATGAGTATGACTATGTGGTGGGCAATGGAACCATGGTATGTGTTGATATGGTGGAGGTTCCATTGCATAGGTTATATCACCCTAGGATTAATTACCAATGCCGTCCAGTGATTCTAGCGCCGTACATATCGCGTTATCCATAAGATCTATAATGGCTCTGGAGAAGTCAGCTGTATCTTTTCCCTTCTGCACGCCAATGGATCGGAGAGCCGGTGGGGTGTTGGAGGCACTACCGCAATAGGTTGGGAAATCCTTTTAAATCCCCATCCATTAGTGATGATAAGCTCTACGATCTATGATGGATTATCCGGAGTACACCATGAGTAAAGCCGTATTATCGGGGGAAGTCTACTGGAGGTGTACGGTTGGACAAAAGGGTGGGTTTGCAGGGTCGCGGAGAAGGCAGTGATTGGCTTGGATCTTATACTGGGCCTCACACCAAAGGAAGTGTGGACGGGGACATACTCTCGGCCGGCAACATGGTTAAGATCTCTTGTGGGGTAAAGTAACGCACCTCTGCAGAGGGTATCAAGAATTGTATTTGTCACTCCCTATTCGGAAGGAGCTATGAACGCGGCAGGAAAGGAACTCCACGAAGTTCTAGTCAACCTGTGAAGACTGACGGGCATAGTTTTCAGAATAAAATAAACCTTTTGAAGAAATGTTTACAAAAACTTGCATTGGCCTATGACTTTCTAGTCTATGGCTGTAGCTAGTGCATGATACACCTATTTCCTAATATGAACTTGCTGAGTACGCTCGTACTCATTCTATCCCATTTGAACCCCCTTCTTAGATCAAGGCACCGAAGGAGAAACTACCGTGGAACTCAAAGACAAAGGAGTCAACGGCAACAAGATGAAGAATTCAATCAAAGAAGTCAATGGAGTCAACTTCTGCACCAACTATAAAGGAAACCTAGACTAGTAATAGAAGGGAACCTTTCCCTAATCCTAGCACCTAAGTAACTAGATTTCTATAGCAAGCCAAGTAGCTCTTGAACTTGAGTTAGCAATAAGATAGACTACGAGTCGTTCTTCTTGATTTTTATTTGAAGTTTTACCTCACTGTAAAGTAGGAGGTTGTGTTGATCTTATGTAAACAGCTCGTGTGTACTTCTATAGACATACCTTGGACTCGCATATGTTTCTGTTGTACCACTCTGAGAGATGTAATATGAGTGGAACGGTGTTTCACTTGTGTTATGTCAACGACTTGTGTACTACACCATGCAGTGGTACGCTGGGTCACCGCAGCTGGTATCAGAGCAAATGCTTTGACCCTAGGATTAAAACCCTTTAAAGGAGACCTATAGGTTTTGGTAGTGTCTATAGGAAGTTGTATTAGCTAATTCAACTATGCTAAACCAAATATATTCTTTTGACTTGAGATAGGTATTCACTTGAGAATAATCCTGACACACTTGAGTCAATCTTTCTTATCTATCTCTCATTAATAAAGTTAATTAGTTATCTTGCTTCATTCCAAATAATTAGAACACCATTGAAGTTTAAGATAATGGGTGGTAGTAGACCACAATTGGTATACACACTACAAGAGATGGGGGATTTGTTGACGAAAACCCTGGTGACAAAAATGCATACCGTCATGGATGTGTCCTTATAGGTGACGAATTCATCTTTCGTCAAGCATTTAAGGTAATGCTTGACGGTATGATTTCTCGTCAAGAAAAAATCGTCACCCATTACCCAAGCGGGAAGGGCTTCCATCGTGTCTGTTAATAGGTGACGAAATCAAAGATCGAGGTGACGAAATAATACTAAGTGACTTTATTAAATGTTATTAGTTTTATATATCATGCGTGACCCACTTGTCAGGAACATATTTAATTAAGTAAAAATTGTGGTTTGGAAGAATCGAACAAGGGCTTCGGCGTGACCGACGTGGAGTCTTACCGCTAAGGTAGATATGGAATTTTGATCTGGATCCGTAAGTAGTCTATTCTACATATTTATTTCAATGTTGTGATCTAGATGTTACGACATAATAATTCCCTTATTAATATTTATGTCGGCCGAGGGTGCCTCGTTTAAGTCGCGCCGCTAGCAGACACGGCCTATATAGGTGCTCTTGCTAACAGTCGAATCGACTAGGGTTCTCGTCGAGGTGAGAAGAATTCCGTGAAGGCTCCATTGTGGTGGCGGCGAGACGCATCATCGGTGAGTTCTCCTGATTGTTCGTTAGGTCTAGATTTTTTAATTAGTTGTCAAGATCTGTTTTGAAGAACGTTGGCATGTTCTTAACTGAATTGTAGGCAATGGATCGAAGTTGGATAACTGATGGCACCAAGAAGTTCACAACAAAGTACATGGCAGGTGTTAGGGATTTCATCAAGTTTGCGCGAGAACACTTGGACAATACAGATGAACCAATCTTGTGCCCTTGCAAGGACTGCCTAAATCTGATATGTCAGGATATAAAAACAGTCGAGGATCACTGCAATTGTTCAGGTATGTCCATGACGTATACAAGATGGACTAGACATGGGGAAGATTTTAGTGATGACGAAGGGCGGGATAGAAACGATGATGGTGCGTATGATAGTGACAACGATGAAGAGGAAGACAATGGTGATTGTTATGTTGATGATTCGTCTAGTATGATCGATGAACTGAAGTCCGGAAATAAAGGTCCCGACCTGCCAAATCTGTATGCTAATCTAATTGAGTCAGCGAAAAAGAACTTTTTGAGGGATGCACCTCGTTCACTAGGTTGTCGTTCATTATTAAGCTCCTTCATGTCAAATCATACAATGGGATAACAAACGAGAGGATTTGATCTCTTACTTCAGCTTTTACGTACAGCTTTGCCAGATGTGGACTTTCCCAAATCATATGCTGATGCTAAGAGTGTTCTTTCTGATGTTGGGCTTGGTTATGAGACAATTCATGCATGCAAGTTTGATTGTTCTTTATTTTGGGGAGATCACAAGGACGATACGAACTGCCATGTTTGTGGATTATCAAGATATAGAGAACCTACTGGAAAAAAGAAAATCCCTCACAAGGTGTTAAGGTACTTTCCTATAATTAAAAGGTTGCAGAGACTATTTGTTAAAAAGGAAATGTCGACACATACTAGATGGCACAAAGAGAAGAGGGTTGTTGAGCCCAATGTACTGAGGCACCCTGCTGATGGTGAGGCATGGAAGCACTTTGATGGCAAGTTTGATTGGTTTGCTAAAGATCCTCGTAACATAAGACTAGGTTTTGCCACAGACGGCTTCAGTCCTTTTGGAAGTATGAGTAATCCTTACAGTATGTGGCCTGTTTTTGTGATTCCTTACAACTTCCCACCATGGATGTGCATGGATCAATCGAATTACATGATGGCATTGCTAATCCCCGGAAAGTATTCCCCAGGGAAAGATTTTCATGTATTTATGCAGCCACTGATAAAAGATATGATGCAGCTATGGAGTGGTGTGGAGACATTTGATGCATGCACAGAGGAATATTTCCCATTGCATGCTGCGTTTCTTTGGTCTATTCATGATTATCCTGGATATGTCACTATGTCAGGCCAAAGCACAAGAGGATTTCATGCGTGTGTGCATTGCGATGAGAATCCTTGCGCTGAACCTTTGAAAAACAAAATTGGATATATTGGGCATCGGCGATTTCTTGATAAAAATCACCCATACAGGAAAAGCAGACTTTTCAATGGTACAACTGAGACTAGAGATCCAATAAGGAAGTACACACCCAAAGAGGTAGCTGCGAAGGTAGAAAGGGTTAAGGATTTTGAACATGGGAAAAATCCAATAAGTAGAAAGCGGAAGCGTGCAACTGTACCCGGTGAACCAACATGGCACCTGAAAGTCAGCTTACATCATCTACCGTCTTGGCGTAACTTAAGATAGCTCACAACTTAGATGTGATGCATATTGAGAAGAACATATGTGACAATATTGTTGGTACACTACTTGAACTTGAGGGCAGGAATAAGGACACTGTTAGTGCTAGAATTGATTTGAAGAAATTCAAAATGTGGAAGAAGTATTGGTTGAAGAAAATTGTGAAGGATGATGATGATGCAGCGAGAACTTATGCGAAGCCCCCGCACCGTGGACGCTTTCGAAGGAACGGAAGAGAAATTTGTGTAGGTATTTGGCAAACACTAGGGTCCCAGATGGTTATTGCGCAAACTGGGGAAGATGTGTGAATATTGATGGTTGTAAGGTTACCGGTATGAAGACGCATGATTGCCACATACTTCTGCAGCGAGTGTTGCCGGCTGGGCTCAAGGGAATTGCATCTAAGGAAATGTATGTGGCTATTGCAGAGCTAGGAAGATTTTTTAGGGAGCTGTGTGCCAAAACCCTGAAAGTTGATGTGCTGAATCGATTGAAGGTTGAAATTGTTGTGATCCTATGCAAACTTGAGAAGCTCTTCCCCCCAGCTTTTTTTGATGTAATGGTGCACTTAGCTATTCATCTTCCTGAGGAGGCTCTTTCGAGGGGTCCTGTTCATTATGGTTGGATGTATCCAGTTGAGAGAAGATTAGGTTATCTAAAGTCTACGGTCCGTAACAAAGCAAGGCCAGAAGGTTCTATCGCAGAGAGCTACATTGTTGATGAGTGTTTGATTTTTTGCTCTAGATTTTTCAAGGATGGCACAGAAACAAGATTTAACAAAGATGATAGGAACCAAGACATACGGAGAAAACCTGATCCTGACGAGATGGAAGTATTTTCAGTTGGAGCTAAAGGTCTTGGGAAATCCATTTTGAAACATTTTGACAAGGAATTTGACAAAATGGTTTGGTATGTGCTGAACAACTGTGACGATGTAGAACATTATATCAAGTAAGTAGTTAGCTTCACTTTAATAACTACTTCTCAATGTTGCAGACATAATTGTCCTGTATTTCATATGTGTTTTTTCTATGTTTCAGTGAATTCCGACAAGAATTGGGAGGTAGGGGTGTGCGTGACATCGAGGAGACGGTTCAGAGAGAGTTTGCAGGTTGGTTTGCAAACCATGTGAGACAGTTGGACAATGCATCAGAAGATTTGAAGTCTCTGGCTGCTGGCCAGACCGGCGTGTAGTAGTATACGCTGGTTGCAACGTAAAGGGTGCGAGGTTTCGCACGCTTACTCGGGATAAAGACCTGAAGACTCAAAATTCGGGCGTAGCGACTAAGGGATCTTTTGGTGATGCAGCTGAGACCGACTACTATGGTGTTCTGCAAGAAGTTCTTGAACTGCAGTATGGGACTAACAAACACGGTGACAGGTCCATGTACTTGTTTCGTTGCGACTGGTTCGACCTTGCGAGCAAGGGTTCCAAGGTAAAAGATGATGGTTTTTTTAAAAGCGTTAACACTTCTATCCTATGGTTCAAGAATTCACCATTCATATTGGCCAGTCAAGCTGAAACATGCTTCTATTTGGAGGATACAAAGTTTGGTGATCCGTGGAAAGTGGTGCAGAAGTTCAGCCATAGACATGTGTACGACGTTCCAGAATTAGAAGATGGTAACGATAATGCATTTGTACGGAATGAAGACGCATACCAGGAGGATGAAGGTTCAGTCGACCATACATTTCATGATGTTGTCGACCTAGACGAGGAAGCAAAGGTGGAAGCAGAGGAGGATGATCATCGTGCTGCTGAAGTTGTACGTATTCATGATGCTCGTACAATCCGTGAACTAGAGAATGGGGAAGATAGTCCCAATGTTGACATGGATATGAGCGAAGATGAACTAGAGAATCAGGAAGATAGTCTCATTTTGGAAGAGAACATACATGATGATGAGGGAAGAAATTCAGAAGAAGATAGTGATTTAGATTGATAGAAACATGTAATGCATACAACTATATGTTTTGTTCCAAACATTTGAAATGTTCTTATTTAGATGTTTACGATCTCGAACTTGTCATTGAATTATCCAGAAGGGTTTAAGAGCAAATTAATATAAGCAAAAATATGGACAAATATAAGAAAGCCAACATGTCGGTAACATAACTTTGACAATGGTTTTAATTAATCGACACTTGACACGATTACAACCAAGAACACGATATGACTAACTATTGTTTTAACACAAGCAAAATCGACAATCGCATAAAGAGTCTTACAACTTAATTTAAACCTAAAGGGGCTGCATAGTTGGACACACGGGCACCATGAATCATGGACTAGCTACTCCAGATCGATTTCAGGCACATGGGTAGCAAACAAGTAAACCCCTGCATTTCCCAGGTAAAGCAAGAACAGCATCTTGTCACCCATCTGAAGGTGCTTTTCCTTGTCCATGAACTCCTTCCACCCACTGACGCAGAGACGACCATCGTCTGAAGAAATTGCGTAGGACGCATGCACCAAAGTACTGGGATGGCACACAATACTGATTGCACCATATTGTTCCATATCTTTAGGAACCAAACGGCTAGGGATTTTCTGTTCCAACAGTAGGGACATAGTTTAGTTAACACTTGTACGTAATGTAGGTCGCAAACTTAATGAAATGATATGATCTACTGCTTACCACGTGTTTGTTGTAATTTTCGATGTTTGTCCAATTCAGAGTATGCAGCATTGGGACAACTAGTGCTCCTTGATCATAATCTCCAGCATTGTGGTACTCAACAAGGTAGTCCAAGTTGTCCACCTGAAGAATGACGGTATGCATCATCCTCCAATTTATCATTGTTCCATCGGTACTTAAGCGAGTCAACAATGTCACGCTTCGTACGGGACAACTGGTAGTAAGCTGCATAATTAAAATAAGCGACATAAGATGGAATAATTAATATGATCAATCATTCTGTCCAAAGGTGGAAAATTACCTGGATGGATTAGTGGTTCGATTCCGATTATTACAAGAGTATCGACCAGATGAGTTAACTCTGAAAATTAACTCCATGCCAACCTTAAAATTGTACACTCTAGCAAATTCGTTCCAAAATCTTCCGTTGATATAGGTTCTGCCAGCTCTGTTGGTAACATTAACAACAAATGCATGGCCATCTTTGGTTTTGAGTGCAGCTTCAAAAGTTGTCCTGTGGGAGGTCTGGACACCATACGTCTTAAGGAAATACGGTCTATAGTAGCAAGGGATGACCTAAATTCAGTAGAGTTAATACAAAAGTAAGTTAAATATGCGTCTACTCGGATAATCACCGAGTCTCAGATCTTGGACTTCTATCAGCACATATCTGAACTTCTATCAGCACATATCTGAACTTCTATCAGCACATATCTGAACTTCTATCGGTATAGGACTGAACTACCGATACCTCTATCTCTAACAGCTACAACTATCGTAAAACTGGTATGAACGTAAAAGTTATCACAACTATCGTAAAACTCAACCATAAATAAGCGGTTAATACATATGGTGACCAACAATTATTACACACATCTGAATAATAGTACTAAACTAGCAATAACTACTAGGATCGCGTGTTAAACTTTGATGTGGCGGCGAATTAATAAAACATCTGAATGAATTTTAAACTTATAAGTGCATGTACCGTCTTCTCCTCAAAACCCTCTTGTAGTGTTTGCACGAAAAAACCTAACGCGACTCCCCCTCCGCCGCACATCCCCTTCTTGTCAAAGCAAACTGGACACTGCAAAAAATATGAAGAAAGATTACAAATCGGAAATAACGATCGATCGCGAGACGTACATGTTATTTACGTACTCCACTAGTAGGCGCCATCCTTGGTCTCGACGCGGAGCGAGAGTCTTACAAGTCTCGCCGGCGAGAGACGTGGCGAGCTGTGGCGGCGAGAGACGTGGCGAGATCTGGCGGCGAGAGACGTGGCGAGATCTGGCGGCGGCTGAAGGAGGTCGTGATATGATGGCAAGTTATATCGTGGAGTAAATTTCGGTAGGTCAATAGGAGTGCAAATGGGCGGTGCTGGGTTTTGACGTGACAACACGATCGAATGCGCGTCAGTTGGACTAGACCCGCGTCAGTTTTCTCTTCGTCTGCCGTGTCAATATTCGCACGGAGTAATTAATGGGGATGATATTTATCCCCTTCCCCCTCCCCTACCGTCTCAATATTCGCACCGCATCCTGGTTTCCACACTTCTCGTTGTCTCCTCTCCCTCATTATCTTCGTCTCCCGCCGCTGCGTCGCCATGGACATGGATGAGCAGCAAATGTACAACTGGACTAGCACGCGTGCAGTCCACATCCACGACGAGGAGGACCTGAAGGTGGTCTACACCAACGACCCCTGGGAAGTGTGCCGCGTCCTCGACATGTACACGGAGTGGCTCATGGAGGACGAGCACAAGTTCGTCGGCCTCGACTTCGAGTACACCAACCATCGAGCCGAGGAGGAGAAGAAGATCGCCGTGGTTCAACTCTGCATGCGTCGACATGTGCTGGTGTTCCACTACGCAGCGTAAGAACTAATCCCCTTTTTTAATCTTTCGATTGGGGTTTTTTACTTGCCGCCATTCTGTCTCTCTTTGATTTTCGTTAGGCATTGTTCCCGAAAATCAGTACATTCCCGATCTAAATCTGCTACACATTGTTCCAGAAAAGCAGTACATTCCCGATCTAAATCTGCTACACATTGTTCCCGATTTATTAATTTGTTTCATCTTCGTCTCCTCTGTAGGTTCTTGCATATTTGTAACTGACCTGTGACTAGTACATTACTTTGTTTACTGCAGTGCTAACTGGTGGGAGTCTCCGGCTATCTGCGATTTCTTTCGAGAAGGCGCTACGTTTGCGAGTGTTGACATCCGTGGTGACAAGAGAGTTCTGTGGAGGACATGGCACATGGAGATTCCTTCTGAGTACTACGTCGATCTCCAGGACGAGTACTTCAAGTACACTGGTCATGCGAGGGCTGGCATGGCTACCATGGCAGCAAGACTCATTGATTCATGGTTTAGTGATATGAAGAAGAAGTTCCACCACCATCGGCACAGACTGTGGGGGGACTTCCCACTTCCAAATATGAACATCGAGTATGCAGCCATTGATGCTTGGGTCTCGTACGAGCTCTACCGCAAGATCGTGGTCGACAGAGTCCTGCTGATGGTGGATTGATCATCTCTTCGCTGCATGACCCCCGATCTTTTGGTTTGGTCTCCCTCTGCGTGAGGTGCTTTTGGCTAGTAGTCCGTTCTTTTGAAACTGTAAATATTTTGCCATGATATGTTAACAATTGTCTTGGGAGGTTTCAATTTTATGTTGTGTACATCCTAGTACTTCAAAGTGCTAGTAAACTAAATGTTCAGAGCAGTAGAGTTCTTCAAAATCAAAACATACCAGACGTAAAAATCACCAAAAATTGTGATTCAAATTTTCTTTATGACTTTTACTCATTTATCTGAAATTTTTCATCGAAAAAATCTCAAAGTGGTGAACAATAACATAATATGGTGGCCCCATGGTGTCCCTTGTGCACATTGTGATATGACACCTTGGTTGCTATGGGTTTTATTTTTTGGAGTTGGTGGCATGGTGTCCCCATGGTGGACATGTGTCGAACGAGGGTTTTTCGGACGAAAAGAGGGGAAAATCGCCAAAAACTCACCAAACCACCATGGATTTGGGGCATGATTTGGCACCCTTGTGCACATTGTGATATGACACCTTGCTTGCTATGGGTTTTGATTTTTTGGAGTTGGTGGCTTGGTGTCCCCATGGTGGACATGTGTCGAAAGAGGGTTTTTCGGACGAAAATAGGGGGAAATCGCCAAAAACTCACCAAACCACCATGGATTTGGGGCATGATTTGGCACCCTTGTGCACATTGTCATATGACACCTTGCTTGCTATGGGTTTTGATTTTTTGGAGTTGGTGGCATGGTGTCCCCATGGTGGACATGTGTCGAAAGAGGGTTTTTCGGACGAAAATAGGGGGAAATCGCCAAAAACTCACCAAACCACCATGGATTTGGGGCATGATTTGGCACCCTTGTGCACATTGTGATATGACACCTTGCTTGCTATGGGTTTTGATTTTTTGGAGTTGGTGGCTTGGTGTCCCCATGGTGGACATGTGTCGAAAGAGGGTTTTTCGGACGAAAATAGGGGGAAATCGCCAAAAACTCACCAAACCACCATGGATTTGGGGCATGATTTGGCACCCTTGTGCACATTGTGATATTACACCTTGCTTGCTATGGGTTTTTATTTTTTGGAGTTGGTGGCATGGTGTCCCCATGGTGGACATGTGTCGAACGAGGGGTTTTCGGACGAAAAGAGGGGGAAATCGCCAAAAACTCACCAAACCACCATGGATTTGGGGCATGATTTGGCACCCTTGTGCACATTGTTATATGACACCTTGTGCGCTATGGGTTTTGATTTTTTGGAGTTGGTGGCTTGGTGTCCCCATGGTGGACATGTGTCGAAAGAGGGGTTTTCGGACGAAAAGAGGGGAAAATCGCCAAAAACTCACCAAACCACCATGGATTTGGGGCATGATTTGGCACCCTTGTGCACATTGTGATATGACACCTTGCTTGCTATGGGTTTTGATTTTTTGGAGTTGGTGGCATGGTGTCGCCATGGTGGACATGTGTCGAACGAGGGTTTTTCGGACGAAAAGAGGGGGAAATCGCCAAAAACTCACCAAACCACCATGGATTTGGGGCATGATTTGGCACCCTTGTGCACATTGTGATATGACACCTTGATTGCTATGGGTTTTGATTTTTTGGAGTTGGTGGCTTGGTGTCCCCATGGTGGACATGTGTCGAAAGAGGGTTTTTCGGACGAAAATAGGGGGAAATCGCCAAAAACTCACCAAACCACCATGGATTTGGGGCATGATTTGGCACCCTTGTGCACATTGTGATATGACACCTTGCTTGCTATGGGTTTTGATTTTTTGGAGTTGGTGGCATGGTGTCCCCATGGTGGACATGTGTCGAACGAGGGGTTTTCGGACGAGAAGAGGGGGAAATCGCCAAAAACTCACCAAACCACCATGGATTTGGGGCATGATTTGGCACCCTTGTGCACATTGTGATATGACACCTTGCTTGCTATGGGTTTTGATTTTTTGGAGTTGGTGGCTTGGTGTCCCCATGGTGGACATGTGTCGAGCGAGGGGTTTTCGGACGAAAAGAGGGGAAAATCGCCAAAAACTGACCAAACCACCTTGGATTTGGGGCATTTAAAGTCACCACATTACCCTACAACAGAAGTTTCACTTGGAAAAAGGTTTGACAACCTCTTAGTGCAATTAGGTCAACCTAGGTTTCACCAAACACTCAAACTTTCATATAAAATTGAAAATTTGTTGAAATCTTTCCAAACCTTGTGTATTGGCCAATGTGTGGCTAACACTTTCCATGGAAAATAACAAACTAGAAAAAAATTTGTTTCCCTACCAAAGCACTCACAAAAGTGAGGTGCGTAGTGAAAGATTATGCCCGTCTACCTCGAACGGGCAGTTCTTGACCATTTTTTGAGGTACATAACTTGAAATGGACTGAAATTTGGCATAAGGGTGCATCAACATGTGGGTAATGACGCTAGCATGCTATCTTGGCAGTTTGGTTTGAAATTTTTCAAAAATTCATCCCCTAAACTCAAGAAGAGGCTATGTGTGATCACTAATTCGTATTTCAAATATTTTAGAGTTTTTAATACCCATACTGAAGATTCTGTGCCAGCCCATCCGTCATGCGTGGGACCCATGTCAAAGTAATGGGAAAGTGGACTGACTACATGCAGCAATCCACGTTTTCACACCCACGCGTCAGACAGAGGAACCCAAACGGCAGCACCTCGTATATCCATCGGCCCCATCGTCTCTCCCACCCGCAACTTCTATTCCCCAATCTCTCGGCGAAAAACCACCTTGCACCTCCACCAGCGCAACACCGACCTCCCCTTCCACCGAAGATCCCGAAGATGAAGCGTGTTCGCGGAGACGAGCCGAAGGCGAGTGCGGTCGTCAACGTCGACAGAGGCGACGGCGAGGGTCCGGTAGTAGTCAACGTCGCGGGGGCGGGATCTTCTTCCGGAACTGGAGCCGCTCTTCGCCGCGCCGTGACCGTGGAGGGCTCCGCCCAACCGGCCGTGGTCGCCGTCGCTGATGAGGCCAAGGGAGACGTCGTCCTCGCTCCCGCGGCACAAGCAGATGACCAGGGCTTCGATCCGAATGACCCGTTCTACCGCCACTCCAGGCAGTACCGCGAGCTATATGGCCCCAGAGAGTGCGACGAGTTCGAAGAGGAGGCCTCCGACAACTGCAGCGAGGTACTCTACTATTCCAATCGATCCCCTGTTTTTCTTGATCTTACTGTTCACCATAGGGTTTGCTCATAGGGTAGATTGATTTGCCCTGTCTGCGACTTCTTGTACAAATTGATGATTCTGGGGTTCTTGCTCATCTGATTTATGGTTTGTAGTTACTAGATCTGTAATATTTGATGCACATCTTGATTCAACTGTAATGATTCCTTTTGTGTGATGAATCATACCTGCTTAGTGTAACGCTCACTGCATTTCAAACTTAAATTCATCCGAATATGAATCATACCAGAGTGATTATGATTACAAGAATTATATTATAGGTACTATTAATTGATCTGATACATGGATTTTATAATCACCATTTGTCTTAAACTGGTGCTTATTTATACGATGAAACCATAGTGTGTACATCATTTTAATTTGGGGAACAAATGAATTATCAGTTGCATGTAATTTATGACCATAATTTTTGTTCAATTCCTGCTTATTGACGTCATGAATCCATATTGTTTTATGAATCAGTACATCTTCAGGGAACAAATGATTGATCCCTGATCCATGAAATTTATAATCACCATTTTCTCTTAAATTGGTGCTTAGTTATAATACTGAAATAATGATTGGACTACCCATGAACAAGTTGTGACAACAGTTTAAATTGGTGGTTATTTATATTAGTGAAGTAATTATGTATGGTTGGATCTGGATCATAAATGTTGATTCTACATGATTAATTCTTAATAATGTTCATACAAAAATATTTAATGCTTCAATTGTATTTCAGTTAATTTCCTTCTCTCACTTCTTCTTTACTTTCAAAATCGCAGGAAGACTCTGAGGACATTGACAGCGACAAGGAGGACCGGGACCGGAAGAGCCGCTTCGTTCTGAAGAAGCTGAAGACTGGCCAGATCCGTTTCCGTCGTAACGGAAAGCCACATTGCCCATTCTGCGGCAGGGTTTTCCCGAACGATCTCGAGTGTCTGATCCAGCACGCGACGGGAGTTGGAAAAGGTAGCAAGCAGAAGCACAATCCTGCTAGCAAGGTGAAGCACGCTGCCTTTGGCAAGTTCCTCAGGGACTACGTCAGGACTGGCCTCATCCCGCTCGTCGGTCCAGCTGTTGGCCCTCATGTTCTCCACTAAATTTAGTTTCTGTTTAGTTGTTCCCCTGGAGGTTCATGGTTAAACTATGTCATGTTTCAAAGACTATGTTCTACTTTTGTTATTTGGAACCTGGGCAATCATACCCAGTTGTTTAACTTCCAGCCTAGTGGGCTTGTTCTGTTTTTCCCAAGGCCCAGGGAAGTACATATTAATTTGCAAAAAATGAACAATTAAAATCAGTGAAAATTGAACTGGCAGTAGAAAAAATGCAGGACCAAATAGTCAATCGTAAAGTGTACCCCCTACATAATCCCACTATACAATCCCTTCACACAAGAGCGGCCAGGGTAGCGATATGACATAAACACACAATGGGCACACACAAATTGTAGACTAAAACAATTATATCATATGATAAAGATTATATCATATGATATCAACTGAAACTTCAATACCACCACGCCCGCCCTGGTTGAAAAGAATGAGAACAACATTCCCAGATTCAAAGTTATACTCCTTAGTAAACTCCGACCAGCAGGAATCGAACTTCGTCCTTCCATCAGTAGTAGTGTAGTATGCACCCTGAGGGTGGTAGCCATAGTCATCAACAAAAAAACATGCCTCCCCGCTTTCAGAGATATTCAAGGACCTAACAACTTCATTCGGTATACGCTGAATAATAAAAATTAAATTATATATGGGAAGGATATAAATGATAACTAAGATTACATAAAGAAAAGGAGAATTATACCAGTCCATTGCCCTTCAAATCAGTATTCGTCAAGGTGTGCACAAAAACAACACCAAGACCAAGACCACGCTCACGGAGAAGTTGTTCCTTCTTCAATGTTTGAGCAGTAGTAAACATAACACCTTTAGTGTGGACAAGCTGCAGCTTGGAATTTCTGCATACAAATTTAAAATTAATAAAAGAATAAAAAAGAGGAGATATAACATCAGTTATATTAAAAAAATGGGCAACACATGGTAAAGGATAAAACAGAATTACCATCGACACGATGCTTTTCAGTGCCATCAGGACCTACTGCAAAAATCCCAAACAGTTCATGAGCACTATCAAACCCAAACATGATACAGTCACCAACTTTCAGGTCGTAGTCATGAAGAAATTTTTGGTATCCAGTACCAAAAACACGTGTCTTCGAACTGCCTTTCTTAACATGAAATTTGTACTTCACTTCATCCGATGTAACGACAAAAAAGATATTACCAACAAGGTTGTTGAACTGCCTCCTCACAAAACAAGGCACAGTCTGAAAAAACAGTAGAACAAAAATGCAGAAAATAAGGATATAGTCTAAAATCTGTCAACAAAAAAGATACATTCTAAAAAAGGATATATACCATAAAGTCATCAAATCTGCTTCCAAGATAACAACGAAATGAACTGAGAGTCTCCCGCCTCTGCTGACAATGATTGCCCATCGAACCACAAACAACACAGTTCATCCTGTGTATATTTAGCAATTACCAAAGCTAATAAAAAATACAGGTAGGTAGGGCATATTCATAGAAATCTATCCATAGATCTGAAACCATACACACATATATCCATAGATCTGAACAAACAAGATTATTCAGAGGACAAAAAGGATTTTCAACAAACAGAGAAAAAGGAGGTGAGGTGAAGTAGTGACATGTAAAAACATATTTTCCTACCTCTCAAAACAAACGAAAATCTTCAGAGAGAAAAGAGTTTTTCAGCACAAAAGAGAGAGAAAGAAGATGAAGGAGACTTGCTTCACCGCATGAACAAGGGAGGGCAGAAGGCAAAACCAACCAGGGGCATTATAAATACAATAAGTAGTAGTAACTGCCTACAACCGCTATTTAATGAGGCTGTGGGGTAGATGGTGGTTGCTATCCTGTAAGTTCAAAAGTCAAACACAAAGTATCTCATGCAAAAATGGAGCCCACTGCTATTATGTAATCTCTGTCAATAAGTTCACAATGGCAAAACATCAACACCTTTGAAAAATACATTGAATCATAAAGTTGCACTTCAAAATTATTTAAAACCATATGATTTACAACTTCAAATGTACAACAAAATGTTGACTACATGCCTTTGTTCGGACTATAGGTTAGGTCAGAACAATTATGGCATGTTAGTCATTTTTTCAACATACATAAAAAACAAATGCTCATTTGTGGACGAAGTGCACAATTATACCAAAGTAGGCATCACTTCAACACATCAAACTACACCAAACCTCATGAAAATTTAAATTTGAATTTCCACATGAATGTCACAACATTTACTCAGTCCCACTAGTTACTGATGATTTTACATTGAATTTAGCATTTATTATGAGTTTTACTCGTTTTCTGTCATTTTTTAATAAAAAATCAACAAACACCTAAAATTGTCAGAAAAATCTGAAACTCCTTAGGCACACATACCTACCCTTCATGACCACTCACAAAAATTTGCAGCTCAATCTGAGTACTTGAAGTGCAGCTTGCTTGAAAAAGAGCCCTTCACCGACATGATCGATGTGGGTCCACACATGGATCGACCCAACCAACATGAGGTTCCACAAGTGTTTTCAGACAAAATCTCACATGTGTGAACAATAACATGTATATGTGGGATGTGTTCTCACATATACCTCACATGCAAAAGGTTTTACAACTTCCGGGGTCGACGATTCGACCGTTATGCCGAAAATGCCCTCACTTGTGTAAATTCACATCAAACTACACCAAACCTCATGAAAAATTTAAATTTGAATTTTCCACATGAATGTCACAACATTTACTCAGTCCCACTAGTTACTGATGATTTTACATTGAATTTAGCATTTATTATGAGTTTTACTCGTTTTCTATCATTTTTTAATTAAAATATACATGTACAGTTCCATTTTCAGAGTAATATTTTTCTTTCACGGCAAAAACTTGTTCCCTCCAAATTGTAGTACGCCGGCTGCCAAAACGCCTAAATTTTTTGTTCCCTCCACTCCTCCCGCGCACCCCACCTATCAAATATTTCGCCCTCCCTTATATACGTCGTGCCTCTACCCCATGATTTACGAGCATCTTAACTACCCACCCCCCCGACCTCATCCTCTCGTGCTCACCCCGATCCGGTGTCTTCGCCGGACATTCTTCCATCTCGCATCTATCTCCCCGGCCGGTGGTCGCCATGGCCGCGATCGAAACGTCGGGGGGAAGGAAAATCGCGCACACACGCCGAAGAAGGCGCCCGGCTCGAAGAAACGCCAAGGTAAATCTGTCGGTGATCGGCTTGTTGTTGTGTTTTTCGGATGGTTAGATCGAGAGATCGGTTTTACATGTCTACCATGCCCGTTTGACCTATATCTAGATCTTGCATATTTGATAGATCCAATCCCGACATCATACGTATAGGGTTTATCGTTTTTATTGCAGAGACAATCATGCCGTGCTATACAATCTTTGCCATCCCATTTCTTTGTACAATCTTTTGCATAGACAATTGTTTGCGAAACACTTAACTGAACTAATTCCGATCGTTGCCGAAAACAGCCTGACGAGCTACAGTAAACAACGACATTGCTTCAGACTTTTATTCCTCAGTTTCAGAGGGAAGCAGAGTTTGATCTAGAACAATTGTTTGCTGTTTTCTATGGAACTAGTTAGTTTGCACGTGCAATGAACGTCTTAACAATGTAATGAAGTTTTTTTAATCATGTACTTTGTTTCATCAGTCTATTTATTTCCACAATTTTTGTTTATCTATGTCTTTCAAAAGTCAAAAATCAAATTTCAGCACATATCTGAACTTCTATCAAGACAAATCTGAACTTCTATCAGCACATATCTGAACTTCTATCAGCACATATCTGAACTTCTATCGGTATAGGACTGAACTACCGATACCTCATTACGTGCATACCAAGCCCGCCAAGCAAACTGTAAGGGTAGTATCCACCATGTGAGGTGGTAGTTGTCCAATAACAGATCGAAACCAGCTATCAACAGACATGCATAATTCAGTGTGCGAGGGGAGTCTCATGTGTCAATTATTTGTTACGAGTAGATATCTAAAAGCACATGATGTCCCTTAGCCTGGCATATGCCCCCTCTTATGTTTTGTTCGCCGACATCATACGTAGACTCTTATGTTTTCAATCATTTGCTGCTGTACAATATTTTGCAAAGACAATTATTTGCTGTTTTCTATGGAATTGGCCCCCTCTTATGTTTTGTTCACGCTCCGCTCTTCCGATTATTTCAGCGGAGACACAAAACCCCGTCAAGCCGGCATATGAGCTTGCCAAGGAGAAACAAATGCAAGAAAATGTAGTACGCATGGAAAAAATTTCGCTGAAAGATATGGACCTGGCCACAAATTTCAGAAAGATTTCTCTGGTTTTGCACGTACATTAGTGTATGGTGGGGTACAAATAGGAACTAGTAACAATCTAAAGGACACAAACTGCAAAGAGATGGAGGTCGAAGAGGACCCTTCGTATGAACCGAATCCGTAAGAGATAGCTACTGCCGATGATGATCTTCATTCGTATGAGGATCAGCGCACTATCGGCAAAACTTCAGCTCAGGTCTGTGGAACTATGTCTGAACTATGATAGGAAATACGTACATGCTAAATGTTTCCTACTAATGTAGCCTCTACTTTGCTTGCAGATAGTTGCTTCTTCTGCAATAGTTGCACAGAAGAAGCGATCCATACCTGAAGTTGCACCATCCAACATTGCAACAAGATCAATGGCAACAACCGAACCTGAAGTGGGTCATCGATGAGCCGACGGCCCCCGCTGGTCAGAACACGGAAGGACCACCCTCACCTAACCAGATCATGACATCTCGGAGGCAGCACCTCATCTCCCCAGGACAAACACATTGTAAACTTTGAGCGGCAAGGTATGAAAATTTGTAAAAACTAAACACTGTACCGCATATTTTCATATAAAAGAGAATCATTTCATATCTCTTCTTTCAGAGACATTGACAACATCTGGCGGTAGTAAGAGAAAGAGAGGTGGATGCAGACGTACCATGGGCCATGGACTACATGAGTACACAAGAAGACATGGTGGCAATAAGATGCCAATTGAATTCACTGCTGGTGTCAGGAGACCCAAGGATTATGTCCAGTCAGCAAAGCTGAGCAATGAGGTTGGTATTCACATCCGTGAAAAAATGCCGCTTGCAACACACTGGACACAAGTACAAGAAAGATGAAACTCTCAAACATGTCATTCCTCATGCTATAAGTACAGTAGCGGTGAGTCCTGTACAATCTTGGTTTAACCTAATTAGTATGCTACATGATCAACTATCTAAGAATCTACTGATTAATGCATCACTATTTTGAAGGGAAAGTTTAATATGGACAAAAATGATGAGGTGGCTCAAGATGTGTGTACTGATATGCTGCAAGTTAGTATTCGGCAGTTCCGATATAGGCTTAAAAAGGAGTATTGGCCAAAAATTAAAAATCTCACACTGGAGCAAGCATATCTCAAGAAGCCAGATCATGTAGAAGAGAAAAGCTGGAAAGAACTGGTGAAAAGATGGTTTGATGAGAAGTACCAGGTACATAAACGTTATTCCTTTCAATAACAGCTACTGAATTCTTACATTTCTCTGATCTGGATAAATAAAATGCATGTACTGAACATAGGAATTTGTGTGTAATAAATGGAAAGAACAGAGAAGCTGTGAAACAGCTTCCATACCACTGGATCTCGAAGCTATGTTGCTCACTGGGAACATCTAGTAAGTGTTCTGAATTTCCCAATACAGTTCATACTTGTCATACACAGTGTACAATGGTAATGTGCATTCTACATTTTTTCAAGCGAAGGCTAAGCAGGAAGAAGAAACCTCTCCAATTGAATTTTTTAGAATCACACACACTAACAAGGATAACATTATGAGTGCTGAAGCAAAAAGTGCATATGTAAGAAATATTTCTTATTAGCACAATATAATATAATCCAGTTTTGTATGTTGTCCATGCAATGATTGTAATCTTTATGCAGGATCAAATGGTGGCAAAAAAAGCGGCACCACGCAATGAAGATGAACCTGATTTGACTGATTTGCAAATTGTTCAGCTAGTTCTGAGCGAGAAAAGCCCATCCACCACCTGCAACAGCACATTCCTACCAAGATTGGGCGTCGCAACAAGTTCCAGGAAGTCTTCTGTCTCAGCTACACGCATCCGAGAGCTACAACAAAGGCGCGGATCAAGAGCAGAACTCCATACGAGCAGCTGAAACGTACCACGGTGAGATGCGAGCAAGACTGCAAGAACAAGATGAAAAATTTGAAGAGATCAGGAAGAAGCAGGAGGAAGAACTTGAAGCTGTGAAGAAAGCCCAAGAAGAAAAGACTCTGGCTTATGAAAAGAGGCTGACAGAAATGGATGCCGTGCTTAATTTGCTCCTGAGGACATCCCAGCCACCATCCATGTCTCAATCCCAGGGCAACTAATCTATTGCACCACCATCCTACAACATTATTAATCATAGGTCTTTTAATTTCTTTGTGTTCAAATTGTAATTTTCTTATGAATCTTTCGGTCTGTGAGAGACATATATACTTCTTGTGCCACCATTTAAGTATGATATTTATTGTCTACTTTTTGATATTTCGCCAGTTTTTTTGTTTCCCAAATTTCGCAAATAATTCAAATGCTCTCAAATTTTGTCAAATTCAAAAGGTGACGGAAAATGTCACAACGTCACTATTAAATGAAACCACGTGGCACCAATTTCTGGTCCCACTTGTCAGAATTTGTGGGTCCCACCAGTCAGCATTATTGGGACCCATATGTCGGCAACAACCTGGTCCCACTTGTCTGAATTTTGTGGATCCCACCGGTCAGAATATTGTGGGACCAGCTTGTCATAATATTTTGTGGGTCCCACCAAAATAGCACCATGCCGGTCCCACATGACAGATATCCATGTCAGCGCCGTCGGACCCATGTTGTCAGAAGCCAAATGGACGCACATGTAAGGCCACGTATGCTTTTTTTGGACCAATCAGAAACTTCCCAAGATTTAGATATTGACGAAAGTTGCAATTTTTCGTGACAAACCTGTCTGTCAACAATGAACCTTTGATGTTGACGAATTTGCAGGTCGTCACCATCAAACATTTGACGTTGACAAAAAAATGCATACCGTCACCCCCGATATTTTATGACGGAGCTTCCTTGACGAACCCCATGACGATCAAATTTTGTCACCGCGAAGTAATCCTTGACGAAAATTGGCTTTAACATGACGAAAGTGATTTGTCAAAAAATTGTTTTCCTTTGTAGTGACAATACATGGTAGTCCAAAGAGAGGATACAACCATAAGGAAGATATCCTATTGGAAGAAGTATACCAATATAAGTATTGTTAAGTAAGAGTCATTAAAAACACTATGATGGATGATGTTAAGTGAGGAATATAAGATATATAAGGTAGTATATGTCTATGATGAGTCAATCATAGGAGGTAAGGAAGAGTGATAGGAGTTACATAAGTCTACTTTCAATAATAAACTAGGTACTCATATATGATTCACTTGGGAATCATGGTATGATGGAGTAGAACATCATAAGTACGATAACAAAAGGATGATAAGGAGTAGGATTTAGGGAATAGTTTGAAAGCTTAGGCCTTAAAATCCTGGAAACTGTGTCAAGAATGTTAGAACCATAGTCCTTAATTTAAAGAAGGCTTATTTAGAGCATATCACATAGAGAAATCCTAGAGTTTTATAGGTGGTATATTCTAAACAATCATGTGTTTAGAGTAGACATGTTAGAACTAATTGTATTATAGGAAGTAGTCCTCAATAGCACATATATATGGTATACTACTATTTTGTTAGTACTTCCAAAGAAAACTAGGTTAACTCCAACTATCCCAGGCCATTTTGTTTCAAGTTTGTCTCATTGCAAATGTGCAATTAAGATAAATGTTGAGACCACTAGTAGAGATTCACGTATTGTGCTAAGTATCACAACCTAAACCTATCTTATGTGGTGTTATATACTACACATCTGATCCTGATGTTTGGGGATGTCTTACCCAACTATTATATTCGGGCATATAAGGATGTGTATTATAAACACAAAGCTGAATCTTCTCGGATTTTATTGGATTTTCATTGATTGACTAGATCCATACATGAAGTTTGACTTTGATATGCAAATGCATGTTGCAATATCAAGCTCTTACTTGATGTTATAGGTCTAGAGGGTAAAGGTATTCGTGTAAGGAAGTGACGAATTCTGAAGATTTGAAGACAAGATGTAGGTTCACTTGAAGAAGGAAGTAAAAATTGTGGGAAGCAACCACAACAATCTAAAGAAAGGACCAATCAAAACTCATTTTTATCCTTAATTAAGGAGTACTTCAACATGGAAGTATCATGAAAGTGAGAAAAATAGTGAATATGGAGTAGTAGAAGTGGAGCCGTATTCATTATGGAAGAAGGGATTGCAAGTAGAGTCACTTACGATACTATCTTCATAGTGTCAACAAGTGCTTCTTTTGCAAAACAAACCCTAAAAGAAGGAAAATAGAAAAGTGAAGTCGCAGCTGGTATAATAAGACCGCAGCTGATATAGGATAATCATGAAGAGAAAGAATGTAAAGTGAGGTATATCTTAACTAAAACTATGTAAGTAGCCACAGCCGGTAGGTAGATATTGCCTAAAACCATAACATAGCCACAGCTGGTATGCAATCAGCCACATCTGGTACTAGGTAGTCTGCAGCTGGTACCAGATAGCTCACACCCTGAACATTTCTTTACCCTAAAAGAAAGGGGGATTCCGCAGCTAGTATTTCACAGCTGGTATCTCGTAGTTGGTAAATATTTAGTCGGAGGATTCATAATGGATACCCACAACTGTGTGGATACACCGCAAAGAATGCTTCATGAGACTCTAGAAAAGTACAAACTATAAGCTAGACCAAGACTAATCTTCTAACCTTGGAGTTTAATGATTAGAAGAAAGGAAGTTGAAAGATCATTAGTAAACTCCAAGGGGGAGAGGAAGGCTGAATGAGAAGTATTAAGATATAATATTTGGAGTATGATGGATGAAGAAAAAGGTCTGAACTGAAAGGAAGTCCGATCTTATTTTTTATAAGGTTGTTGGGAAGTACCCATATAATAGTACTCTCAGGAGGATGTCAGACCAGAAGCCGAGGTTCATATCTCGAGGAAGTAAGGGTTAGACCTTAACTTGAGTGGGTAATTGTAATTACTCAAAACCAAGAGAACTTAAGTAAGCTTAAGATAATGAAGTTGGATGAAGAAGATGTCGGAGGACAATCAAAGCTTAAGAAAGTTTAAGATCGAAGGGTTTGACCATACCAAAACTAATGATTATTAGAAAGATTCCTTTCATGGAACCTAAAGAAACCAAAGGGAAGATAACTAGTATAAACTAGAAGCCATGATTGGATGGACTAAATGAGTCTAATCCATTCGTAGAAACAAACCACCAGGACCATCCTTATTGTAAATACCTTACCAAGTACCATTACTTTCGTTATGGTAGTAAGGGAAAACAATACCTTACTTTAAACCAATCCTTTAGAATCAAGGTTTGAACATCGCAGCTGGTACACCATAGTGCCATATTACATCGTAGCTGGATTACCGCAGCTGGTAGAACCAAGCTTTGAGTACCCAAATAGGAAGATGTTATCACAACCATTAGTAAAGGCCATTAGCATCAGAAGATGTCCTAATCCAAGAATCTTAGGAGAGTAAGCCTATAAACTTAGAGTGTTGGAAGAAATCATAGAATAGAAGAAAGTATCAGTGCCAGACATCAGAAGACTCCAGGAAGGATCTGGACAAGGGATATATTCAATTATATCTAATGTGATCACCATGGAATTGAAGGATGGTGATCTGTTCAAAACATTTCGACATTCCGAAACATGAGAGCGTTCGAACTTCGGGACGAAGTTCAGTTTAAGGGGGAGAGGCTGTAATATCCCAGGTTTAGAGGCTATAAAATGAGAGAACACCGAAGTGTGCATTGCATTCATGCATAGAAAATCTGGGGAATTTTCGCGCTTCAAATAAAACTTACCACAGTAACTGAAGTTTCACTTGACTTGCTGGAATTGAAGTAGATCATCAAGTCAAGCGCTATAAACTTCACTGTGATCTTTGCTAAAACCTTGTTTTGGGTAGAGATGATTTGATCTATGGGCTAGATCAAATAGAAGTAGATTTACAACAAACAACACCTTAAGTAAGGATCAACTACAAGATCTTATAAAGGATCTCAACATGCCATTCCTTACAACAACACATGAATAATTATTCAATCCTAAATCAAGGAACACAATTAATTAAGAAACTATTCTATACTTATCTTATACATGTTTTCTACTAAATAAATGTTCCTACCATGAGTCACATGGTATATCTTTTCCACTACAATACTTGAATCCATGTCAAGAACATTCATATTCATTCTTCATTAAACCTTGACCATTCCAATCTTGTTTCTCAACTCATATCATTAAACCTAGAGAAAGGAGAGAATCATTCATGTGCTTATTCTATCCATTGAATAAAACCTAGATTACTATTTAAACCTTATCCAATTGAAGTACTTGTTGATACTAACCCAATGATACAAGAAATGTAAGTCAAGTTCTAAACCCTATTTGACCTAGCTAAAACTTGATAGTAAGTAAGAACCTATTCTTCTAGTAATTATAGAGATGGCAAGTGTTGTGATCATTACAACTTGGTAATGATCATAAACCCTAGAGAAACCCTACCTATTTAGAATAGCTCAACCTTAAGAGGTATACTCAAGTATATGTACTTATGCTTGATCTTGGAAAGAGAACTATAATTCACCAATGAATTGTTATGAGGCCAATACTTTGATCATTAAAATTGGGTGATGATCATAAACCCTAAGAATCTAAGTGAGTGTGTTGAGAGAAGTATTATAGAAGAGAGATTAGTGAGGGATAAGTGGATCATGTCTAATGCATGATCTTACCTTATAAATTGAGATGCTAAGTTAAACCTCTACAAGTGATCCATAGATCTCATTCTTCTCATGAAATAATAAGTGAATCAATAGTAGTTAATCCAGACCAATACTCATGCCTTGTATGGAGTAGTTATGACATTAGTGGTAAACCCTGCCTATCTAAACACTTAAGACAAACCTAGCATTGCCTTGATACATTAATTCTACCTAAGTAAGGAGGATAACCCTAGCCACTAAAATATGATCAAAGCTTATACCATACCCTAAACCTAGTTGTGTATCACATTGGTGATCAGAACTAAAACCCTAGGCCATATTTGAATTCCAATCCAAGCATTACTTTGGATTATAAATAGAACCCTGCAATACCTCATGCCCACTTAATACTTCAATTAGTGAAGTATTCCCAAAACTCTAAATCTTTCAAGTAGAATTCACCCCACATAGAATATTGTTTCCTAACTTGTGTATCATGTATCACAAATAATAACCCAAGCCATATATACCTTTAGACTAGATTCCATTTGGTGAGTAGAGTGAAACCAATAACCAATTCCACTTTGATTTCCAATCACCTTGTTTAGTTGCCGAAATGGAATATTGTGTCATAATTAAACCAACACTTTAACAAGTGAGTCAACCATAATTAGCTTAGGATCTATCTTAAATAATTCAAGTCAGTAGTTTGCTAAGCAAGATTATTTAACACAGAGTGAAGTCAACCATATTCTTAAACCTTTGGAAACAATTCTTCACATAAAATCATGAACCAATCCATTCCCATTGCCATTTATTTTAAACTCTAGCTATAATTATAATATGTGCACAATCCATATTATGATGTACAAGTCAAACTTAACAAAGTGTTCACTAAGCACATGTTATAATTTTCAACCATTCAAACAGAGTGGTTCCTAAATAAAAGGAATAGAGATAAACATTTAAAACCATGTTCATTTTCAATTTAAAATGCATTTCACCAGAACACCAAATTACTCAATTATGAAATGGTTGTTTATAAACAAAACAATACAACAGGTAGCATTATCAAATTGTTCTGATATTAAAATATTTTAGAATCTGCAAAACAACACATAATTCAAATCAAGTTAAAACCAGTAAATAAAAATAGAAAAAGAAAACAGAAATTTGAAAAAGAAAATGGAGGGAAACTTACCTGGCAGGCCGAGCAGCACCGCAGCAGCCCATCACCACCACGTCAACCAAGCCCAGTATCAGCCCAGCCCAAAGCCACTTACCGTTTGGATCGCTTTGAAAATCGTGCAAGGAGAAAAGCCACCTTCTTCTTCTTCCCCGGCGTCGACAGCACGGCATCGCCAGTAGACGTCGAGCTCGTCGACGATAAGCTTGCCCGGACGCGCCAGAAGGTTCCAGAACTTCGCGCTAATCGTTTCGCGTCCGAGTCTATCCACGGGAGAAAAAAATCTTCGCCGAACTAAACCTTCCAGAGACCGCCACCTCTCCACCGTCGCCGTCGCCGTGTCACAGCCACAGTGCTTCCCCCGACGTATAAAGCCTCGAGGAGAACCTCCGTGAAGCCTTTGATCATTCCAGACCATCCTTATCCTTTCTCGTTCTCTCTTTCTTCCACACTGCATCAGTTTCTGTCACCGACGAACTCCATGGCGCCATCGATTGTCAGCACCCCGGAGTCCGTGGGGTAGCTCGTTGGATGCGCCTGCCGATGTAGGTTCTCCTGGCGGAAGGAATCGAGTAGGGGAGCTCAGGGCGAGGCCAATTTGGGATTTTCCCCTTACAGCAGTTCGTCGAAATCCGCGATGCTGTGCTCGTCTCCGACCATCTCAAGCTTCGCCGAGGGTCTCATCATCTTCCTGGTGAGCTTACGCGTCTTACGAACCCATTATTCATCCTTAGCATCGCCTGTAGCTCCGTTTCATGGTTTGGCCGGAGTGCGCCGCCGCAGCACATGGTTGCCGGTGATGCTCCGGCGAGTTTCTCGGCAAACCACCGCTACCATCGTACTCAGTAGGTCGAGAGGGTCCATAAACATGTAGTAGATCATCCCGGGGAGCCCAAAATCGGCGTCGCCATTGCGTTCTGACCCGCCGGCGTCAAGCCGCCGGTGGTGTCGACGTGGAGGTGGACCCACTGGTCGTGTTGACTGGTCTTTGCCCGCGTGGCAAGTGACCTAGTCAACGGCCCCACCAGTCAGTGATTGTGGGTACAGCTCGAACCGGTATGCTTAGTAATTTCCATTTAATTCAAATTCCAGTAAATTGTTAAAACTTTGTAAAATCATACAAAATTCATTTCAACTCAGAAAAAGATAAATGATATATCAAAATGCTCACAAAAATAAACTCTATTCAAATAAAATATAAAACAAAAATGTGTGTCAAAATAAAAATTCACTTATTTTTAACCTTATTAAATATGCCATTTCAATTATTTAAAATACAATTTGAATTCAATAATTAGTGGAGTTACTCTAATTATTAAATCTTGTGAAAATTAATAAAATGTCAAACCATTTCTAATTTTGATTCAAAGTAATTAGTAACCACAACTCTATTATTAATCAGCATTCTAGGAGTTGTACCATAATTTAGAAACCCTAGTTTTAATTTAAGTAAGACATTGATCTCATTATTTCATGTGTTCATCCATAGTAATTGCAAACCTAAAACCCTAAGGATTTAACCCATGTGATCATTACACTTTAGTAGTAACACTAAAACCCTAGTTGCTTATCACATGTGATCATGTGAATTTCAACTTTACTTGTGGAACCTTGATAAGTAACCAATGAATGCATAATCATGATCCATCAACCTAAAACCAATTCACATGAGCTTGTCATTTCATGTTCCTATTCTTAATTAAAACCTATATGATTCACTAGTATCACCTAGGTATAAACCCTAACTTATTAATTAAATTAGTAGCATTGAACACTATTCTATATACCACACCATTAGGATCAACCTCAATCATCAAACCCTAGTTGAACCATAATGATAAACCCTAATACCAATCTTGTGTAGTAATGCACATCACATGCTCCTATTCCACTCAACCCTACTTAGGAAATGATAAGCCACTTAGCTTAGGAATTACTAGTGATTACTTAATGAAGTAAATGTGAAGCCATAATAAACCCTAACTCAAAGCAAAACCTTGACCATCATCTTTGATATGATACCATAATCAACCATCATAATAAACCTGCTAATACTTGCTATATAGAAACCCATTCAACTTAAGAATCCAACTAGTTCCTATTAATGAACTAAATGAATTCAATAGTAAACCCTAGAAAGCCATAGCTCCTATGCATAGTAGTTCATATTCTTATTTAACCTGTTCTTCAAAAGTTATTCTTTTGAAGTACAGATGTCAATCAAACCTTAGAAGCCATATCCTTCTTTGAAATACTAAATGTTTCTTAAACAACATGTTCTTCAAAAGTTATTCTTTTGAAGTATAATATAAATAATCATCAACCATGTTCTGTAGAACTTAAAATTGACAACTGTTCTTTACATATTATTCCATCACTATTCTTATGTGTATGATTGTTATGATGCCTTACATCACTTGTGTATGATGCTAATATAACCAAACCCTAATAAGAACCTTATTTGAGAATCATTCTAAAAGTGCAACCAACCCTAAAGAAATCTTTACAACTCATACATCCTAAATCATCGAGGTTAGGTTACGCTCGGAACGATTGCATCTCATATTATGCATTATAGCATCTTTGCCAGTTCTTTAAACATTGTCCTTACCGGACAATGATGGTATTTCAGCATTTGGAGTTATCACGTATCGAAGCTTTTGCCTGCATAATCTTGCAGTCAAGAAAGGCAAGTTCATCGCTTGCTCATGTCATTTGATTATTTGTATCAAACTATATGCAAAGTACTATACTTATCACTCATGCATTGAAAAGCAAAGTATTATTTTACATTTATGAATATGACTATGTGGTGGGAAATGGAACCATGGTATGTGTTGATATGGTGGAGGTTCCATTGCATGGGTTATATCACCCTAGGATTAATTACCAATGCCGTCCATTGATTCTAGCGCCGTACATATCGCGTTATCCATAAGATCTATAATGGCTCTGGGGAAGTCAGCTGTATCTTTTCCCTTCTGCACGCCAACGGATCGGAGAGCCGGTGGGGTGTTGGAGGCACTACCGCAATAGGTTGGGAAATCCTTTTAAATCCCCATCCATTAGTGATGATAAGCTCTATGATCTATGATGGATTGTCCGGAGTACACCATGAGTAAAGCCGTATTATCGGGGGAAGTCTACTGGAGGTGTACGGTTGGACAAAAGGGTGGGTTTGCAGGGTCGCGGAGAAGGCAGTGATTGGCTTGGATCTTATACTGGGCCTCACACCAAAGGAAGTGTGGACGGGGACATACTCTCGGCCGGCAACATGGTTAAGATCTCTTGTGGGGTAAAGTAACGCACCTCTGCAGAGGGTATCAAGAATTGTGACTGTCACTCCCTGCCTGGGAAGGGAATCGCTATGACAGCGGCAGAAAGGAACTCCACGAAGTTCTAGTCAACCTGTGAAGACTGACGGGCATAGTTTTTAGAATAAAATAAACCTTTTGAAGAAATGTTTACAAAAACTTGCATTGGCCTATGACTTTCTGGTCTATGGCTGTAGCTAGTGCATGATACACCTATTTCCTAATATGAACTTGCTGAGTACGCTCGTACTCATGCTATCCCATTTGAACCCCCTTCTTAGATTAAGGCACCGAAGGAGAAACTACCGTGGAACTCAAAGACAAAGGAGTCAACGGCAACAAGATGAAGAATTCAATCAAAGAAGTCAATGGAGTCAACTTCTGCACCAACTATAAAGGAAACCTAGACTAGTAATAGAAGGGAACCTTTCCCTAATCCTAGCACCTAAGTAACTAGATTTCTATAGCAAGCCAAGTAGCTCTTGAACTTGAGTTAGCAATAAGATAGACTACGAGTCGTTCTTCTGGAGTTTTATTTGAAGTTTTACCTCACTGTAAAGTAGGAGGTTGTGTTGATCTTATGTAAACAGCTCGTGTGTACTTCTATAGCCATACCTTGGACTCGCATATGTTTCTGTTGTACCACTCTGAGAGATGTAATATGAGTGGAACGGTGTTTCATTTGTGTTATGTCAATGACTTGTCTACTACACCATGCAGTGGTACGCTGGGTCACCGCACCGGCCAGCCGCCGCGCCGCCACGGCCAGCCGCGCCCCTAGCCGGCCCGCCCGGCCCAGATCTGGCCCGGCCGCCCACGACCGCCGGAGCCCCTCGCGCGGCCAGCGGCCAGCAGTGGCCGCTCCCGCCCGCAGCCTGAGACGCCGGAGCCCGGAGATCTCCCGTGCGCCGCTCCCCGCGCCCGTCCAGGCCACCAAAACGCCGGCGTCGGCACGCCTCCACCGCGCCGCCAGGGCCCCGAAGCACCTTCGCGCCCGCTGCACGCTGCCGCGCCCCCAGCACGCCGCCGCGCCAGCTGCACGCCGCAGTACCCGCCGTCCTTGAGCCTCGCCCGTGCGAGCTCCCTCTCGCCATGGATGCGGGATGGGAAGAAATGCCCCGCCGCCACCTTCCTTGGGGAGCGCGCGGCTTTGCCGGCCCCCCTCCGACGGCGGCGAGGGAAGGGAGGAAGGTTGGGAGCCTGGGGCAGAGGACTCTAGCTTACACATGAAACTGTTTGTTTCTATGAGTTTGTATTGTAATTGGTGTGGGATTTGTGTTGAGCTTGTCTCTGAAGGGCTGGAGCACGGATGCATGATGCCTTTTTGTCATGTGTGTTGTGTTTAGTTTTGAGTTTGTCTCTGATGGGGCTGGAGCACGGATGTCTGATATGTTTTTGTCATGTGTGTTGTGTTTAGTTCTATTTAAAGGGAAATTATAACGAGAAATAGGTTTAGATTTTAGTCTCTTGTCAGCTGTCATATTATCTAGCGAACTGCGGATGTCAATGGCCATCAAAACAAATTAAAATAAATTGTCATGTGTACCTGGGGGGTCGCGTTGAGCGTCCTAGGGATCAAACGGCCAATATTGAGATGGCCTGGATGGAGCCTCCTGATCCGCAAAGTAGTGGCCTTCATCCCCAACTCTCCTAATCTTCCTGTGTTGGCATCCGCTCTCCTCTTTCCTGCAACACCTCTCGCTGTGAAAGCCACACGGCCATTGTTGCAAAATAAAAATCGCCGATGAGGTCCTCTCACGAGGCTCTCTTGGAAACACCTCGTCCCAAACAGCTCGCAGCACCTCCACCCTCCATGGCAACATCATATCCCACCAAGATTGATGAGTTTGTGAAGTCAAAGGAAACAATTACGCTCAAGACATTGGAAGCAAAGATGATGGAATTCCTCATTTCTATCTTACGCAAAAGAAGGGAACCGAATCCAAGGCAAAGGCGAGAATAATAAAAGGGTTTCTTCCTTTTCTGAGGGATCGACGCCCATTTATTTATGTGCCCTCATCCACAATTCTACAATAGCTATTTCCCATTTAAAGCATTTCCCTACTAATACTAATATAGGTGTAGAAAAAGACAAAAGCTTTAGAGAAAATAAGTTACAGGTCGAGTCCCGATGACCCACAAGTATAGGGGATCGCAACGGTCTTCGAGGGAAGTAAAACCCAAATTTATTGATTTGACACAAGGGGAGTCAAAGAGTACTTATAAGCCTTAACAACAGAGTTGTCAATTCAGGTGCACCTGGAAAAGCGCTAGCAACATTGTGATATGAAAGCAGTGGTAATATGATGGCGTGCTGACAGGGAAATGTGATGCGGCAGTAATATGAGGGCAATAGTAACACAGCAGTAGCAGTAACACAGAGGTGATGGCACTGGAAAATATCTCGGCACGCAGTTGATTGAAAAGCAATGATGATGAAATAAAGGACCGGGGTTCCCGGCGATCTACACTAGTGGTAACTCTCCAGATAACAAGTGTTGAGTGAATAAATTACAGCTGGGCAATTGACAGAATTGAATTTTGTATTAAGACAAAATATCCAGTCTATTAATATCGTAGGCATGTTTTCCATATATAGTCATACGTGTTCGCAATGAGAAACTTACATAACATCTTTTGTCCTACCAGCCCGTTTGCAGCGGGGCCTCAAGGGAAACTACTGGTAATTAAGATACTCCTTTTAATAGAGCACCGGAGCAAAGCATTAACACTTGGTGAAAACATGTGATCCTCAAATCAAAGTCACCCCCTCCGGCTATCCAAATTCGAGATCACTTTGGGGCCTCGGGTTCCGGACAAAGACATATGCATACAATTTGTAGATATAATCTAAGCAACAATTATAGAGCCTAGATCTAAGATCATGCCAATCGTGCACTAGTGACAACCATTAAACATAATAATATTGCAGCAACAAATACTTCACAAACTTATAAGATATACTGAACATAATGATCAATCCATCGGATCCCAACAAACACAACACCGATTACATCATATGGATCTCAATCATGTAAGGCAGCTCATGAGATTATATTGTATTGAAGCACATGGGAGAGAGTACCATCTAGCTACAGCCAAGAACCCATAGTCCCTGCAGGAACTTACTCACAAACCATCATGGAGTTGAAGTGGAGGCGGTGGAGTCGATGGTGATGGCTCCGGGGGCACTTCCCCGTCCCGGCAGAGTGCCAGAATAGAGACTTCTGTCCCCCGAAACTTGGTTTCGGCGATGACGGTGGCTACGGAACTTTTCGTGGACAGAGGGTCTGGTTTCTGGGGTTTTCCCGATACGAGTAATAAATAGGCAGAAGGGCGGAGCAAACGAGGCGACGAGGCGCCAGTACATGGGCCAGGTGCGACCAATGGTGGAGTCACACCTGCCCTATGTACTGCCATGTGGCAGCTCTCCTGCGCGTGTCCTTTTGGCTTCGTCTTCGTCCCGAAAAATAAGACTCTGGGCTTTTGTTTCGTCCAATTCCGAGAAACTTTCATGTACAACTTTTCTGAAACACAAAAACAGGAACTGGCACTGCGTTAATAGGTTAGTCCCAGAAAATGCTAAAAAGTGTGGAAAAGTGCACATAAAACATATAATTTTTTTAACAAAACAAACATGGAGCATAAAAAATTATAGATACGTTTGCAACGTATCAAGTCCCAAGAAGACGATAGTTGATCATGAAAGAGAAGAAGAATTAGATGAAGCAAGCTAGGTGTGTGATACGGGCATGAAGGCCGAGGTGAAGCCCAATTTCAGGACTCCACCTAGCTAGTTATCTTATTTAATGTATGTTATATTTCTGGTCATATGTGGGCCAATTAGGGTTTTTAATAAGATTGAGTTAGTTTTAGTTTGGCTTGTCCAAACCAAGTTAGAGAGTCCCACTAGGGCTGGTCGGCCTCCTCTCCCTCATATAAGGAGATGGTGCGGCTAGGGTTAGGGAGAGAACAAGTTTGAGTTTAGTCTAAACGCTATCTGAAAGATCGAGATGTCGCCTAGAGGGGGGTGAATAGGCAATTAAAAACTCTTACAGATTTTCCTTGTAAGAATGCGGAATTAAACTAACGTTTAGTTTACAAGCACAAACCCTAAATATGCTAAGCTCAACTAAGTGTAACAATAGAAACTAGAGCTAAGCAAGATAGGCACAAGATATATGTAGCACAAGTGATAGCAAGATATATGTACTTCAAGCACGATGGCTATCACAAGGAAAGAGAGCTCGGGTAGAGAAATAACCGAGGCACGCGGAGACGAGGATGTATTCCCGTGTTCCCTTCCTTTGCAAGAAGGTATGTCACGTTTGGAGGAGTGGAGGTCACACGAAGGATTCCCCGCGCCACGAAGGCTCACCCTATTCTCCGAACCACACCCACGAAGGATAATGGTCCTTTCCATATGGTTAGCTTTTCCTCCGCTCTGGAGATGGCAAGCTCCACAACCACTTCACAAGCTCCACGAAGGAGAAGCCCGGGCCCCTTCACAATCTTCCACGAAGAGATCACCGGGGCACCAACCAAGCCAACTAGGAGGTCTCCATCCAAGAGTAACAAGCTCACGGTCTCTCACTCGAACTAATCGTGGTGGAGAGCTCAACACTATGCAATGATGCAAAGCAAGAACACTAGTGGTGTTCAAGTCCTTCACACTCAAATCCCACCAAAGCAACGAATGCTAGGATGAGATTGGAGAGGAAGAACAATGGGGAAAGTCAACAAAAGACTCCAAGATCTGGATCCCAAAAGTTCCCCTCACTTAGAGGAGAAATGGATTGGTGGAAGTGTAGATCTAGATCTCCTCTCTTAGATCCCTCAAGAATGAGCAAGAATCATGGGGGGAGACAAGAGAGAGAGAGCAAGTTCTTCAAAAGAAACAATGGAGGAGAGAGAATAGAAGAACTAGCCCAGCCCAAGGTGGAAGAAGGGCTATTTATACCCCAAGAGAAAATATACCCGTTGGGGAAAAAAGACGGAGAAAAATGCAGGAAAAACGGGCAGAAAATCGGCCCAGCCGATTGCCAGGCCGACCGACCGGATTTGGGGCTGAGGAGCCCGGTCGGCTGACCGGTCGGGCCAGCCCAGCAGCCGGGCGGGGGGGGGGGCGCCGCACGGGGCGGCAGATAGCCCATCCGAGGCGCGGGTGGGGCGCAGGCCGCGTGGGCCGCGCGGATGAATGGCAGCCCAGCAAGGAAACCGGCGGGGCCGAGAGGTGCGCCGGGCAGGCCGGTCGCAACCGGGCCTACGGCCGGTCACAGGCCAAAGGCCACTGGAACCAGCCGGTTGGCACAGGCGCCCGGGCCGGTCTCGGTCGGGTGGGCCGGCGTGTGGTCCAGCAGGCCGGTCGGCCGGCCGGCTGCCCCTCCCCTTTTCTTTTTCTTCTTTTCTCCTTTTTCTTTTTTCTTAATAACGAATGCTCCCGAACTCCGATTCGAATGAAACCAATTTTGTTGGAAAGATAACGACGAAATATGGAGACTCCTCACAGAACATTTTATATGATTTTAGAGAGGGAGTCTCCCACCGTCAAGAAACCGTGAAGACGTCCAAACTCGAAAACGCAATAGAAGATGCATGCGAATTCCGTTTTCGATGAACTTGGGCTTGTTGTAAAGCTAGCAACAAGCTCAAGAACCTCTCACAGAGAAACACCAAGAAGCAATAGGGATATGCAAAGTATGCAAAGGATTGAGCTCCCTAAGACGATGTGATCAAGTTACCCAACCGAAAGCCCCTCTTAATAGTGCGGCTATCTATCCTATAATCCGGTCTCTCATCAACCACCTTGAGACCGGTAAAAGGAAAATCTATCAAGGTCATACCTTTTCCTTGCGCATCCCGCTTGATCTTGATGATAACTCTTCAAGCTCTACACAAGCTGGAATGCCTCACTTGATCATCGTTACTTCGTGAAGACTCACAAATGCTCCCCCATACATTATGATGGAAAAGCTTCATTGATGCACATCTTCACACGTCCATTATCACCAAATGGACGGTACCATTGAGCGGGCTGAATATGCAACTCAAGAAGGTACACGATGATGCTTGCAAGACAGGTGGAGTCTATTTCAGACTCAGTGCACTATAAAGGGCAAGGCTTGCAAGTTGATGATTGATGGTGGTAGTTGTACTAATGGCATAAGCAAGGCGATGGTGGTAGCATTGGGGTTGTCTACATGTCATCTTCCTAAACCTAAGCGTCTTGAGTGGTTGAATAACTGTGGTATGCTGAAGATTACTCATAAGGTGTGTATGCCATTTACAGTTGATGATTATGCTGATGAGATAGAGTGCGATGTGTTGCCATTGGAGGTGTGTGGATTGTTACTTGGGCGGCCATGACAGTATGATCGTAATATGACACATGCTGGGAGAGCAAATATATATTCTTTTCTGCATGGTGGCAAACAAAGGACTTTGAAGCCTATGGATGATGATCATATCAAGTCCGATGTGAAGTTAGTGGTACGTAAGAAGAGGTTGAACAAGCCTAAAGTGCAGCATGAGGTGCATGATGTTCCGAGCGTCGATGTTGGTGATGTTTCAGCCATGCTTGTAGATGACAAGCCAGTTATTGTTGGTGACAACCCGGATGAAGCTAAGCCTGTTGTTGATGAGGATGTTGCATTATGTCCTACAGTTCCAGTTGGTGTTGACGCAGGTTGTCAGAATGATGATGGTTGTGCTGATGGTGTTTCAGTGCATATGGCGCAGATGCGCGTGGGAGGAGAGCGCGTCACAGGAGACAGTCGGCAGTGGCACTACCGTGCTAGGAGTACTGCAGTCCAGTATTTCGTGACACCGCGGATGCATAGAGGCAAGGATGGACGTCTTCGACATTTATGTGGCCCAAGCATTACACATCTTGTATAGGGTCATGTTCAGCAACACATGGGTCGTCAAGAGTTGATAAGAAGAAGATGTTGGCGCTAAAATCCAAGTTCATGTGGCGAAGAAAGGAGGCGCCAAGTGCTGTATCAAGTCAAGCACGCCGAGAGGGAGGATGTGGTGTGGTAGGCAGGCAAGACTTGAAGACGGCGCGGACGTGTGATGTTCATATCACGTCACCTTTTCGAGAAGACCCCCATGCGTTGGGGACAAAACTTCTTGAAGGGGGAAGGATGATACGGGCATGAAGGCCGAGGTGAAACCCAATTTTACGACTCCACCTAGCTAGTTATCTTATTTAATGTATTTTATATTTTTGGTCATATGTGAGCCCATTAGGGTTTTTAATAAGATTGAGTTAGTTTTAGTTTGGGCATGTCCAAACCAAGTTAGGGAGGCCCACTAGGGCTGGCCGGCCACCTCTCCCTCATATAAGGAGATGGTGCAGCTAGGGTTAAGGGAGAGAAAAGTTTGAGTTTAGTCTAAACGCCATCGCGTGGGTGTGCTTGGTGAAGCATCTCTCTGGGGACGGCGTCGCCGTTTATCTAATAAACTTGCTGCGGAGGTTCTTGTGCCCATCAAGAATTATCGTAGATTGGTTTAAGGCGTGATGATCTTCATCATGTTGCTCGCTGGATTGTTCCTCTACTTCAGGTTGTGTTCCGCGCGTAATTGGGAGTATCTAGTACTAGGTTGTCTCGCTGTGAAACATCGGGCAAACACCCGAGAGGATCAGATTGGATCATCTTATCAGTGCGTGACATGGAGGAGAGGAAGCTCGCTCTTGAGGAGAGGAAGGCTGTGGCAGAGCTTGTTGTCAAGGAGAATAAGATGATGATCATGGATCCAACCACCATGGATGCCTTCACTAGAAAATGGTGGGATATATGAGGAGGCTCGAGATCATCTCTAGGAGAAGGCAAGCCCGTGTTGAAGTTCATAACATGTGCTTAGTGCTCATGGGTTAGAATCGTTGACACGGATTTTATTGGGATGATGGATATCCTTCACGTGAAACCCTGAGGTTGATTCCAAATGGACCATGGGGGCTCCTAATACGTGCAATGTTGAAAAAAAGATAATATTTAGAACTAAAATGTGTCTAGATATATCCATATTATAGTCAATTAATATGAACCGGAGGGAGTACTTGTGATGCAATCTAGACTTTTTTATGCTTCGTCTTGGATTTGTTAAAATGTAAAATTCTTTTCTAAACCTCAAATAACTTTTTTGTTTTCATTTAGATGCAGTTTGCGTCTAGTAATAATTAAGCTGAAAAGAGTTGATCATAAAAGCTTGAATTTGAAAGTTCATTAATAAGAGCAACACAAACTTCAAAGTAGACCTCGGCAGAAACCTCATCATTTTTTCGCATAGTTAAGGTAGATGACGCCTCAAAAGAAAGATAAACATGCATCGATCGGGAGCGCATAGCAGAAGCGCTTCGCGCAAACCACGACGCCGACCTATCCTCTACGCTTCCTCCGGTATGCCGCTCAGCGCCGGCCGCCACTGGCCGCGCCGCGCTGCCGCGCCTCCCTCCAACTCCGGCCGTCGCCTGTGTAGCGGATCGCACGGCCGCTGCTCCACCCGCAGAGACTCGAACGCCGCCGCCGGCTCCACATGCCGGTGCAGGCTAACCGTGGCGGCGCCCCCGCGCTGCCTCCGGATGACGCGCGCGGCGATGCGCTCAAGCTCGCCCCTGCTCACGACGATCTTGACGGTGCCCTCACCCTCGCCGCGGGACACGACGGTCACGCCGCCGCCGTGACGAGGCGCCTGCCGCTGGGTGCTCTGGAGAGGGAAGCAGCCTTGCATGGATTTTGGGTGTGCAGAACTATCTGTGCTCGCGGTTTCTTCTGCTAGCCCACTGGTTACCAGTATATATAGACCAGTCGGATCGAAACATTTCATTAGCATAAACGAGAATTTTGGTCTTCGGCTGCTCATGTTCCGGCCGCCTAATTAACTGTTAAGTTGACATTCTATTCAGGTTCGTTCAATCATCCAACTCTACGTGCAGCCGCGGCGAAGTTGGCGCCGTTCCCCTCCAATGATTTGCTTTCATTGGCGTCGCCGGACAAGGTCCCAACTGAACTGTACACATCATTGCACAGTCCTACTGCTTTGCTGAAAATTAATAACGTGCCGTGCTTCTACGTTCCATCCATGATCCATCACATGCAGGCGATAGGCGAAGCTCGCATTTTTCTGAAGTCGCAGAAATGAACTCGTATCTTTTTTCAGAAAAATATGTCACGACATCTCCAACAGTTCCAACATCTCTCAAAATAAACCCTCAGAATGCAAAAAACTCCAAAAAGAGCTCTTTTTTTTAAAGAAACATAATTTAAATATAGACACTCGCTCCTTAGAAACACACGTATACCCTACCCATATGAGCACTTTCGAGAGACCGAGTCCAAGAAACTAAACCACCGGGTCTTGCGATTGAAGAAGTCACCACACGTGAATCTACCACCTTTATGAGTCACCAAAACGTCAAACTTAGGGTTTGATCCCTGGTGTACTGGAAGTATCACTGTCCTCTTAGCCATCCAACCACAGGTTGGTTCTCGGGCCCATGAAGTCTTAAATTTTGAAAAATTCAAAACCAATTTTCTCGGTTAAAATTTTCCGATACATTTTTAAGTATATAGAAATGTGTGGTATGTATTATTTTTTCTACAAAATTGCATTTCCATATACGACATACACAAAAAAGGAATATTGCAAAGATCAGTGTCATATTATTTATGACTACTTAGACTAAGCATGTAGCACCCACCGTTCTAGGCTACCCTCGACATTGGCATAAAGGACTTGAAAGTGCATGGAGCCCCCATGTGTGGTTTTGGTAATTAATGACAATTCCTATGGACTAATGTTTGCATGGAGTTATATTTGTAGGAGTTGTCCATAGGCAATATTTGAACTATATGTTGGCTTCAAGATTGCAATAAGAAGCAAATGAAGAAGATCAAGTGTCCACTATATCTTGAAGATGAAGATGAAGTGAGCCCTCAAAGTTAACTTCAAGACATCAACATGATGAAGAATGAAGAAATGAAGTGCAAGTTCAAGATGAGCCATCTCGAAGAGATCCTTTTCTTGAATCTTGCCATCCATATGGTGATCATGCATATGAGAAGATGCGACGAAGAAGAAGCTCTCCCATGATGGATTATGGGGGAGCAATCCACAAGCAGACTTCGTCAAGCAAGCACAATCAAGAAAGGCGTTACATCTTGTTGCGGTCAAGACCGTCATCATCGAGCTCAAGTGGAATGCGCAAGATTAAGGTTTGCTCTTGATAGGGTTTCTTTCTCACCGGTCTCATAGTATAGTTGAAGACAGGTTTATAGTTTAGTTGCCATACTATCAAGAGGGCTCTCGAGTGAGTAACTCGATCGTATCCTTTGGAGAGCTCAAATCCTTGCATCATTGCATCATCTTTCTTGGTTGTTATTCGTATCTTATCCATGTTATGTTTTAGAGTTTGTGCTTATTCTCATGACAAGCTCTAGTTCATAAAGAATGGTTTTTTGCACGGGTAACTTGTTACATTTTCGAGGTTGTTGATTTTACCGGTATGTTTTTTTAGATAGGTCAAAACTTTCATCATTTATTTCTATCCTACCTTACTGGACTATGATGGTTACCTGCATGATCTTGTAGAGCTTGTTACTAGCTTAGAAACAAGCCCAAGATCATCAAAATCGGAGTCCGGATGCAAAAGTTCTTCAAGTTTCCGTGAAGCAGTTTTTTGGTCGGAAGTTGGCCGGAACTTCCACCCTACTTCCGGTGAACTTCCGGAAATGCTGATTCTGCACGCAGAAATCATACCGGGAGCATTTCGGGGGCGCCCTACTTCACCCGGAAGTTGGCCGGTACTTCCGGGGGGTGGAAGTACCGCCCCAAATAACCGGAAGTTCCGGTTTTGACGAGTTTTGTGCATAACGGGCAGATTTCTCTTCCCCTATTTAAGGGGGTCTTCTTCCCCAATGTTACCCATGCGTTAGAGCTCATTTTTGTCCCCATTGTTGACTTTCTTTAAGCTTGCTATCTCCCTCTCCCCCGCATGAATCTTGCATCTATTTGAGAGAAAGATAGAGGAGATCTAGATCTACATCTACATCTTCACCAATCAAATCTCTCTCTTTGTGAGGGGAACCACTAGATCTAGATCTTGGAGAAATTTGGTGTTTCTCCTCCTATTTGTTCTTCATCTCTTATTCCCCCAATAGCTTTTGTAGCTTTGTTGGAATTTCAGAGAGAAGTGCTTGAGCATCTTTGTGGTGTTCTTGCCATTGCATTTGGTGCATCGGTTTGAGTTCTCCATGGTGATTCGTGGAAGTCAAAGCAAGAAAGTTGTTACCCTTGGGTTCTTGGAACCCTAGATGGATTTGAGGCTTTGTGGTGATTTCTTGGGAGCCTCCAATTAAGTTGTGGATGCGTGTCCCAAGCTTTGTGTAAGGCCCGGTTTCCGCCTCGAAGGAAATCCCTTAGTGGAACCGTGACCTTGGCCTTTGTGGCGAGGGTCACCGGAGAATAAGGTGAGGCGCCTTCGTGGCGCTCGGTGTGTGGTGTGACCTTTGTGGCGTTGGTGTGCATCGAGCAACCACACCTCAAGGTGAGGCCATTTGTGGCGTTCGGGAGAGCTAATCCACCGCACCTCTCCAACGGAGATTAGCACTTGCAAGAGTGTGAACTTCGGGATAAATCATCGTCTCGCGTGCCTCGGTTATCTCTATACCCGAGCTCTTAACTTATGCACTTTACTTTGTGATAGCCATCGTGCTTGAAGTGATATATCTTGCTATCACATAGTTGCTTGTATTGCTTAGCATAAGTTGTTGGTGCACATAGGTGAACCATAGTATATAAGTTTTGGGCTTGTGATGTCTACGGGTGCTTCTATTCTTGTAGACAGTGTTGGGCCTCCAAGAGCAGAGGTTTGTAGAACAGCAGCAAGTTTCCCTTAAGTGGATCACCCAAGGTTTATCGAACTCAGGGAGGAAGAGGTCAAAGATATCCCTCTCAAGCAACCCTGCAACCACAAAGCAAGAAGTCTCTTGTGTCCCCAACACACCTAATAGGTGCACTAGTTCGGCGAAGAGATAGTGAAATACAGGTGGTATGAATAAATATGAGCAGTAGCAATGGCACCAGAAAAGTGCTTTGCTGTCCAGGACTGGCGTGTGGTTGATGGTGGTAATATTGCAGACAGTACAAATGCAGTAAAACAGTAAACAAGCAGCGATAGCAGTATTTGGGAACAAGGCCTAGGGATCATACTTTCACTAGTGGACACTCTCAACATTGATCACATAACAGAATAAATAAATAGATGCTAGACTCTACACTCTCTTGTTGGATGATGAACACCACTAACTGTGTAGGATTACACGAACCCTCAATGCCGGAGTTAACAAGCTCCACAACATTCGATATTCATGTTTAAGTAACCTTAGAGTGCATGACAGATCAACATAACCAAACCAAGTACTAACATAGCATGCACACTGTCACCTTCACGCTACGAAAGGAGGCATAGATCACATCAATACTATCATAGCAATAGTTAACTTCATAATCTACAAGAGATCACAATCATAGCCTACGCCAAGTACTACACGATGCACACACTGTCACCATTACACCGTGCAGGAGGAATAAACTACTTTAATAACATCACTAGAGTAGCACACAGATATATTGTGATACAAAACACATTGCAATCATAAAGAGATATAAATAAGCACTTCACTATGCCATTCATAACAGTGAATAAGTATTCTGTGAAATATAGCCTAAGAGACCCACACGGTGCACACACTGTCACCTTTACACACGTGGGACAAGGAGTCTCCGGAGATCACATAACTAAAATCCACTTGACTAGCACAATGACATCTAGATTACAAGCATCATCATATGAATCTCAATCATGTAAGGCAGCTCATGAGATTATTGTATTGAAGTACATAGGAGAGAAATTAACCACATAGCTACCGGTACAGCCCTTAGCCTCGATGGAGAACTACTCCCTCCTCATGGGAGACAGCAGCGGTGATGAAGATGGCGGTGGTGTCGATGGAGAAGCCTTCCGGGGGCACTTCCCCGTCCCGGCGGCGTGCCGGAACAGAGACTCCTGTCCCCCAGATCTTGGCTTCGCGATGGCAGCGGCTCTGGAAGGTTTCTCGTACCGTGGCTTTTTCGTCTCGAAGATTTAGGTCGAGGGGCTTCTTATAGGCGAAGAGGCGGCGTCAAAAGGGGTCTGGGGCCACCAGACACTAGGGCGGCGCCCCCCCCCCCCCTGGGCCACGCCGCCACCATGTGTGGGCCCCCTGTGGCCCCTCTCTGGCGGCTCTCGGGTGTTCTGGAAGCTTCATGCAATCCTAAGATGCTGGGCGTTGATTTCGTCCGATTCCGAGAATATTTCCTTACTAGGATTTCTGAAACCAAAAACAGCGAAGCAAAGAATCGGCCCTTCGGCATCTCGTCAATAGGTTAGTTCCGGAAAACGCATAAATATGACATAAAGTATGCATAAAACATGTAGATAACATCAATAATGTGGCATGGAACATAAGAAATTATCGATACGTCGGGGACGTATCAGCATCCCCAAGCTTAGTTTCTGCTCGTCCCGAGCAGGTAAACGATAACAAAGATAATTTCTGGAGTGACATGCCATCATAACCTTGATCATACTATTGTAAACATATGTAATGAATGCAGCGATCCGAGACAATGGTAAAGACAATGAGTAAACAACTGAATCATATAGCAAATACTTTTCATGAATAGTACTTTCAAGACAAGCATCAATAAGTCTTGCATAAGAGTTAACTCATAAAGCAATAAATTCATAGTAAAGGTATTGAGGCAACACAAAGGAAGATTAAGTTTCAGCGGTTGCTTTCAACTTGTAATATGTGTATCTCATGGATAGGTGTCAACATAAAGTAGTATGATGAATGCAAATATGCAAGTATGTAAGAATCAATGCACAGTTAACACAAGTGTTTGCTTCTTGAGGTGGGAGGAAATAGGTAAACTGAATCAACATAAAAGTAAAAGAAAGGTCCTTCAAAGAGGAAAGCATCGATTCCTATATTTGTGCTAGAGCTTTTATTTTGAAAACATGAAACAATTTTGTCAACGGTAGTAATAAAGCATATGTGTTATGTAAATTATATCCTACAAGTTGCAAGCCTCATGCATAGTATACTAATAGTGCCCGCACCTTGTCCTAATTAGCTCGGATTACCTGGATTATCACCGCAATGCATATGTTTTAACCAAGTATCACAAAGGGGTACCTCTATGCCGCATGTACAAAGGTCTAAGGAGAAAGCTCGCATTGGATTTCTCGCTTTTGATTATTCTCAACTTAGACATCCATACCGGGACAACACAGACAACAGATAATGGACTCCTCTTTAATGCTTAAGCATTCAACAACAGTTAATTTTCTCATTAGAGATTTGAGGATTGTTGTCCAAAACTGAAACTTCCACCATGATTCATGGCTTTAGTTAGCGGCCAAATGTTCTTCTCTAACAGTATGCATGCTCAAACCTTTCAACTCATGGTAAATCGCCCTTACTTCAGACAAGACGAACATGCATAGCAACTCACATGATATTCAACAAAGAGTAGTTGATGGCGTCCCCAGGAACATGGTTATCGCACAGCAAGCAACTTAATAAGAGATAAAATGCATAAGTACATATTCAATACCACAATAGTTTTTAAGCTATTTGTCCCATGAGCTATATATTGCAAAGGCAAAGGATGGAAATTTTAAAGGTAGCACTCAAGCAATTTACTTTGGAATGGCAGAGAAATACCATGTAGTAGGTAGGTATGGTGGACACAAATGGTATAGTTATTGGCTAAAGGATTTGGATGCACGAGAAGTAATCCTTCTCAATACAAGGCTTAGGCTAGCAAGGTTATTTGAAGCAAACACAAGCATGAACCGGTACAGCAAAACTCACATAAAAGCATTATAAGACTCTACACTGTCATCCTTGTTGCTCAAACCTTTACTAGAAAATATCTAGACTTTAGAGAGACCAATCATGCAAACCAAATTTCAACAAGCTCTATGTATTTCTTCACTAATAGGTGCAAAGTACATGATGCAAGAGCTTAAACATGATCTATAACAATTGCCAAGTGTCAAATTATCCAAGACATTTTACCAATTACCACATGTAGCATTTTCCGTTTCCAACCATATAACAATTAACGAAGCAGTTTTAACCTTCGCCATGAACATTAAAAGCTAAGAACACATGTGTTCATACGAACCAGCGGAGCGTGTCTCTCTCCCACACAAGCATTTATTCAAACAAAAACAAAAACAAAAACAAACAGACGCTCCAAGTAAAGTACATAAGATGTGGCCGAATAAAAATATAGTTTCAAGGGAGGAACCTGATAATTTTGTCGATGAAGAAGGGGATGCCTTGGGCATCCCCAAGCTTAGATGCTTGAGTCTTCTTGAAATATGCAGGGATGAACCACGGGGGCATCCCCAAGCTTAGACTTTTCACTCTTCTTGATCATATTGTATCATCCTCCTCTCTTGACCCTTGAAAACTTCCTCCACACCAAACGCAAAACAAACTCATTAGAGGATTAGTGCATAATCAAAAATTCACATGTTCGGAGGTGACACAATCATTCTTAACACTTCTAGACATTGATCAAAGCTACTGGAAGTTAATGGAACAAAGAAATCCATCCCACATAGCAAAGGAGGCAATGCGAAATAAAAGGCAGAATCTGTCAAAACAGAACAGTCCGTAAATACGAATTTTATTGAGGCACCAGACTTGCTCAAATGAAAATGCTCAAATTGAATGAAACTTGCGTACATATCTGAGGATCACTCACGTAAATTGGCATAATTTTCTGAGTTACCTACAGAGGATTAGGCCCAGATTCGTGACAGCAAAGAAATCTGTTTCTGCGCAGTAATCCAAATCTAGTATGAACCTTACTATCAACGACTTTACTTGGCACAACAATGCACAAAACTAAGATAAGGAGAGGTTTCTACAGTAGTAACAACTTCCAAGACACAAATATAAAACAAAAGTACTGTAGTAAAAACATGGGTTGTCTCCCATAAGCGCTTTTCTTTAACGCCTTTCAGCTAGGCGCAGAAAGTGTATATCAAGTATTATCAAAAGATGGTGCATCTACAGCGGGGGCTGGAGTTTTCTCAACTATGCATTGTATCTTATCTATGTAAGTTTCAGAGGTTCCCTTTTTATTCCCCTTAGGCTTGCTACTTGATGACCCACAAGTATAGGGGGTGTATCGTAGTATCTTCGATAAGTAAGAATGTCGATCCCAACGAGGAGCAGAAGGTGTTGACAAGCAGTTTCGATGAAGGATTCACTGTAAATGCTCACAGACAAGTATTCAGGGGGTTTTGATGTAACAGTTGAATAAAGTACGAGTAAGTAAAGTGCGAGAGTAACAATTGCAGCGAGTGGCCCAATCCTTTTTAGCACAAAGGACAAGCCGGTTTGTTTACTTATAATGACCAAGCGTTCTCGAGGACACACGGGATTTTAGTCTAGTGCTTTCGCTACATACGGCTAAATAATCTTCATTGTTATGATAAGTGTTGTGTGGGTGAACCTATGCTAATGTACCGCCCTTCCTAGGACTAATACATACTTGTGATTATACCCCTTGCAAGCATCCGCAACTACAAGAAAGTAATTAAGAATAAATCTAACCACAGCCTTAAACTCTGAGATCCTGCGATCCCTCCTGCATCGATATACCAACGGGGGTTTAGGTTTCTGTCACTCCGGCAACCCCGCAATTGGCAAACGAGTACAGGATGCATTCCCCTAGGCCCATAAATGGTGAAGTGTCATGTAGTCGACGTTCACATGACACCACTAGAAGAATAACACCACAACTTAAATAGCATACCGTTGAATATTACTCAACCATAATTCACTACTAACATTTAGACTTCACCCATGTCCTCAAGAACTAAACGAACTACTCACGAGACATCATATGGAACATGATCAGAGGTGATATGATGATGAATAACAATCTGAACATAAACTTGGTTCAATGGTTTCACTCAATAGCATCAACAACAAATAGAGATCGATACCGGGAGAGTTTCCCCTATCAAACAATCAAGATCAAACCCAAATTGCTACGGCGGTGACGAGGTGCTGCGGAGGAGACGGCGGTGATGACGGTGGAGACGATGATGATGGTGATGGAGATGATGTCCAGCTCGATGACGGTGACGATGGCGTCGATTTCCCCCTCCCGGAGGGAATTTCCCCGGCGGATTCCTGCCCGCCGGAGAGCTCTTTTCTCTCTGGTGTTCTCCGCCCGCGCAGGCGGCTGTAACTCTCCGTGAGGAACCCTCTGTGGCTTAGGTCTTCGGGACGAAGGGTTTCGCGAAGAAAAGGAGGCGAAAGGGGCTGTGGGCCCCCCACACCACATGGCGGCGCGGCCAGGCCATGGGCCGCGCCGCCCTAGGGTGTGGGCCCACCCTGGGTCCTCCTGGCTCCTCCTTCTGGCTTCCTTCGTCATCTTGAAAAATAGGATTTTTGGTATAATTTCCTTCCACAGTTGATCTTCCGAAATATTGCGTTCTGACGGTGCTTTTTCCCGCAGAATCCTGGCTCCGGTGCTTGATCCTCCAAAAATGATGAAACATGCAAAATAGATGAAATAACATAAGTATTGTGTCCCAATATGAAATATATCAATGAATAACAGCAAATTATGATATAAAATAGTGATGCAAATTGGACGTATCACTACTCTCATCAAACAAATCTTCAGGAACAATCCAATCAAAATTCTTTTCTAGTGCCTCGCACATTCCCAAGAGCTTGCAAGGTATTGATGTTTCAATATCCCCCTCATAATTAACTTTATTAGTGTATTTTTATCTATCTTTTTCCATATTTTCAAGGGTGCTAGCAAAGTTTGTATAAGAGCCAAGCATATTATATTTAGTAAAGACCTTTCTAGCTTCTCTTGCTACATCACCAAATTCTTTAAGAAGGGTTTCTAGGACAAAATCTTTCTTTTCTCCTTCTTCCATATCACTTAGTGTAAGGAACATATGCTGCATTACGTGGTTGAGGTTAACAAATCGAGCTTCTAACATGTGTACTAAAGAAGCAGCAGCAATTTCATAAGTAGGAGCAAGTTCTACCAGGTGTCTATCTTCAAAATCTTCAACCGTACTAATATGAGTGAAAAAATCTTCTATATTATCTTTCCCGAGGATAGACCCTCGTCCTACCGGTACATCCTTAAGAATAAACTTAGGAGGAAACATGATGAAGCAAGTAAATGCAAGTAACTAATTTTTTTTGTGTTTTTAATATAGAGTATGCAAACAAGACAGTAAGTAAAGTAAAACTAGCAACTAATTTTTTTGTGTTTTGGTATAATGCAGCAAACAAAGTACTAAATAAAATAAAGCAAGACAAAAAACAAAGTAAAGAGATTGGATTGTGGAGACTCCCCTTGCAGCGTGTCTTGATCTCCCCGGCAACGGCGCCAGAAAAGTGCTTGATGTCTACGGGTGCTTCTATTCTTGTAGACAGTGTTGGGCCTCCAAGAGCAGAGGTTTGTAGAACAGCAGCAAGTTTCACTTAAGTGGATCACCCAAGGTTTATCGAACTCAGGGAGGAAGAGGTCAAAGATATCCCTCTCAAGCAACCCTGCAACCACAAAGCAAGAAGTCTCTTGTGTCCCCAACACACCTAATAGGTGCACTAGTTCGGCGAAGAGATAGTGAAATACAGGTGGTATGAATAAATATGAGCAGTAGCATTGGCACCAGAAAAGTGCTTTGCTGTCCAGGACTGGCGTGTGGTTGATGGTGGTAATATTGCAGACAGTACAAATGCAGTAAAACAGTAAACAAGCAGCGATAGCAGCATTTGGGAACAAGGCCTAGGGATCATACTTTCACTAGTGGACACTCTCAACATTGATCACATAACAGAATAAATAAATAGATGCTAGACTCTACACTCTCTTGTTGGATGATGAACACCACTAACTGTGTAGGATTACACGAACCCTCAATGCCGGAGTTAACAAGCTCCACAATATTCGATATTAATGTTTAAGTAACCTTAGAGTGCATGACAGATCAACATAACCAAACCAAGTACTAACATAGCATGCACACTGTCACCTTCACGCTACGAAAGGAGGCATAGATCACATCAATACTATCATAGCAATAGTTAACTTCATAATCTACAAGAGATCACAATCATAGCCTACGCCAAGTACTACACGATGCACACACTGTCACCATTACACCGTGCAGGAGGAATAAACTACTTTAATAACATCACTAGAGTAGCACACAGATATATTGTGATACAAAACACATTGCAATCATAAAGAGATATACATAAGCACTTCACTATGCCATTCATAACAGTGAATAAGTATTTTGTGAAATATAGCCTAAGAGACCCACACGGTGCACACACTGTCACCTTTACACACGTGGGACAAGGAGTCTCCGGAGATCACATAAGTAAAATCCACTTGACTAGCACAATAACATCTAGATTATAAGCATCATCATATGAATCTCAATCATGTAAAGCAGCTCATGAGATTATTGTATTGAAGTACATAGGAGAGAAATTAACCACATAGCTACCGGTACAGCCCTTAGCCTCGATGGAGAACTACTCCCTCCTCATGGGAGACAGCAGCGGTGATGAAGATGACGGTGGTGTCGATGGAGAAGCCTTCCGGGGGCACTTCCCCGTCACGGCGGCGTGTTGGAACAGAGACTCCTGTCCCCCAGATCTTGGCTTCGCGATGGCGGCGGCTCTGGAAGGTTTCTCGTACCGTGGCTTTTTCGTCTCGAAGATTTAGGTCGAGGGGCTTCTTATAGGCGAAGAGGCGGCGTCAGAAGGGGTCTGGGGCCACCAGACACTAGCCCCCCCGGGCCGCGCCGCCACCATGTGTGGGCCCCCTGTGGCCCCTCTCTGGCGGCTCTCGGGTGTTCTGGAAGCTTCATGCAATCCTAAGATGCTGGGCGTTGATTTCGTCCGATTCCGAGAATATTTCCTTACTAGGATTTCTGAAACCAAAAATGAGAAACAAAGAATGGCCCTTCGGCATCTCGTCAATAGGTTAGTTCCGGAAAATGCATAAATATGACATAAAGTATGCATAAAACCTGTAGATATCATCAATAATGTGGCATGGAACATAAGAAATTATCGATACGTCGGAGACGTATCAGCTTGACAAAGTAAACACTAGTTTTATTCCGCATTTGTTAAGCTCATCTCGTAAAAGTTTTAAACCGCCTATTCACCTCCCCCCTCTAGGCGACATTCGTGTCCTTTCAGGACTACCACCTCGCATGAGCATCTCCTCGGCCTCATCTACACTCCAAGCATTCGCCACACAACACCGTCCAGGATGCTCCTGCTATGGTTGCTGGGGTGTCAGGTCATTGGTAACCTTTGTCTTCTCTCTAGTCTAACCATCCACGATGCTACTATTGTCCACATCACCGCCGCTATGAATGCGGGGAGTGTATGAGAGATATATTTGGTTATCATAATCTAGGATTTGTAATCTAATAAACCTACCTTATCTCCAGGAGAGCCTTCTCGGCCTCCAAAACGTGTACCCTTTATATACTCGTTGAAAAGGCTCAATACATCATCGAACATATTACGCCCAATCCTTCACTATCACTCTACACGTGGAAACTCATTTCTCCGCTAACATGTGGGTTCAACTATTGGCTTATTTCACCCTCTCTTCCCACTAGGGCTGAACAAAAAGCTCAAAGCTCGGCGAGTTAAATGAGTGCTCGTTTGCTCGACTCATTTGAGCTCGGCTCGTTTTGTTAACGAGCCGAGTTGAGCATCAGTTTTTGCTCGTTAAGGTTAACGAGCTAAACAATCAAGCTGAATATGTTCGTGAGCTACTCGTTAAGATCGGTAACAAGCTAGGCTTCACCAGTTTTGACTGCGAGTCACTTTAGTTATCTCAAATATTTGGCAGGAAGGGGCCAAGCAAAATAGTGTTCTTTAACCATGCTTGAAACTCCTACATTAGGATCTAAAAACCTATACTTCCTCTCTTCCTCACCAGGCAATGCACACATGTTTGTTTTCCATTGCCTCCTTAATGATCCTTAAGGAGTCGCTCGCGAGCGCTCGCAAGAACATAACGAGTTGAGCCGAACAATGATTTCAGCTCATTATTCTTAACGAGCTTAACGATTTGAGCCTTAATTATCACGAGCTTAACGATCCGAGCAGCTCGTTAGTCCACCCCTACCCCCCCCCCCACCCCTGATCGCAGGTTCTCCCGATGAGACACTTCCTTTGCCCTTTGCTCTTCGCAATGGAGCTTAGGATGAGCAGCAGAGATCTCGACCTTGGTACAAAGGAGGGGGAGGTTCCGCAACAAGGTTGTGTGGAATACAATGGAGCCATTGGAGGTAGACATGTGGGTAGTTTTGTGAGGGGATATGTTGAGGGCTCTAGTAGCGAGGGGTAGCAACGGGTGGGCTAGATCGGTGAGTGAATTCGCAAGCAATCAAAGGGACATGGGTCAGTATATTTTTGTCTTTGCCACTACAACAAGAGAGTCAACGGAGCCAGAAGCAAAAGAAGACAATTGGGGGCCACAATAGTTTAAACCCAAAGTTTTACACTTTGGTGTCTCACAACGATTTTGGGGGGGGGTCCATTGATAGCAAGGTGTTTGTGGTGTCTTCGTCAATCTCTTTGGATCGATTTATTGAACTCAGTCCATAGAGGTAGTGTGTGCCTGTATGCGTTCATACAGGTGAGTGGACATATGTGTTTATGAGCATCAGTGATAGCAAGGCTGCGTTTGTATTGTATTTTGCAAAAAAAAAGAATTTAACAAAATTGAAGTCGGCTATACAGAATACCCTTCTAGATCTCGGCTTTGGAAGGTTCTACGTCAATCAAGGACTCTACCTACTCCTGGGTTATCAGAGCAAGTACAATAGAGTCCAGTTAGCTGACTATAAGACATTAAATAATATATTTTAGATGAGTTGGAGGAGAGAGAAGGGAGGTGGGCTACTATGCAATAGCCAGCTCTTGCACGTGCTCCTAGGCACTTTGTGAGAGTGAAAGGTGGGCCATATGTTAGTAAAGTGATTCATTCTTATAGCCAACTATTATACATGTTAGCTATAAGATGACAACAAATGATATATCATCTTGTTATAGCCAGCAGTTGGCTATACTATTAGAATTGCTCTCACCCAGTCAAGTCAGTCAGGATGTAGCGTAGCTCAAATGGGACGATGATAGACTCCCTGTTTATTCATGCACTTGCAAGCTGGAACAGATGATCGTGCAATTGGTGGTAAAAAAATCGAGTAAATTGGAAGTGTACAGCTCTGCACTATGGATTGTTTTGCAAGTGTTTCATATTGCAGGGCATATGCGTTACCGGTTTGGATCTGTAGAGTGGATTCCCAGTGAACCAGATCTCAGAGGCGTCCAGATTCCAGATTCCTCTGGCGCGCAGAAATATAGTACACCGAACCGCAGATCCGATCTTGGCACAGCCGCCGGCCAACCGCAGCCGCCTCCGACGAAGGTAATCACGCCGGTGTTCAGAGGCACATCAAGTCACTGTAGTAAACACAAAGCACTCGCAGCAAAGACAGGGTGAAGTTCTACAATCCAATGTTTGCTTCATCGCACATAGTAGCAAGATAAACAGTTCGATTATAATCCACATATAACACAGGGGGAAAAGGGGGAATTTCAGGTGAACTAGCCTACTGATTGAGTTCCCCGGAATCAATTAACCAATCTAAGAAGAGGAAGAATGTCTAAGAAGAGGAAGAATTCGTCGATGCTAAAAGATCAAAACCAAGAGCTGCATTTGGATTCTGCTCCTAGCTACCTACCCGTGGGAAAGAGAGCTAGGAACAGTTGCTGCTGCTGCATTGCTGCGGATGATGTGATGGTAAACTGTCATTTTTATGCGGCAGCGGGTTTGGGGGTTTCCGGCTTGCGGAGCAGCACCATGTGCATGGGTGTGAAGATTCCGGTCTCGCCGCCGCGGGTGAGGTGGTGCGCCGTCTCGTAGAGCATCTCGTGCACCTCGGAGACGCCCTTGGGCGCGACGCGCAGCAGGGTGAGCGCCCGGATGACCAGCGAGTTGCGCCAGTAGGAGAGGCGTCCCATCTTGAGGCGCGTCCACCAGGGGTGCGCCGGCGGCAGCGCGAGGTCGAGTTCCTTGACGACCTCGAAGCCGACCTCCCTGGCGACGGCCGCGATCTCCTCCTGCCGGCGCAGGCCCGGGAGCGCGTCGCCGCGCTCGATGCCGTGGATGGCCTCGACGTGGGCCGGGTCGTCGGCGCGGTAGAGCGGGGTGGTGACCCACTCGTAGGAGACGTAGAGGCCGGCCGGCTTGAGCACGCGGAAGACCTCGCCGTAGACGTCGCGCAGGCTGGGCGCGTGGCAGGTGGCCTCGATGGAGTAGGCGCCGTCGAAGGAGGCGTCCGGGAAGGGCATGGCCATGAAGTTGCCGCACACCACCTCGCAGCGCGCGTCGAGGCCGGCCTTGCGGTTGTGCGCGCGGGCGCGGTTGACCTGGTACTCGTTGATGGTGATGCCGACGACGTGGGAGCCGGAGTGCGCGGCGATGGCGCGCATGGGCCCGCCGACGCCGCAGCCGACGTCGAGGAGGCGCCTCCCGGGGCCGGCCTGGAGCAGGTCCGCGACGCGCTCCTCGTGGACCCGCGTGGCGTCCCGGTGCGAGCGGCCGGGGAGGGAGGGCGAGAAGTGGAAGGACTGGCCCCAGCCCCACTCGTAGATGTCGGTGACGAGGTTGTAGAAGGTGTCGACGAAAGCCGGCACCTTGTCGGCGGTGGCGGCGGCGGCCGTGTCCTTGGGGCTGCGGAAGAAGGACCAGTACTGGGAGTACCTGTCCCCGACCTTGTCGTCGGCGATGGATCCCATCTGGAGGTCGACGGCGCGCTTGCCCTGCACCTCGGCGGCGCCCATGACCCAGACGAACCAGTAGACGAGCGCGAAGCCCGCGGCCGCCAGCGTCCATGCCATGGTGGCCGGCTCCATGTCCCCCGATCTAGGGGGAGTGAGGCGAGGTGAGGAGGAGAGAAGGGGTGGACTGGCGAGGAGAAAGCGGGTCAAGATGTGTCCGTCCTGAGATGGCGATCTGGGTCTGAATGGGAGAGATTTATGCCCAGCTGCAGCTGGATTCGAAACGGGGAGTGGAGTGGAGAAGAGATGATGCCGTTGCCGATTTCAGATCTGGATTCTGGACTGATGGAGATGGACTCTGCTCAGCTCCACCCGGGGCCGTGTTTCTGCTCGCGACTTGCCGAGAAACACACGTCGGGCACACACGGATCGCTACTGGCGTTGGACTTGGGCTGGACCATGGAGATTGTCTAGGCGTAGTCTGTATTTTTGTTCAACTGATCTTTTTTTTTCTGAATTTTTTAAAACATAAAACATTACGTTCAGCTTTATTAATTAAATTAATAAACCCGCCAACGGCCAATGTTACAAGGTGCTGACAAGAACAACACCCAAAACCCGAGAATTACAAGGCAAACAAGATGTAGCAAAACACGCAGCCTGCAAACGCCTACGTCTTCGGACGCCGAAACAGTCGCTGATCGAGGTATCGTACCGTGAGACGCCACACCAACGGAAGAAAACGCCTTCATCTGCTACAGTTATGGGTGAACTGCATCACAATACAACCCGTCCGTCACTGAAGAGGCCCCCTGACCTCTTGCTTTGGTTCAAGGGCATCGTACAATTACACAATGAAACGCTCACCCTAGAGATTGAATTGCAGCCGATAGCAGGACAACCGTAGAAGAGGAGATTCTGAGCAACTCAGTTGCTGACAAAGGACTTTATTATTTTGGCCTCCTGGCACTGTGGATGACAAGAAACAATAAAATCTCCAGAGGGCAGAGAGCAAGTTTTCAAGGATGGAAAGCTATTTACATGGAAGAGCTCAAACTGCTTTCTTTTAGGATGAAAAAGAAAAACAAATCTTGCTATGATACCTGGCTAGAAACTGAACTTTCTTTATTTTTTTCTTTCTTTTTCTCTTGTAAATATGCGTGTACAGTTTACCTTTTTATATAATAAAAATTGCAGTGGGAGCCTTTCCTACTGTTTTACCTAAAAAAAAGGTTAACTTTATCAATGCCTATGATGATGGATTTGGGATTCTAGGAAGGAGGATACTGGCGAATCAACAAACCGGTCACTAGGCAGCCAACGAAAAGTATGATCAAGGGCAAATCGCCGAGATTGTATTGTATGAAAACTAGGGTTATAGGGTGTTGCATCTGGTTGAATATGTCCTCCCTCGGTGGCCCCCTCCTAGCCCTTATATAGCGGGCTAGGTTTCAGAGTCCACCTCGGGGTCGTTTACATGATATATATCGGTTTACCCGATATGGCCTAGCTTTCCTATTTTACATAGCACCGAGATCTTCGGCTTCATATAGATTTCTTCATGGCTTTTGTAATATCCCAGGTTTAGAGACGATCGAGGGGTAGAAATTAGAAAGGGGTGTGCATTGCATCGTAAAATCTGGGGAAATTTCGCGTTTTTCTAAAAAAAAACTTGCATCTTAGAGGGAACAAGTTTCTCTCTCGACACCACTTAGGGTTAGGGTTTCGAGAGTGTGATAAACTTGAACCTATCTAAACTCAACTAGGGTTTTCGAGAAGAGAGGGGAACAATCTACTTCTCAACTTAAGTCGCATGATTGAATTCAAACAAGTTGAGTTTGAATTATAAATTCAAACATTAATTATATATACCATAATTCAAATTTGAGATAATTCATTAATTAAATAGATAATCAAGTATACAAAATAATACCACACATATTTAAAGCTCATTAAGGAAAACCTGAGCTTTATCGATAATCACATAAAATACATTTTCAATTTACAATATCCCAAATTGAATTATGAATATTACAACACTTTACATAAATTACAAGAATGGAAAAGAAAAATGAAAATTACAAAGATGTTCAAATAACTAAACTATTAGCTAGATTTCTTCAGGAATTCTTGATCATCAAAGTGATGAAGATCATCTTGACCATCTTCTTTAGCCCTGCAAAAAAAAGAAACAACAAAGGCAAACACATTGGTAATGCCAAGTGGCAAAGATTAGAGAAAAAATGGAAATTGAGAGATAATCTCAAGTCTGCCGAGGGAACCAGGACAGGACCCAAGTCCCAACTTGTGAGCACACAGGCAGCTCACAAGGAGAGCTGCATGCTCTCCACACACACACACAGCCAGGGGAGGAGAACCCAGCACATGCCTTGATGTCGACCAAAGGAGTGAAGAGAGGGGCAGTATAAATACTTTTCACAGCAAACCCTAGCAGCTCCATCGACAGAAGCTTCACCAGGGTAAGAACACAAGAACAGGAAGAAAACATAACCAGCAAACCATCCAGAAACAGTTCCACCAAGAACTGCTCACTTTTGATCAAGTCACCATGGAGTAGATCAAGCATAAGCTAGCCAGGAGGAGCAGGGCAAGCAAACAAACCATCCAGAAGCAAATCCTCTACACCAACACCCTTGTCTAGGAGCTGGAGTGAGGTATAACCAGAGAATCATGAGAAAGCTTTGTTTTGCTCATAAATAAGCATATGCATCAATCACATAAGCAAAAATGGGTAGAAACCATGTTGTATCATCATCTGGCTACTAAGCCATCTGGTGCAAGCAAACTGAAGAATAGCCAGCAGGAAATCACCAAGGGAACACTGGTATGTCAGCATGATGACACAACCAGAGAAATCCAACAAGGATTTAATCATATTCAGCCACTCAAAGTCACCAAGCACCTAATAGCCTAGCTATACCATCAGAATATAGACATCTACATGTCTATATTTTATTTCAACATCAAAAGCTACTGGGGATCCAGTCAATGATCAACCAGATAGCATGAGAGAGCCACATCAAAGCCACAGGAGGGGGAGCTACCCTTGGACAGCATCAAGGAGCTGCCAGGGCCACCTCAAACCCACAAAACCATCCAACAAAGCCACTCCATCATCGCCCAGATGGGTTCAGAGTGAGCTAGGGTCCCCAACCAAAGGGTTGGCATCCCTCTAGCTCCAATTTATCAAACAGTAGGATCATTACTGACACACAGTTCACCTCATTTATCTATTTAATCAAGCAAAGCTGCACAGATAAATGAGATACACAAATAAATAATGAACCAGACACTTGCAAATGATCCAGTGGTACTACAAGAAAAGTTGCCATGGCCGACGAAGTTGAAGTCGCGCCGTGGTTGCTGGTGTACCATGGCCGACGATTTTGGGTCTGTCCGTTGTGCATGTCAAAACATTTTTTTTCTCGTTTTTGAGGCCACCTAGCCCGACGAAAACGGCCAAAAGATTGCGTATGGTGGCTCGGGACGTGGTGCATCTCGAATTCTCGGGTTCGCCGGCCGAGTCAACGCAAATCCACACCGCCGAGGGATGTAGGGCCCAGATGGCAGCCTCTCTGGCATTGTTTTTTTTCTCGATCACGCCATCTCGTTCAACGCTCTCCGATCGAGCCGTTTACGATGCAGGATCGTGGGTCCCGCATGTCATCCTCTATGAACCAAAATTCTTTCTATTCTTGGATTTTTTTTGACCCCCTGATTTCTGGCTACTTCCTTTTTCTTTTGATCCCTTGCCGCCTTGGAAACGTTGACACCGCTGCTGCTAATTGGGACCCGCATGTCATTCTCTATGAGCAATCAACTTTCCTTTCTTGGAGTTTTTTTTGGCACCTCAAATTTGGTCACTTGCCTTTTTCTTTCGATCTCCTGCCGCCTCTCAAACGGTGATACCGCTGCTGCTAAATGGGACCCGCATGTCATCCTCTATGTACTATAAAACTTTCTTTTCTTGGATTTTTTTGGCACCTCATATTTGGTCACTTACCTTTTTCTTTCGATCCCCTGCCGCCTCTCAAACGGTGAGACCGCTGCTGCTAAATGGGACCCGCATGTCATCCTCTATGTACTATAAAACTTTCTTTTCTAGGATTTTTTTTTGGAACCTCATATTTGGTCACTTGCCTTTTTCTTTCGATCCCGTGCAGCCTCTCAAACGGTGATACCGCTGCTGCTAAATGGGACCCGCATGTCATCCTCTATGTACAATCAAGTTTCTTTTCTTGAATTATTTTTGGCTCCTGATATTTGGTCACTTGCATTTTTCTTTCGATCTCATGCCACGTTGAGGACCCTGCAGGCTCATGGGACCCGCATGTCATCCTCTATGTACAATAAAATTTCTTTTCTTGGATTCTTTTTGGCTCCTGATATTTGGTCACTTGCCTTTTTCTTTCGATCCCGTGCAGCCTCTCAAACGGTGATACCGCCGTCGCTAAATGGGACCCGCATGTCATCCTCTATGTACACTCAAGTTTCTTTTCTTGAATTATTTTTGGCTCCTGATATTTGGTCACTTGCATTTTTCTTTCGATCTCATGCCACGTTTGAAACGTTGAGGAACCTGCTGGCTCATGGGACCCGCATGTCATCCTCTATGTGCTATAAAAGTTTACTTTCTTGGGTTTTTTTTCACCCTCTGATTTTTGGCTATTTCCTTTTTCTTTTGATCCCCTGCCGCCTTGGAAACGCTCGAGTAAGTCGCCGACTCATGGGACCCGCATGTCATCCTCTATGTACAATCAACTTTCTTTTTCTTTTGATCTCAAGCTGCATTTGAAACGTTGAGACTGCTGCTGCTAATTGGGACCCGCATGTCATCCTCTATGTACAATAAAGTTTCTTTTCTTGGATTATCTTTGGCTCCTGATATTTTGCCACTTGCCTTTTTCTTTCGATCTCATGCCGCCTTTGAAACGTTGAGTAAGCTGCTGGCTCATGGGTCCCGCATGTCATCCTCTACGAACAATAAAAGTTTCCTTTCTTGGAGTTATTTTTGACCCCTAATTTCTGGCCATTTGCCTTTTTCTTTTGATCTCCTGCCCCCTTTGAAACGATGAGGACGTTGTTGGCAGGTCGGTCCCACATGTCATCCTCTGTGAACAATAAAAGTTTCCTTTGATGGATTTATTTTGAACCCCTAATTAATTTCGGGATATTTCCTTTTTTTTCCTTTGATCCCCTGCCGCCTTGGAATCGTTGAGGATGTCGTCGCCTCATGGGTCCCGCATGTCATCCTCTCAGAACGGTAAATGTTTCTTTTCTTGGATTTTGTTTACCAAATGATTTTTGGCTAATTTTTTCTTTCGATCTCCTGCCGCCTTTAAAACGTTGAGGACGCTGCTGGCTCACGGGTCCCACATGTCAGCCTCTATGAACAATAAACGCTGAGGATGCTGCTGCCTCATGGGTCCCGCATGTCATCCTCTTAGAACGAAAATGTTTCTTTTCTTGGATTTTGTACCAACATATTTTTGGTTTATTTTTTCTTTCCATCCCCTGCCGCCTTTAAAACGTTGACGACGCTGCTGGCTCATGGGTCCCCGATGTCAGCCTCCCCGTACAAGAAACATATGATATCTTGATTATTTTGCAGACAATAAACAGTGTATTGCGCTCTGAGCTATATCAAACGGATAATTAAATCTTTATTTTTACATAAAAAACTTGTATGTTGAATCTCCTTGTTTTTTGTCTTTGCGAAGCATAGGACTTTCCTGTTTTTTTTAGAAAATTCGAAACTTTCCTGTTTTGGAGTGGGCTGAAATTGTACGAATCAAAAGGCCAAGCAGGATAGTTCGAAGGCCCAGATGTCCAGATGCAGCCCAATTGAAATCTTTCTTCTTGGATTTTTTTCACCCCCTGATTTCTGGCTACTTCATTTTTCTTTTGGTTCTGTGCCGCCTTGGAAACGTTGAGACCACTGCTGCAAAATGGGACCCGCATGTCATCCTCTACGTACAATAAAATTTCTTTTCTTGGATTATTTTTGGCTCCTGATATTTGGTCACTTGCCTTTTTCTTTCGATCCCGCGCAGCCTCTCAAACGGTGAGACCGCTGCTGCTAAATGGGACCCGCATGTCATCCTCTATGTACAATCAAGTTTCTTTTCTTGAATAATTTTTGGCTCCTGATATTTGGTCACTTGCTTTTTTCTTTCGATCTCATGCCACGTTTGAAACGTTGAGGAACCTGCAGGATCATGGGACCCGCATGTCATCCTCTATGTACTATAAAACTTTCTTTTCTTGAATTATTTTTGGCTCCTCATATTTGGTCACTTGCCTTTTTCTTTCGATCTCATGCCACGTTTGAAACGTTGAGGAACCTGCTGGCTCATGGGACCCGCATGTCATCCTCTATGTACTATAAAAGTTCATTTTCTTTGTTTTTTTCACCCTCCGATTTTTGGCTATTTCCTTTTTCTTTGATCCCCGCCGCCTTGGAAACGTTGAGTAAGCTGCTAGCTCATGGGACCCGCATGTCATCCGCTATGTCCATCAACTTTATTTTCTTGGATTTTTTGACCCCTAATTTCTCGCTACTTTCTTTTGTTTTGATCTCAAGCCGCATTTGAAACGTTGGGACCGTCGCCGCAAAATGGGACCCGCATGTCATCCTCTATGTAAATAAAGTTTCTTTTCTTGGATTATCTTTGGCTCCTGATATTTTGTCACTTGCCTTTTTCTTTCGATCTCATGCCGCCTTTGAAACTTTAAGTAAGCTGCTGGCTCATGGGTCCCGCATGTCATCCTCTACGAACAATAAAAGTTTCCTTTCTTGGAGTTATTTTTTACCCCTAATTTCTGGCTACTTGCCTTTTTCTTTTGATCTCGTGCCCCCTTTGAAACGATGAGAACGCTGTTGGCAGGTCGGTCCCACATGTCATCCTCTATGAACAATAAAACTTTCCTTTGATGGATTTATTTTGAACCCCTAATTAATTTCTGGATATTTCCTTTTTTTCTTTTGATCCTCGTCGCCTTGGAATCGTTGAGGATGTCGCTGCCTCATGGGTCCCGCATGTCATCCTCTCAGAACGATAAATGTTTATTTTCTTGGATTTTTGACCAACTGATTTTTGGTTTATTTTTTCTTTCCATCCCCTGCCGCCTTTAAAACATTGACGATGCTGCTGGCTCATGGGTCCCCGATGTCAGCCTCCCCGTACAAGAAACATGTGATATCTTGATTATTTCGCTCTGAGCTTTGCAAACGGATAAATTAAATCTTTATTTTTACATAAACAAACTTATATGTTGAATCTCCTTGTTTTTTGTTTTTGCGAAACATAGGACTTTCATGTTTTGTAGTGGGCTGAAATTGTACGAGTCAAAAGGCGTCCAAAGACGATAGTTCGAAGGCCCAGATGGCAAGATGCAGCCCAATTGAAAAATATCTTTTCTTGGATTTTGTTTTGACCCCCTGATTTCTGGCTACTTCCTTTTTCTTTTGATCCCTTGCCGCCTTGGAAACATTGAGGCCGCTGCTGCTAAATGGGTCCCGCATGTCATCCTCTATGTACAATAAAATTTCTTTCTTCGATTATTTTCGGGTCCTGATATTTGGTCACTTGCCTTTTTCTTTCGATCTCATGCCGCCTTTGAAACGTTGAGGAAGCTGCTGGAGCATGGGTCCCGCATGTCATCCTCTATGAACAATAAAAGTTTCCTTTCTTGGAGTTATTTTTTACCCCTAATTTCTGGCTACTTCCTTTTTCTTTTGATCCCCTGCCGCCTTTGAAACATTGAAGACTTTGCTGGATCATGGGTCCCACATGTCAGCCTCTATGAACAATAAACATTTCCTTTCTTGGAGTTATTTTGTACCCCTAATTTATGGCTATTTGCCTTTTTTTCTTTCGATCCCCAGTCGCCTTCTAAACGTAGAGGACGCTGCTGGCTCGTGGGTCCCAGATGTCAGCCTCCATGGACAATAAACCTCTCCTTTGTTGGATTTATTTTTCACCCTCTGATTTTGGCTATTTCCTTTTATTTTGATCCACTGCCGCCTTGGAAACATTGAGTAAGCTGCTGACACATGGGGCCCGCATGTCATCCTCTATATACAATCAACTTGCAAGATCTTCGAGCGAAAGAGCTTGTATTAGTGGGACCCATATGTTAACCTCTATGTACAATAAAAGTTTCATTTCTTGGATTATTTTTAGCTCCTGATATTTGGTCACTTTCCTTTTTCTTTCGATCTCAAGCCGCCTCTGAAACGTTGAGTAAGGTGCTGGCTCATGGGACCCACATGTCATCCTTTATGTACAATAAAGTTTCTTTTCTTGGATTTTTTACACCTGATTTTTGGTCACTTGCCTTGACGCTGCTGGCTCATGGGTCCCACATGTCAGCATCTATGAACAATAAACCTTTCCTTTGTTGGATTTATTGTTTACCCCTAATTTCTGGCTATTTGCCTTTTTCTTTTGATCCCCAGCGGCCTTTGAAAACGTTGAGGAACCTGCTGGCTCATGGGACCCGCATGTCATCCTCTATGTACTATAAAATTTCTTTTCTTGGTTTTTTTTTCACCCTCTGATTTTTGGCTATTTCCTTTTTCTTTTGATCCCCTGCCGCCTTAGAAACGTTGAGTAAGCTGCTGACTCATGGGACCCGCATGTCATCCTCTATGTACAATCAACTTTCTTTTTTTGGAGTTTTTTTACCCCCTAATTTGTGGCTACTTTCTTTTTCTTTTGATCTCAAACCGCATTTGAAACGCTGAAACCGCTGCTGCAAAATGGGACCCGCATGTCATCCTCTATGTACAATAAGTTTCATTTCTTGGATTATTTTTGGCTCCTGATATTTAGTCACTTGCCTTTTTCTTTCGATCTCATGCCGCCTTTGAAACGTTGAGTAAGCTGCTGGCTCATGGGTCCCGCATGTCATCCTCTACGAACAATAAAAGTTTCATTTCTTGGAGTTATTTTTGACCCCTAATTTCTGGCTACTTCCTTTTTTCTTTTGATCCACTGCCTCCTTTGAAACGTTGAAGATTCTGCAGACTAATACAAGCTTTTTCTCTCCAAGATCTTGCAAGTTGATAGATTAAATCATAGAATTATTAGGATATGTTTTAAATTTCAAATCCACTTTATGAATTATTAAAAATACCGTTATCCATGTGGGTATGGAGCGATCAAGGATTTTCATATTGGGCATGAGCAGTTTCAAAAATTGGAACCCAATAATTCAAAATAAATAAAAACAACTTTTATGTATAATCTCTGCGGGTTTTTTTTTGCCATTCATAGGATCTGTGTTTCATTAGAAAAGGGCCGAAATTGCATGAGCAGAAAGGTCCATTTGTAGTTATTGGGCTTCGACAGCCGGAGCAAGTAGGCCGATAGCAATTACCATGTAGATGGTCGTTGGCAACCCAAAGTGAAATATTACGCCCAACAGGGGAAGACTGAACAGTACTATTTTCTAATTGGAAGGTGGTACATGGCGTAATCCTGCCAAAAAAAAGATGGACACGGGTTGCTGAAATTTGCCCATCTGCGCCTAATATCGCCGCCGCGGCTCCGCTTCCGCCGCCGCCATGCCTCGTCTCGCGTCGAGCTCGCGGTACTGCCGCGTCTCGGGCACGGGGTACCGCGGCGTCCGCGCGCGCCCCAAAGGTACGTATTACGCGGAGATACGTGACGGCGGCGAGCGCATCGGCCTCGGCACCTACGAGACCGCGCACGAGGCCGCGCGCGCGTACGACACCGTGGCGTGGCGGCTCGGGCGCCCGCGATCGTCGATGAATTTCCATGATGTGTGGACGCGCCAGCAGGTCGAGGATCTCGCGCCGCCGCCGTAGATCGTTAGACAGGAGGAACAGCGCCGCCGCGAGACGGAGCGCCGTTTGCGCATCGCCGAGCGGGACGAGCGCGCGGCGCGCGAGTGGGTGGCCCGCTTCCCCGAGGACGTTGCCGCCGAGAACGAGCACTTCCGCAGATGGAGGGCGGAGAAGGCGACGAGGCGGGCTGCGAAGAAGGAGGACCACGCACGACGGAGGGCGGAGAAGGCGACGAAGCGGGCCTTCATCGAAGCGTAGCCCGCCGGGCCGACCACCATTGGCGAGGACGATCCCCGTTGGATTGACCTCTTCTCGTCGGATCCGGTGTCGGGCACGACACCGGACTCGTCAGATGTCGAGTTTTAGTTTAGTTTTATCGCACTACTTTGTAAAAATATGAACTACGGAGTATCTATCAAGCTAATTTTATCCTATTTTATGTCTATTTCTAGTCTTTGTTTGATCTTCTGCGTTTCTTGCACTCTATTTTTCATTATATTCTGTTTTTGGCGCTGCATTTATAGCGCCTCTGAAAATATGCTGTTTCAGCCCTGCATTTGGCCGCCACAGTTTGCAGCTTCCGGTGAAGCTATTGCCAGCTCCATGCGCAGCATCAGCCCACAGCGCCAAAATATAGAGCCACTGCTGGAGTTGCTGTAATATGTTTGTCAGCAGGAGCTTACCTAATTAGTGAAAAAGATGTTCAGCGTGGGATTCGAAAAAAAGATCTTCATGTTTTTTTCCTAGCGATCCTAGTTCGGACTTTTGATTGTGTTGGCTAGTGCATGTAGCTTGACACCTGTATTATGTGATCCTGATATGAGGATAAGAACACCTTCAGCTTGCATTGCTAATGGTGTCTACTGCAGCAGACTGATGCAAGAGAGTTGGTACTGGTGAGCCTGCACTTGACATCATCGTGCCACCTGAAGTAGGTGGTGTATTGGGATTAGACTGATAAGCATAGCACCTTGCAAAGAACAAGATGATGCTAGTGTTGGTTAACGTGATTTTACGCCAAAAGTCATGTATGCTCAACAGGTGCCGTACCTAGTTTGGATATTGTGTTGTTACCCTTTTGTGGTTTGGTGTTTGTCCAACAGAGAAAGCTACTCTTTTCCCGTGTAAGTGTTATTATGTGAACAAAAGTTGTATGTAAATATATATCGGTCAGAGAACCAAGATTGCATATTCTTGCCTGGTTATAACACATAAATCATAATAACAATTAAAGAGAAAAGGAACATTTGCCTTTCCAATGTGATTGTGCCAAGTAGATTAGACAACCAACCACAAACATTACAGGTCAACAGCCAAACGCATGCGAAAGTCCTAAGGTAAGCTCCATAATACATGTTGAAACCAAAAGCCTAGAAACCATAAGAAAGGTAGCTCCACATCACGGTTCCACGACAGCGACATGCGATCATAAAACATATATCAAGTCAGGACAGCTGCACCACTGGGTAAGCATCCATGGGGTCTGGCTCAAGAGCAAAGACTGTGAGAATGCTGCAAAATGTGGCTCTTGCCTCACCCCACCCATACATCTTATCATGGAACCTTACCAAATCAGCATGAATCATCTTGACATAAACATAGCTCCTCTCTCCATGCTGATGGGATTGAACAATGCGCCGATTGCGGTGCTTGACTTGTCAAACAAGATGCAGGAGATGACGAAGCATGCTGGCTGGTCTTTTGTAGTGACAATGGCTTGGAGTAGCTGGTCCTGTGAACCACCCAACTGGATCTTTAGAGCTTGAAGGACAGTCTGTGCCATATAAGCTACCGTTGCTGACTCCAGCTCGGGTTCAGGTGAATGACAGCTGACATCTTGTCCTCGAGATGCAGATCCTTCTTGATCGATTCAGCGGAATCATCACCACTACTTACAGTGCATCGGGTTCTACGTAAGGCACATCAGGTACATGCTCCAGTTCATAGGAGTTGGGTGGGACAGCACCGTTTGCTGAAATCTCTACAATACCAGCTCCAGGTAGACCACCAGTCTCTACAGAGGGTAAACCACCAATATCCACTTCAGAGGATTCTCGTGGCACGATACCTTTCGCTAGAGGCTCTACCCTACCAGCTCCAGGTCCACCACCAGTCAGTACTGTGGGCATAGTCATGACGGGTTCTACCAATACAAAACCTCCTTCGGGTGGCGTGGCAACTTCGGGTGCAGGATCATCAGTAGCAACTCCGGCATCGGCACCGGTTACATCGGTCTTGACAATAGGTAAACCGTCTTGCTCCGATTCGAGAGAATTCCCGTGGCACGACACCGTTCACTAGAGGCTCTACACTAGCAGCTCCACCGCACCACCGCTTTCTACGAGCAGGGGTAAACCCAATCCACAACCTTCTTCATGTGGCACGATGATGCCGTATAGGCTCATCGGTACAGTCCAGCTGCATCGGTCTCCATAGACGGTAAACAAGGTGGCGTCGGAGGTTTAAAAGACTGGCATGCCATTTCACCTTTGTCATCAGACAATATAGAGTTTTCTTCAACTCTTTGTTTCTGCAATAATAAGCACATGAACAGAAATTAGACCAGAGCATCTAGCCATCTAACAGGGGCAGCGGCAAAACAAGCGTCGATCCATATGTTTACCTTGTCATCTGGGATATCAGAACACACCGATTTAGAAGTCATTTCACATAGCATCCGCTTTTTCGTTCCTTCCCCTACGTCCATCTGGAATAAGTAATACTATTGATCACATAAAACTAATTAATCAAATATATGCATATGTTGAGAAGTTTGCACGGCAAATTGTGGATTCTGCTTTTATCACCTACGAATCATCGTTCTATATATTTACCTTGTCATCTGGGATATCAGAAGTCACAGAATGAGAAGTCATCTCACTAAGTATCGGTTTTTTCGCTCTTTCCCCTCCATCCATCTGCAATAAGAAGTACTATTGATCACATAAAGCCAATTCATTGAATATATGCATATGTTGAGAAGTTTGCACAGCAAATTGTGGATTCTACTTCCAATCACCAAGTAATCTCGTGAGAAATGCATGATCAAGATATGTTTCTCCCTCTTGATCGACATCTGCATCTCCATTAAGACTAATCATCGTGCGATGGTGCTCTTCAGAAGAGCGCATACACTTCCAATCACCAGACAAGCAAAAAATTGTTGATTCTAGTAATGCTTAATCAACAGTGGCCATGGAACGACCATAGATCGACCAAGCAAAAAAAAAATCAACACCCTACTGACCACCAGGCAAAACAAACTAGGCCCATACATGGCCTCACAAATCATCATCAAACGTCGATCAAACTAGCAAGTTTGAACATGGATTACTAATTTATTTTCTGATAAAGTGAGTATATTAATATCGAAAGATATTGATTACACTGAGCCTCTGCAACAACGCAATACCTTACTGGTAGTACGGATGCACATGGATTCCTAATACTCCCTCTGTTCGGTTTTAATTAGTCGACGCGAGGGAGAGAAGAAAATGAACTGTCAATGCTTTCAACTAGAGTCAATTAAATACGAACGGAAGAAGTACGTAGTAGTATTGACAAATATCCGGATCTAGTCTAAAAAAAAATTGGCATGTAAATCCTAGTAGTCTACTAAACTAGGATCAATACCCTAGATTAGGGTTGCAAGCGGCGTCCGCCAATCGTCCCGCAAAGCAGAAAATTAGAGAAAATAGTGGTTGAGATTAGAGCAGATTTAAAGCACTCGCACTGAAACTAGCTAGCCCGCTACCCACCCCGCTTGACACCCTTCCCTAGATGTGAATCTACACCAAATATTCAAACAAGGATGAGCAACCGCCAATAAAATTTTATGTGCACATCATCATCTCTACCATACACAAGGGTATGGTGATTTCACATACAGCCATTGTTGCCGCGGGACGAGGATGAGTGATGCGCCGCGGAGAAGGTGCCTCACGCCTCTGTCGCCGCCGCCGTCGAAGAGGAAGTCGAAGCCGCGCGATTGTGGTCCGTCGCCGATATGGAGGTGGAGCTACTAGGGAAGAGGTGGAGGTGGAGAGGGAGTGATGGTTTGTACTAGTGGTGGCCGGTGAGGTAGTTATAAATACAGCCTCTCTCTCTTTTTTGGCAAGGAATGCAGCTTCTCTTGGAAGGCAACGAGGCAACGCACTCCAGATTTCATATATTACTATTGTATAATAATATGGGTGGAGAAATTTGGACGCATCTGTGTTGTCTTGTCAAATGAATCACCAGGATTTGCTTTTAGTACTCCAGATTTGGACGACCCAAGGAAGTAGAGATAGTAATGTACGCCATCTAGCTGCACGCTATCAAATCAAATAAATGGTCATGCCATTTACTTTTAAGATGGTGCAGCAGTTATTCTGACCAAAGAAACATGCACGTCTGCTGATTATTTTGATAGTACTACTAGTAGTACTACGGAGTAATATTTCTGATGGGTATACATTTACCGTCCGCTAGCAAAGATTGTTTGGCACATTATTCTTATGGCTTTCAATATCACACCCCTTAATAATATTATTAATCAATGTTTGGGCAATTAATTGATTGTGTTAATAAAAAATTAAAACCCACAAATCCAACTGTACTATTATTAGGGCCATATGAAGGACAAGGAATGATTTTAAATGCCATATGGAGTACCTCCAACCATGTGAAATATGGTTCTGTCATGCAGGTGATACCCATGGCTTCGCATTGGATCCGTATGTTGTCCTACATACAGTCAACTATGAAGTACCACGATTTGGTTTTTGGGTGCAACCGGCTAGAGAATGATGCACGGGTTTGTACAGCCAGTACAATTCACATTAAGATTTTCTGATAGGATGTTGATGTGTATATGTAAGAATCATACACTAGAATGTCTTCTATGTTTAGATGGCTGATCTACGTTTATACTTTCTGTGAACCATGAGGTTAAGATCTTTGTACTGTAATAAAGATTGCTAAATAACAGTATATATGTATGCCTCTAGGGACACTGAAACAGCCAAACAACCATGCATGTGTATAGACCGTATTTGATCAAATTACAAGAAGCACCTGGGTTCATGCAAATAGCATCAATTTATCACCTAAGTACATTAGCTATAAATAGTTAAATAGGAGTCAAGACCAACTGAGCTAGCTAGTAGTATGATCCTACTATTACATAAATATCCCTAACTCTGATTGTCTTTGTTCCAGTCCAGCACGTTGGTGTAGCTTGGGATAAACCAAAACCCCGTATGCCAGTTGGCCGCTGGACCGCTGCTTGAGAAAGAGATGCTTTGGTGGTCTTCGCCATTTAGACTGAAGCAGAAAATTTCTTGATGTGATGTGTCAAACTTAGAGCCAATGGCCTGAGGCGTGGTGTAGATGCAGTTTCTTCTTTTCAAATATCCTGGGGGAAATGTTGCACCACCCACTGGCATGAAAATCGGATAGTTCAACCCAAGGAACATAGAATAGTCTCCAAGATTAGTAACCCTTTCCCACGGGTTGGCTGGAAGTAACCGACTAGTGTCATTCAAGAATACAAAGCAGGTATACCCCGAATAGCTGTGAACAGCGCGACCGCAATGGATAGAAGGGGTACTATCATAATAAGTTGGAGCACCGTCAGCGTCAAAATCCATTACGCCACGTGCATAGACCAGGAGAAGTCTAGAACGATCTTGAGATCTTGCCAGCCACCACATACGACTATTAGAGTCAAAATCATCATCGTCATCAAATCCAAATTGATCGACGGAATGAATGGAGCAGGGAGCACTATAGGACCTTGAAAAAGGAAAGAACACGTCACATGAAAATATATTTCATGATTTATCTACTAGTGATATTGATTTGATATTGTAGATGCCAATACTAGTACTTTATAAAATCATGGTCGAACATAAGATGGTTTGAAATATATTTCGAACATCTTGGTAAAACTTCATATGGATTTAAAACATGTTCCCCAAAATATTGGTCCAAATTTTAGATGGTTTGAATATAGTACTCCTTATTCTCTAGAACCGGGGGAATATAAACAAATGAAAGTCTTTATCAATATTGCATGGCACCTTTATTGATTCTATTTCTACTCTACCTTAAATTTTCCAGGGAGTAATAATAAAGAAACTTAATTACTAGGGGGCCTTTTTCCTACGGAACAACATGCACATTAGACCATACTAAAATTCCTATAGATGTTAAATTCTATATATGTCCATACCACAAGAGGGTTATGGTGTGCGCCTATGGAATTCCTTTAAGCCAAAAGATGCCAAGACAGTTCAACAAATAAGAGGTGAAATACTATATAAGTTACGTATAAAAAAAAGATAGGGAGGAAATGTTACCAAATTGATTAGGATCCCATGCATAAACATTTCCAAGCCCAAGAACGGCAAACACAAGTCCGTTATGTATAATTGCATCGCAAAGATATGGCGCCGTACTGAAACTGGTTTTCAAGAAATATCCATGTACGAGGATATTCGCCATGGAGGTAGGCAATTGCAAAGTCGAAGATTGCGACAAGGGAGAAATCTTTATACCCCCTAGCAGCTGTAGGAACTTGGCAAATAGCTATCTTCTGCAGTTGAATAGCATCACCCTGATACTCGAATATAAGTGGATTGCGTGTGGTTTCAAACTTCTTCGTCAAAGATGGAAGCTTAATCTTGCGATGAGTGTAGACATTGAGGAGGTTCCACTTGCCTTTGGGGCCAACCATGGCGATCCAATCTCCATTGGCGCCTGCCCGCTCCTCATCCTTACCGTGTGGCATTAGGCAATCATAGGAGAACCTGTCCAGCGGCACTAGTTTGCACTTGCTGTGCACCGGCAAATCCTCCTTGAACTCCCATGGTTTATCCGCCGGGTCACAATAGAGAACACACGGAAGGCCAAACGGCTGAGAAGCAGGCAGAGTGGTACCGTATTTGGCTGATCAAGAATACTTTTGGAGGAACCGACTAGGGACGCGGCGGTGATGGCGTCGCACCGGCTGATGAGCACTTCAAGGGGCCTTCCAGTAAACACCTTGTGAAACAGCCCAGATCCACGACACTCGCTCGATTTCGACATCGCAATGAGGCAGGTGGTACAATGGGGTTGGGATTTTCTTGGGAGATTTACTGATTCGAACTTTGGGAGAGAGATGGCGATCAATGGCGGCAGGTGGGGGTTTGAGTTGGAGAACATAGGCTCTCAAACTGGGCACTGCTGGATAGGACGCAAAAGCGCCATGGCGGAGACGCAGGCGCGTGCTATGGAAGCTGGGCGGAGTGGGGATAGACGACGGAGGTGAACCGAGACGCTCCTCCTCTTATGCATATACTGCCTACTGCAGTTTCGAGGAGAGTGTGAATGTGTTCAAAAAAAGAGGAGAGTGTGAATGTGTTCAAAAAAAGAGGAGAGTGTGAATGTGTTCAAAAAAAGAGGAGAGTGTGACTGTGACCTGACACCCGAGTAGGAGCAGACGGACTATAGGAGTAGCCCCATCATTACAGTCCATTAATCGTGATTCCCACAATAAATAAGTGAAACGTCCCAGGCTTGTGTTGTCTAATCAAATCGATGGCCATGTCAGTATTATGGTGAACAAATAAAACAAATACACCAACCTTGTTCTTTTTGCAACGTACACCAACCTAGCAAGGCATCAACCTTCTCGCCATCAACTAGGACTCCGTGGCTCCGTCCCACCAAAGTTGTCTCAACTTTGTAAAAAAAAAATACATCTATCCATCTAAATTTTAACAAAGGTGAGACACTTTTGGTGGGACCGAGGGAGTACAAAAAAACTTTACTACTCCATGCTAGTATCGGCCACTTTTCGAAAAGTAATTCAAATTTCAACTGAAGGCGTGCTATTTTATGGTCCTGAAAATTGCCAAAAAAAATACAACCAAAAAATGCAACAGATCCATGTTAAGGGGGTACACCCTACGCAGTATACATTAAGAAACTTCGAAACTTCAGCGACCTTGTAAGAATGTCCATGATAGTGCAGTTTTGCAAATTAGGAAGAGACGAAATATGAATTCAACCAAAGAAATCTAAACAAATCCTTAGACAATAGCATACTTAACACATTCAGAAAAAAATGATGACTCCAAAAGAACAACATTAGCAAGAAATACTCCATTTTAGTTTGAACTTGCAGTCACATACATATACTAGTAGTACTGCCAAAATACTATAATACTCCGAGCTGCATTCTAGCACTCCAACTAGCTAGCTAATAATTCTGGAGTAGTAGTACTACTATACAAGTCCAAAATACATCCGAACGAACCCTACTTCGAACTAAACTACTCCCTCCGATCTTCGAGTAACTACATTGCAGTATGACTAAACGAATATTATTGTATAACCTTCTTGTTGATGCAAACGCAGATAGGCAACACACGCTGCCCTCCATTCTGCTTCGCGTAACGGGGTGGCACCGCCAGGAAAGAAGTGAGCTGCTGCAACATGATCGAGCTAGGCGTCGGGGAGCTCGTCGGCTCGATTACCGCCATCAAGGTGTCCGTCGAGAGGTCACTGGTCCCAGCCGGCGCCGGCGACGGCGGACCAATCACCAGCAGCTGCGCCTTGTACATCGGAAACAAGCACGCGGCCGACCTGATGCACACACATGACACAATGGTGGTCGGGCCGAGCGCGCCAACGGTGATGGCGAACACGCTACCCTCTTCTTCCCCACTGCCGATGAACAGGTGTCCCCGCGGTTGTACCGGAACACGAACTATGCACCAGGAGGGTATGCCATACTGGAACGTAAACACTGGGATGGAGTGGGATGCTTGGAGGTGTACCAGGAGCTCCCGTGGCGGGCCGGTGAAGCTGCAGCCGGTATTGATGGCCTCTGTGCAGCCGCACGGACCATGCGGGCACGCGATATAGTGCTTGTAGGACTCCATGGAGGCGACCAAGCTCTGGCAGCCGACGCACTTGACCATTGCCCCAGATCGATTCGACGGCGGCAACCTCGCCGGCTGCTCGCACTTCTTGCACGGGTTCGGCGCAAGCTCGCCGACGCAGCGCCGACATCCCATATGACCGCCCTTGCACTGCACGGAACAACGTACGTGGCATCAGTTGTCATTAAAATTTCTCACAGGTGAACTGATGACCCACAAGTATAGGGGATCGCAACAGTCTTCGAGGGAAGTAAAACCCAATTTATTGATTCGACACAAGGGGAGACAAAGAACACTTGGAAGCCTTAACAACGGAGTTGTCAATTCAGTTGCACCTGGAAACAGACTTGCTCGCAAGGGTTTATCAGTAGTAACAGGTTTATAGCGAAAGCGATAGTGAAATAACAAAGAAAGAGTAACAGAGACAGCAGTAGTGATTTTAGTAAACAGCAGGATTAAAATACTGTAGGCACGGGGACGGATGACGGGCGTTGCATGGATGAGAGAAACTCATGTAACAATCATAGCAGGGCATTTGCAGATAATAATAAAACGGTGTCCAAGTACAAAGCAATCAATAGGCATGTGTTCCATATATAGTCGTGCGTGCTCGCAATGAGAAACTTGCACAACATCTTCTGTCCTACCAGCCGGTGGCAGCCGGGCCTCAAGGGAAACTACTGGATATTAAGGTACTCCTTTTAATAGAGTACCGGAGCAAAGCATTAACACTCCGTGAACACATGTGATCCTCACATCGCTACCATTCCCTCTGGTTGTCCCGATTTCTGTCACTTCGGGGCCATTGGTTCCGGACAGCGACATGTGTATACAACTTATAGGTAAGACCATAAACAATGATTATCTTGATGAAACAATAACATGTTCAGATCTGAGATCATGGCACTCGGGCCCTAGTGACAAGCATTAAGCATAACAAGTTGCAACAATATCATCAAAGTACCAATTACGGACACTAGGCACTACGCCCTAACAATCTTATGCTATTACATGACCAATCTCATCCAATCCCTACCATCCCCTTCGGCCTACAGCGGGGGAATTACTCACACATGGATGGGGGAAACATGGCTGGTTGATGTAGAGGCATTGGCGGTGATGGCGGTGATGATCTCCTCCAATTCCCCGTCCCGGCAGAGTGCCGTAAACGCAGACTTCGCTCCCGCGACGGAGTTTCGCGATGTGGCGGCGTTCTGGAGGGTTTCTGGCGACTTCGACTTCTCCCCGTGCGTTTTTAGGTCGAGGCCGATAAATAGTCCGAAGGAGGGCGTCGGAGGCCGGCCGAGGGGGCCACACCACAGGGCCGCGCGGCCCCCCCTGGGCCGCGCCGCCCTATGGTGTGGGGCCCTCGGGCCTCCACCTTACTTGACCTTCTGGCTCCGTCATTATTCTGGGAAAATAGGGCCTTCTGCATAAATTCCGAGGATTTTCCCGAAAGTTGGATTTCTGCACAAAAACGAGACACCAGAGCAGTTCTGCTGAAAACAGCGTTAGTCCGTGTTAGTTGCATCCAAAATACACAAATTAGAGGCAAAACAATAGCAAAAGTGTTCGGGAAAGTAGATACGTTTTGGACGGATCAACTCCCCCAAGCTTAGCTTATTGCTTGTCCTCAAGCAATTCAGTTAACAACTGAGCGATAAAAGAACTTTCACGAACACATTTGCTCATATGATGTATATATTCTCATGCTATGGCTAATACTTAAGCAATTCATAATGAGATACATGCAAATAAGATCATTTAACAGCTATGTCAATCATGGAGAGGTACCAACAATTAATAATAAGCATCATGAATCATGTATATAAGCAGGATTGCAATGTTCATAAGAGAGTATGATAAAGTGGTATCTCGCTTGCCTGTATTTGATTGGCAAAACATAAATGCCCGGGCACCTCTGGAGTTCATAGAAAGACTAGAAGTAGTGATTGTCAAAGATAAAAGCATCAAAGTTATACCACAATTAATCATATTTTGAGACAAGCATATTATACTAAGAATGACAGTTGTGCTCTCAAGATAGTGCTCAAAGAAATAATGGAGACACAACATAAAAGTAAAAGATTGACCCTTCGCAGAGGGAAGCAGGGATTAACATGCGCTAGAGCTTTTCATTTTTATAAATCAGGAGTAAAATTATTTTGAGAGGTGTTTGTTGTTGTCAACGAATGGTAATGGGTACACTAACTACCTCGCCAACCGGACTTTCAAGAGCGGCTCCCATGAAGTATTGCATATTTATTTGGCACTCCTTCCAACCTTTCTTACACAAACCATGGCTAACCGAATCCTCGGGTGCCTGCCAACAATCTCATACCATGAAGGAGTGCCTTTTTATTTTATTTTTATTATGATGATGACACTCCCCCCAACCTTTGCTTACACAAGCCATGGCTAACCGAATCCTTCGGGTGCCGTCCAACAATCACAAACCATGGAGGAGTGTCTATTAAGTTAATTAATTCGGGACTGGGAATCCCATTGCCAGCTCCTTTTGCAAAATTATTGGATAAGCGGATGTGCCACTAGTCCATATGAGAGTCCGTCAAAAGTAAATGACAAGGTTGAAAGCTAAACACCACATACTTCCTCATGAGCTATGAAACATAAACACAAATTGAGAAGCATTTTGAAGGTTTTAAAGGTAGCGCACGAGAATTTACTTGGAATGGTTTGAAATGCCATGCATAGGTATTTATGGTGGACACTTTTGGAACAACTTGGTTTTCAGGTATTTGGAAGCACGAGCAGCGTTCCCGCTCAGTACAAGTGAAGGCTAGCAATAGACTAGGGAGCGACAAATCAAGAGAGCAAAGAATCGTCATAATCATGCTTGCGGCAAAATAAATTAACGGAGGCATAAAAGTGATACAAGAACTCTGAAGCAATATAGATCATCGAGGCTTAATTGACTTTTTGTTCAGTCATATGCATGCGTGAGCATGTGCCAAGTCGATATAAATGAATTATTCAGAGGAGGATACCACAATGCCATACTCACTTATGAATAAAACAATGCAAGCAAACATCCATGACATGCTACTCATATTAATAAATTGGAGCTAAACATGAGAGATCATGAACTACTAGACTTTCTCAAATAACATATACCTCACATGAACCAACTAAGCATGCTCACATGGATGAGTATATGTACAAAAATGAAAACAAATAGAGTTCATACCAGCCTCTCACCACAATCAGATTGTCGTAGATCGTCATTATTGCCTTTTAACTTGTGTAGCTTGGATAATATGAAATGAAAACCATGCTCCAGCCACCGAAGACCATTGAAATCATAAAGAACTTTACAAACCAAAGAAGAACAGCAAATATTTTTGGTTTTTTCGAATTAGAAACAAGAACAAAAGGAAACAAACAAACAAAGCAAAATCTTTTTGGGTTTTCTTATAGCAAACTAGCAATAGCAAATAAAGTGAAACAAATGCAAGAAACCAAAGCAAACAAAATGGTGAAGAGAAACAACAGAAATATTTTTAGTCTTTTTGTGTTTTGGGGAAGAAACAAAGCAAAAACAAGAAATAGCAAACTAAAAGAAACGCAGAAAAGCGAGATGGCAGAAATCTGCCAAAACCTGACAGCAGTACAGAAATCGATTTTTACAAAAATCTTACGTTGCTCAGATCGAAAAGTGTTCAACTAGTGAAAGTTAGATAACAACCTGGGGAACCTGCACAAAAATTGGCAGCTCAAAATAACGCTCTGGCTATTTTTGAGAATTTTTACGGTAACGTTCCAGAATCTGTTTTCAGGCAGCACTTCCCCAAATATCATCTTCCTCTCATTAGAAAACCACTCAAACGAACAAAACAAGTATGTGCAAGTATCCAGCAACCATAATATGCAAAGAATGAGTGATGCCGGTATACCTCCCCCCAAGCTTAGGCTTTTGGCCTAAGTGGAGTTCAACCCCAACGAGGGTCGTTGTTCCTCGCCGGTGGGTAGTCCATGGAGTAGTCATAGTAAAGTTCCTGTGCAGAAGAAAAGCATGGAGGCTCCGCATATCCACCATGTTGATGCGAGGAACTTGCTGCATCGGATGATGAGTCGAGGTGCTCCTCAACCTCCGTGTCGTCTCTTGCATGTTGACCTCCTCTCTCTATGTGTGCATCCAGTGCACCTTCTGTGACCGACCAATCTCCCCTGGAATCAAGGTTAGACAAAACAAAGCAGGCAATCTTACTAGTTTCTCAGTTTTCTTAGTTATTCTCCAGACTTTCTTATAAAATGTCATCTTGTAAAACAGGTTACCCAAGTTGGAGGAATCAGAAACAAATTCATGTTTAATCATAGAGGCTATGTCAAGTCTTTCTATGGGGAATGGAATATCAAAATGATGAGGTTCTACATTATGAAAAGCTAGTAAACGAGAGGCGATGAGACCTCCACAAATTCCACCTTTCTCACGGTTAGTAGCAAGTCTATAAGCTATCAATGCCCCCAAATTATAAGTCTTACTATTTTGCAGTACCGCAGCTAGAAAAGCCAGATCCGGGATAGAAAGTTTACCACCAATCTTTTTAGCAAGAACGCATTTGGTAATAAAATGGGCAAAGTAGCGGATAGCCGGGAGATGAATACTAGTGATTTTACCATTATCCCCTAAGAAACTCCTTCCATCGCTAATCATCTTGAAGAGGTCCAAGAGTTCTTGCGGCGATCCCCTTATCTTCTCACATGACCCCCATTGCGGTACTCTAATTGCTGCACAAAAAACACTAAATGGCAAGTTGACAGCTTTATTGTAAATTTTATACTGGACCGTGGGGTTAGATCGCGACCAATTGAACTTGAAGTCCTGCACAAAAGACATGGTTAATTTTACATATTGTCTTGGCTCTCCTTCAACAAAGTCACTCAGCCCTGCACGAGAAATTAGACTTTGAACATCTTCAAGTATTCCCGCGCTTCTCATAAAATCTGCGCACGGGTAGTAAGAGGGGTATACTCCCTCTTCACGATTGACTCTCATAACTTGTTGGACTTCCAATTCTTGCTGGTTCAAGTGATATCTACTCCACTCCATTTTCTGAAATTTCAACAAATGATATAAAAATTTGATTTGGTGACATATAATTGAAGGAAACTACCATAGGAACTTGCTAGAGTACTAATCATGCATCAAAACTAGTTTCTACCACTTAGAACAAGCATGCAAGCCCACTAAACATGTTACCTACAGCAGCAAAATATTCAAGATATACTCAACCAAACAAAATTCTACTTGGATGGGTGGAGGAGTCACATACCAAGGAGCAAATGTGCCAAATTTCAGCAGGAAATCTGAGTTGAGCAAAGAGATCGAGAAATCTGGAGCTCTGGAGCAAAAACGCGAGAGAGAGGAACCTGGTACGAGTTTTTTCAGGAGAGAGAAGGTGCTGGGAGAAAGAGATGACAAAGTGGGGCAAAGGGGGGCCCACACCACATGGTGGCGCGGCCACCTCCTTGGCCGCGCCGGCCTGTGGTTTGGCGCCCTCTGGTGCCCCACAGGTCATCCTCTGGTGCTCCCAGGTGCCTCGTCGAAAAATAGGACCAACGGTATAATTTTTGTGAATTTTTGAAAACTTTGAAAAATGCACATTTCGGGTATTTAGTTTATTATTACTTGGCCAGAAAAATTTTGAAATCTTCAAATAACTAAGGAACTTTGCAAATTAAAAGTGCTACAGCAACTAGAGCAAGTGGAGGAAGAAAGAGATGTTGTTTACCTCCTCTATGCATATAAAAAGTATTTGATAACAAGGTTGATCAAGTCTTGTCACCAAATAAATTTTACATAGCATAAGAAGAAATAAATCTCAAATCAATCATGTTACCTTGAATTGTATTGATATGGATCCAATCACGAGAGTTTGATATTCTTCCTTAGGCTCATATATAGGACAATCAATAGTTCCCACTTTGATAGTTCTCACATTAGAAATAGTATTAACTCCACACGCTTTCTCAATCTTCTTAGGAAAATAAACGGTATGCTCCCTATCATCAACATTGAAAGTAACCTTTCCTTTATTGCAATCAATAACAGCCCCTGCGGTGTTAAGAAAAGGTCTCCCAAGAATAATAGACATATTATCATCTTCAGGCATTTCCAACACAACAAAATCAGTTAATATCAAGCAGTTAGTAGTAACTTGAACAGGAACATTCTCACATATACCAACAGGAATAGCAGTAGATTTATCAGCCATTTGCAAAGATATATCAGTAGGTATCAACTTATCTAAGTAAAGCCTCTTATAAAGAGAAAAAGGCATAACACTAACACCGGCTCCCAAGTCACATAGAGCAGTTTTAACATAATTATTCTTAATAGAACAAGGAATAGTAGGTATACCTGGGTCGCCCAACTTCTTTGGAACTTTGCCATTGAAAGAGTAATTAGCAAGCATAGTGGAAATTTCCTCATTGGGGATTTTCCTTTTGTTAGTAACAATATCTTTCATATACTTTGAATAAGGAGGCAATTTAATAGCATCAGTCAAAGGGATTTGCAAGAATAAAGGTTTCATCCAATCGCAAAATTTATTATAGTGTTCTTCTTCCTTTGATTTTAGTTTCTTAGCAGGAAAAGGCATTTGCTTTTGCACCCAAGGTTCTCTTTCATTACCATGTTTCTCAGCAATAAAGTCTTCTTTAGTGTACTTTTTATTTTTAGCATGCTTTTCAGGTTCTTCTTCAACCTCTTCTTTATCAGGAGTATCATTATTATCATTATCTTTATCATGTTCATTACCACTTTCAGTTTCAGCATCAGAAATAGAAATACTATTAGGATCATTAGCAGGTTCAGAGGATTCTACAACATTTTTATGTTTCTTCTTCTTTTTCTTCTTAGAAGGAGCACTAGGTTCAATGCGTTGAGAATCTTGTTCAATTCTTTTGGGATGCCCTTCAGGATATAGAGGATCCTGGGTAGAGACACCACCTCTAGTTGTTACTTCATAAGCATGTTTCTCTTTAGAATTATTCCCTAACAAGTCATTTTGCACTTTAGTGAGTTGATCAATTTGCGTTTGAATCATATGAAAATGTTTAACAAGCATCTTAACATCATTGGAGGTTCTCTCTACAATATCATGCAATTCACTAATAGCTCGAGAATTTTCCATTAAATGATTCTCTACTCTCATATTAAAATTTTCTTGCTTAACAATATAATTATCAAACTCATCTAAGCATTGTGCAGGAGGTTTCGAATACGAAATATCTTCCCTAGTAAAGCGTTGAAGGGAGTTTACCTCAATCATAGATGAAGGGGAAATTATCTCACATATATCTTCTATAGGAGGTAGATTCTTCACATCTTCAGATTTAATACCTTTCTCATTGAGAGACTTCTTGGCTTCCCTCATATCTTCATCATTCAATTTAATTAAACCCCGCTTCTTCAATATTGGAGTTGGAGTTGGTTCAGGCGTAGTCCAATCATCATGATTCCGGCTTATTTTAGCCAATAATTCTTCAAATGCCGTCTGGAGTTCTTTTCCTGAAAACACAACCAGCACAACTATCCAGGTATGCCCTAGACTCAATGGTTAGTCCACTATAAAATATATCAAGTAAATCATGCTTTTCTAAATCATGGTCAGGCAGAGCTCTAATAAGAGAGCAAAATCTCGCCCAAGCCTCAGGCAATTTCTCTTCATCTCCCTGATCAAAATTATAAACTCTCTGCAAAGCAGCATGTTGAGCACTAGCAGGAAAGTATTTCCGAAAGAAAACAGCAAGCAATTCTTTTGGACTTTTAATAGAACTAGGTGGCAAACTATTATACCAGGTTTTAGCGTCATCCTTTAATGAGAATGGAAAGATTTTAGCAACAAAGTAAGTACGCTTCTTAACATCATCAGAAAACAAACTACTCAAAGTAGATAACTCAGTCATGTGTTCAACAGCACTTTCTTTTTCAGTACCACAAAAAGGTGTTTTCTCAACAATAGCTATATGAGATAGATCAAGAGAAAAATCATAATCTTTATCCCTAATGTTTATAGGAGATGTGGCAAATTTAGGATCGGAGACGGTTTATATCTAACATTGTTCTGCAAGCAACTTTTTAATTTTTCTTGCATCAGTAGTAGCATTGCATTTTTCAATAAAATCATCATTAAGCTCCACATAATCTTCCTCGGGATCATCACTAAAATAACCAAGTTCGGGTGAACTAACAGTGTGTAGTAGCATTAGGAGTTTCGGTATTTTCAATTTGTCTAGACCTAGCAATTGTAGCATCTAGAAAAGATCCCAATGAACCACTATCATCAAGCACAGCAGAAACATTATCAATATTACGAGAGTGTTCAGATTCAGCAGATGTACCCGCATGCGAAGCATGTGGCGGTGAAACAAGTTTATCAATCACGATGGTGAATCAAGAGCAGAGGTATTCGTAATTGTACCTTTTCTTGTAGTGGATGGTAATATGGCGATCTTAGTATCGCGAGGTTTACCCATGATGGAGAATTTGCAGCGAACAATATTAATCCAAGTGAACTTCCAAATAAAGCTATGCTCCCCGGCAACGGCGCCAGAAAATAGTCTTGATGACCCACAAGTATAGGGGATCGCAATGTCTTCGAGGGAAGTAAAACCCAATTTATTGATTCGACACAAGGGGAGACAAAGAACACTTGGAAGCCTTAACAACGGAGTTGTCAATTCGATTGCACCTGGAAACAGACTTGCTCGCAAGGGTTTATCGAGTAACAGGTTTATAGCAGTAGCAGTAGTGAAATAACGCAGAGAGTAACAGAGACAGCAGAGTGATTTTAGTAAACAGCAGGATTAAAATACCGTAGGCACGGGGACGGATGACGGCGTTGCATGGATGAGAGAAACTCATGTAACAATCATAGCAGGGCATTTGCAGATAATAATAAAACGGTGTCCAAGTACAAAGCAATCAATAGGCATGTGTTCCATATATAGTCGTGCGTGCTCGCAATGAGAAACTTGCACAACATCTTCTGTCCTACCAGCCGGTGGCAGCCGGGCCTCAAGGGAAACTACTGGATATTAAGGTACTCCTTTTAATAGAGTACCGGAGCAAAGCATTAACACTCCGTGAACACATGTGATCCTCACATCGCTACCATTCCCTCTGGTTGTCCCGATTTCGTCACTTGGGCCATTGGTTCCGACAGCGACATGTGTATACAACTTATAGGTAAGACCATAAACAATGATTATCTTGATGAAACAATAACATGTTCAGATCTGAGATCATGGCACTCGGGCCCTAGTGACAAGCATTAAGCATAACAAGTTGCAACAATATCATCAAAGTACCAATTACGGACACTAGGCACTACGCCCTAACAATCTTATGCTATTACATGACCAATCTCATCCAATCCCTACCATCCCCTTCGGCCTACAGCGGGGGAATTACTCACACATGGATGGGGGAAACATGGTTGGTTGATGTAGAGGCGTTGGCGGTGATGGCGGTGTGGATCTCGTCCAAGTCCCCGTCCGGCGGAGTGCCGTAACAGAGACTTCGGCCCCGCGACGGAGTTTCGCGATGTGGCGGCGTTCTGGAGGGTTTCTGGCGACTTCGACTTCTCCCCGTGCGTTTTTAGGTCGAGGCCGATAAATAGTCCGAAGGAGGGCGTCGGAGGCCGGCCGAGGGGGCCACACCACAGGGCCGCGCGGGCCCCCCCCTGGGCCGCGCCGCCCTATGGTGTGGGGCCCTCGGGCCTCCACCTTACTTGACCTTCTGGCTCCGTCATTATTCTGGGAAAATAGGGCCTTCTGCATAAATTCCGAGGATTTTCCCGAAAGTTGGATTTCTGCACAAAAACGAGACACCAGAGCAGTTCTGCTGAAAACAGCGTTAGTCCGTGTTAGTTGCATCCAAAATACACAAATTAGAGGCAAAACAATAGCAAAAGTGTTCGGGAAAGTAGATACGTTTTGGACGTATCATGAACCTAAGAATAAAATCAGAAGGGAGCGACCTTGGATATGGGGGGTTTGAAGGGCAGCAGGCAGAGGGGGCACAAGAAGAGGGCCTCCTCCATCTTCAGAGAAGAGTGATCGGGAAAACGAGAACGGGATGGGTTTTTTTTATACATGCCTTGGAGTGGAGTATGGATACTACTACTTATAGGAAGAACTTCCTTGCTAAGAATCGGCGTCGGCCGTACGCAACCATAGATGCACCAGCGGCTCTGCAGTTTGTCAAAATAAAAGGACAGAGCTGCAGTGACTTGAAGTCTCCAAATCTCATTGTGACTTGGTGCCACCATCTACCAACCATTTGAGATCCAACGTTCCAAACTATCTCTTATTTCGAACCTAAAAACAAAAATTATTCAGAAAATTATGAAAAAAATCCAGTAAAATGTAGATGCCTTGTTCTAAAATCTGTGAATATTTCATCCCACGCGGACGACTAGCTTGTGATTAAAGAGCTTTTTACGTATACGAGCACTAGTTTAAACTAAATACTCCCTCTGATTCATATTAATTGACTTCAATATGGATGTATCTAGAACTAAAATGTGTCTAGTACATCCATATTAGAGTCAATTAATATGAACCGGAGGGAGTATATATTTGCTCACAAACCTTTGATTCAAATCGAATGAAACTTCACCAAAATATAAATCGAAATATGCACGATTAACTGGAAGTTCTTGAAATATTTCTGAGCAATTATAATAATTATTTAGTTTAAATTCTAAGTCGATCGCATACATTGGATCTGAGATGGATGGTGGATGGTGGCACCAAGTCACTGTGAGACTTGGAAGTATCAAGTCAGTGAAGCTCTATCCCAAAATAAAAGCTTCGTGAAGGGGGCAGTTTGGTTCAAAAAAGAAGACAATGCCAAGCAGTTGTCAAACAGTACCCATATAGTCAAATGTACTCCCTCTGATTCAAATGAATTGACTCAACTTTGTCTAGATATATATAGATGTATCAAGTCACTGAAGCTCTATCCCAAAATAAAAGCTTCATGAAGGGGGAAGTTTGGTTCGAAAAAATACAAGGCTAGCGGTGTCAAATAGTACCATAACGTCAAATGTACTCCCTCCGATTCAAACGAAATGACTCAACTTTGTATTTTGCATGTTAAAGGTTTTTCGTAAAACTTGGCCAATCTTAACATAGTTTGCCTTTCTAAAAAAAGATATAAGCCCTAAGGCTCCTTTGATTCATAGGATGGGAAAACCATAGAAATATGAAAAACATAGGATTGAGATTTAATGGCTAGTTGAATCATATAGGAAGATGAGTTGTGTTTGATTGTGCCAGAGGAAATTTTCCATGAGGTATGACCTAATGTTTTATTCTTATAGGATTTGCACTGCAAGATTCCTGTAGGATATGTTCCTATGAATCAAACAACTAGTGTGGGGAAAATTCACATGTGATCTAAATCCTACATAATTCCTATACAAATCCTATATATGAATTTTAGTTGTTAGGTCACTTAAAATGACTTCACTTGAAGGGTTACATTTTTGTTTTTTTCTGAATTAGTAGTGATGCCTAACCATATATATACCTAAACTAAGAGAATCAGCATAAACTTATGTATATTAATAGTAAGCGCATATATGAATGTTTTTCTATCTACAAACCCAGGGTCATATATATGTACATAGAAACATGCATATATGCTAGTTTTTGTACCTTGGTGTGTTCCTCTTTTGGGCTATCTTTTTTGTTCACCGGTTCACAACCAACGCCCTAGATTAATTTGGCACTTAGAAAATAACATTTTGTTTTTGGCGCACTAACACAAATAGTAGTAGCACGGTCAACACTGTAGAGAAGTAAAAAAATAAATGTGTGTGGGAAAAATTGACTTAAAGTGACCATTACAATGAGAAAAAGGGTAGAACCAAGCATTGCACAGGGAAAAAGCAGTGTAGTGCCCAGAAGAAAAAAAAACAAGTTGGGCTATACTCCCTCCATCCTGAAATAATGGGTGTAGAGTTAAAATTTGTCCATAAAAGAGTGTACTTCTCGTTTTGCAATGCACTTCAAAAAATTTCCACAAAAGAGTGGTACTCCTAGTAAAAAATATTTCTTTCTCATCACGAGGGATATAGTTTCTTCACGACTAGTACGTACTACCTCCATCACAAAGCTTAAGGGTTCCTTTGATTCAAAGGATTTGCATAGGAATTGTGTAGGATTTGGTTCCTATGGGAAAATTTCCTATACATGTTGTTTGATTCATAGGAACATATCCTATAGGAAAAAATCCTATAGGAATCTTGTAGTGTAATTCCTATAGGAAAAAAGCATTAGCTCATGCCTCATGGAAAAATTCCTTTGCTATAATCAAACAAACTTCATCTTCCTATAGGATTCAATTAGACATGCAATTCCAATCCTAAACCTTTCCTATTCCTATGCTTTTCCTATCCTTTAAATGAAAGGAGCCCTAAGTCTTTTTTTAAGAGTCAAAGCAAGTAAAGGTTGACGAAAATTTAGAATAATCTATCAACTAATATAATATTTTGTAGATACCATACCAAAAAAAATTCATTGTCTATGTATTGATATTAATTTTGTATTTTGCATGATAATGATTTTTGGTAAAATCTTAGTTTACCTTGACATAGTTTGAGCTTCTAAAAATAATATAAGCCTTACGCTTTGGGATGGAGGTAGTAGTATTTAGCATAATATGGTTTTCTTATTTACTACATGCATTTAGCTCATTGGAGGTGGAAAAGTTGAAGAGGAAAGTGATGGTCGATGACAGTTTCCCAATGTAATAATAAAATCCTTAATATGCCTTGAAAACCCACACGTACGCTCTTTCTAGGACAGAGGCAGTATGAGGTAATGCACCCACGCGCTGTCATCTGCCCGTTCGTGCTATGTCTCCCAAATCTTGAAATATCGTCAGTTATCCATTTCACGTCCACACTTCTCCCTCTCTCCACGGACTAGGAAAAAACCCTCTCTTTGCTTCCCCTTCCCATTCCACCGATGGAGAGCCCAACCGACGCCGTCAACGCAGCGAAAGCGAAAGCCGCGCGGCTGGCCTTAGCCGCAGAGGAGGCTTCCAGAGCCACGACCGCAGCACGCATGGCCGCAACGGCGGCGATCATCGCCGCAGCGGATGCCAAAGATGAAGCGGAGGCCATTGCCGAAGGTCGGCCATCGGTCGCTGATGTCTACGCCCCCCTCCTTTTCCTGTAGACAGTGTTGGGCCTCCAAGAGCAGAGGTTTGTAGAACAGCAGCAAGTTTTCCCTTAAGTGGATCACCCAAGGTTTATCGAACTCAGGGAGGAAGAGGTCAAAGATATCCCTCTCATGCAACCCTGCAACCACAAAGCAAGAAGTCTCTTGTGTCCCCAACACACCTAATAGGTGCACTAGTTCGGCGAAGAGATAGTGAAATACAGGTGGTATGAATATATATGAGCAGTAGCAACGGTGCCAGAAAATAGCTTGCTGGCGTGTAGTTGATGGTGGTAGTATTGCAGCAGTAGTAACGCAGTAAAACAGTAAACAAGCAGCGATAGCAGTATTTAGGAACAAGGCCTAGGGATTACACTTTCACTAGTGGACACTCTCAACATTGATCACATAATGTAACGTATAAATGCATACTCTACACTCTTGTTGGATGATGAACGCATTGCGTAGGATTACACGAACCCTCAATGCCGGAGTTAACAAGCTCCACAATTTGTTCATATTTAAGTAACCTTATACTGTAAGATAGATCAAAAGACTAAACCAAGTACTAACATAGCATGCACACTGTCACCTTCATGCATCTGTAGGAGGAATAGATCACATCAATATTATCATAGCAATAGTTAACTTCGCAATCTACAAGAGATCATGATCATAGCATAAACCAAGTACTAACACGGTGCACACACTGTCACCTTTACACACGTGCAGGAGGAATAGAACTACTTTAATAACATTGCTAGAGTAGCACATAGATGAATAGTGATACAAAACTCATATGAATCTCAATCATGTAAAGCAGCTCATGAGATTATTGTATTGAGGTACATGGGAGAGAGATGAACCACATAGCTACAGCGGAGCCCTCAGCCTCGGGGGTGGATTACTCCCTCCTCGTCATGGAGGCAGCGATGGCGGTGAAGACGGCGGTGGAGATGGCTCCGGGGGCAATTCCCCGTCCCGGCAGGGTGCCGAAACAGAGTTCTGTCCCCCGAATTGGAGTTTCGCGATGGCGGTGGCGCCCCTGGAGTCTTTCTGGAGTTTCGTCAATTCGTGTCGAAGTTTTAGGTCACGACGGCTTAAATAGGCGAAGAGTCGGAGTCAGAGGGGCCACGGGCTGCCCAAACCATAGGGGGGCGCCCCCCCTGGCCGCGCCGGGGTGTGGTTTGGTGGCCCTGTGCCCCTTCTCTGGCGGTTCTCGTGTGTTCTGGATGCTTCCGGTGAAAATAGGAACTTGGGCGTTGATTTCGTCCGATTCCGAGAATATTTCGTTACTAGGATTTCTGAAACCAAAAACAGCAGAAAACAGGAACTGGCACTTCGGCATCTTGTTAATAGGTTAGTTCCAGAAAATGCACGAATATGACATAAAGTGTGCATAAAACATGTAGATAACATCAATAATGTGGCATAGAACATAAGAAATTATCGATACGTCGGAGACGTATCAGCATCCCCAAGCTTAGTTATGCTCGTCCCGAGCAGGTAAAACGATAACACAGATAATTTCTGGAGTGACATGCCATCATAACCTTGATCATACTATTTGTAAAGCATAAGTAGTGAATGCAGCGATCAAAACAATGTAATGACATGAGTAAACAACTGAATCATAAAGCAAAGACTTTTCATGAATAGCACTTCAAGACAAGCATCAATAAGTCTTGCATAAGAGTTAACTCATAAAGCAATAATTCATAGTAAAGGCATTGAAGCAACACAAAAGAAGATTAAGTTTCAGCGGTTGCTTTCAACTCATAACATGTATATCTCATGGATATTGTCAACATAGAGTAATATAATAAGTGCAATAAGCAAGTATGTAGGAATCAATGCACAGTTCACACAAGTGTTTGCTTCTTGAGGTGGAGAGAAATAGGTGAACTGACTCAACATTGAAAGTAAAAGAATGGTCCTCCATAGAGGAAAACATCGATTGCTATATTTGTGCTAGAGCTTTTATTTTGATAACATAAAGAGAGCATAAAAATAAAGTTTTGAGAGGTGTATGTTGTTGTCAACGAATGGTAGCGGGTACTCTAACCCCCTTGCCAGACAAACCTTCAAAGAGCGGCTCCCATTTTATTTTATTTTGGGTGGCACTCCTTCCAACCTTTCTTTCACAAACCATGGCTAACCGAATCCTCGGGTGCCTGCCAACAATCTCATACCATGAAGAAGTGCCTTTTTATTTTAGTTTTATTATGATGACACTCCTCCCAACCTTTGCTTACACAAGCCATGGCTAACCGAATCCTTCGGGTGCCGTCCAACAATCACATACCATGGAGGAGTGTCTATTTTTGTTAATTAATTTGGGACTGGGAATCCCATTGCCAGCTCTTTTTGCAAAATTATTGGATAAGCGGATGAAGCCACTAGTCCATTGGTGAAAGTTGCCCAACAAGATTGAAAGATAAACACCACATACTTCCTCATGAGCTATAAAACATTGACACAAATCAGAGGTGATAAATTTTGAATTGTTTAAAGGTAGCACTCAAGCAATTTACTTTGGAATGGCAGGAAATACCATGTAGTAGGTAGGTATGGTGGACACAAATGGCATAGTGGTTGGCTCAAGTATTTTGGATGCATGAGAAGTATTCCCTCTCGATACAAGGTTTAGGCTAGCAAGGTTATTTGAAACAAACACAAGGATGAACCGGTGCAGCAAAACTCACATAAAAGACATATTGAAAACATTATAAGACTCTACACCGTCTTCCTTGTTGTTCAAACTCAATACTAGAAATTATCTAGACCTTAGAGAAACCAATTATGCAAACCAAATTTTAGCAAGCTCTATGTATTTCTTCATTAATGGGTGCAAAGCATATGATGCAAGAGCTTAAACATGAGCACAACAATTGCCAAGTATCACATTACCCAAGACATTATAGCAATTACTACATGTATCATTTTCCAATTCCAACCATATAACAATTTAACGAAGAGGAAACTTCGCCATGAAAATTAAAAGCTAAGAACACATGTGTTCATATGCAACAGAGGAGCGTGTCTCTCTCCCACAAAGTGAATGCTAGGATCCATTTTATTCAAACAAAACAAAAAACAAAAACAAACCGATGCTCCAAGAAAAGCACATAAGATGTGATGGAATAAAAATATAGTTTCAGGGGAGGAACCTGATAATTTGTCGATGAAGAAGGGGATGCCTTGGGCATCCCCAAGCGTAGACGCTTGAGTTTTCTTGGTATATGCAGGGGTGAACCACCGGGGCATCCCCAAGCTTAGAGCTTTCACTCTCCTTGATCATGTTGCATCATACTCCTCTCTTGATCCTTGAAAACTTCCTCCACACCAAACTCGAAACAACTCATTAGAGGGTTAGTGCACAATAAAAATTAACATATTTAGAGGTGACACAATCATTCTTAACACTTCTGGACATTGCATAATGCTACTGGACATTAGTGGATCAAAGAAATTCATCCAACATAGCAAAAGAGGCAATGCGAAATAAAAGGCAGAATCTGTCAAAACAGAACAGTTCGTATTGACGAATTTTAAAATGGCACCAGACTTGCTCAAATGAAAATTCTCAAATTGAATGAAAGTTGCGTACATATCTGAGGATCATGCAAGTAAATTGGCTTAATTTTCTGAGCTACCTACAGGGAGGTGGACCCAGATTCGTGACAGCAAAGAAATCTGGAACTGCGCAGTAATCCAAATCTAGTACTTACTTTACTATCAAAGACTTTACTTGGCACAACAAAACACTAAACTAAGATAAGGAGAGGTTGCTACAGTAGTAAACAACTTCCAAGACACAAAATAAAAACAAAGTACTGTAGCAAAATAACACATGGGTTATCTCCCAAGAAGTTCTTTCTTTATAGCCATTAAGATGGGCTCAGCAGTTTTAATGATGCACTCGCAAGAAATAGTAGTTGAAGCAAAAGAGAGCATCAAGAGGCAAATTATAAACACATTTAAGTCTAACATGCTTCCTATGCATAGGAATCTTGTAAATAAACAAGTTCATGAAGAGCAAAGTAACAAGCATAGGAAGATAAAACAAGTATAGCTTCAAAAATTTCAGCACATAGAGAGGCATTTTAGTAACATGAAAATTTCTACAACCATATTTTCCTCTCTCATAATAACTTTCAGTAGCATCATGAGCAAACTCAACAATATAACTATCACACAAAGCATTCTTATCATGAGTCTCATGCATAAAATTAGTACTACTCCCAACATAAGCATAGTTATTCTTATTAATTGTAGTAGGAGCAAATTCAACAAAGTAGCTATCATTATTATTCTCATCATCAAATATAGGAGGTATATTGTAATCATAATCAAATTCATCCTCCATAACAGGTGGTAACAAAAGACCACTATCATTATAATCATCATAAATAGGAGGTAAAGTATCATCAAAGAAAAATTTCTCCTCAATGCTTGGGGGACTAAAAAGATCATGCTCATCAAAACCAGCTTCCCCAAGCTTAGAATTTTCCATATCATTAGCAACAATGGTATTCAAAGTGTTCATACTAACATGTTCCATGGGTTTTTTAATTTTCGGGTCAAACCATCCATGTCTTAAATCAGGAAATAGAGTAAAAAGCTCATTGTTGTCCATTATGCCAAACTAGTGTAAACAAGAAACAAAAAGTTGCAATTGCAGGATCTAAAGGAAATAGCTTCAAGTACTTACAATGGCGGAAAATAGCTTGGTAGCCGAGGTCCGGAGTGTGAGTACCTTTTACCTTTCCTCCCCGGCAACGGCGCCAGAAAATAGCTTGATGTCTACGCCCCCCTCCTTTTCCTGTAGACAGTGTTGGGCCTCCAAGAGCAGAGGTTTGTAGAACAGCAGCAAGTTTTCCCTTAAGTGGATCACCCAAGGTTTATCGAACTCAGGGAGGAAGAGGTCAAAGATATCCCTCTCATGCAACCCTGCAACCACAAAGCAAGAAGTCTCTTGTGTCCCCAACACACCTAATAGGTGCACTAGTTCAGCGAAGAGATAGTGAAATACAGGTGGTATGAATATATATGAGCAGTAGCAACGGTGCCGTAAAATAGCTTGGTCGGGCGTGTAGTTGATGGTGGTAGTATTGCAGCAGTAGTAACGCAAAGAAACAAGAAACAAGCAGCGATAGCAGTATTTAGGAACAAGGCCTAGGGATTACACTTTCACTAGTGGACACTCTCAAGATTGATCACATAATGCAACGTATAAATGCATTCACTACACTCTTGTTGGATTATGAACGCATTGCGTAGGATTACACGAACCCTCAATGCCGGAGTTAACAAGCTCCACAATTTGTTCATATTTAAGTAACCTTATAGTGTAAGATAGATCAAAAGACTAAACCAAGTACTAACATAGCATGCACACTGTCACCTTCATGCATCTGTAGGAGGAATAGATCACATCAATATTATCATAGCAATAGTTAACTTCGCAATCTACAAGAGATCATGATCATAGCATAAACCAAGTACTAACACGGTGCACACACTGTCACCTTTACACACGTGCAGGAGGAATAGAACTACTTTAATAACATTGCTAGAGTAGCACATAGATGAATAGTGATACAAAACTCATATGAATCTCAATCATGTAAAGCAGCTCATGAGATTATTGTATTGAGGTACATGGGAGAGAGATGAACCACATAGCTACAGCGGAGCCCTCAGCCTCGGGGGTGGATTACTCCCTCCTCGTCATGGAGGCAGCGATGGCGGTGAAGATGGCGGTGAAGACGGCGGTGGAGATGGCTCCGGGGGCAATTCCCCGTCCCGGCAGGGTGCCGAAACAGAGTTCTGTCCCCCGAATTGGAGTTTCGCGATGGCGGCGGCGCCCCTGGAGTCTTTCTGGAGTTTCGTCAATTCGTGTCGAAGTTTTAGGTCACGACGGCTTAAATAGGCGAAGAGTCGGAGTCAGAGGGGCCACGGGCTGCCCAAACCATAGGGGGGCGCGCCCCCCCTGGCCGCGCCGGGGTGTGGTTTGGTGGCCCTGTCCCCCTTCTCTGGCGGTTCTCGTGTGTTCTGGATGCTTCCGGTGAAAATAGGAACTTGGGCGTTGATTTCGTCCGATTCCGAGAATATTTCGTTACTAGGATTTCTGAAACCAAAAACAGCAGAAAACAGGAACTGGCACTTCGGCATCTTGTTAATAGGTTAGTTCCAGAAAATGCACGAATATGACATAAAGTGTGCATAAAACATGTAGATAACATCAATAATGTGGCATAGAACATAAGAAATTATCGATACGTCGGAGACGTATCAGTCGCTCATCGGCATCTGATGCTGTTGGTAGATGGGTCCACTCTCTTGGGAAGCATCCCCTAGATGACGAGGACGAGGTTGAACTCATCTTTGAACCGCCGCCGCCGACCTTCGACGAGAATATCATCGACGAGGGGGAGGAAGTATGTTCCGATTCACCTCTCTCCCTTATTCAACATAGCCCTGTATCGATTTGCGCTATGGTCTCTCCCTCTTTTTTTGCGCTATAGCATTTTGAATTAGCGTCAGAATCTTTTTAGATTCATATTCAGTAGTTGCAACTGCTACATATTTGCTTCACATCCGATTCACCTCTCTCCCTTATTCAACATAGCCCTGTATCGATTTGCTCTATGGTCTCTCCCTCTCTTTTTTGCGCTATAGGGTTTTGAATTAGCGTCAGAATCTTTTTAGATTCATATTCATTATTAGTTGCAACTGCTACATATTTGCTTCACCTGTTTATTTGGCATGTATCAGGTTGCTACTGATGAGGTTGACAACGATGTCGAGTCGTGTCATAGGAAGGCCAGGGCCACTCTCAACAAGCTTAAGGCGGGGAAGTTCGACAAGTATTGGAGTGAACCCTGGACTGGTGCCAGGAACAGCTGCCCCTTCTGCACAAAGAGCATAAAGGCTGACTTTCAAAGCGTCCCCGCAAGATGCCGAAGCCGGTGGGTCCGGCTGTCTCAAAGTTGGGGAAACTGTTAACCGATCCGGCTTCATAGCCAACCACATGGCCTATGGGCTATTCCTAAGGAAGAAATTGAACCAAGCTATCGAGACCGGTCGTGTGCCTCCTCCCAAGCCCAAGCCACCAAAGATTAAAGGTATGGGCAGCAAGAAGCAGAAGAAGCGGGACCGGGAGGAGGCGACAGGAAGAAGATGGTAAATATACTCCGTAACTGCTGTGCACGTTTGTCTCTCCTACTGCTTCAAAAGCAGCATCTTTTGTTGAACTCTGTTTATGTTTGCTGCTCAGCAGCGTTTGTGGTGAACCTATTAGCTTAATTAGGGGTTGTTGAACTATATATGTCTGTGTTGAACCTTAATTAGGTTGTGTTGAACTCTGTTTGTGTTGGCGTGGGAAGGGGGGCATGATGCTACCCTGAATTTGCGGGACCCCCAAAAAACTTGCAAATACGAGTGATGCATCCAAAAGGAACAAACTTTTACATGGTAGACCCCAGTCTGAAAGCAAGAAATGCGATCGGGTCCTTAACAGCCACCGCCCGGATTGATCGGGGATTTTGCCTGCCTACCGCATGTGACTTGTGCTCACTGAAGTTTGGGACCTCATGCATGGGCACCACACGTAAGTGACAAACGTGTTGGTGTAAAAACTCGGGTGATTATTATACTGCATTAGTACAAAGTTTCCTATGGATTCAAGGGTTGGAAAGCCAAGTTAACTCATTTTAATGACTAAGAAGGAGCCAGGCTTACTTTTTCATTTTCATGTTTTAACTTGTTTAAATCTTGGTCAAACAAAGGATTTGACCAGGATTCAAATGGGCATAAAAATTCAAAAAAGAAATAAAAAAAAATCACATAAGCTTCTTATGTCATCTAGTAAGCATTACAGTTGATCAACGAAGTCTAGACATATTCAAACCAGAAAAATCATGTATATACCCCCTAACCCTAAACTCTGTCTTATGAAGTCAAGCATGAAGAAAAGTGGTTTTGGGTTTCAAACATTGGAAATTAAAAAAACTCCCAAAAGCTTCATTTTGGAGTGACTAAGAAGAATCCAGGCTTACCTTTTCATTTTCATGTTTTAAACTGGTTTAAATCTTGGTCAAACCTAGGATTTGACCAAGATTCAAATGGACATAACAAATTCAAAAAAATCAAAACCAAAACACATAGTCTTTTGATGTCATATAGTAAGCATTCAAGTTGATAAACAAAGTCTAGACATATTTAAACAAGAAAAATCATGTATATACTTGGCCCCTAACCCTAAACTCTGTCTTATGAAGTCAAGCATTAAGGGAAGTGGTTTTGGGTTTCAAACATGGAAATTTAAAAAACCTCCCAAAAGCTTCATTTTGGAGTGACTAAGAAGAATCCAGGCTTACTTTTCATTTTCATGTTTTAAACTGGTTTAAATCTTGGTCAAACCTAGGATTTGACCAAGATTCATATGGGCATAACAAATTCAAAAAAACATAGTCTTTTGATGTCATATAATAAGCGTTCAAGTTGATAAACAAGGTCTAGACATATTCAAACCAGAAAAATCATGTATCTACCCCCTACCCCTAAACTTTGTCTTATGAAGTAAAGCACGAAGAGATGTCATTTTGGGTTTCGGACATGGAGAATTAAAAAACCCTCCCAAAAGCTTCATTTTGGAGTGAATAAGACGGATCCATACTTACTTTTCATTTTCATGTTTTAAACTTGTTTAAATATTGGTCAAACCTGCTAGGATTTGACCAAGATTCAAATGGGCATAAAAATAAAAAAAAAATTAAACCGAAAACCACTTCTCTTCGTGCTTGACTTCATTAGACAGAGTTTAGGGTTTGGGGTATATACATGATTTTTATTGTTTAAATATGTCTAGACTCCGTTGATCAACATGAATGCTTACTATAACTTAAGAAGCTTATGTGTTTTGGTTTTTCATTTTTTGAATTCTTTATTGAATTTTTATGCCCATTTGAATCTTGGTCAAATCCTAGGTTTGACCAAGAATTAAACAAGTCAGTAACATGAAAATGAAAAAGTAAGCCTGGATCCTTCTTGTTCACTCCAAAAATGAAGCTTTTGGGAGGGTTTTTGAATTTTCCATGTTTGAAACCCAAAACCATTCCTCTTATATGCTTTACTTCATATGACAGAGTTTAGCCTTAGGGGGTAGATACATGATTTTTCTGGTTTGAATATGTCTAGACCTTGTTTATCAACTTGAATGCTTACTATAAACCAAAAATTCATGTATCTACCCCTAACCCTAAACTATGCACGAAGAGAAGTGGTTTTGGGTTTCAAACCTGGATATTTCAAAAACCCTCCCAAAAGCTTCATTTTGGAGTGAATAAGAAGGATCAAGACTTAATTTTCATTTTCATGTTTTAATCTTGTTTAAATCTTGGTCAAACCTAGGATTGACCAAGATTCAAATGGGCATAATTTAAAAAAATGGAAAATCAAGGCACATAGTCTTCTTATGTCATATAGTAAGCATTCAATTAAGTTGATAAACAAGCTCTAGACATAGTTAAACCAGAAAAATCATGTATCTACCCCGTATATATCCCTAAACCCTGACTTATGAAGTCAAGCATGAAGAGAAGTGGTTTTTGGTTTCAATCATGGAAATTTCAAAAACCCTCCCAAGAGCTTCATTTTGGAGTGACTAATTAAGAAGCATACATGCTTACCTTTTCATATTCATGTTTTAAACTTGTTCAAATCTAGGTCAACAAACCTAGGATTTGTTGACGAAGAATGAAATGGGTATAAAAAAATTGAAACCAAGGTCTGCTCATGTCATATAGTGAGCATTCAATTAAATTGATAAACAAGGTCTAGACATATTAAAACTAGCAGGAAAATCATGTATCTATATACCCCCTAACCCTAAACTATGTCTTATGAAGTCAAGCATGCATGAAGAGAAGTGGTTTTTGGTTTTCAAGAGCATGGAAATTTCAAAACCCCTCCCAAGAGCTACATATTGGAGTGACTAAGAAGGATAGATGCTTAATTTTTCATATTCATGTTTTAAACTTGATTAAATCATGGTCAAACCTAGGATTTGACCAAGATTCAAATGGGCATAAAAATTCAAAAAAATGAAAAACCAATGCACATAGTCATCTTATGTCATCTAGTAATTAAGTATTCAATTAAGTTGATAAACAATGTCTAGACATATTCAAACCAGAAAATTTATGTATCAAGCTACCCCTAACCCCAAACTCTGTCTTATGAAGTCTAGCGTGAAGAGAAGTACGTGGTTTTTTGGTTTCAAACATGGAAATTTCAAAAACCCTCTCAAGATCGAGCTTCATTTTAGAGTGACTATGAAGGATACATGCTTAATTTTTCATATTCATGTTTTAAACTTGTTTAAATCATGGTCAAACCTAGGATTTGACCAAGATTCAAATGGGCATAAAAATTCAAAAAAAACAATAAAATGAAAAACCAATGCACATATATAGTCATCTTATGTCATCTAGTAAGCATTCAATTAATTAAGTTGATAAACAAGGTCTAGACATATTCAAACCAGAAAATTCATGTATCAAGCTACCCCTATCCCCAACAAACTCTATCTTATGAAGTCAAGCATGAAGAGAAGTACGCGGTTTTTTGGTTTCAAACATGGAAATTTCAAAAACCCTCCCAAAAGCTACATTTTGGAGTGACTAAGAATGATACATGCTTAATTTTTCATATTCATGTTTTAAACTTGTTTAAATCATGGTCAAACCTAGGATTTGACCAAGATTCAAATGGGCATAAAAATTCAAAATAAATCAAAATAAATGAAAAACCAAGGCACATAGTCTTCTTATGTCATATAGTAAGCATTCAATTAAGTTGATAAACAATGTCTAGACATATTCAAACCAGAAAAATCAAGTATCTAGCTACCCCTAACCCTAAACTCTGTCTTATGAAGTCAAGCATGCATGAAGAGAAGTGGTTTTTGGTTTCAAACATGGAAATTTCAAAAACCCTACCAAGATCTACATTTTGGAGTGACTAAGAAAGATATATGCTTACTTTTTCATATTCATGTTTTAAACTTGCTTAAATCATGGCCAAACCTAGGATTTGACCAAGATTCAAATGGGCATAAAAATTCAGAAAAAAAAAATGCAAAATCAAGGCATATAGTATTCTTATGTCACATAGTAAGCATTCAATTAAGTTGATAGACAAGGTCTAGATATATTCAAACCAGAGAAATCATGTGTCTACCCCCTAACCCTAAACTCTGTCTCATGAAGTCAAGCATGAAGATATGTGGTTTTTGGCCGGTTTCAAACATGGAAATTTCAAAAACCCTCCCAAGAGCTTCATTTTGGAGTGACTAAGAAGGATATATGCTTAATTTTCATATTCATGTTTTCAACTTGTTTAAATCATGGTCAAACCTAGGATTTGACCAAGATTCAAATGGGCTTAAAAATTAAAAAAAATAATAAAATGAAAAACCAATGCACATAGTCATCTTATGTCATCTAGTAAGCATTCAATTAAGTTGATAAACAAGGTCTAGACATATATTCAAACCAGAAAATTCATGTATCAAGCTACCCTTATCCCGAAACTCTGTCTTATGAAGTCAAGCATGAAGAGAAGTACGCGGTTTTTTGGTTTCAAACATGGAAATTTCAAAAACCCTCTCAAGAGCTTCATTTTGGAGTGACTACGAAGGATACATGTTTAATTTTTCATATTCATGTTTTAAACTTGTTTAAATCATGGTCAAACCTAGGATTTGACCAAGATTCAAATGTCAAAATTTAAAAAAAATGAAAAATCAAGGCACATGGTCTTCTTATGTCATATAGTAAGCATTCAATTGAGTTGATAAACAAGGTCTAGACATATTCAAACCAGAGAAATCATGTATCTACCCCCTAACCCTAAACTCTGTCTCATGAAGTCAAGCGCATGAAGATATGTGGTTTTTGGTTTCAAACATGGAAATTTCAAAAACCCTCCCAAGAGCTTCATTTTGAAGTGATTAATTAAGAACCATACATGCATGCTTAGTTTTTCATATTCATGTTTTAAACTTATTCAAATCTTGGTGAAACCTAGGATTTGACCAAGATTCAAATGGTTTATAAAAATTCAAAAAAATGTCTTCTTATGTTATATAGTAGGCATTCAATTAAGTTGATAAATAAGGTCTAGACATATTCAAACCAGAAAAATCATGTATCTACCCCCTAACCCTAAACTTTGTCTTATGAAGTCAAGCATGAAGAGAAGTGGTTTTTGGTTTCAAGCATGGAAATTTCAAAAACCTCCCCAAACTTCATTTTAGAGTGACTAAGAATACAAGCTTCCCTTTTCATTTTCATGTTTTAAACTTGTTTAAATTATCTTGGTCAAATCTAGGATTTGACAAGATTCAAATGGGCAAACATATGATAAGTGATGCAAATATCATTTCTAAGTGCGGGCAAACCAACCTTTAGCTTAACATATTTCTAAGTACAAGGTTTCAGAAAATTGAGTGGGGCGGCTGCCCCCCTTGGCTATAGTCTGGATCCGCCCATGCTATAGTTTGAGGCCATTTGGATGACGTCGAAAAAATTCTTTGATTAGAAATGGGGTTGTTCGAACCCCGTAGTTGGATTTTTTTGAACCTTGATCTGTAGTACTGGGCAAAACCCTAGTTTAACCTATTTAATTATAGATTCATAGGTTGATTTTTCTACGTACCTTTTTATTATTACTCTACTATGCAGCACATATGTGTTTGCCCGTCGAGTGAAACTCGTAAGGAGAGAAGAAGGAGGGAGAGCATTATGGTGTCTCCCCTTTTTCGGGCGATGATGTTGACTGTTGTGCAGGGTTTGTCAGTGAGCAGGAGGTGCGAGCGAGTCGAGCGAGGCCGAGAATGAGAGATTTTTTATTGTGAGAGGGACAACCGAAGGATCCTGAAGGACCCAGAGACTTCTGATACGCGTACAGCACGCGTCCGTTGGGAACCCCAAGAGGAAGGTGTGATGCGTACAGCGGCAAGTTTTCCCTCAGTAAGAAACCAAGGTTTATCGAACCCGTAGGAGCCAAGAAGCACGTTGAAGGTTGATGGCGGCGAGATGTAGTGCGGCGCAACACCAGGGATTCCGGCGCCAACGTGGAACCTGCACAACACAACCAAAGTACTTTGCCCCAACGAAACAGTGAGGTTGTCAATCTCACCGGCTTGCTGTAACAAAGGATTAGATGTATAGTGTGGATGATGATTGTTTGCAGAGAACAGTAGAACAAATATTGCAGTAGATTGTATTCGATGTAAAAGAATGGACCGGGGTCCACAGTTCACTAGTGGTGTCTCTCCCATAAGATAAATAGCATGTTGGGTGAACAAATTACAGTTGGGCAATTGACAAATAGAGAGGGCATGACAATGCACATACATGATATGATGAGTATTGTGAGATTTAATTGGGCATTACGACAAAGTACATAGACCGCTATCCAGCATGCATCTATGCCTAAAAAGTCCACCTTCAGGTTATCATCCGAACCCCTTCCAGTATTAAGTTGCAAACAACAGACAATTGCATTAAGTATGGTGCGTAATGTAATCAATAACTACATCCTCGGACATAGCATCAATGTTTTATCCCTAGTGGCAACAGCACATCCATAACCTTAGGGGTTTCTGTCACTCCCCCAGATTCACGGAGACATGAACCCACTATCGAGCATAAATACTCCCTCTTGGAGTTAAGAGTAAAAACTTGGCCAGAGCCTCTACTAATAACGGAGAGCATGCAAGATCATAAACAACACATAGATTGATAATCCATAACATAGTATTCTCTATCCATCGGATCCCAACAAACACAACATATAGCATTACAGATAGATGATCTTGATCATGTTAGGCAGCTCAAAAGATCCGACAATGAAGCATAATGAGGAGAAGACAACCATCTAGCTACTGCTATGGACCCATAGTCCAGGGGTGAACTACTCACTCATCACTCCGGAGGCGACCATGGCGGTGTAGAGTCCTCCGGGAGATGATTCCCCTCTCCGGCAGGGTGCCGGAGGCGATCTCCTGAATCCCCCGAGATGGGATTGGCAGCGGCGGCGTCTCTGGAAGGTTTTCTGTATCGTGGCTCTCGGTACTGGGGGTTTCGCGACGAAGGCTATAAGTAGGCGGAAGGGCAGGTCAGGGGGCCACACGAGGGGCCCAGACGCCAGGGCCGCGCGGCCAAGACCTGGGCCGCGCCGCCCTGTTGTCTGGCCACCTCGTGGCCCCACTTCGTCTCCTCTTCGGTCTTCTGGAAGCTTCGTGGCAAAATAGGCCCCTGGGCGTTGATTTCGTCCAATTCCGAGAATATTTCCTTACTAGGATTTCTGAAACCAAAAACAGCAGAAAACAACAACTGGCTCTTCGGCATCTCGTTAATAGGCTAGTTCCAGAAAATGTATAAATATGACATAAAGTATATGTGTCATGTAAATTATATCTTACAAGTTGCAAGCCTCATGCATAGTATACTAATAGTGCCCGCACCTTGTCCTAATTAGCTCGGATTACCTGGATTATCATCGCAATGCACATGTTTTAACCAAGTGTCACAAAGGGGTACCTCTATGCCGCCTGTACAAAGGTCTAAGGAGAAAGCTCGCATCGGATTTCTCGCTATTGATTATTCTCAACTTAGACATCCATACCGGGACAACATAGACAACATATAATGGACTCCTCTTTTATGCATAAGCATGTAGCAACAATTAATTTTCTCATATGAGATTGAGGATATTTGTCCAAAACTGAAACTTCCACCATGGATCATGGCTTTTGTTAGCGGCCCAATGTTCTTCTCTAACATTATGCAATGCTCTAACCATTCTAGCGGTAAATCTCCCTTACTTCAGACAAGACGAACATGCATAGCAACTCACATGATATTCAACAAAGAGTAGTTGATGGCGTCCCCAGGAACATGGTTATCGCACAACAAGCAACTTAATAAGAGATAAAGTGCATAAGTACATATTCAATACCACAATAGTTTTTAGGCTATTTGTCCCATGAGCTATATATTGTAAAGGTAGAAGATAGAAATTTTAAAGGTAGCACTCAAGCAATTTACTTTGGAATGGCGGGGAAATACCATGTAGTAGGTAGGTATGGTGGACACAAATGGCATAGTGGTTGGCTCAAGGATTTTGGATGCATGAGAAGTATTCCCTCTCGATACAAGGCTTAGGCTAGCAAGGCTATTTGAAACAAACACAAGGATGAACCGTTGCAGCAAAACTCACATAAAATACATATTGTAAACATTATAAGACTCTACACCGTCTTCCTTGTTGTTCAAACTCAATACTAGAAATTATCTAGACCTTAGAGAGACCAATTATGCAAACCAAATTTTAGCATGCTCTATGTATTTCTTCATTAATAGGTGCAAAGTATATGATGCAAGAGCTTAAACATGAGCACAACAATTTCCAAGTATCACATTATCCAAGACATTATAGCAATTACTACATGTATCATTTTCCAATTCCAACCATATAACAATTTAACGAAGAAGAAACTTCGCCATGAATACTATGAGTAAAGCCTAAGGACATACTTGTCCATATGCAACAGCAGAGCGTGTCTCTCTCCCACACAAAGAATGCTAGGATCCATTTTATTCAAACAAAACAAAAACAAACCGACGCTCCAAGCAAAGTACATAAGATGTGATGGAATAAAAATATAGTTTCAGGGGAGGAACCTGATAATGTTGTCGATGAAGAAGGGGATGCCTTGGGCATCCCCAAGCTTAGATGCTTGAGTCTTCTTGATATATGCAGGGGTGAACCACCGGGGCATCCTCAAGCTTAGAGCTTTCACTCTCCTTGATCATGTTGTATCATCTCCCTCTCTTGATCCTTGAAAACTTCCTCCACACCAAACTCAAAACAACTCATTAGAGGGTTAGTGCACAATCAAAATTTACATGTTCAGAGGTGACATAATCATTCTTAACACTTCTGGACATTGCACAAAGCTACTGAAAGTCAATGGAATAGAAAAATCCATCAAGCATAGCAAAACAGGCAATGCGAAATAAAAGGCAGAATCTGTCAAAACAGAACAGTTCGTAAAGACGAATTTTATTGAGACACCAGACTTGCTCAAATGAAAATGCTCAAATTGAATGAAACTTGCGTACATATCTGAGGATCACTCACGTAAATTGGCATAATTTTCTGAGTTACCTACAGAGAATTAGGCCCAGATTCGTGACAGCAAAGAAATCTGTTTCTGCGCAGTAATCCAAATCTAGTATGAACCTTACTATCAACGACTTTACTTGGCACAACAATGCACAAAACTAAGATAAGGAGAGGTTGCTACAGTAGTAACAACTTCCAAGACTCAAATATAAAATAAAAGTACTGTAGCAAAAACATGGGTTGTCTCCCATAAGCGCTTTTCTTTAACGCCTTTCAGCTAGGCGCAGAAAGTGTGTATCAAGTATTATCGAAAGATGGAGCATCTACAGCGGGGTGTGGAGTTTTCTCAACCATGCATAGTATATTGGATACATAAGTTTCAGCGGCTCCCTTTTCATTACCCTTTGGCTTGCTACTCTCATCAAACAAATCTTCAGGAACAATCCAATCAAAATTCTTTTCTAGTGCCTCGCACATTCCCAAGAGCTTGCAAGGTATTGATGTTTTAATATCCCCCTCATAATTAACTTTATTAGTGTACTTTTGTCTATCTTTTTCCATCTTTTCAAGGGTACTGGCAAAGTTGGTATAAGAGCCTAGCATATTATATTTAGTGAAGACTTTTCTAGCTTCTCTTGCTATTCCCCCAAATTCTTTAAGAAGGGTTTCTAATACAAAATCTTTCTTTTCTCCTTCTTCCATATCACTGAGTGTAAGAAACATATGTTGAATCACAGGATTAAGATTAACAAATCTAGCTTCTAACGCGTGTACTAAAGAAGCAACAGCAATTTCATAAGTAGGAGCAAGTTCTACCAGGTGTCTATCTTCAAAATCCTCAACCGTACTAATATGAGTGAAAAAAAATTCTATATTATTTTTCCCAAGGATAGACCCTCGGCCTACCGGTACATCTTTAAGAACAAACTTAGGAGGAAACATGATGAAATAAGTAAAGTAAATGCAAGTAACTAATTTTTTTGTGTTTTTAATATAGAGTGCAAACAAGATAGCAAGTAAAGTAAAACTAGCAACTAATTTTTTTTGTGTTTTGGTTTAGTGCAGCAAACAAAGTAGTAAATAAAGTAAAGCAAGACAAAAACAAAGTAAAGAGATTGCGATGTGGAGACTCCCCTTGCAGCGTGTCTTGATCTCCCCGGCAACGGCGCCAGAAAATCTGCTTGATACACGTACAGCACGCGTCCGTTGGGAACCCCAAGAGGAAGGTGTGATGCGTACAGCGGCAAGTTTTCCCTCAGTAAGAAACCAAGGTTTATCGAACCAGTAGGAGCCAAGAAGCACGTTGAAGGTTGATGGCGGCGAGATGTAGTGCGGCGCAACACCAGGGATTCCGGCGCCAACGTGGAACCTGCACAACACAACCAAAGTACTTTGCCCCAACGAAACAGTGAGGTTGTCAATCTCACCGGCTTGCTGTAACAAAGGATTAGATGTATAGTGTGGATGATGATTGTTTGCAGAGAATAGTAGAACAAATATTGCAGTAGATTGTATTCGATGTAAAAGAATGGACCGGGGTCCACAGTTCACTAGTGGTGTCTCTCCCATAAGATAAATAGCATGTTGGGTGAACAAATTACAGTTGGGAAATTGACAAATAGAGAGGGCATGACAATGCACATACATGATATGATGAGTATTGTGAGATTTAATTGGGCATTACGACAAAGTACATAGACCGCTATCCAGCATGCATCTATGCCTAAAAAGTACACCTTCAGGTTATCATCCGAACCCCTTCCAGTATTAAGTTGCAAACAACAGACAATTGCATTAAGTATGGTGCGTAATGTAATCAATAACTACATCCTCGGACATAGCATCAATGTTTTATCCCTAGTGGCAACAGCACATCCATAACCTTAGGGGTTTCTGTCACTCCCCCAGATTCACGGAGACATGAACCCACTATCGAGCATAAATACTCCCTCTTGGAGTTAAGAGTAAAAACTTGGCCAGAGCCTCTACTAATAACGGAGAGCATGCAAGATCATAAACAACACATAAATTGATAATCAACATAACATAGTATTCTCTATCCATCGGATCCCAACAAACACAACATATAGCATTACAGATAGATGATCTTGATCATGTTAGGCAGCTCACAAGATTCGACAATGAAGCATAATGAGGAGAAGACAACCATCTAGCTACTGCTATGGACCCATAGTCCAGGGGTGAACTACTCACTCATCACTCCGGAGGCGACCATGGCGGTGTAGAGTCCTCCGGGAGATGATTCCCCTCTCCGGCAGGGTGCCGGAGGCGATCTCCTGAATCCCCCGAGATGGGATTGGCGGCGGCGGCGTCTCTGGAAGGTTTTCCGTATCGTGGCTCTCGGTACTGGGGGTTTCGCAACGAAGGCTATAAGTAGGCGGAAGGGCAGGTCAGGGGGCCACACGAGGGGCCCAGACGCCAGGGCCGCGCGGCCAAGACCTGGGCCGCGCCGCCCTGTTGTCTGGCCACCTCGTGGCCCCACTTCATCTCCTCTTCGGTCTTCTGGAAGCTTCGTGGCAAAATAGGCCCCTGGGCATTGATTTCGTCCAATTCCGAGAATATTTCCTTACTAGGATTTCTGAAACCAAAAACAGCAGAAAACAGCAACTGGCTCTTCGGCATCTCGTTAATAGGTTAGTTCCAGAAAATGCATAAATATGACATAAAGTATGCATAAAACATGTAGATATCATCAATAATGTGGCATGGAACATAAGAAATTATCGATACGTCGGAGATGTATCAACTTCCAATACGCATCCTGATGCGTCTTCTCTTGACAAAGAAAATGGCTGGGAGTTTGCGTACCTATTGCACGTGACTTGTAAGTGACAGACCTGTTGGTGTAAAAACCTCGGTTGATTATTATAGTGCATTAGAACAAAGTTTCCTATGGATTCAAGGGTAGGAAATCCAAGTTAACTCATTTACATGACATTATTTTTTTCATGAAGCAAAGTTAACACATCTATCAATTGGTACATTTTGGAGTGACTAAGAAGGATCCATGCTTACCTTTTCGTTTTCACGTGTTAAACTTGTTTAAATCTTGGTCAAACCTAGGATTTGAAAGAGATTCAAATGGGCGGAAAATTCAAAAATAAAACAGAAAAATGAAAAACCAAAGCACATACGTAGTTTTCTTATGTCATATAGTAAGCATTCAAGTTGATAAACAAGGTCTACACATATTCAAACCATACAAATCATGTATCTACACCTAACCCTAAACTCTGTCTTATGAAGTCAAGCATGAAGAGAAGTGGTTTTGGGTTTCAAACATGGAAATGTCAAAAACCTCCCAAAAACTTCATTTAGAGTGACTAAGAAGGATAAATGCTTCCCTTTTCATTTTCATGTTTTAAACTTGTTTAAATCTTGGTCAAACCTAGGATCTGACCAAGATTCAAATGGGCATCAAAAATAAAAAAAACAGAAAAATGAAAAACCAAAGCATATAGTCTTCTTATGTCATATAGTAAGCATTAAAGTTGATAAACAAAGTCTAGACGTATTCAAACTAGACAAATCATGTATCTACCCCTAACCCTAAACTCTGTCTTATGAAGTCAAGCATGAAGAGAAGTTGTTTTGGGTTTCAAACATGGAAATTTCAAAAACCCTCCCAAAGAGCTTCATTTTGGAGTGACTAAGAAGGATCCATAGGAGTACTAATACAGTATAATGATCACCCGAGTTATTAGAGCAACAAGTTTGTCACTTACGTGTGGTTCCCATGCGTGAGGTCCCACACTTCAGTGAGCACAAGTCACGTAGTCTTCTTATGTCATATAGTAAGCATTCAATTAAGTTGATAAACAAGGTCTAGACATATCAAACCAGAAAAATCATGTATCTACCCCCTATATATCCCTAAACCCTGACTTATGAAGTCAAGCATGAAGAGAAGAAGTGGTTTTTGGTTTCAAACATGGAAATTTCAAAAACCCTCCCAAGAGCTTCATTTTGGAGTGACTAATTAAGACGCATACATGCTTACTTTTTCATATTCATGTTTTAAACTTGTTCAAATCTTGGTCAACAAACCTAGGATTTGATGAAGATTCAAATGGGTATAAAAAAATTAAAACCAAGGTCTGCTCATGTCATATAGTAAGCATTCAATTAAATTGATAAACAAGGTCTAGACATATTCAAACTAGCAGGAAAATCATGTATCTACCCCTAAACTATGTCTTATGAAGTCAAGCATGCATGAAGAGAAGTGGTTTTTGGTTTTCAAGCATGGAAATTTCAAAAACCCTCCCAAGAGCTACATATTGGAGTGACTAAGAAGGATAAATGCTTAATTTTTCATATTCATGTTTGAAACTTGATTAAATCATGGTCAAACCTAGGATTTGACCAAGATTCAAATGGGCATAAAAATTCAAAAAAAATGAAAAACCAATGCACATAGTCATCTTATGTCATCAAGTAAGCATTCAATTAAGTTGATAAACAAGGTCTAGACATATTCAAGCCAGAAACATCATGTATCTACCTACCCCTATCCCTAAACTCTATCTTATGAAGTCAAGCATGCATGAAGAGAAGTGGTTTTTGGTTTCAAACATGGAAATTTCAAAAACCCTACCAAGATCTACATTTTGGAGTGACTAAGAAGGATATATGCTTAATTTTTCATATTCATGTTTTAAACTTGTTTAAATCATGGTCAAACCTAGGATTTGACCAAGATTCAAATGGGCATAAAAATTTAGGAAAAACAAAAAATGGAAAATCAAGGCACATAGTCTTCTTATGTCACACTGTAAGCATTCAATTAAGTTGATAAACAAGGTCTAGATATATTCAAACCAGAGAAATCATGTATCTACCCCTAACCCTAAACTCTGTCTCATGAATAAAAGCATGAAGATATGTGGTTTTTGGTTTCAAACATGGAAATTTCAAAAACCCTCCCAAGAGCTTCATTTTGGAGTGACTAAGAAGGATATATACATGCTTACTTTTTCATATTCATGTTTTAAACTTGTTCAAATCTTGGTCAACAAACCTAGGATTTAACGAAGATTCAAATGGGTATAAAAAAATTAAAACCAAGGTCTGCTCATGTCATATAGTAAGCATTCAATTAAATTGATAAACAAGGTCTAGACATATTCAAACTAGCAGGAAAATCATGTATCTACCCCTAAACTATGTCTTATGAAGTCAATCATGCATGAAGAGAAGTGGTTTTTGGTTTTCAAGCATGGAAATTTCAAAAACCCTCCCAAGAGCTACATATTGGAGTGACTAAGAAGGATATATGCTTAATTTTTCATATTCATGTTTGAAACTTGATTAAATCATGGTCAAACCTAGGATTTGACCAAGATTCAAATGGGCATAAAAATTCTAAAAAATGAAAAACCAATGCACATAGTCATCTTATGTTATCTAGTAAGCATTCAATTAAGTTGATAAACAAGGTCTAGACATATTCAAACCAGAAACATCATGTATCTACCTACCCCTATCCCTAAACTCTATCTTATGAAGTCAAGCATGCATGAAGAGAAGTGGTTTTTGGTTTCAAACATGGAAATTTCAAAAACCCTACCAAGATCTACATTTTGGAGTGACTAAGAAGGATATATGCTTAATTTTTCATATTCATGTTTTAAACTTGTTTAAATCATGGTCAAACCTAGGATTTGACCAAGATTCAAATGGGCATAAAAATTTAGGAAAAACAAAAAATGGAAAATCAAGGCACATAGTCTTCTTATGTCACACTGTAAGCATTCAATTAAGTTGATAAACAAGGTCTAGATATATTCAAACCAGAGAAATCATGTATCTACCCCTAACCCTAAACTCTGTCTCATGAATAAAAGCATGAAGATATGTGGTTTTTGGTTTCAAACATGGAAATTTCAAAAACCCTCCCAAGAGCTTCATTTTGGAGTGACTAAGAAGGATATATACATGCTTACTTTTTCATATTCATGTTTTAAACTTGTTCAAATCTTGGTCAACAAACCTAGGATTTAACGAAGATTCAAATGGGTATAAAAAAATTAAAACCAAGGTCTGCTCATGTCATATAGTAAGCATTCAATTAAATTGATAAACAAGGTCTAGACATATTCAAACTAGCAGGAAAATCATGTATCTACCCCTAAACTATGTCTTATGAAGTCAATCATGCATGAAGAGAAGTGGTTTTTGGTTTTCAAGCATGGAAATTTCAAAAACCCTCCCAAGAGCTACATATTGGAGTGACTAAGAAGGATATATGCTTAATTTTTCATATTCATGTTTGAAACTTGATTAAATCATGGTCAAACCTAGGATTTGACCAAGATTCAAATGGGCATAAAAATTCTAAAAAATGAAAAACCAATGCACATAGTCATCTTATGTTATCTAGTAAGCATTCAATTAAGTTGATAAACAAGGTCTAGACATATTCAAACCAGAAACATCATGTATCTACCTACCCCTATCCCTAAACTCTATCTTATGAAGTCAAGCATGCATGAAGAGAAGTGGTTTTTTGGTTTCAAACATGGAAATTTCAAAAACCCTACCAAGATCTACATTTTGGAGTGACTAAGAAGGATATATGCTTAATTTTTCATATTCATGTTTTAAACTTGTTTAAATCATGGTCAAACCTAGGATTTGACCAAGATTCAAATGGGCATAAAAATTCAGGAAAAACAAAAAATGGAAAATCAAGGCACATAGTCTTCTTATGTCACATAGTAAGCATTCAATTAAGTTGATAAACAAGGTCTAGATATATTCAAACCAGAGAAATCATGTATCTACCCCCTAACCCTAAACTCTGTCTCATGAAGTCAAGCATGAAGATATGTGGTTTTTGGTTTCAAACATGGAAATTTCAAAAACCCTCCCAAGAGCTTCATTTTGGAGTGACTAAGAAGGATACATGCTTACTTTTTCATATTCATGTTTTAAACTTGTTCAAATCTTGGTCAACAAACCTAGGATTTGACGAAGATTCAAATGGGTATAAAAAATTAAAACCAAGGTCTGCTCATGTCATATAGTAAGCATTCAATTAAATTGATAAACAAGGTCTACACATATTCAAACTAGCAGGAAAATCATGTATCTACCCCTAAACTATGTCTTATGAAGACAAGCATGCATGAAGAGAAGTGGTTTTTGGTTTCAAACATGGAAATTTCAAAAACCCTACCAAGATCTACATTTTGGAGTGACTAAGAAGGATATATGCTTAATTTTTCATATTCATGTTTTAAACTTGTTTAAATCATGGTCAAACCTAGGATTTGACCAAGATTCAAATGGGCATAAAAATTCAGGAAAAACAAAAAATGGAAAATCAAGGCACACAGTCTTCTTATGTCACATAGTAAGAATTCAATTAAGTTGATAAACAAGGTCTAGATATATTCAAACCAGAGAAATCATGTATCTACCCCCTAAGCCTAAACTCTGTCTCATGAAGTCAAGCGCATGAAGATATGTGGTTTTTGGTTTCAAACATGGAAATTTCAAAAACCCTCCCAAAGAGCTTCATTTTGGAGTGACTAAGAAGGATCCATAGGAAACTATGTACTAATACAGTATAATGATCACCCGAGTTATTAGAGCAACAAGTCTGTCACGTGCGTAAGGTCCCACACTTCAGTGAGCACAAGTCACGTACGCTAGGTAGGCAAACTCCCAGCCATCTTCTTTGTCAAGAGAGAGGCATCAACACACACACACACACACTCTCTCTCTCTCCAATTAGCCACCTCCGTTGGCTGCCGGTTTTGGCAGGTCGTTTCTAGCTCAGCTCGTAGGCCATGGTGTGCAGGCTCTGTAGCCATGGCGATTTGGTCGCGCCAAGTGGTTCGTCCCCGGCTGGGACGAGGATCAATCCGGACGGTGGCTGTTAAGGACCCGATCGCATTTCTTGCTTTCAGCATGGGGTCTACCATGTAAATCTTAGGGATTTAGACGTAATTTCCTGTTAATTTTGTGTCCTGCTGTAAACTGCGCTCTGATGCGTATTGGAAATGTAGGTCCTTCAGGATCGTTCGGTTGTCCCTCTAAAACAAAAATCTCTCTCATTCTCGGCCTTTCTCGCTCGCTCGCACGAGTCGCACCCCCATGCGCACTGACAACCCTGCACAACAGTCAATATCACCAGAAAAAGGATAGACACCATAAATAAGTGGGGCCTCGTGACTGCTCTCCCTTCGTCTCCTCCCGTGTGATCCCTCTTCCTCCGACTCCCGACCTTGCGGAAAAGAAAAATGAAATGAAAGAGTTTCACTGGACGGGCAAACACATGTGCTGGCTAGTAATAATAATAATAACGTAAAAAAATCGACCTACGAATCTATTATTAAATAAGCTAAACTAGGGTTTTGCCCAGTACTATGGATCAATTTCTGAAAATCCAACTACGGGGTTCGATTTGGCCTGCTAATATAAAATTATATAATCCGAACTAGTATTCCTCTAAAAAATCATTTTGATATGCATCGTTTGGTACTTTTCATAGCTAGAGTGCTTACTCCCTCCGTTAGCAAATAGTCTTCGTATGTCATATAGTAAGCATTCAAGTTGATAAACAAGGTTTAGACATATTCAACCAGAAAAATCATGTATCTACCCCCTATCCCTAAACTCTGACTTATGAAGTCAAGCATCAAGAGATGTGGTTTTTGGTTTCAAACATGGAAATTTCATTTCTAAGTGCGGGCAAACTAGCCTTTAGCTTAACATATTTCTAAGTACAGTACAAGGTTTCAGAAAAATTGAGTGGGGGCGGCTGCCCCCCTTGGCTATAGTCTGGATCCGCCCATGCTATAGTTTGCGGCCATTTGGATGACGTCGAAAAAATTCTTTGATTAGAAATGGGGTTGTTCGAACCCCGTAGTTGGATTTTTTTGAACCTTGATCTGTAGTACTGGGCAAAACCCTAGTTTAACCTATTTAATTATAGATTCGTAGGTCGATTTTTCTACGTACCTTTTTATTATTACTCTACTATGCAGCACATATGTGTTTGCCCGTCGAGTGAAACTCGGAAGGAGAGAAGAAGGAGGGAGAGAATTATGGTGTCTCCCCTTTTTCGGGCGATGATCTTGACTGTTGTGCAGGGTTTGTCAGTGAGCAGGAGGTGCGAGCGAGCGAGCGAGTCGAGCGAGGCCGAGAATGAGAGTTTTTTTTGTGAGAGGGACAACCGAAGGATCCTGAAGGACCCAGAGACTTCCAATACGCATCCTGATGCGTCTTCTCTTGACAAAGAAAATGGCTGGGAGTTTGCGTACCTATTGCACGTGACTTGTGCACACTGAAGTGTGGGACCTCACGCATGGTCACCACACGTAAGTGACAGACCTGTTGGTGTAAAAACCTCGGTTGATTATTATAGTGCATTAGAACAAAGTTTCCTATGGATTCAAGGGTAGGAAATCCAAGTTAACTCATTTACATGATATTATTTTTTTCATGAAGCAAAGTTAACACATCTATCAATTGCTACATTTTGGAGTGACTAAGAAGGATCCATGCTTACCTTTTCGTTTTCACGTGTTAAACTTGTTTAAATCTTGGTCAAACCTAGGATTTGACAGAGATTCAAATGGGCGGAAAATTCAAAAATAAAAACAGAAAAATGAAAAACCAAAGCACATACGTAGTTTTCTTATGTCATATAGTAAGCATTCAAGTTGATAAACAAGGTCTACACATATTCAAACCATACAAATCATGTATCTACCCCTAACCCTAAACTCTGTCTTATGAAGTCAAACATGAAGAGAAGTGGTTTTGGGTTTCAAACATGGAAATTTCAAAAACCTCCCAAAAACTTCATTTAGAGTGACTAAGAAGGATAAATTCTTCCCTTTTCATTTTCATGTTTTAAACTTGTTTAAATCTTGGTCAAACCTAAGATCTGACCAAGATTCAAATGGGCATCAAAAATAAAAAAAAATCAGAAAAATGAAAAACCAAAGCACAGAGTCTTCTTATGTCATATAGTAAGCATTAAAGTTGATAAACAAGGTCTAGACGTATTCAAACCAGACAAATCATGTATCTACCCCTAACCCTAAACTCTGTCTTATGAAGTCAAGCATGAAGAGAAGTTGTTTTGGGTTTCAAACATGGAAATTTCAAAAACCCTCCCAAAGAGCTACATTTTGGAGTGACTAAGAAGGATAAATGCTTAATTTTTCATATTTATGATTTAAACTTGTTCAAATCTTGGTCAAACATAGGATTTGACCAAGATTCAAATGGGCATAAAAATTCAGAAAAAACAATAAAATGAAAAACCAATGCACATAGTCATCTTATGTCATCTAGTAAGCATTCAATTAAGTTGATAAACAAGGTCTAGACATATTCAAACCAGAAAAATCATGTATCAACAAGCTACCCCTAACCCCAAACTCTGTCTTATGAAGACAAGCATGAAGAGAAGTGTTTTTTGGTTTCAAACATGGAAATTTCAAAAACCCTCCCAAGAGCTACATATTGGAGTGACTAAGAAGGATAGATGCTTAATTTTTCATATTCATGTTTTAAACTTGATTAAATCATGGTCAAACCTAGGATTTGACCAAGATTCAAATGGGCATAAAAATTGAAAAAAAATGAAAAACCAATGCACATAGTCATCTTATGTCATCTAGTAATTAAGCATTCAATTAAGTTGATAAACAATGTCTAGACATATTCAAACCAGAAAATTTATGTATCAAGCTACCCCTAACCCCAAACTCTATCTTATGAAGTCTAGCATGAAGAGAAGTACGTGGTTTTTTGGTTCAAACATGGAAATTTCAAAAACCCTCTCAAGATCGAGCTTCATTTTGGAGTGACGACGAAGGATACATGCTTAATTTTTCATATTCTTTTTTTAAACTTGTTTAAATCATGGTCAAACCTAGGATTTGACCAAGATTCAAATGGGCATAAAAATAAAAAAAACAATAAAATGAAAAACCAATGCACATAGTCATCTTATGTCATCTAGTAAGCATTCAATTAAGTTGATAAACAAGGTCTAGACATATTCAAACCAGAAAATTCCTGTATCAAGCTACCCCTATCCCCAAACTCTGTCTTATGAAGTCAAGCATGGAGAGAAGTACGCAGTTTTTTGGTTTCAAACATGGAAATTTCAAAAACCCTCTCAAGAGCTTCATTTTGGAGTGACTACGAAGGATACATGCTTAATTTTTCATATTCATGTTTTAAACTTGTTTAAATCATGGTCAAACCTAGGATTTGGCCAAGATTCAAATGGGAAAAATTGAAAAATCAAGGCACATAGTCTTCTTATGTCATATAGTAAGCATTCAATTAAGTTGATAAACAAGGTCTAGACATATTCAAACCAGAGAAATCATGTATCTACCCCCTAACCCTAAACTCTATCTCATGAACTCAAGCGCATGCATGAAGATATGTCGTTTTTGGTTTCAAACATTGAAATTTAAAAAACCCTCCCAAGAGCTTCATTTCGAAGTGATTAATTAAGAAGCATACATGCATGCTTACTTTTTCATATTCATGTTTTAAACATATTCAAATCTTGGTGAAACCTAGGATTTGACCAAGATTCAAATGGGTATAAAAATTCAAAAAAAAACAAAAAAGGTTTTCTTATGTTATATAGTAGGCATTCAATTAAGTTGATAAACAAGGTCTAGACATATTCAAACAAGAAAAATCATGCATGTATCTACCCCCTAACCCTAAACTCTGTTTCATGAAGTCAAGCATGAAGATATGTGGTTTTTGGTTTCGAATATGGAAATTCAAAAACCCTCCCAAGAGCTTCATTTTGAAGTGACTAAGAAGCATACATGCTTACTTTTTCATATTCATGTTTTTAACTTATTCAAATCTTGGTGGAACCAAGGATTTGACCAAGATTCAAATGGGTATAAAAAATCAAAAAAAAACAAGGTATTCTTATCTTATATAGTAAGCATTCAATTAAGTTGATAAACAAGGTCTACACATATTCAAACCAGGAAAATCATGTATCTACCCCCTAACCCTAAACTCTGTCTTATGAAGTCAAGCATGCATGAAGAGAAGTGGTTTTTGGTTTCAAGCATGGAAATTTCAAAAACCCTCCCAAGAGCTTCATTTTGGAGTGACTAAGAAGCATACTTACGTGCTTACTTTTTCATATTCATGTTTTAAACTTGTTCAAATATTGGTTAAACCTATGATTTGACCAAGATTCAAATGGGTATAAAAAATGAAAACCAAGGTCTTCTTATGTCATATAGTAAGCATTCAATTAAGTTGATAAACAAGGTCTAGACATATTCAAACCAGAAAAATCATGTATCAAGCTACCCCTAACCCCTAACTCTGTCTTATGAAGTCAAGCATGAAGATAAGTACATGGTTTTTTAGTTTCAAACATGGAAATTTCAAAAACCTCTTAAGATCGAGCTTCATTTTGGAGTGACTACGAAGGATACATGCTTACTTTTTCATACTCAGGTTTTAAACTTGTTTAAATCATGGTCAAACCTAGGATTTGACCAAGATTCAAATGGGCATAATTTAAAAAAAACAAAAAATGAAAAACCAAGGCACACATAGTCTTCTTATGTTATATAGTAAGCATTCAATTAAGTTGATAAACAAGGTCTAGACATATTCAAACCAGAGAAATCTTGTATCTACCCCCTAACCCTAAACTCTGTCTCATGAAGTCAAGCATGATGATATGTGGTTTTTGGTTTCAAACATGGAAATTTCAAAAACCCTCCCAAGAGCTTCATTTTGAAGTGATTAATTAAGAAGCATACATGCATGCTTACTTTTTCATATTCATGTTTTAAACTTATTCAAATCTTGGTGAAACCTAGGATTTGACCAAGATTCAAATCCGTATAAAAATTAAAAAATAAAATAAAAAACAAGGTCTTCTTATGTTATATAGTAAGCATTCAATTAAGTTGATAAATAAGGTCTAGACATATTCAAACCAAAAAAATCATGTATCTACCCCTAACCCTAAGCATGTATCTCGTTGTTTGCGCTATGATACAATATCTACCTATGTTACACTAATCTCCTCTCTCCTACTTAATTAGCTGCCACATCAGCAGTTTTGTGGGACCAATGTGTATGATACTAGCTATGATACTAGCACTATCATGTGGGTACCTAAATCTCGAGTCAAAGTTTGACACGAAACTGATGTGGACTTTATTAATGGTGGAAGGGAGTAACAATCATAAGCACATTATTATTATTGATTGAACAACATTTTATTTGATGTGCCATAAGAAGTTTAGAAACTCCTAGCCCCTGGAGGTGGCGTTTTGGCACACGCGTGCATATGCACCCATTATTGAAAATAATAAAAAAACAATTATATAAATGTTAAAAAAATATGACATAATTTTTTTTGGTATACATTGTGACATCCTATGTTCGTTCATAAGTTTTTGTGGAAAAACAACATTTTGTGTGGTGTGTACAAAAAAGGAAAAAAATGTGCTGTACATAGTCGTGTTACAGCATCAAAATTTGTCTTTTTTACAGGAAAATTTTAGTTTAGAATTTTTTGACACTTTGAAATGTGGATTCACATAATGGATTCCTCTACCTCGACCCCCTTGGATTCCTGAACAGACTTACAGTACTACTAGTAGGGCCTACTATTTTTTATTATTATTACCTACTGCAGCCAAAATTTAATCTCATCGAGCGGTAAAATTCCACGCCAATGCCCAAATATCTCGCGCCGCAAAGTTTCAGATCTGCGAATATTTTTTCCCCTCAAAAGAAGGACTGCGAAATTCCCTTTTTCTCCTATATCACCCAGCTTCGCCCTAGTTTCGCCCGCAAGCCCTCAGAGAAATCGCCCCTCTTACCTACCTCCCACCTTCACGGCCGCCGCACCAGAAAATCACCGCCGCACTTCGCCGTTCAAGCTTCCACGGCTTCAAACCTCGAGGCTGCCCTATCCGCTTGATCCGCACCTACTCCGGCGTCCACTGCACCGTATCTCTTTTGCCGACTCTACCGACCACCGCACCTGACCAGCTTCGCCGACACCGACGTCCCCGTGCACTGCACATCATCTGCTTCACCGACCTTCTACTTCGGACGGCGCGCTGAACACTTCATCGACCGCCCAGCATGTCCTTCTCCGACCCCCAAGATCTGCTTCCCCGGCACCCACCGCAACAGCAGTCCCCTCGCCGACCTCCACGTCACCATAAGAACGCGGAACACGTCTAAACGCCGCCCAGAAATAGGTAACCAGACATCCCTGCGCGTTTTGTTCTGTTAGGAGTATTGCAGCTGACTGTATTTCTGAATTCTTGCTATATCTTTAACTTACAAGTGCTTTCGTTGGTAACCACCTCATCCTTTAGATTTAAACACGACGCATAAGTATTTTTTCCCTGACCTAACCCACCCATTTGCTGAAACTCTACATGGTATCAGAGCCTAGGTTTCCTTCCTGCTAGTGCTAGCCGCCCCAAACAGTACCATACAAGTTCTTCCTTTGACCACAAAAACCACCGTTGAGATGTAGAAATCCCGGCGGCGGGAGGCCGCATCAGGTGCTCTGCGTGGGTTGCGGCTATCACACACAGCGATGTGAGTTGTGTGAGATCGGCGGCTGCTCGCACGGGGACAAAGAAGAGGGTGAAAATCGTTTTGGTTTAGAAAGGAGAGAAGAGGAAGTTAATCCGTGGCAGAGAGATCTGGATCCATGCGAGGGGGAGATGTTGGAGGCGTGCGGAGTGGGCCGAGCCTTTGAGCGCAGGACGGAGCCGGAGGTTGGTGCTGGACGTTGACCAGCGCGAGCCGGTCGATGTGGCCAGGTGCGGTCTGCCAGGTTGGCCAGGGCGCGCAGACGAGGCGCCATCCGAGTGGAAGTGAGGAGAAAATGGAGATGTGAGGCTGTGAGGATATGTTGTGATGGAGTTGATGAGGCTGCGGTTGAGTCGTGATGGAGTTGATGAGGCTGCGGTTTAGTAGTGATGGTGATAGTTGTGGATATGTCCAGGGGAAAGGCATGCGTGCCTGAGGTGAGACTGGTTGAGGCCTAACCGGGGGATAGGCATGGGTGCTTGAGGAGTGGATGGTTGAGGCAGGAGTTGGCTGGGGGTTTGTGGGAGAGACGGAAGAGGTCAGTGGCCGGGCAGTGGAGAAGAGAGGCTGAGGACATTGAGGCGAGTGTGGATGGTTCTGCGGAACTTGTGTGGTGAGGCAGCCGGGGTTGTTGAGGACGTGTATGGTTAGGAGTTGTGCCTATCCCAGATGGTTGAAGCTGGATGTCTTCGCTGTTGATGAAGAGATGAATCGAGATGACAAGATGATGGAAAGTGCAATGCTGTCATGTATCCTAGGAGTTATGCTGAAAGTTCATTACTCGTCGTTGTCATATGTGTCATGTTGTTGTTGCAAGATGGCCATGGTTGTTTACCCATGATCATCTTGAGGGGGTGTGTTGGACCATGAGTGAGTTTAGTAGTAGCGCTGTAGTAATATTGTATCCAGTGTGAGGCCCATGTCCAGTGGTATTGTAACCCTAACTCAGATGATATAAATACAGAGTGTGGTGGTCTGAGTGATTTAACCCACCCATTCGCTGAAACTCTACAAAATATGAGCCACCAATCATGAACCGTTGAATTCTCTACATGTCCACGATTGACAACAACAAAGCATTTATTCCCAAACAAGTTGGGATAGGCTATACAAGTCCACCATTGACACGATTACAATTTCTCACTATTTGGCCGTAGGCTACTGCTCTAGTTACATCATGTTTGATATCTTTCTGCGATCCTGTATTACATGTTTATGCACGTCATAATGCTTCTACTACTGTTTGGTGTCAATTTAATTATAGCAAATCCTTGACTCGTAACTGTTTGTTGTTATTACACGTGCAGCAGGCACATCTTACACTCAGAAACGTAGAGTAAAGCTCGCCTATAATCATGTAAGTACCTGCTGTTTTTTGTATATTGCTTAATGCAAACTTCTATATCTTGGATCCTGTTTCTGTTTACAATTGGCATCTCCTTCATGCAGAGGAGAAATAGTGAGGCACCAGGTTCTTCTATCCAAGTACCTGATGAGGTCCGTGTGACTAAAAAAAAAGCTCCCGTAAGTTCCCTGTTTTTTTTTGGAATGTTAATTTACCTCCTGTGCGTAGTTCAATTGCATCATTTTTCTGTATGTTGCACTACCTAAGTTGCCTAATGGAATCTAATAAACTATAAACAATTACCATATGGAACATTGCACACTGCCTTTGACCCATCTGGCATCCGGCATGCCTGGGTATAAGTTACATGATTTGGCTCTGTTAAACAAGTCCTGAAATTCTATTATGTTAATTTTTTGCCTGTTGCTTCATTGAGTTTGCCTGTTGTTCCATGGCTAGTGCATGAAGTTTGATAGAAATGATCCTAGATGAAATGATGCACTTCGTGTTTTTTTATTGCTTTATTCCTAACCTAGCTTCCTATTCTACTTGAAACATGATTGCTTTATTCCTAACCTAGCTTCCTATTCTACTTGAAACATGATTGCTTTATTCCTAACCTAGCTTCCTATTCTACTTGAAACATTGTGAAAAAAATATTTATATTACTTGTTTAAATGTCTAGCTTTGTTTTTCTGAGTCCCATTGACATGATGTGGTATATCCATATTCAAATGATCTGGCTGTTTATATAATACGCTCCATGTTCAATTGCTTCATTCATTTTCTAGTAATCTACTAGTAAGTAGCACGTGCTTTGCACGTCACGACATATATAATTTTAAAATATATTTCCATATTTTATTTGATGTTGATAATTATTATTTTTTGCTAAAATTACTCACAAAGCCTAAAGTTTGGCTTTTGAAAAACTAATACACCCTAAAAGAAGTAATGGAAGGAGTAATATGTGAGTTCACTACAATTAAGTTTTTTAGTCAGTATGAAATAGAAGTATACCCTAATACGAAAGTGACAAAACTTTTTCATGGACACCCCATTAGGATTATGTATATTTTTGTGATTAGAGTCGAGAATTTTTAAGGATCTATCTTACCTTTTGCGGCATGCATATTGCACGGCAAGACTATCTAATTTATATATTTCTACTCTGTACCATATTTTTTGAAATTTAAAATACATTATCCAATATCTATGTATAAATTTACTACCTCAATACTTTTTATGTGACCCACACATGGCCACCGTTAGATTTTATATCAAAACTGGTTTGTCATGGGAAAAAGTTAGACCTTAATATGAGTAAATACGAAATATTAGTACTAAATTAATATATAATATTTTATCAGCCTTGGTTGGTGGACCAATGAACTTCGTATCTTCGAGCTTGAAGATGGTTCTTGTAACATAGTAATTGCTATTTGTTTTCCTAGCACAGAATTATATATCAATATCTTCACATAACCATGTACGATGAAGATGATATTTTTCATAACACAGTGCCAATGTAGACGATGGCTTGTGCTTCTATAAACTCCCAAAACAAAAATGTTTTCTTGAGTAAAACAAAAGAACGGCTGAGATTAAATGATACATGTTTGGTATTAGGGGTGAGATGGCTGAGATTAAATGATACCATGATACTCTTTCGGGGATTACACTATTTTAAATTTTGATGGTATATGAAAGCTAAAGCCTTAGATTTTGTTGGCAAGTGAATGTTGTCATTGGCCCTGTTATGGATTTTGCATTTCTATTGCCACTACTTGTACTGACATCTCGCTTCATTCGTGTTTAATTCGGTCCCGTTGGTACTCGAACCCGGGTGGGCTGGCTGTGCACTCGCAAGCCTTGCCACTGAGCTAGCACTCAGTTCTCAGATTAAGCAATGCCTCGTTATGCTTAATTTAAATATTATGGCACTTCATACAAGCCATACAATTAATTGTTGCATTGACCTTCTACGTTGTCGAAGGCACTATCTGAGTCATGCTTAAATCAATCATACATTATTTTCCTAATTGTATCCAATCCAACATGCACATGTTTTGACCGTATTTGGCTATTTGCTAGATTTCTTCCGTGCAAAGTGACCTGGCTTCGTTATTGGGCACATGATGTCTAGTTGCTTGGTTCATTGTATACATCATCGCCATGATCTAGTTTGGTTTGTTCTAAGAGGCATGTGGCTTAACCGGTTTCTTTGTTATATCCGCCCATGGTTCTTTCAAAATTATGTCAACAAAGGCTGTTTGTTTGTCATGTATTGTATTGCATTTTAACTTGTTTTGTCTTAGTTTCAGCCTGCAAACAAAGTTGTAATGTCAGTAGGGACAACCCATTTATCAAGTGTTGCGGTCATTTCACAGAGCAACAGTGACAGTGGCATGTGCTCTCATTGGTCCACTGAGTCCAGTATACCAACCGTTCCAGAAGAAATAGATGTACGAGGCTCTATTTTGGATTGCTTGCTATGTTATATCAGCTCAATGATGCTCTTGAAATTGGAGGTCTTTTATTGCATCATATGATGTTGTAACTTGTTTTATCTAAATTTCAGGCTTCAAATAAAGCTACAAAGCCAGAAGCAAGGGCCAATGCCTCAAGTATTGATGTTTCACAAAGCAGCAGTGAGAGTGCATATTGCTCGCATAGGCCCATGGTATCTATTGCTCAACTTAATCCGGCACAAAGAGATTTGGGGGATGCACTCCAAGAGGCAGTTGATATATTTGGGCGGGAAAACAAAGATACTGATGAAATAATTGCCAACACACGCCAAGAGATACATGAATTGAAAAATAGGCAAACTTTGACAGAAAATGTTCTAAAGAATCTCCTATGCACTTGTCATGGTAAGCCAGTTGTGATGTGTCTGGGAATTGAAGGTGTCTAAATAAACTTTGATTCTGTTGTTCACCAAGTGGATCTTGATGCCAATGCTATAATTACTTACTGCTCAAAATTTCGTTCAAAATTTCGTGGTCTGTAATAATTACAAATTTTGTTGTTGTACTAAAATTAGATATGTTCCATGTGGCTGCTGTATTTTGTGTGAAATAATATCCTGTTGTGTACTTCAATTAAACCATAAATCGGCTGCATGCTGAAAATTTGAATCTGAGCGCACGTGTGAACTGTTTTCTGCTCGTAATGCAATAAAGGCTGTTTCTTCGAAGACTATGAACATGGTAGCCCATTAATAATACCTTAATAATTATGCCTGCTAGCAAGATAGATGGTCCTTATTATAGTCAGGCATGCCAACTTGTATGATTAAAAGTCGTTCCTACACATTAAATCTACCATCTGCATTTTTCTCTGTAATAACTTTTCTTTTTACACAACTCAAAACTTGTCATGCTAATATGAAATTCGAGATGGCAAAACATGGGAAAGATAAAGATATCACCAAAAACTCTTTCCTGCGAAATGCTGGGTTTTGAAGCCCAAGTCCAAGTCTTTCTCTGCTCAAGTTTTGGAGGAACAACTCCAAGTAGAACGAGTTGCAACAGCTATGCTAAGAACAAAAGTTGACATGTTGAGATCGAGATTAGAAGCATGTGATGCTCTACTGCACGAGGCCAATCAAGTTCGTTATAATCTCCCAAAGACTAAGAAAATGCCATAGGTAATTGGAGATGAACACTACATAGTGAGTACATTGGTCTTGTGAAATGTTTCCTTAGATTATGGCACCTTAACTACTTTTATTGGTGGATGCATTTATCTGCGGTTGGGATCAACTTGGTAGTTGTTCCTGTGGATGTTATATAAATTAATTGCATAGCCTTTTTCAATCAGTTCGGACTTAAATGGTATCATAGCCAAGGTCTCAAGTTTGAATTGTCGAACGTGTGGTTTAATTTAATCTCAGTCGGGCGGCAAAATCTCCCACCAATCCTGAAATATTTCAAATGCATTTTTGAATTGGATTAAGAAGATAGGGACAGAGATCCAGTGCCCCCACGTTCACAGGGCACAACGTGACATGAGGCTTCCCATCCACCATTCGTTTCAATCCAACGGCAAGGAAAGCAACAACGTGACCCGATTAATTTCTGCTGAACTGAAGAGCTGCAGTGTTCTCTCGAACCTGAAGAAATAGAGAAGGGAACAGAAGATGATTTCGGTCCGAGCGCATCTGGCCGGGCCAAAATGCGTACAGTACACGCTCCGTGAGCGACGCATAGTGACTGGGCCGTTCACAGCGACGCAAACATGCCTAAATATGCGCCTCAGATCCGTCGCGCGGACGCTGCGTGGACGCGTAAAGTGTCCGCTCGCGTCTGGCTGACGTTTCGTTGGGACCGCCTGGAAGTGACCTAGCGTCGATGCGTCTTCTCAGCGGCGCCGCTTCGGCAGTCCGCAGTCGCGTAAAATGGCGATGTCTCGCGTGGCACGAGCTGTCACCTACCTCTGCGAATGGCGATGCCATGCGTGCTGCGGCCGCCGCGTGCCTCCGACCTATATAAACAGGAGCACACACATATCATCTCCTCCCACACTAAACAGCGGTGAGTAGGAGGTTGAGCGACATCGGCTAGGGTTTAGTGTGGGAGGAGACGATATGCGCGCACCCCTGTATATATATGTCGGAGGCAGGCGACGGCCGCTGCACGCGTGGCGTCGCCATTCGTAGAGGTAGGTGACGGCGCGCGCCACGCGAGGCATCGCCATTACGCGGCCGTAGACTGCCGAAGCGGCGCCCTAAGAAGACGCATCGACGCTGGGTCACTGCCAAGCGGGCCCGACGAAACGTTCGCCAGACGCGAGCGGACACTTTACGCGTCCACGCATCGTCCACGCGACGGATCCGAGACGCATATCTGGGCATGTTTGCATCGCTGCGAACGGCCCAGTCACTATGCGTCGTCCCGCTGGAGTTTGTACCAGACGCATGTTTGGCCCGGCCAGATGCGCTCGGAACCGAAATCATCTTCTGTTCCCTTCTCTATTTGTTCAGGTTCGAGAGAACACATCAGCTCTTCAGTTCAGCAGAAATTAATTGGGTCACGCTGTTGCTTTCCTTGCCGTTGGATTGAAACAAATGGTGGATGGGAAGCCTCAGGTCACGCTGCGCCCTGTGAACGTGGGGGCACTGGATCTCTGTCCAGAAGATAGATGATGATCATGGTAGTAACCGGTATTTAATGTGATGATGATTTGATTTTGCACTCGGCATGAACAGAGGTACTAGTACGGTCTCACAATTTTTTATCATTATAGTTGGACCTTAGCCAAATTCAAAATCTCATAGCGGCAAAACTTCCCGCCCACAAAATACAAAAATTTCACACGCTTCCAAATTCCCATTCTACCCCTGTGGAGATGACAGCAAAGTCGGTTGGTGGGGGGGTCTGCCCGTCATTTTTTGGATCACCACCTCCCTAGCCCGGAAACCCTCCCAAAAAAAAATCATTTCCCTCAGACCACCCACCGGAACTTCCCAAGTCCCTCTCTCCCACCTCCACGACCACAGCACCGAAACATCCCCGCCGGACTTCCCTGGCCTACCCGAGGCCTCGCGATCCTCGTCATCCGGCTGCCTGCCGGAGCCGCTTCATCGACGCCGTCATCAACCGGACCGGATCATCCCCGCCGAACCTCAAAACCATATGCTCATCCAGCAGTCTACCGCAGTCGCTTCAGCTGCGGTATCGTCCACCCCACCGGAGCCGCTTCGCCGGATCCGTCGTCCACCGCATCGAATCTTGCTCACCGACACCGCTGTGCATGAACCGGATCTGCTTCACCGGCGCCGTGCATGATCTAAACTCTTCTACTGTCGCTTTTCTATTGCTTGCCTGCAAGTTCTTGTTTAATCTTGGGGGAACCTGTTTGTGCTAACGACGCGCCGTTACGTTTTTGCAGATGAGATGAGTAACCATGAAGTGTAATGGCCGTCTCTCCAACCCCAAGTAGCACATGTTGCATACTTCATCACCGGATCTATCAACCCCAGGAAAATCTGCTGTGACTCCCACAGAGTGCTTCTCCTAATGTAAGTCCCTTGTTTTAGCGCCATGTTCTGGGTTCAGATGCTTGTTTGTCTGAAGCTCTTTTAGTTCATTCCTAGCTATGACCGTAACACCTTGCTATTTTCTAGTTCATTGCTAACTTTAAGCGATTGAACATTTTGGTTTGCATTCCCTGCTCTGTAGATGTAGCCATCATAACTTCTATCTTGCTCAGTCGTTGTTACAAAAATTATAGGTATTATAGTAACATCCTGCTATTATTTAGTTCATGGCCAATTTTAAGTAATTGCACATGTTGGTTCGCATTCCCTGCTCTATAGCTTTTGGCATCGTAACTTCTATATTTGGTTTACATTGCCTGCTCTGTAGATCTAGCCATCATAACTTTATCTTGCTCAGTCGTTGTTACAAAAATTATGGCCTGCTACTATGTTGTTTGTGCCAATTTTTTACTCCATGAACATGTTGGCTTGCATTCCCTGTACTACAGGTGATGCCATTGTTTTGTATCTACTTCATTGTAAGCTAACAAAGTAAGGACTTAGTTTGGCATGCTATCACTCTGCTATCTAGCCTGTAGTACAAATAAACTTGTCATATTACTAGATAATAATTTTGCGTGCCATCTTGTTCTTCAAAAGCTGCATTATTGACTTGTTTCTCTGACTTGTCATGACGCTCACATATGGAATGCTGAACATATTGGTTTGCATTCCCTCTTATACAAGTTCACAGGTGATCCCACTATATTATGTATCTGGTCCATCCTAAGCTCTAGCATTAACTATCCTCTATGTGTTGCTCATTACAAGTTTATATCCCGAAACATCTTGATTTGCATCCCCTTCACTATAAGTTCAGGAGTATTATTTACTTCACGGCCAAAATGAAGTAATTGCACTTGGCACATGTTGGTTCACATTCCCTCCTCTTTAGCTTTTACCATCGTAACTTCATCTTGCTCAGTCGTTGTTACAAAATTTATAGCCTGCTACTATGTTTGGTTTACATTCCCTGCTCTGCAGATGTAGCCATCATAACTTCATCTTGCTCAGTCGTTGTTACAAAATTTATAGCCTGCTACTATGTTGTTCATGCCAATTTTGTACTCCCTGAACATGTTGGTTTGCATGGGACTCGACAAAGAGTAAGTCTCATTGTTTCATTCTAACATGCTCTGTTATATTGGCTGTTGGTATGCGGCATGCACTCTTTGTTTGCTTATTGTGCGCATTACAATGATCTTGTTATAATGACGAAATGATGACTTCCAAATTCTTTGGCAAACAATATTGTAGTGTATTTGCCTTTCCATTGTTGATGTCTTAACTTGTAATGTCTTTGTTTCAGATATAGGTGCTGCATGGACAACTTAAAAGATTGCCGGATCGCTTCATTGTATTGCTAGGTTTAATTACCATTCAATTTCATTTGGGTTCTCGTAATATTTTTCAAAGCCTTGCAGCTGATGTAATATTTAGTTAGTTTTTATAGTTCTTTCGCGCATTTTTTCTTTGGTGCTTGTGGTAAGTGAGGCTATCCGACAGAAATCAATGCTGCGTAAATATTCTAAGTATCTAAATCACGAATTCCCATCCCTTAAACGCCCAATTAAGCGAAATCACATATGTGCCGGCCCGCAAAATCCTAAAGTGCCTATTATGCCGGCATATAAACAACAACTAAACGGGCTGGCCCACTTACTTATTGGGCCAGCCCACTTGATTTATGGTGGACCCCACACACTAATTGGGCCGGCCCACTTACTATAAGGTGGACCCCACAAACTACTAGGCCGGCCCACTAACTAGTTGGGCCAGCCCAATTGCTTTTATGGTGGACCCCACATATTAAATGGGCCGGCCCTTTAAGAGGAAAGTGGGACCCACCTGTGCTTTTGGCCCGACCCACTATCTTGTTGGGCCGGCCCACTTGCTATATGGTGGACCCTACGTTCTAAATGGGCCGGCCCTTTAACAGGAAAGTGGGACCCACCTGTGCTTTTGGCCCGGCCCACTATCTTGTTGGGCCGGCCCACTTGCTACATGGTGGACCCCACATACTAAATGGGCCGGCCCTTTAAGAGGAAAGTGGGACCCACCTGTGTTTTTGGCCCGGCCCACTTGCGTGTTGGGCCGGCCCACTTGCTATATGGTGGACCCCACATACTAAATGGCCGGCCCTTTAACAGGAAAGTGGGACCCACCTGTGCTTTTGGCCCGGCCCACTATCTTGTTGGGCCGGCCCACTTGCTATATGGTGGACCCCACATACTAAATGGGCCGGCCCTTTAACAGGAAAGTGGGACCCACCTGTGCTTTTGGCCCGGCCCATTTGATCTAATGTGGACCCCACGTACTAAATGGGCCGGCCCGATAGCAGGAAAGTGGGACCCACATGCTAATTGGGCCGGCCCAATAACTTCTTGGGCCGGCCCACTTGCTTTAAGGTGGACCCCACTTGGTAAATGGGCCGGCCCGATAATAGGAAAGTGGGTCCCACATGTTTTGTGGGCCTGCCCTTTTGCCTGTTGACCGGTCAAACGAGTGCATTCGGCCCGGCCCACATGCTTAGTGGGCCGGCCCATTAATCTTTTGACCAGTCAACCTTAGAGGTTAGGCCCGGCCCCCGTAACTAATAGACCAGCCCAGCTATATAGTTGACCGGTCAAACTAAGTCAGCTGGCCCGGCACGCAAACTTAATGGGCCGGCCCGCTTAAGACGTGGCAGGCCTCGTGTGGGCCTACCATCTACCACGGGGTTTCAGCGGTTAACGCCGTTAACTGCCAGTTAACGGCGTCTGCCACGTGTCAGTTTGCATGACGTCAGCAGTCAACGGGCTCCCGGAAACACTTCTGCAACGGTCCGATTTTCCGTGGCGGAAGGGCGCCCAAGCGCGACGGACCGAAAAAATCGTCGTAGGACTTTGCCTGACGAAGTTTCGACAACAGAACCCATATCGTCGGGTTAGGCCCATAGGCGACGAAAAATACCCCTTAGCGGACGATTTTGAGACGTTGTCTATCAGAACTTTTCTTGTAGTGTGGATCACTGGAAGCATCAGCAGATGCTTGGGCAAGTAAAAGCATGCACCAGCACAGACCAGTGTGTCACACTGACACGAGGAGAAGTATCAGTGAGACACAAGCATGGAACAACAGTCAATCACCAAGCAACTGATGATCAGATGATCATCAGGGCTTGATAGAGCATGCAAGTGCATGCTAGAGCCAAGCCTAGCATCAACCATAGATCATAGAAATTAAACAACCACATATCAAGAACAATTGCATCACAGATAATCAAATAAATGATTTACAATTGTATCCACAAGCACCCCATCAAAAGAGGGAGCTATCTAGCCATAACCAAGCACCACAGAGCATCACCAAGTATCACAGTTCAATGAACAACCACCCAGAGGCATTGGTTCTTACATAAGCAAGATATTGCTCACAGTAATCAAGCCAGGGCAAAGAATATGAATACACTTGATAGTCTAGCAGCAGCAGTAACAAGAACAGAGGTATAGGAGTAGCTGCAAGAAAGTAATACAAGCATAAGCAAGCTCATGGCATATAGTAATTGCACAGAATCATGCACAACAAGCATATAACAGCATAAGCATGACCACGAGGCAGGGCATTGCAAGCTCAGAGCAGTAGCAGCCATAGGCACAAAGCAGCATCAAGAACAACAGCAGCAGCCAACAGTAGCAATCACATCAGCACAGCAGGGCAACTCCATGAGGAGGAGGAGCCGCTGCTCGAGCTAGAATAAGGAGGAGGAACATATGAGAGATAGAGATGGAGGTGAAGCACTTACAGGCGTGGCGACGAAGAACGTGGCCATGGCGACACACGCCGGGGGCACGGCGGCGCCAGGCCAAGCCAGGCTAGGCCACGGCATCGCCACAGCGCCTAGCGCCACCACGACAACGCCACGGCGACGCCACAGCACCAGGAACGCCGGCGCCCGGCGAATCGCCATGGATCCGTGCGGCCGTGCGGGCAGATGAGTTGGGGACGAGCGGAGGAGGCGACGAGGGCCAGATCGACGCGGACCATCAGGTTCGCCATCGAGAGGCGGTCCTTCTGCAACCAACCGCGCCGCCGGAACTGGCCGGAGACGGCCGGAATAATTCGGCGACGACGGAGGCGACGCGGGTCGCCAGAGCGAGAGAGAGATTAGGGTTCGTCGAAGCGGCGCAGAGGGGGAGAAGTGGGAGCGACCGCACGGGTTGGTTGGACCATGCGAGTCTAACCCAACCCTCTGGGCTCCACTGACAGGTGGGCCCTGGGGCATTTTTGTCTTTTCAAAAAGGCCCGTTAAATTGAATCTTTCCAGAATTTTTATAAAATAAATACAGCTCTAAAAAAATAAATAAAAATATGAAAACCACTCAACACAAAATTCTCTACCATAATAAAATATGAAAAGGAACTTTTGGAGACAAAAGAGATTAAGTCATCATTTGATGAATATTTTAATCAGTAAAAATAACCCACCATATTTTTGATGATAAAATAAGCCCATAAATTCTTTTGGACTTTAAAAGCACCTTGACAACATTTCAAGGTAGTATTTTACTCTAAACAAAATATCCCTAAATTGTTCTTAGTAATTACCTCTTACATGAAATGATAAGACATCGAAAAGGGGGGAAACAAACCCTAAAAACTGAATCATGCATAATTGCTTCTTTAACCATTGCCCTTATCGAACAATGATGCTATTTTTCAGCAACAAAGGACAAGGGTCATTCCACACCATCGAACTGCAACACTTTGCAGTCTCCGGGCAAGTTCATCGCTTGCTCATGTCATTTGAGTATTTTTATCAAATTACTTGCAAAGTACTGTGTTTATTACTCTTGCATAAAAATCAAAACCACTATTTTCATAACTATGAATATGACTATGTGGTTGGCAATGGAACCATGGAATGTGTTGACATGGTGGAGGTTCCATTGCAATGGGTTTATATCCATCTAGGATTAAACAACAAATGTCGTCTAGTGATTCTTGTGCCGTAAAACTCGTGTTAACCATAAGATCTGGAGTGGGACGGAGTAGTCAATTGTATTTCCACCTCTCGTACATCAATGGATGCGCTTACCGTAGCAGTTGTGTCTTGCGAGAACAACCGATGGGTGGGGATCCCCTTCTAATTCCCCACGGTAATGCGGTCTATGATGGGTTGCATTGGCCGGCGAAGGACCATGGTTGCGACCTGGTAGTTGTTGAGGTCGGAAGATATCCAAGTGATATAGCCCGGCGAGAACCCAAGGTCGGATTTGCAACAAAGGGTGGATGTGCGAGGTAGCGGAGGAATATGATTGGTTAAGACCTTATATCGGGCCTCACACCAAAGGAAGTGTGGACGAGAAAGCTGCCCGGTTGGCACCAAGGTTAAGATCTCTTATGGGTAAAGCAACACACCTCTGCAGAGTGTAATGAATCGTGACCTGTCACTCCCTGTTCTGGGTTTGGAACTGCGAACGCTGCCGGAAAGGAACTCCATGAAGTTCTAGTAAACCGGTGAAGGCTGACGGACATAGTTCTTCTGAATAAAAGCAAGCTCTTGAAGAAATAATTACCAAAACCTGCATTGGTATTAGACTTTCTGGTCTGATATCGTAGCTAGTGCATTAAACACCTCTTTTCTATAATGAACTTGTTGAGTACGCTCGTACTCATACCACTCTTAAATCCCCTGCTTAGATTGCCTGAATCGTCTTGAGGAGGAGATCGACAACCAAGAAGGAGCAGAAGACATCTGCTATGAAGAGCTAGACCTCTCCGGATGTGTAGAAGGTGTAGACTATCTTATAGTCTACGGAGCCGGGAACGGTTCCGAGGGAGAACAAGCATAGAGTACCCTACTAGAAGTAGTAAGCGAGCAGTGTGAACACTTAGTACTAGGCTGCTCGTGTAGAATAAGATGTACGACATGTTGAGACTATTATGTTGTAAGTTAAGTTGGGTTCACCTCAAACCCAGGAGTATTCCTCTTAGGACCCAAGAGGAACTCCAAGATGATATGTATATATGGTTTGTAATAATAAATGAATGAGTTATGGACCTGCTATGTTCTGTTGTACTACTCTGAGGGATGTAATATTTACTGATTGGTACTTCGTGAATGTTATATCAACGACTGGCATACTACAACATGCAGTAGTATGCAGGGTCACCACAGCTTTCCCATATTCCTTTATGGGCTTTGTACTAGAACACCAATGCTAAGGACCCGATGTGGCATACCCATGTCAGTAGCCCCCGAGGCTCCACTCGGGTCGAGTCTCAAAACATTTGACTTCTTTTCCCTTTGAGCATGAAAAGCCAATACTTCATTATTTTCTATGCTAATGAATATTTTTATCATAGGGATATTTGGGAACAAGCCTGATGCATCCGAAAGATCAGGAATCAGTTAATTGCCTGAGAAAATACAAGTAAACCTACTTCAAACTCGAGTTCCCTGCTATGAATCTGGAAAACTGGTGTAATTCAGCCCGAGTCACGGAGGACTTATCGAGTTCTGAATTCCAGAAAATGTTAATTAAAGGTACCTGATGCGTCCGTCAGGATTTTTCATCACATCGACGACATGTGGATATTTCTAGCAAAGCGTAGTCTGTGGCGGTGCTAGGTCTTCCAGGACGGATCCTGATGGTCTTACCTTCATGCTTAAGCATGGCATCTAGATGCTTAGTACGAAGCGGCCCAGGGATTATTTATTTATTTATCAGATGCCATGTTTGGCTGTTGGATTACCCAAAGTTTCACGACATCTCCTTCGTTTGATTCTTGTATTTGCCACATCCTCCTTTTCTATCAGGTGCGCGTTCAGCGCTCTCAATGGGAGTAGCCCCTGAAAATATACTCGAGTATGTGTAGTCGAGTACAGGCTCGAAGTATGTCTATTCACTTCATGCAGAATCTTAATATTTTAATCGGGTGTGCGTTCCAGGCTCCCAATGCGAGTAGCCCCCGAGGCTATGCTTGAGTACTTGTATCGAGGATAGGCTCAAAAATCCTGCACGAGAAATAATTCAAATATATGTGAAACATTTACTTGTGCTCCTGGATGGTTGTTGTTTCTATCGGATGCACGGTTAGCGCTCCCGATGGGAGTATCCCCGAGGCTATGCTCAAGTATGCATACTCGAGCATAGGCTAAAAAAGCTTCTTCGAAAAATCCTCACTTCGTCCAAGTACACGTCCAACACTTTCGATGGGAGTAGACTTATGAAATGTTCACCCAATGATTTTTTTTTGTTTCACTTGAAATTTGAACAAACCATGACATCATTGCTGACGAAGATGGCGTGCTCAATTGCACCATGTCAAGATGCTTGATATGACTAGTCATTTTGTGGGCCCGCCTCATGATGACAAGCGGTGGCATGTGCCACATCGTTTGATTTGACTCCCCTGACCGCGCGAGAAACGAAACGAGCGGCACACGGTGTAGTAACTTCCTTGTTTTCCGTGGCTCGTGGAGTTACTACGGTAACTTCCGCTATTTCTGGACACGCGGTGCCCTAGATCTGCTCCATGTGAACAATTGCTTGAAATCGAACGGTGCTCTGATGCATGTAAAATGCATACATGAACTGTCTTTTATCATATTACATTTCCACATATTTGCAACATATATGATGATAATACCATGTTTTACATTGATTTACGGGGATTTCCATCACGAGTGCCACACAGGCGAGCCAGTTAGCCGTATGGCAGACTGATACAACTCGATAAGCGGGGAAACCAACCATCACCCAAGGTCATGATTCAGGTAGGAGGAGGCCCACGTGGCCCGGGTTGGCCTGGCTCCGTTTGCCGCATGATACACATGAGTCGCAATATTGTCACGACTCCACGCGCCAAAGGTGACCCGGCACATGAGCAGACCACAACGCGAGCCAAACACGTAGTAGGGTGCAGAGGATCCGAGTAGCCGAAATTTTACATGCCGCGCCCACATAAAATGTCTTGGGGCTTAAAATTGGAGAAAAATCGGGTGCTAGACAGACTAGCATATAGTATTTGTGTGTAACTTAACCTAGTCCATGTATGAATTTGCTATGCAGGGGCAAGCCTTACTCTACGCAAACAAGTGAGCATCTAGTGCCTAATCGTCCTAAGAATGTGGGTATGTACACACTTCTAATGTGTCCATGATCTACCCCATGTGATTCCGCCTAGTTCACACTAAGCGTACTATGCACGCACAAAACCAAGATGTAAGAAACCACACAAAACCAACGAATAAATCTATTGTAGAAAAGGAATCAACTCTAAAATTCATACATGAATAGTGTGTATTCATGCTCATATTGTATAAATTTCGCAAAAAAGATCGTATCTACGAAATTTTATAACAGGGCCTTTACGCCTAGGAACCAAGGATTTAGAAGTCACCAACGACGAACTCCCGTCTTCAAGTTCCCCTAACCACCCCATGGCTCTTTGTCCTTGAACTTGAATGTTGCTGAGCTCCTTCACTAGCAAGATACAAAGGGGTAAGAATGGGGAACGAGAATGGAGAGGGGGGGTGCGTGTACCGAGATTCAAAATCATCTCCACAAACACATGTCAAGTGAACCTCCTAGGTGAAAATCCGACGTGACAGGATCACAAAACGCACACACTTGACCAATAGCCAGAAAACAAGGGCTAGCTGGAGCAAACTAGATGCAATTTTTAGCATTTGGGTTATTTAGAAACAAATTTTCTTTGGTATGAAAAAATTACAGTATGATTCTTAGCATGGAATTAAATTATGTTAAGAAACAAATCGTATTATGTCAGGGTCCCATTCACAAGCACCAGCAACGACCCTGATATGGGCCTGGTCACAAGGAAGGAAAGACCCAAACGACTTCGCCAGCCCAACAGGAGGCACGTCGGCCCGGACTGGGTGCAGTAGAGCTGGACGCGTCTTCCACTTAAGCCAAGCAAAGACAAGTTCAGACGCATCCTCGGGATCAAGGCTGAAGAACGGCGGCTGCGGGAGTTTATCTCCTCGCTAGACTAGGAATCCTGTTCTATCCCCAATTCAGTTGTAATCAGATATTGCCACTGTTTATCGCTGCTATAATCCAGAGACAGTAGTGGGTACCTAACATCTGGTATCAGATTAGTCGGTTTCGATCCACATTCACAGCAGATCTGCTGCAAATCCACTCCAAAACCTAGTTTAGATTAGTCACCAAGCAGCCTAGAAACACGCAAGCGTGCCAAGGATCGCCGGCGTCTCCTCGAAGCAATGGACCCTGCTCTTCGCGAGTACCTGGATCGGATGGAGCTCAACGCCAACATGCGCGCGGACTCGATCGTGGCGACCCAGCACGGGTTGTCTGATAAGTCTCCGACGTATCGGTAATTTCTTATGTTCCATGCCACATTATTGATGATATCTACATGTTTTATGCATACTTTATGTCATATTTATGCGTTTTCCGGAACTAACCTATTGATGAGATGCCGAAGGGCCAGTTGCTGTTTTCTGCTGTTTTTGGTTTCAGAAATCCTAGTAAGGAAATATTCTCGGAATCGGACGAAATCAACGCCCAGCATCTTAGAATCCCCGGAAGCATCCAGAACACCCGAGAGCCGCCAGAGAGGGGACACAGGCCCCCCAGGAGGTAGGCCGGCATGGCCCAGGGGTGGCCCGCGCCCCCTGTGGTGACACCGCCTCGTTGACCTTCTGACGCCGCCTCTTCGCCTATAAGAAGCCCCTCGACCTAAAACCTCGATACGGAAAAGCCACGGTACGAGAAACCTTCTAGAGCCGCCGCCATCACGAAGCCAAGATCTGGGGGACAGGAGTCTCTGTTCCGGCACGCCGCCGGGACGGGGAAGTGCCCCCGGAAGGCTTCTCCATCGACACCACCGCCATCTTCATCACCGCTGCTGTCTCCCATGAGGAGGGAGTAGTTCTCCATCGAGGCTCGGGGTTGTACCGGTAGCTATGTGGTTAATCTCTCTCCTATGTACCTCAATACAATGAACTCATGAGCTGCCTTACATGATTGAGATTCATATGAGTTTTGTATCACTATTCATCTATGTGCTACTCTAGTGATGTTATTAAAGTACTCTATTCCTCCTGCATGGTGTAAAGGTGGCAGTGTGTGCATCATGTAGTACTTGGCGTAGTTTATGATTGTGATCTCTTGTAGATTATGAAGTTAACTATTACTATGATGGTATTGATGTGATCTATTTGGTTATGTTGATCTATCTTGCACTCTAAGGTTATTTAAACATGAATATCGAATATTGTGGAGCTTGTTAACTCCGGCATTGAGGGTTCGTGTAATCCTACACAATTAGTGGTGTTCATCATCCAACAAGAGGGTGTAGAGTCTAGCATCTATTTATTTATTCTGTTATGTGATCAATGTTGAGAGTGTCCACTAGTGAAAGTATGATCCCTAGGCCTTGTTCCTAAATACTGCTATCGCTGCTTGTTTACTGTTTTACTGCGTTTCTACTGCCTGCAATATCACCACCATCATCCACCCGCCAGTCCTGGATAGCAAAGCACTTTTCTGGCGCCGTTGCTACTGCTCATACTTATTCATACCACCTGTATTTCACTATCTCTTCGCCGAACTAGTGCACCTATTAGGTGTGTTGGGGACACAAGAGACTTCTTGCTTTGTGGTTGCAGGGTTGCATGAGAGGGATATCTTTGACCTCTTCCTCCCTAAGATCGATAAACCTTGGGTGATCCACTTAAGGGAAAGTTGATGCTGTTCTACAAACCTCTGCTCTTGGAGGCCCAACACTATCTACAAGAATAGAAGCTCCCGTAGACATCAAGCACTTTTCTGGCGCCGTTGCCGGGGAGGAAAGGTAAAAGGCTCTCATACTCCGGTCCCAGGTAAAGTACTTTTCTGGCGCCATTGTGTGAGTGCTCGAAGCTATTTCCTTTAGATCCTGCAATTGCATCTTTTTGTTTCTTGTTTACACTAGTAAGGCATAATGGACAACAATGAGCTTCTTATTCTATTTTCTGATTTAAGACATGGATGGTTTGATCCGAAAATTAAAAAACCCATGGAACATGTTAGTATGAACGCTTTGAACACTATTGTTGCTAATGATATGGAAAATTCTAAGCTTGGGGAAGCTGGTTTTGATGAGCATGATCTTTTTAGTCCCCCGGGCATGGAGGAGAAAATTTACTTTGATGATACTTTGCCTCCTATTTATGATGATTATAATGATAGTAGTCTTTTGGTTCCACCTGTTATGGAGGATAAATTTGATTATGATTACAATATGCCTCCTATATTTGATGATGAGAATAATAATGATAGCTACTTTGTTGAATTTGCTCCCACTACAATTAATAAAATTGATTATGCTTATGTTGGGAGTAGTAATAATTTTATGCATGAGACTCATGATAAGAATGCTTTATGTGATAGTTATATTGTTGAGTTTGCTCATGATGCTACTGGATATTATTATGAGAGAGGAAAATATGGTTGTAGAAATTTTCATGTTACTAAAACACCTCTCTATGTGCTGAAATTTTTGAAGCTACACTTGTTCTATCTTCCTATACTTGTTACTTTGCTATTCATGAACTTGTTTATTTACAAGATTCCTATGCATAGGAAGCATGTTAGACTTAAATGTGTTTTGAATTTGCCTCTTGATGCTCTCTTTTGCTTCAACTACTATTTTTTGCGAGTGCATCATTAAAACTGCTGAGCCCATCTTAATGGCTATAAAGAAAGAACTTCTTGGGAGATAACCCATGTGTTTATTTTGCTACAGTACTTTTGTTTTATATTTGAGTCTTGGAAGTTGTTACTACTGTAGCAACCTCTCCTTATCTTAGTTTTATTGCATTGTTGTGCCAAGTAAAGTCTTTGATAGAAAGGTTCATACTAGATTTGGATTACTGCGCAGAAACAGATTTCTTTGCTGTCACAAATCTGGGCAAAATTCTCTGTAGGTAACTCAGAAAATTATTCCAATTTACGTGAGTGATCCTCAGATATGTACGCAACTTTCATTCAATTTGAGCATTTTCATTTGAGCAAGTCTGGTGCCTCAATAAAATTCGTCTTTACGGACTGTTCTGTTTTGACAGATTCTGCCTTTATTTCGCATTGCCTCTTTTGCTATGTTGGATGGATTTCTTTGTTCCATTAACTTCCAGAAGCTTTGTGCAATGTCCAGAAGTGTTAAGAATGATTGTGTCACCTCTGAACATGTGAATTTTTGATTATGCATTAACCCTCTAATGAGTTTGTTTTGAGTTTGGTGTGGAGGAAGTTTTCAAGGGTCAAGAGAGGAGGATGATACAATATGATCAAGAAGAGTGAAAGCTCTAAGCTTGGGGATGCCCCGGTGGTTCACCCCTGCATATATCAAGAAGACTCAAGCGTCTAAGCTTGGGGATGCCCAAGGCATCCCCTTCTTCATCGACAAATTATCAGGTTCCTTCTCTTGAAACTATATTTATTCGGCCACATCTTATGTACTTTACTTGGAGCGTCTGTGTGCTTTTGTTTTTGTTTTTGTTTGAATAAATGCTTGTGTGGGAGAGAGACACGCTCCGCTGGTTCATATGAACACATGTGTTCTTAGCTTTTAATTTTCATGGCGAAGGTTGAAACTGCTTCGTTAATTGTTATATGGTTGGAAACAGAAAATGCTACATGTAGTAATTGGTAAAATGTCTTGGATAATGTGATACTTGGCAATTGTTGTGCTCATGTTTAAGCTCTTGCATCATATACTTTGCACCTATTAATTAAGAAATACATAGAGCTTGCTAAAATTTGGTTTGCATAATTGGTCTCTCTAAGGTCTAGATAATTTCTAGTATTGAGTTTGAACAACAAGGAAGACGGTGTAGAGTCTTATAATGTTTACAATATGTCTTTTATGTGAGTTTTGCTGCACCGCTTCATCCTTGTGTTTGTTTCAAATAGCCTTGCTAGCCTAAACCTTGTATCGAGAGGGAATACTTCTCATGCATCTAAATCCTTGAGCCAACCACTATGCCATTTGTGTCCACCATACCTACCTACTACATGGTATTTCTCCGCCATTCCAAAGTAAATTGCTTGAGTGCTACCTTTAAAATTTCTATCCTCTACCTTTGCAATATATAGCTCATGGGACAAATAGCCTAAAAACTATTGTGGTATTGAATATGTACTTATGCACTTTATCTCTTATTAAGTTGCTTGTTGTGCGATAACCATGTTCCTGGGGACGCCATCAACTACTCTTTGTTGAATATCATGTGAGTTGCTATGCATGTTCGTCTTGTCTGAAGTAAGGGAGATTTACCACTTAATGGTTAAAGCATGCATATTGTTAGAGAAGAACATTGGGCCGCTAACTAAAGCCATGATCCATGGTGGAAGTTTCAGTTTTGGACAAATATCCTCAATCTCATATGAGAAAATTAATTGTTGCTACATGCTTATGCATTAAAGAGGAGTCCATTATCTGTTGTCTATGTTGTCCCGGTATGGATGTCTAAGTTGAGAATAATCAATAGCGAGAAATCCAATGCGAGCTTTCTCCTTAGATCTTTGTACAGGCGGCATAGAGGTACCCCTTTGTGACACTTGGTTAAAACATGTGCATTGCGATGATAACCCAGGTAATCCGAGCTAATTAGGACAAGGTGCGGGCACTATTAGTATACTATGCATGAGGCTTGCAACTTGTGAGATATAATTTACATAACACATATGCTTTATTACTACCGTTGACAAAATTGTTTCTTGTTTTCAAAATCAAAGCTCTAGCACAAATATAGCAATCAATGCTTCCCTCTGCGAAGGGCCATTCTTTTACTTTTATGTTGAGTCAGTTCACCTATTTCTCTCCATCCCAAGAAGCAAACACTTGTGTGAACTGTGCATTGATTCTTACATACTTGCATATTGCACTTGTTATATTACTTTACATTGACAATATCCATGAGATATACATGTTACAAGTTGAAAGCAACCGCTGAAACTTAATCTTCCGTTGTGTTGCTTCAATACCTTTACTTTGAATTATTGCTTTATGAGTTAACTCTTATGCAAGACTTATTGATGCTTGTCTTGAAAGTACTATTCATGAAAAGTCTTTGCTATATGGTTCATTTGTTTACTCATGTCATTACCATTGTTTTGATCGTTGCATTCATTACATATGCTTACAATAGTATGATCAAGTTTATGATGGCATGTCACTCCAGAAATTATCTTTGTTATCGTTTACCTGCTCGGGACGAGCAGAAACTAAGCTTGGGGATGCTGATACGTCTCCGACGTATCGATAATTTCTTATGTTCCATGCCACATTATTGATGATATCTACATGTTTTATGCATACTTTATGTCATATTTATGCATTTTCCGGAACTAACCTATTGACGAGATGCCGAAGGGCCAGTTGTTGTTTTCTGCTGTTTTTGGTTTCAGAAATCCTAGTAAGGAAATATTCTCGAAATCGGACGAAATCAACGCCCAGCATCTTAGAATCCCCGGAAGCATCCAGAACACCCGAGAGCCGCCAGAGAGGGGACACATGCCCCCCAGGAGGTAGGCCGGCGCGGCCCAGGGGTGGCCCGCGCCCCCCTGTGGTGACACCGCCTCGTTGACCTTCTGACGCCGCCTCTTCGCCTATAAGAAGCCCCTCGACCTAAAACCTCGATACGGAAAAGCCACGGTACGAGAAACCTTCTAGAGCCGCCGCCATCGCGAAGCCAAGATCTGGGGG